>NC_140517.1:9579780-10292280 GCF_964339955.1 Pipistrellus hanaki | reverse complement strand
GGAGGGCCGCCCCCACCCTGCTGCAGGCCAGCAGCGCACACGTGGATGGTGCGTGTGCGGGGCCTGGCATCTTGCAGGAGCTTGTCCCCGGGGCCTTCGCACAAACGTCCTCTTAGCATCTGGCTCTTCTCTCTGTGACTGCGCGCGCGCTAGCCATGCCCTCAGATCAGGGCTTCCCACACGTGTGCCTGAATCAGAACCATCGGGGAAGTGTATCCAGGCTAATAAACAGATTCTCAGGCGCGCACCCTCCCTGCCCCCCCGAGATGCAGCAGGACTGCACCCCGGAATCTGCATTTTTTTACAGGCCCTGGCGGAGACACGGTCCTCATGGGAGATGCTTTGAGATTCATGCTTTAGATACCCCCTGAGAGACCCAGCATCCCTCCCCCGCCTGCAGGTCTCACTCTGTGCATGGAGGGGTGGCAGCTTTGGGGACACCTCGCCCCAGCGTCGGGTGGACCCAGATAAGCTGCTGCGAAAGCCCAGGCCCGCTGGTTTCAGTCCGGGGAGCGCTTGCCCACTGGACCGTGTGGAAATGTTGCTTTGACATAAGCAGCTGCTCAGAATCCCAAAGTGTCCTGGATTCATTAACACGCACGACGGCTTCCGAGAGCTGATGGGGAGGAGTGAGTCTCCCGACTGCCCTGGGGAGAGGCTGGCGGGGGGATGGGGTGGGGTGGGGGTGGGAGGGCGGGGGGAGGTAAGGTCTGACGGGGAGGAGACAGCTGGGTGCACTGGTCCCACCCTGGGGAGGAAGGTCGGTCCCCAGACGCGGAGGCTGGTGGGAGGTGGTGGATGGGGTCCTGGGTGTGCTTTGGCCACTCTGCGAGGTCCCAGGCTCAGCCAGGAGACCCCGGCCCCCGCCATCTCCCCACTGCCTTCCTGTCCCGGCCTTTCGCACAGACCGGAACTATCAGCATGGATCCCACACGCTAACGTACTAACAGCCGCTAATTACATGCCCCGTGATTACCCCGCTGCCGTGGGGGCAGGAGCTGCCTGATGCAGGGCCAGGAGGGTTGTTACCGGCGTCCCCTGCCCCATATGCTGTTTGATTCACGGCTCAGTCTGTCTGTCTCCCCCCTCCCCCCTCTAATAATGTTTAAATTGTAAAATTCAGTTCTTGCTGAGGTTTGTCCTTCTCACCTTGGCCCGGCCAGCCCTGCCCAGCCAGCTGTGCTCTCCTGCTGGCCGTGAGGAAAGAGGACCCTCTGTGGTCCTTGTGTGCGGGGGGTGGGGGGTGGGGGGGTTGAGGCTCCCTGAATCCTGAGCCCTTTCACAGCCTGCTGCCCTCTAGCTTTGCCGATTTCCACATCTGTCCCCCGCCCCCCTCCCTCTTATTATCCGTCTCCATCTCCACCTCCACATGTCTCGCATGGTGCCTGGCTTCTGGTGTGTGACCAGCACGTAGTAGGTGCTCAATTATTCTCAGCTGCAGAGACCATGGAGGGAGCACAGGGTGTTTGAGACCTTCAGGGTGCCCCGGCAAGCTCTGCCGCTCAGTCCTCTCACGGAGTAGCCGTGGCACACCCAGTAGGAGCTGTCGCAGTCCCACCTTACCGACAAGGACATGGAGTCTCGGAGAGTAAGCGGGGTCACTCAGCTGGTAAGGATCGCAGCGAGGGTTGGAACCTAGATGGTCTGAGGATGCACTTTTGTTTTCATCGAGGGATCATTGAAACCCAATTCAAATGCATAGGCCTTAGTGCTCAGCTCAGGGAGTGCTGACAAATGCATTCTCCCATGTAACTAGACCCAGAGCAGGGGACAGACAGACAGAGCCCCCCGTCCTTCTTCAGGCCTCTTCTCCTTCAATTCCCACCCCCAGGGCGGGGGGGGGGGGGGGGGGGAAGCGCCCGCTGTGCGGATGGAGGTCAGCATAGGCGCGCTCTGTTCCTGGGTTTCGTAGACGTGGGATCGTACAGCCTGTCGTCCTCAGTGCATATTGTACCAGTGCATACGTGCATGGACCGTTTCTTCCACCAGCTCCGTGTTTCCGGGGCTTACCCACAGGGGTGCTGATAGGGACAGTGCGTGACTTGCGTGGCTGATAGCATTCGGGTGCAGAGAGAGCACTGGTGTGTGTACCCCTTCGCTTAGTGACAGACATGGGGGGTCTTTCCAGTTTTGCACTATCCTATCTAATAAAGAGGTAATATGCAAATGGAACATCACTCCAACAAATAAGATGGCCGCCCCCATGTGGTCAAAGATGGCTGCCTCCATGTGGACACAAGATGGCTGCCTCAAGATGGCTAGCAGGGGAGGGCAGTTGTGGGTGATCAGGCCTGCAAGGGAGGGCAGTTAGGGGTGACCAGGCCTGCAGGGGAGGGCAGTTGTGGGGAACCCAGGCCTGCAGGGGAGGGTAGTTGGGGGAACCCAGGCCTGTAGGGGAGGGCAATTAGGGATGACCAGGCTGGCAAGGGAGGGAAGTTAGAGGTGACCAAGCTTGGAGGGAAGGGCAGTTAGGGGCAATTGGGCCAGGAGGGGAGCAGTTAGGTGTAGATCAGGCTGGCAGGGGTGTGGTTATGGGGCAATCAGGCAGGCAGGTACGTGAGCAGTTGGGAGCCAGCAGTCCTGGATTGTGAGAGTGATGTCCAACTTCCCTCGAGGGGCCCCAGATTGGAGAGGGTGCAGGCTGGGCTGAGGGACACATACCCCTGGGCACGAATTTCATGCACCGGGCCTCTAGATTTGAATAACGCTGCTGTGAATGTTCACGTACAAAGCTCGATGTGGACCTGCATCTCCACTTGTCTTGGGGAGATACTTGGGGTGGAATTGCTGGGCTTCAGGTAGGCGTGTTTGACTTGATAATCTCCAGACATCCTCTAGAGCGGTCTCGCCCCTCACACTTGCTGGCAGCATATGGGGGTTCTCCTGGCTCCGTGTTCTTGCCAGCCTTGGCTGGTGGGGATCTTTTCCCTTAGCCCAGGGGTCCTCAAACTTTTTAAAGTGGGGGCCAGATCACGGTCCCTCAGAGAGCTGGAGGGCCGGACTATATGAACTACTAATTCCTACTGTAACACCTCGGCTGCGCTCACTGCCCAAAAAACCTGGCGGGCAGGATCAGACCCCTGAGCCACTCCGGCGGACGGGCGGCGGTGTCTCCTGGCGGCTCTCGTTTGCTTTCCTGTGATGACGAATGGGCCCGAGCTTATTTTTCGCGCGCGCAGTGCCTATTCCCGCGGCGGGCAAACCGCGGCTCGCGAGCCACTCGCGGCTCTTTGGCCCCTTGAGTGTGGCTCTTCCACAAAATACCACGGCCTGGGCGAGACTTATTTTGAAGAAGGGGCGTTAGGAGAGGTTCAAGTTTCAAAAAACGTGGCTTTCAAAGGAAATTTCAGTCGTTGTACCGTTGGTATTTGGCTCTGTCGACGAATGAGTTTGCTGACCGCTGGCCTACTCCTGTACTTTCTTTTGTGATGACTGGTCCAGGCTTTTGACACTTAAAACGTTGAGCTGGCTGTCCTTTTCCTTTTGATTTGTGGGAGGAGTTTTGTAAGTATTGTGGTGGATCTGAGCATTTTCCCCCGCCCCGGCCTGTAGCTCGTTGCTTCATGTCCTTTAAGGTGTCAGTGGTGAGCGGACGTTGACCGCCGCCCCTCACTTTGATGGTCGGTGGTCCTGGGCGTGTGGAGAGAGGGAGCTGAGCGTGTCCTGCAAACAGCAGGTGCGCGGGAGGGGCCTTTTCTCTGCCCTTCTCCCTCCTGCCACGGTCTTCCTGGGTCACGTTCTCCAGTTGGGACAGGTTTCCTCCCCTCTCCATCCGTCCACCCACGTTTCCCTCATCCCAGGAAGCTCAGTTTAATAGGGGCCTCTGGCACCAGGTCCTTAAAGCGCCCCAGCCCCCGGGAACAGCCCCGAAGCTGGATCAAAGAGCCGAGACTCTCATAAAGGGCCCTGTGCGGTGCCACTGGCTCCCGGGGGGAGGCTAGATGGTGGCAGTGTGTTCCAATTAAGTCCATTTTGTTGATGAAGAAACTGAGGGTTGGAGAAAGGTCAGATGTCTCATCCAGAATTGCTGATGCAGCCAGGACAGAGAGGGAGTCGTCAAATTCATGGGCAGCCCGGACGGTGTGGCCCAGCGGTTGAGCATAGAGGAAGGAGGAGATCACTAGTTCGATTCCCGGTCAGGGCACATGCCGGGTTGCAGGCTCGGTCCCCAGTGGAGGGTGTGCAGGAGGCAGCCTATGGATGATGTTTCTCTCTCATCGTTGTTTCTGTCTGTCTATCCTTCTCCCCTGATTTCTTTATAAAAATTAATAAAAAAAACAGATTTAAAAAAATCCGTGGGCAGCTCTCAATCGTACCTGCATCACCACGGACTTCATCCCAGCCCCACCACATCTTGCTTTGAAACCTGCAGTGTCGTCTCCCTACTCGCTCTCTCAACACAAATTCTTTAAAAAAAATATCTTATTGATTTTTTTTTTTTTTACAGAGAGCATGGGAGAGGGACAGAGAGTTAGAAACATCGATGAGAGAGAAACATCGATCAGCTGCCTCCGAGTACATCCCTTTTGGGGATCGTGACAGCCTCCGGCGGGGAATTGTGGGGGTTAAAGGCCAACTGCACGTAAAGGAAGCACTCGGCGTGCAGTGACGCCCCCTGGGGCCCCCCACGTCCCACACAGCGTCACGGAGCTGCCTTCCCTGCCCTGCCTCTAGGGCCCAGCTAGCTAAGGCACAGCCACGCCCCCTGGGCTGAACCCCGCCCACGGGTCCACAGCAGCCACCAGCCTGGGAGGCCCCGGCCGGTTCCTCACGCCCTCCTGTCGCTGCTCCAGTTCAGTAATCATCGCCCTCCGCCGGGGTTCCCAGGGGAGCAGCTGCCTTTGGAATTTCAGCTCCTTAACTGCCTCGCTGGACTGGACCCACCTTCCTTGTCTCTGGCCAGAGGCCTGGTTCCTGGAGCCGCTGTCCTGCTGGGCGCCGATGCCCTGGAGGGCCACTAGGGGGAGCCAAGGTTCTCAGCCAAGGTCCCACATCTCTGGCTTTCCTGTGTGTGTGATCCAAAAGCAGGGCTGGGATGGGGACAGCGAGGCTGCTGACTGCCTGGTGGAGGGGGCTGGTCTTTGCAGGGGCCCCGGGCTCCGAGCTATGCCTGTGTCCCTCCTCGCCAGCCTGCCTCCCTCTTAGGTACGAGAAGCACAGTGACAGTCTGGGCGGCACATGCCAACTTCAAAATGACCTCTTCCAGGCAGCCGTCCTCCTCCCCTCCCTCCATCCTCCTCCCCTCCCTCCCTCCTCCTCCCCTCCCTCCCTCCCTCCTCCTCCCCTCCCTCCCTCCTCTTCACCTGACTGTCTGTCTGGCTCCACCGCCAGGCTGTCCTCAACCTGGAGGTAAGGGCAGGTCTGTCCTCTCTCCCCCCTGCACAGTGCCTGGCACTCAGTAGACACGCATCAAATAACTTCCGCAGGAATTCCCGATTGCATGAATGTATGGATTTCTTTGGCTCCTTCCCGGCGATCTGCTCACTTTCCTGACCCCAGCAGGGGCGCTGACACATACACCTCACCGCCTCGGAGATGTGTGCGCTGAGCCTCGGCCGCTCGGACACACCACGCGTTTTCATCCCGGCTTTTCTGTCCCGCTGCCCGGCGCACAAAAGCTCTCCCCTGCCCGGCAGTGGCGAGCCCACCCACCTGGTGCCAGCGCCTGCGGCCTTCTGATGCTTCCGTCGGGAGACTTTCAATCCGCCCGGGCACGGCCATTTCGGAAACGGGCTTCAAAGCTTCTGGAAAGCGACGTGCTGCGACTTTGATGTGTCTGTTAGCCGCTGGGCGGGGCAGACAGGCCGGCTGGGGGAGGCCCGCTGGGGCCTGAGCGAGCGGAGGCTGCCCCTGGGACCCTGGGAGGCAGGGAGGGCTGTGTGTGTGGGGGGAGGAGGGAGAAGAAGGGGGGTCAGCCAGGACTGGAAGTGAGAGGGGACACCTCCCTGGGCCGGCGAGTTCTCTGCCGTGGACGCCCGGGCGTCTCCAGGGCCTTCGCACCCATTTCCCGGATTCCGGGAGCCTCTCGCAGCTCCTTCCTTCACCGGAAGTTGCCCTTGACCCCTGGAACTGCCTCGCCCACAGTCCTCAGAGCTCAGGACTGCCTGGTGGAGGAGGGGTGGTTAGGAAGCCTGGTCCCCACGGCCTGCATTTAGGACAATCCCCGGGGACCATGCCGGGCTCACCTGAGGCCTCAGTGGCCGCCGCATCACCCACGTGGGAGAGGGGGGGGGCTTCTCCCTCTGCCCCGCCTTCCTCCCTCCCTCCCTCCCAGCTGGACCTCCTGGGGCCACTCGCCGTAAGTGTCCTTCACGCAGAGGCTGTCCACCCCGGGAACCTGCTCCGACCACCCTCTCGTTGTGAGGGGACAGGGACCTCCTGGCCGCCAGCTCGTGGGGAGCGGTCAGCTGGGTGGTGACCGGCCCGGAAAGAGCATCTGTCCGCCTCCCTCGGAGGAATCAGGTGCCACGTCTGCCAAACAGGCCGCGGCCACGTGGACAAGACTGGCCAGCCTGCCGCTGCCCGTTCACTGCTGCCGTGGGCGGAATGTACCCCCCAAAAGGCGCAGGCTGAAACCGAACCCCCAGTACCGTGATGCGTGGAGGTGAGGCCTTGGGGAGGTGGGTGGGCCACGAAGGTGAGACCTCATGGCTGGGAGCGGTGGCTGGGAGACCCCGGAGCCCCGTCGGCCCGGCCAGGGGAGGGCACAGGAGCCGACGGTGTCGCTGGCCCAGGAGGGAGTCCTCCCGGACCCCGAGCCTGCCGGTGCTCTTGCCGTGGACTTCGCAGCCTCCCGAAGTGAGGAATAGGTGTCCGTGGTGTCTATGGCGTTCTGTTACAATGCCCAAACGCTCACGCTCTCGGACGGGGGGGGCACAGACTGTAACACGCGGTGACCCCTCACCCGTGACGGCTCAGGTCTGAGCCCTTGGATGACCACGCTCCCTTCCTGGGGTGACAGTAAGGGCGTGGGGTTCGAGGAGGGGCAGGGATCTGAGGGGGGAGGCTGCCTCTCACCAGTGACGCCGTGATGTCCAGGGAGACAGCATTGGCACTGTCTGCATAGGGCGATTCATCGGTTATTGATCAGCATTAAAAAAAATAAATATTTTATTGATTTTTCTACAGAGAGGAAAGGAGAGGGATAGAGAGTAGAAACACCAATGAGAGAGAAACATCGACCAGCTGCCTCTTGCACACCCCCTACTGGGAATCTGCCCACAACCAATGTACATGCCCTTGACCGGAATCGAACCTGGGACCCTTCAGTCCGCAGGCCGACACTCTATCCACTGAGCCAAACCGGTTTCGGCTTGATCAGCATTTTGATGTGATCAGCTCTGGGCCAGGGTTGTGTCCTACCCTTTCCCCGGGGGGAGGGTTCAGCGCCGTCATTGGCTGTGGGGGTTCATTTCGGGAGCCAGGGACTGGGGAGTCCTGGCGGGGCCCCTGTCCTTGCCTGCTGCCCTGTGAGGCGCTCTCAGAGAGGCCTCCCCAGCACTGCCACCTGCGTCTCTTTGCAGGAGGCCGTCCCCTTTCTGCCACGGCATCCTTGTCGTGGCAGAAAGGGGACGGCCTCCGGGGTCAGGTGGCCCTGGTCCAGCCATTTGCACGCTGGGTGACTTTGGGGGGACACTCAGTCCCTGTGGGGGGACACTCAGTCGTCATCCAGTAAACACGGGGTTAGTCCTGGCTGTGAAGCTGATGTAAAACAGGGTCCCGGGAGGATTAGATTCTAGCCCGGTGCCTGGGACACAGTGGGTTCTCGGCCATGGGTTTCCTGCCCCCAGCTAAGGGCCTGCTGGGTCACACTCTCAGCCCCTGCTGTGGACTGAGCACCTACTGGTTCCCATGGCAACTGCATCCCTGGGCCTGATGGCTTTTCTGGGACCACGAAAGGCCACTTCCTCCCTCTCCCCCAGCCCGTAAATATCCTCACCCTGTGACTGAGCTCGGAACCCAGCTTCCTCTCTGCAGGTCAGGCGCGTGCTCTGTAACCAGCCTGCTCCCTGTCAGGGGCCTGATGGAGCACCTTCGTGTGGGATGAGTGTGGACCTTGACCCTGGGCGCCACCCGGAGGCGGGGCAGGACTGCGTGCGTGAAGTGCTCCGCTGCTCCGCTGCTGTGGCTCCTGCTCATCACCGCGCAGGCTCGGTCTATCGGCCGAGGGGGGATTATTGCGTCCACACCCGGGGGATGTTGGGGAATTTTGAAAGAACAAGCCCTCCAGTTTGCGACGAGCCTCACGGGGGCGGAACAGCTCATTTTCTGGATGTCTGCCCCTGCGATATTAGTTACCTCGTTAGGAAGGAGCCGCAGCGCGCGCTGGCACAGCCATGGCCTGGCTGAGAGCGGGGGCCCTGGAAGGCCAAGGACGCAGGCGAGAGAGGGACCACGGGGGGCGGCTTTGAGTGGGACACGGACACTGCTTTGGGGAGGCCACGTGGGCATCCTCGGCCAGCAGGGAGGTGGCGTGGGGCGGGCCGGCCACCCCCATCCTGCAGGCTCTGCGCTGAGAGCACTGTCCCCATCCTCTGGGTGATGGCAGAGGCCCTTACAAGCGGCAGGCTTTTGTTTGCAAAGCACAACAAGGGTTGTCCTGAAGAATAGATTTCTGTTTAACACGAGGCTGGGGAAATGGCTCTTGTTTATGGAAACACACACACACACACACACACACACACACGCACACACACGGCAAACCTGCAACCAAAATCCTCTTGGAAGCCAGGATGAGGCATGGAGAGTTTACTTATTAGAGGAAACACATTTTCTGCTTCTTTCTTTCTTTTTTAAAATATATTTTATTGATTTCAGAGAGGAAGAGATGGGGATAGAGAGTTAGAAACATTGATGAGAGAGAAACATCAATTAGCTGCCTCCTGCACACCCCTCCCTGGGAATGTGCCCACAACCAAGGTACATGCCCTTGACCAGAATCTGGGACCTTTCAGTCTGCAGGCCGACGCTCTATCCACTGAGCCAAACCGGTTTCGGCATCTTTTTTTTTTTTTTTTATAATATGTTTTTATTAATTTCAGAGAGGAAGGGAGAAGGAGAGAGAGAGAGAGATAGAAACACCGATGATGGGAGAGAATCATTGATTGGCTGCCTCCTGCATGCCCCCTCCTGGGGATCGAACCCGCAACTTGGCATGTGGCCCTGACTGGGAACCGAACCGTGACCTCCTGATTCATAGGTCGACGCTCAACCACTGAGCCACACGGCCGGGCCCTGGCTGTTTCTTGGCTTTGGGAGCTGAGACCCCGAAGGACGACTGAGTCCCAGGAGATGAGCATGTGGCCCGGAGGGCGGGGAGGGCGGGGAGGGGCCCCACGCCCTTCCTGGTGCAGAGATCTCTCCTCCCACAGGGCCCCGCGTGCCTGCTCTCCGCACGGGCGCTCTGCAGGCCCCGGAGCTGTTTCTAAGCCGATGTGAGTGAGTGGCCTCATCCGGCCCCCAGTGGCCCTCTCTGGCCGGGCCTGCTGTCCTGCCTGTATGAATCCTGGTGTCTCTCTCTCTCTCTCTCTCTCTCTCTCTCTCTCTCTCTCTCTCTCTCTCTCTCTTTCTCTCTCTCTCTCTCGCCATCCTAGACCCCCCACCGTGCCTGTCTGCCTGTTTTCAGCCACCCCTTGTTTCTCTGGCTTTTCGGCTCCAGCTGCTGTTGTCAGACCTCTAAACCTCACCTTGGGATTCTGAGAACCGCCCCCCAATCTCACCTGAGCCCTGCTCTGCCCTTCCATGGCAGCCTTCATATTCTCCCTGCCCTCCCTCACCCACCTGCTGGTATCCAGGGATGTTTGACGTCTTGGGGGGGGGGGGTCACCCAGGCGTGTCCCCGCTCAGAGCTCTCTCCTGATGGTCACCGGGCCGCCCAACCTCTGGGCCCCAGCTCCCTGAGTCCTGCCCAGGCCCAGGCTGAGCGTGTAACGTGCGGAAATGAGCAGAACGCTTCTCTCCTGGACTCAGAATCTGCCACCTGGGAGTCCCTGCAGGCTCCTCTGTGCTCCCCGTGCTGGAGGGCCACGTGACAGGCCACGGAGCGTGCTGCCTGGCTCTGACCAGGCCTGGGGCCTCACCCTTTCTCCCCAGGCAGAAACGCTTAGAACCCTGTTTTCCGAGTTCTCGGACTTCCGTGGCGGCAGCCCCGCTTGCTGAGCTGAGACACAAGCTCAGCCACCGTTTCGGAAAAGCGGTTAGAGCGTTTATGTGGGGTTTGCCTCTTCAGCGTGTCTGCGTGCACCGTGTCTGTGTATTGACGGCGAATGTCTCCGTGCATTAAAAAATCACCAGTTAGCCGAAACCGGTTTGGCTCAGTGGATAGAGCGTCAGCCTGCGGACTGAAAAGCCCCGGGTTCGATTCCGGTCAAGGGCATGTACCTGGCTTGCGGGCACATCTCCAGTGGGAGGTGTGCAAGAGGCAGCTGATCGGTGATTCTCTCATCGATGTTTCTAACTCTCTATCCCTCTCCTTTCATCTCTGTAAAAAATCAAGAAAATATATATATTTTAAAAATCACCAATTAAAGCCCACACACTGTATGTGGATGATCCTAGGTCGATGAGAGACAGCACACTTGGAAATGGTTTACCGTAGCTGCTGGCAATGAGGAGGTGTGAGGTGTTAGCTGCTGTTAAAATGCCCAGCAAGAGGTGGGCTGTGTCCTTGTAGGAGCCTAAACTCAGCACAGAAAAAAGGAGTTTTCAGACATGCCCTGCACTGAGTGAGATGAAACTAGGGTCCTCAGAAGACAGGGGGATTTGAGATCCCACATTAGGGACCACTGTTTTGGAGAAGAAGTAAAATGGCCCAAGGAGGAACATCCATTCACAGGTGGGGGCCGTGATAGGAGAGGGCACCTGCTGTCCCTTTAAAATATATAGAAAAGGGGACTTGGTTTGCTTGGGGCCTGACACCAGATGACAGCCACTGCTCCTCAGGTGGGGTGGGATGGGTGAGGCAGGGTGGGGCTGGGTGGGGTTGGGTGCCTGCGCAGGCAGTGGTGACTTCAGTCAGAGTGCTATTCTGGGAGGTCGTGATGCTGCCCCCGGACGCTGGGATCCCAAGGCCGCCAGGGGGCGCTGTGGCCACGCGGCCGGCTGTCTGCCTTCCCCACAGTGCTGCCGCCACAGCCCAGCCCAGTGCAGCCTGGGCTCTGCGCTAGCCAGCACCCCAGCCCTGGCCACCAGGCCCTCACCGTGGGCGGTTAGCTGCCCCACCTACTCAAGGTGGAATCTGGCTGAGATCCACTGCCCTTCAGTTTGCTCATCTGCCATTCCTTTGCCCCAAGCCTTCTGGGTCTGAGTCCTGGAACCCGCGAGCAGCATTTCCAGATCCCTCTACTTGCCCGGTTAGAGCTAGCTGCCCTCCCTCTCCTCCCCCGCTTTCCCCCCTCTGGCTGCGGTTCAGCAGCAGGCTCTGGTTTGGTTCTGTCCCTTCCTCTCTGGAGGAGCCGCTCTCCTATGCCTTGGACTATCTGTTTGACCTGCCCCAGACCCCCGCCCGGGCACCTCACAGGCACCCTGGGCTTCTCAGTACCAGCCAGACAGGGCTGTCCCCGAGCCCACTCACTGGTGGCTGGGTCAGAGCCAGGGGAGCTCGGTGTGCACACTCAGGCTCCACTCCGGATACTCTCCAAGGTGGGCCCGGATGTGCACTTTACCTGGAGCCTGGAGACGCCCACCTTGGGGAGCTGTGGCCCTCAGAGAGCACGTGCTTGCAGTGGTGTGAGACTGTGCGCTGTTTGCGACTGGGTCTGTGTGGGGCCCCGGGAGGTGCCACGGGGGCTCAGGGCCTGGATAGGGGATGGGGGGGGGGTTTGGGGAAGGGAGTGTGTGTGTGTGTGTGTGTGTGTGTGTGTGTCTGTGGTGGTGGTGATGGTGGTGGAGCCCTGAGGACGAAGGCTGTGCGGCCTGGAGCCGTGGGCAGCTTGTGGGGCCTGAGGCTGGCAGGGGCACACAGTCCTGGGGTCCCCACTGTTTCAGAGCTGGGGTGCTCCTCCCAGGCTAGGATCGCTGCCTCGAGGGAGAAGCTGGTCCTGCTGGGGTCCACTGCCAGCGAGGGCAACCGCGAGCGAGGGCAGGCAACCTGGACAGGGGCCCTGGCCTGCAGGTCAGAGGTCAGAGGCCTTCCACTGTCCGCCTGCCTGGGAGAGGCGAGAGTGAGCTATAGAAAGTTCTAGAGCGCTCTCCAGGATGTGAAGGTCATACTTGCAGGCCTCTCTGTGTAATCTGATTCCCGGCCTGGAGAGAGGAAACCATGAAAGGCCCTGGAGCCATGGCCAGCCACTCAGTACTGCTTGGCTTTGGGGAGAAGGGGAGGGGCCTCCGACCTGCCCAGGCCTCCCTGTCCATCAAGCTGACAACGTCATAATAAATCCTTTCTGAAGAGGCGCTAACACAGTCACACTGACAAAGGCATCCATACGAATTGTAAAAGGGTACGGAAGTGGGAATCTCCCCCCTCACCCTTCTCCACGGCCCATCCCCAAACCCAGGCTCTCCGGTACCCCTGGCGGCGGGAACCCCGCTTCCTGGGAGGCTCTGGGTCCTCTGGGTCCTCCGTGCGGATGAAAGCACCCGCGTCTCTGCGTCCCCCGGTCACGGAGCAGCACGTTACGCAGGCTGTCCTGCACCTCGCCTTTGATTCGGCGATGCATTTTTAAAAACGTCTCCGGGATTTCCGTATCACCATATGTATGAGGTGGTCCGCCTCCCGCGGAGGGTGGAGAGCACACGTCTGGGGACACGGCCTGCACTTGAAGGGGGCCCTTCCCTTCCCGGCTGGTGACCGGGACACATCACTCAGCCATTCTGTGCTCCGGTTTTCTCGTTTAAAAAAAATAAGGATACTAATACTAATACTGATGCTTCCTGAGGTCATTGTGAGAGTTCGTGGACAAACACACATTCCGCACAGGAGGGTTAGTTGTTGGCATCATCCCTTCACTTAGTACTTAAAAATCACATCCTACACTTGAAGTGCCCCACCCGACCTTCACAGCAGAGACAGGAAGTTCCAGAACCTTCCCGGGATGGCAGTGAAGTAGCGGAAAAGATGCAGGCTCCAGGACCCCCTCCATCCTGGCTTCGCCACTGGCCAGCTGTGAGCCCTTGAACAGCAATTTCTGCCTCTCCGGGCCTCTGCCCAACCCACCTGCAGAATAGGGACAAAGACATAAGCCCTTGCAAGGCTGTGTGTGTGTGTGTGTGTGTGTGTGGGGGGGGGGTCCGATGAGACAATGGCCACGAAGAGGAAGGGTGCCCAGCGGATGCTAAAGATGACTGCAGGACTGGAGGCCCTGGCAGTCAGCATCCCCCGCACGGCCTCACCGGGCCTGCAGGAGCCCTGCGGGGTCTTTCCTCCAAGTCATCACGCAGCTTCCATGCGCCTCACACGGCTCTGCGTGTTCCGTGCTTCTCCCTACATGCCGCTCCGTTAGCCCCATTTTACAGAAAGAGAAACAGAGGCTCCCAGACACTAAGTCATGTGCATGAGGCCACACAGCTAACGAGAACCCGATTTCCTGTAGGTTTATTGGTTCCAGACCTGGAGGCTAACAGGGCCTGGTGCAGCCCCCCACCTCAGTCCTCCCACCTTCCTCTCTCTCCTCCTCCTCCTTTGTTCTCTTCTGACACTCTCCCTCTGTCCTCCTCCCTTTGCTCAGACTCTGGGCTTGTGGTGAGCAGGGCTGAGTGGCCCAGCGCCTGCAGGAGGCCAGGCGACCGGGGGTGTGTGTGTCTGCGTCGTCTGCGAGAGCTGCGTCCAGGCGATCCATCGTGCACTTCCTGTCTGCGCCCTCCGTCCGAGCGCCGCCTGGGGGTGTGCATACATGGGGGAGGTCCCCGGAGCCTGCATCTTTCCCGCTGCATCACTACCGGGTGGGGCACTTCCAGTGGGAGATGTGATTTTTAAGTATTAAGTGAAGGGCTGATGCCAACAGCTAACACTTGTGTCTGTAGTTGCCATCACTAATACGCTGTCCACTTTCCAGGAAGGCCAGAGGCCCTCACAGCCAAGAGGCAGACAGAAAGCTCCCGAGCTTTCCCGGGAGGCTTTAAGGGACAGGAAGCGGGAGGGGGAGGTTCCTGTGTGCACGTGGGTGGTCCTGTGTATGCGTGTGGGTGCGGGGTCCTCCCGTCCGGATGTCCCTCAGCCAGGGCCGCCGGCGCTCACTGGGGGGGGGGGGGGGACCTTGGGCAAACCAGGCGCCCGCTGTGCCCGTCCAGGTGTCCGCTGTGCCCGTCCAGGTGCCCATCTGCTGCTCGCCCACCCGACGTGTGTCCTGGAGCCCGCGGAGGCGGGGCCAGAGGCTCACAGGCTCTGCTCCCCTCCGGCTCTGTGGCTTCCCAGCCCTTTCGTGTGCTGAGCTCATGGGCTAATTTGGAAGTGGGCAGCGAGCCTCTCCTGAGTGAGTGGGGAGCAGGCGGGGTGCTGCGGGGAGAAGGCGGGCGCACTGAGGGCCGCTCTGTGCTTGGCCGCCCTGTGGCCATCAGGAGGCCTCGGGGCCTCCGCCTGGACAGGCCCACGGCCATCGCTGCGCCACGACGTGGGCACACACACCACGCGGCCCCACCTCCTTTCCTACGGACAGGAAAGCGGTCCTGGGGCCCGAGCCTTCCTGAGGGCAGAACCAGCCAGGGGGCTGTGGCAGAGGGGCGAGGGGGTGTGAGAGCAGAGGCTGGGGCGACACCCGGTCTCAGGAGTGTTCCCTGACGTGGTCAGAGGGATGTCTGTCTGGGGGAGGTGGGCTGGGCCCTCCCTCGCCCCCCCACTCCCCACCACCACCCACCCCGGCCTGGCTGCGGGGGCAGCTCCGGGCCTGTGCACATCTGGAAGCCATTGTCTCCAGCTGCAGGCGGGGCTCCGGCTGCGGTCAGGGCTGGCCGCCCCGGCTTTGGAGGCCTCCCAGGGCCCCTCAGACACCCCCTCAGAGCAGGGGCTGAAGGCCAAGGAGAGAGGAGAGAGCAGAATACGGGCAGGGGGAGGCGAGGACCTTCTCTTTGTTCCAAGAACCTTTTGGCTTCCCCCCCACAGATAGGGAAAGCCAGGACACACACACACACACACACACACACACACACACACACGGCACTTTTATTCCGGGCACGCCCCCGCCCGCATCAGGCAGGCCTGAGCACACATGTGGTTTCGTTTCTGAGCGAACCGAAGGCACGCCGGGCCTGTGCAGGGCCCTAAAAATACACGTTGAAACGGCTCGTGCTCCGCCCTCAGCCCTGGACGTCTTGTTTCCATGACTTAAACATTTCCACCAAGCTGACATCCCGGGCTCCGACCGCAGCAGCAACAGGCCTCGTTAAGCCTCGTTAAACGGTGCTGAGCGTCCGATTCGCTGGGGGCTGGGAAGTGTGGGGTAGAGGGGCCTCGGGGGTGTGGGGTTGAGATGGATTAGTCCCTGGTTGTGGTGGAATCATCTAGTTCTACCCTCTTGTAGGCGGCAAACCAGCCCAGAGAGGCATGGTCACCTCCCTCAAGTCACACAGCCAGGACTCCCCCGTGTGCTCAGAGGGAGGGCCGTGTGCAGAGGGGGAGGGCCGTGTGCAGAGGGGGAGGGCCGTGTGCATAGAGGGAGGGCCATGTGAATAGAGGGAGGGCCGTGTGCACAGGGGGAGGGCCGTGGGCACAGGGGGAGGGGGCCTTGTGCTCAGGGGGAGGGCCGTGTGTCAGGGGGAGGGCCGTGTGTACAGGGGGAGGGCTGTGTGCTGGGGGGAGGGACATGTGCTCAGAGGGAGGGCGGTGTGCTCAGGGGGAGGGCCGTGTGCACAGAGAGAGGGTCGTGTGCATAGAGGAAGGGCCGTGTGCACAGGGGGAGGGCCGTGTGCATAGAGGGAGGGTCGTGTGCACAGGTGGAGGGCCGTGTGCACGGGGGGGAGGGCCGTGTGCATAGAGGGAGGGCCGTGTGTTCATCCACGCCCAGCACTGTGTTTCGCAGCCTCTGGACGCCTGGAAGTGCACACTGTTTGTGATGGAGCCCCATTGTCCAGAATGTGAGGCTTTCTCATGTGAGGCACCCAGGGGGCCTGCCCCGCACCCTGGGGCGGGGGCTCCCAGCTCACTGTGTGCTGTCGGGTGTCACTCATGGATCCCCTCTCCTCATTTGAAAACCGCAGTAATAGCAGTAACGCTGCCACCGTCTGTCTTTCAACGAGCACGGACTGTGTGCGCCTCCCAGTGTCAGCCCCTGGGACCCCACGGCCCTCCCAGGTCGGGCCTGTCACTAGCTGCGCCCTGCAGACCAGGAAACGGAGGCTCAGGCAGGTTCAGCGACTTGTCCGAGAGGCGGAATCAGGAGCTGGGCTCAGGCAGGCAGGGGGGCTGCCTTCTCGCTGGCAGCTCTGCCCTTGGACCCCAGGCCCGAGGTGAGGGCTCACAGGGACCGGATGGGATGAGGTGACCAGGCCTGTGCTCACCATTAGAGCAGCCGAGCCCCATGGTGGGAGCCAGAGTGGACTCAGGTCAGAGGCCCCTCACTTCCGGTGTCTCACTCAGGGTTCCCCTCTCCCCTGGAGCCCTGGGCCCCCAGAGCAGGGCCCTGGCCCTCGGTCTTAGGAGTTAAACTCTGAGCGCTCACCTGCAGGGGAGATGGCAGTCCCATGGGCCAGCAGCCTCTTTCCACGTCCCGCCCTCGGGCCCTGGCTCTGTGCTTCGGTCGGAGCTCACGTCCCCGCCAAGGCAAAATGAGAACGTGCGGCTCCCGCGGAGAGGGCGGACTTCACCACGCTGCCCGCTGGCCGGCCTGGCCGGCCCTTCCCAGAGGCTGACAGGCGGCGGGGAGAGAGAGCGAGCCCAGGACCCGGGCCTACGACAAGGACAGCGCTCGGGGCGGCTGCTGGCAGCTCAGACCGTTTCCCCGCAGGCTGGGAGCTGCGGGAGGGTGGCAGGCATTGCATCCTCCCCGCTGGCCTCCTTCAGCGTGTGCGCTGGGCACTTCCAGAACATTCTTCCCTGGACAGGGGCCACGGGGGAGGGCTGTGAGCATGGCTCTGAGCCCCTCCCGGGCACTGCTTTCTGACCCTGATGGGCAGCTCTTTTCTGGTTGATTAAGCTCGGTTTGTGAAAACACTTCCCTTCCTGGGGGCTGGGTATCTATCTGTTATAGATGGGATGAGGGAGGTCACGTCGGAGAAGGGGGTGTGACAGTCGTTGGAGGGCCACCTGGCCCCTCTGCCGAGCAGGGTGCGATGCTGGCGGTGCATTTGTTCCCCGGCGTCTGACAGACCAGCAGCTGATGTGGTGGCTCCGTGGGTAGCAGGCAGAGCAGCCCAGGGGTCAGGGCTTCTGCACCTCGGTCTTGGGGGGGAGAGAAGGTGCCACGTCTGGGCAGACTCCTGGAGGGCTGGTGGGGGCAGGGCCCCTTTGCCAGGTGGGTCCCAGGCCATCGGGTTCGGTGTTAGCAGCTCCCCTTGATGTCCTGGCCCCCAGATGCCGGGCAGCGTGCCGGGCGGGGCGCTGGCTTTGGCCGTGAGCTTCCGCCCGGCTGTGTTCTGGCTCCAGGCTCCTTGCTCCACCCGCTAAGGGGACCGGGCAGCTGGCTCCAGCCCGGTTCACTCCCAGGACCACGGACTCTGCTGTCCTACCCCCTCAGGCTCACTCGTTTGGCCTCTTCCTCCCTGATTTGGCTGGGGTGGGGGTCTGGCCAGATCCCACGAGGTGCCATCATGACTTAGGACAGGGGTGGGAAAAGGGTCAAGAGTTAGCACAAGAGGTTCAAGTCTGGATGTAGCGACTTGAAAGAGATGCAAACCCCACAGATACCCAGTCTTCGTCTCTCCCAGAAGGCGATGCTCATTCACAAGGACCGGTGAGGTTGCGACACGTACACTAGACCCGTGGTTGGCAAACTGCGGCTCTCGAGCCACATGCGGCTCTTTGGCCCCTTGAGTGTGGCTCTTCCACAAAATACCACGGCCTGGGCGAGTCTATTTTGAAGAAGTGGCGTTAGAAGAAGATTAAGTTTAAAAAATTTGGCTCTCCAAAGAAATTTCAATTGTTGTACTGTTCATATTTGGCTCTGTTGGCTAATGAGTTTGCCGACCACTGAGCTAGACAAACAGCTGCTGCCTTTCTCAGCCACGCACCGGCAGGCTTGTTTCCAGCATTACTGCTTTTAGTCTCACGCAGCTCTGCTGGGTGATTATTGCTCCTGCCCCCATTTCACAGATGAGAAAACTGAGGCGTAAAGACCGTAAGCTGTGACAGTTGCCTACATGCCCTCAGCTATTGGATTGGGGAGCCGAGACTCAAACCCCAGGGCCCTTGGGTTGTTCCCCACGACCCTGCCCTGGGAGCAGCTGGAGGGCAGGGCCCATTCATTCTTTGCTCTGTTGTCTCCATGTGTCTAACAGAGTACCTTGCACGTAACAGCCGGTTAAAACACATTGATTTTTCCATCCGTTAATGATCTCTTAAGTCTTGACAAGAGAGTTCAGTTCAATCAGAACTTTTGACAAATCCCAAACCAATTTCCCCCACTCTGTTGATTTATTTATTCTGTAAACATTTGCCCAGAGTCCCTGCGTGCCTGGGACCTGCCTCGGGGGTCTCCTCCGCGACATTCCGAACAGGCTCTGACTGTAGCCACCGCTGTGCAAAGGTCGTTTTCTCATTGGCATTTGGGTAAAATACCTGGTACCCACGGGAGTGACCTCAGGGGCCCCAGCAGCCAAAGCTGGGTTTGTGGAACCTTCTCTCCCCCGCCACTGGGTGATACCCCCTGCTTCCTGCTCTCCTGGGACAGGGCTCCCGGTGATGTCTGCCCCTCCCCTGGGTGAAACTCACCTCTGAAAGCCACTGATTCCGGTTTAATGATATAATCCTACTAATAAAAGAGTAATAATCATTCCAACACACAAGATGGCTGCCCCCATGTGGACACAAGATGGCCACCACAAGATGGCCAGCAGAGAGGGCAGTTGGGAGGGACAAGGTCTGCAAGGGAGGGCAGTTGTGGGCGATCAGTTAGGGGTAACCAGGCCGGCAGAGGAGGGAATTTGGGGGTAACTGAACCTGCAAAGAAGGGCAGTTGTGGTGGTGGGGGGACACCCAGGCCTCCTGGGGAGAGCAGTTGGGGGGAGACCAGGACTGCAGGGGAGAGTAGTTGGGGGAGACACCAGGCCTTCAGGGGAGGGAAGTTGGGGGGACCAGGCCTGCAGGGATGGGCAGTTAGGGGCAATCAAGCTGGCAGGAAGCAGTTAGGCATCAATCAGGCTGGCATGGGAGTGGTTAGGGGGTGATCAGGCTGGCAGGCAGAAGTGGTTAGGGGCAATCAGGAAGGCAGGCAGGTGAGTAGTTGGGAGCCAGCAGTCCTGGATTGTGAGAGGGATCCCAGATTGGAAAGGGTGAAGTCTGGGCTGAGGGACACACACCTCCATGCATGAATTTCATGCACTGGGCCTCTAGTTATATATATATGTGTGTGTGTGTGTGTGTGTGTGTGTGTGTGTATATATATGTATATATATATATATATATATATATATGATATATGTCACAAGGAATTGGCTCCTCGGATTTTGTGGGCCGAG
Organism: Pipistrellus hanaki; assembly: GCF_964339955.1. Classification (NCBI taxonomy): domain Eukaryota; kingdom Metazoa; phylum Chordata; class Mammalia; order Chiroptera; family Vespertilionidae; genus Pipistrellus; species Pipistrellus hanaki. Next base: position 10,272,735 of record NC_140517.1, on the reverse strand, counting down.
AAACCCAAGATCAACAGCTGGCCAGGTGGGGACCCAGGAGAGCGGATGGTATCATTTCAGCCCCAGCCTGAGTCCAGAGACCCAGCACCCAGCGGGAAGACAGGCGGAGAGAAAGCATCCCCCCTCCTCCCGCCTTTTTGTTCCATTCCCATCTTCAGTGGATTGGACGAGGCCCACCCACGCTGGGGAGAGCGTTGTGCTCCGCTCCGTCTACCGATTCACATGCTAATCGTGTCTGGAAACGCCCTCACAGACACCCTGGATTCTGTTAAATGAAATATCTGGACACCCTGCAGCCCAGCCGAGCTGACACGTACAATGAACCATCACACTTGGAGAACTAGAGCTCTGTATTAATTCTGTTCAAGGCTTTTCCATGTCCCTGGCTGGGCCCTCACGGGTGCAGGGATGAAAGAGAGTTTGGCTTTGATCTTCAGCTTTGAGTGGGTGAACAGGCAAATGCTTAGTTCAGTGTCATTTCTGGAATCTGTGAAATTGTGAGTCATCAGCGCAGGCTGTCGTCCTATCTAATTTACATAAAAATTAAGTGATAATGTGAGACTAGATCGCTTTTGTATTTATGGTGAATATGTAAATATTCACTTTCAGATACAGGTAAGCATTCTTGAGGTATCGGAGGGTCACTTATTATTGTTTATATTTTGAAATTTTATAAATTGAAGTGTAAATTATTGCAAGAGAAAAGGACTGTGATAATTAATTTGGGTTATGAAAGTTAATTTTATTTGCTAAGTCACCTTAACATGCTTTCAATTGACAAATAAATAGGGAGATAGCAAGACAATTAATGCAAATATTGGGGGTATTAATGAGATAACTTTAGGAAGAATATTATTTCCTTTCTTTCTGAGCCAACCGTTTATAAAATTTGAATAATAATGCAGAGCAGAATAATAGAAATTAGATTATATCACAATTATAATATTCCTAGAATTGCTATTGTACCTGAATTAATTACATAAAACTTTATATATTCATAGCAAAAGAAACCTTAATAATGGCATTTAATTTTCAGTTATTTAATCCTACCTAGGATTCTATTTAGGTCATGAGGATTTCAAGAAAATATTTGGGAATTTTTTCGTATCCTGGGAGGATGAATGGGAAGTGGAATGAGTCACCTTTGCTATCTCAGAATAGGGAGAAACAAATTCTAAAATTATGTGCAGTTCCTGATTGATCTGCTCCAGATATACTAAAGAATATAGCATAGCCCTAACCGGTTTGGCTCAGTGGATAGAGCATCAGTCTGCGGACTGAAGGGTCCCAGGTTCGATTCCAGTCAAGGGCATATACCTTGGTTGCGGGCACATCCCCAGTAGGGGGCGGTGCAGGAGGCAGCTAATCAATGTTTCTGTCTCATCAATGTTTCTAGCTCTCTATCCCTCTCCCTTCCTCTCTGTAAAAAAATCAATAAAATATTTAAAAAAAAGAAAAAAAAAAAAAGGAAAAAAAAGAATATAGCATAGAAAGAAAAGAGAAAGCGTTAGGGAAAGACGAGGCAACCCCAAATATCTTGCTTCTCTCCTGTCCTCAGCTGACAGGGAGCATTTATTGGGCATCACAGATTTGAGCCGAGAGACCCTGGAGCCAGCTGACTTTTGGTTCCTTCCCTAAGAATGTTCAAACTGCTAAAGCGTAAGCGATGACATTGTGACAGTAACGACATTCTACAGCAAGATGCCAAACTGTCCTTTCATCTCAGAAGTTCCTCCCAGGACTGTGTCCTCTGGTGTCAGTTGGGACTGAATGCGGATTTCGACGTTAAGCCGTTTGGCCAAGGCATGTGTGCGCCTTGCCCCAGCGGTACAGCTTGTCATTGGGGGTCTGCACGCCAGCTGTCCCCCTGGCTGTGACGTTGCAAGGCAGGGGCTGGGGTGCCCTTCCCTGCTCCATCCCAGTCATGCAGTTACTGGCACTCACAGGTCCTCAGTCAGCCCTTGTTGGACGGACAGAGGACGGCATGAGGCATTATTGCCGTTGCTGTTAGGCAAGGCAGCTGTGAGGCAGCTGGTGGGACAGCAGGGCCGGCTCCTGGGATGCTCATACACCCCATGTGTCAGCCAGGAGGCTGTTAGTGTCGAAGATGGAAAAGTCAACCGAAATGGCTCAAGCAGTACAGGAGAGTAAAAGAATTCGGGAGGGTGCGAGGTTGGGGGTCCTTAGGTGCAGTGTGCCCTTAGGTGCCCTGCTCAGCAGCTGTTCATTCCTTCCAACCCTACACCCTCAGGATTGACGGTTTCTTCACCCAATGACCAGGCTGATGTCCTGGGCTGCACTCTGATTGGGCCAGTTGGGTCACATGGCCACCGTGGACCAACCACTGACGTGAGAAAGGGTGGGATTCAGCTGATTGGTTTAGGCCCGTGGTCGGCAAACTCATTAGTCAACAGAGTCAAATATCAACAGTACAACGATTGAAATTTCTTTGGAGAGCCAAATGTTTTCAACTTAAACTTCTTCTAATGCCACTTCTTCAAAATAGACTGGCCCAGGCTGTCGTATTTTGTGGAAGAGCCAGACTCAGGGGCCCAAAGAGCTGTATGTGGCTCGCGAGCTGCAGTTTGCTGACCATTCTCCATCCCTGGGAGCACCGCGCATGGGGCATGCTGGGATCAGTCTTGCAGGCCGACAGCCAGGCATGTAGATGCCCGTCCCTGCCCTGGATAACACGGAGTTCGAGAGCACCGCCCGGATGCCCTCTGCAAAATCCCGAGCTCGGCCCAGCACACTCCGGGGCTGGGCTCTTTGCAGTTAACTCAGAGCTGGCAGCCGGGGAGGCCGGGCTGGGCCGAGGGGACAGCACAGCACAGCTTGGCAGGAATGACACGGCCCAGATGTTGTGTGTCCAGCTGCTCTCGGCTCTGATCTGTCCGGCTAACACCCCTGGGCGATGCTGCGCCATCGTAACATAACATGAGCCACATGCAATTTAAAGTTTTCCGGTAGCCGCACAGGAAGTTGGTACACTACTTTACTAATACGTTATATAGCCTGATATGTCCAAAATACTATCGTGTAATTGATATATAAAAACTATCGATGAGGTTTATATTCTTTTTTTTTTTTTTTTAATATATGAAGTCATGGAAATCTAGTGTGTGTTTCACACATGTGGCCTAGCCCCAGGCCCTATTGGTTCTTTGCCCCGTACAGCTCTCATCATCACATGCCTCTGCTCAACGACCTTCTGTGGCTCCCTACTGCCCAACCGTTTGGAGCCAGCCACATGCCATAGTGATTTGTGTTTCTGTCTCTCTGCCCAACACCAAGAGCTTTTATGGGGTCTCACAGGACACTTGTCATGTACCCACAGTGCCCTGCTGTGAGGTTCCCGAGCTCTGTAGATTGTATTTCCTTTCGGCTGTCAGTCCTCCTTCCTGGGGGGTGTGAAGGCATCAGCCGTGCTCGAAGTGCTTCCTGTCATTCCCCGACAGTTCTCAGAACCACCGCAAGGTGTGGGTACCGAATCTCCACGTTAGGGGATGGGAAAGCGGGGCTGCGACTTCCCCGAACCCGGGTCTGCTGGATTCCAAGTTGCTCTTTCAGGCACATGGTGCCTGGCCATCTTAGCTGGACGCATCCGGGTTCTCAGAAACAGGAGTTAACTGCGTGGACTGAGGCCACAGGCTCCCGGCTCTCTCCGGGATGAGAACAGGTATATATACGTGTCCATAAATAAATAATGATGCTCAGATTGGTGGGAGTAGCAGGAGGGGCCGGATGTCTGCTGACTTGCGTGTCCTTCTCGGTCGTTGGGGTGTGGTAGCAGTGCCGGGCCCCGGGGCCGGGGGTGGGGTGGGGTGGCGGCTGACAGTGGCCTCCCTGGGAGCCGGGTCTAGCAGAACCAGCACTCTCGGGAGCCGGGCAGCAAATTGGCAGACACAGCGCACGGTACACTGAGCTGCCCTCCCGCCTGCCTCCGGCTGATAGCTCCGGCCACTGCCCTTGCCGCGATGCCGCGATGCGTGAGTCACACGTGTGGGTGGCCGGTGAGTGTGACGCTTCGCTTGGTACCTTGCGGAGAGCGCGGTAAAAGTAAAGATGGGCTGCTAACAAAGTGTCAAAGGAAAATGTCAATTAGGGTTACCGAGAGAAAGAAAAAGAGGCCGATGTGATTGTGCCTTTTCTCAGAGAGTTTCCCTCTAATTAGTCAAATAAATACGCACTCCTCCCACCCGGGCGAGGGTTTGTTTGCTTTAAAACATCACCATTACATTCCCCGCTCCGGAGACTTCGGGGAGCCGGAACCTCCCTCTCCACGTGGGCTTTGGCTAGGAGGACCCGAGCCAGCGCTCCGGCTGGGACGGAACAGCCTCCAGAGGTTAGATTCTGGGTGAGCATCCAGAGGCGGGCTGTGGGCTGCGCTGCCCTCACTCTCACACCCTCTGTGGCTCCCCAGGGCCCCCTGGCATCAGCACCATCGTGGTAGAAAGGGAACCAGGCAGGGAGCCTGGAGCGGTGACTTGTGCGTGGCCTGAGCACACCCCCAACCTCTCCCCCCTCCACTGCCTCCCTCATGAAAACGAGGCAGGACTAGCGGCTCCCAGCCCCAAGGCAGTGCTGATTTCCTGGGCTCTGCCTGGCTCTCCCCGTTCCTCCAGTGTATCTACACCTTCCTCTTCCCGCCAGAACTTGAAACTTCCATCCACTTTTAGTTTGTATCTATTTCTTCGGTTTTTCTGTTTGACTCTGTGTGTGTGTGTGTGTGTGTGTGTGTGTGGCTATTGGTAGAGTAGAGCAGGTATATGCCCCATAAATAAATAATGATGCTCAGATTGGTGATGTGTCCTGAAAAAGCTTCTTACTAGAATATTTGTGTGGTCTGAAGTGGAGACAACCAGCCCTAGCCGGTTTGGCTCAGTGGATAGAGCACATGTGTCAAACACAAGGCCCGCGGGCCAAATCCAGCCCGCCAGGCCTTGCAATGTGGCCCGCACCGCGCTGTCATCACTGCACTCCGCTGTCAGTTTATGACATTGTCAGTTTATGACTGTTCAGTAAACCATTCGGCCCGCGATTTAGGCTGGATTTTAGATTTTGGCCCTTTCTCTGATTGCGTTCGACACCCCTAGGATAGAGCGTCGACCTGCGGACTGAAAGGTCCTGGGTTAGATTTTGGTCAAGGGCACGTGCCTGGGTTGTGGGCTCGATCCCCAGTGGGGGACCTGCAGGAGGTGACCGGTTAATGATTCTCTCTCATCATTGATGTTTCTCTCTCTCTCTCCCTCTCCCTTCCTCTCTGAAATCAATAAAAATAAAAATAAAAAATGAAGTGGAGACAGCCAGTGTGAAGAAAGAGGACCATGCAGATGAAATAAGTTGCAGTCCAAAGACCTGACTCAGGATCACGGTTCCCCTCCTCTCTCTCTCTCTCTCCCTTGGGAGATGTTTGACCTTCCTTGTCCTGCAATGAGGTGAAGCTGGTCTGGAGAGTCTGTGCTAAGGGAGATGAGCCCCGGGCTAACATACATAGCACACACGGAACTGCTTTATCCTGTCTAATCTACGGGCCAGGCACAATGGTGCCATCCACGGGCGGGCGGCACCCGCTGTGAGCCAACCACGGGCTGGGCTTCATGATTTTCCCAGGATGATCACCCAGCTGCAGAAGAGGGTGGGGGATTATAATCCCCCTGGACAGCTCCAGAGAGAGCGGGGGCCCAGAGGCGGGCATGGTCAAGGTCACACCACCGGTGTGAGGTAGTTCTGGTTTTGCACCTGAAGCTCCTAACCTTACCGCCGTGCCAGACGCTCTACCATCTGGCCGAGGAGCTCACGCTGGACCCTTTAAGTCAGCCTGACACTTTTCTCCGATCTCGTTGCCGGCCTAGGATAGATTTGCTCATTTAAGATGCCGTTGACCTTATCTAATAAAAGGAATCAGCATCCAAGGAGTCTGTTTAATTCATTATTAAAGATCATTTCCTGTTATTATCTTCCCTGTAGCAAAATTAGCTGTTAACTCTCCTGTTAGCATAACCCAGCCAGTATGACTAGAAAATTAAGAAGAAGAAGAAAAAAATCAGTTCAGTGATATGTGAGCCGAGCCCAGGGAATTCCCCATCTTCAGTGCATATTAACATTGCGCCTTAGAAATGGAGGAGATGTTCTGTTAAGTGGAAAAAGGAGTTGCAGAAATTTTACCTTCAAAAGTCAAGTGAAAAGTTACTCTCCCCCCCCCCCCAACTCAAATTAATTTTTTGTCTCAGGGCAAGAAAAAGTAAATTAAAAATCACACACCGCCACCTCCTCCTGGCTCGGTGCCTCCTGGGGTTCCCTCTCCCTCGCCTGGAGTCTCAGGGTTCTCGAGCCCAATTTGGGCCTCGGAGGATGCCTTGCTGCAGGGGTTTCTGCTCCCGGAGCCCCTGACGGTGGCAGGGCGGGGCAACCTGCCCTTCCCTCTCCCTGCCTATTCTCCTAGGGACCCTCCTAGGTCCTTTCCCTTCCTCCCAGGCAGTTGTTGGGAGTGAGGAGGGGGACTAAGAGCTGAGTCCCGGGTGACACATGCTGTGGGGCAAGGCCAACACCTGGACGTGAGCTTGCTGGGAAGCTGACCATGCCTCCTCCGTTGGGCAGTGAGATGCCCATGTGGTTGTGAGTGGGCACGGAGGTCTGGGGAGCTCCGGAGAAAAGGGTCAGGCAGAGAGCAGGTGCTTCTGGGTATGGAGGCTCTGAGGCCTGAGCTCACTGGTCTGTAGCCACTGGGCCCACACCGGGGCCCACACCTGGGTGTGTGCATGTGAGGTACACGGCAGCCTGGGCTGGCCAAGGAGCCGCTACGTGTGGAACATGCCCTCGACCAGAATCAAATCCAGGGCCCTTCCGTCCGCAGGCTGATGCTCTATCCACTGAGCCAGACTGTCTTGGGCCTGGGCGCTTTCTAACACACTCCACTCCACCCTCGGAGGAAGGCACACTGGCCTTCTTTTACAAACGGGGCAACCGGGTTCCGAGAGGCTCATCCCCGCCCAGTGGGAACATTTAGAAAGCCAGAGACCACGTCTAGGTTTTGTCTAATTCTAGAGCCCTTTTTTTTTTTTAACTCTAGAGATTTTTCTTTTTTTTCTTTTAAAAAAAATGTATTTTATTGATTTTTTACAGAAAGGAAGGGAGAGGGATAGAGAGTTAGAAACATCGATCAGCTGCCTCCAGCACATCCCTTACTGGGTATGTGCCCACAACCAAGGTACATGCCCTTGACCGGAATCGAACCTGGGACCTTTCAGTCCGCAGGCCGATGCTCTATCCACTGAGCCAACCGGTTAGGGCTAGAGACTTTTCTAACTCTAACCTCTCACATCATGATCACACTTTGGTGTTATTCTCAGAAAAGCTTATTTTCCTGCCTCCAACAATGTGTTCCGTGTCATGGAGAACTTCCCTTTCAAAATATTTCCAGGGTGTCTTCGATTTTGGCGGCGTCACACCGTAACCGGAACAGCCTCCTGGCCGCCATCTCCCAGGGATGGCACTTCCAGTATGTGTGGCTTAGGATGCCCGTGGGTTAGCATGGTCACGGAGGACCTGCCCCATCTGCCTGTTGCCCTGCCCCTGGTCACCAGCTCTGCAGGCTCCCTCTCCCTCCTCATCTCCCCCTGAACGTGAGAGGGGCTGCCCCCCTCCCTCACTGGACGCCCCCATTCTATGAGCATGGCCAGCAGGCTCCCCTGGGGCCTCCAAGCTCGCTAGCAATTTGGATGGTCAGGCGTCGGGAAGGGCAAGCTTAATATTTGATGACATTACAAAGTCACCCTGTTCCCTGCTCATCCCAGACTGAACGGAAAAGCCGAGTTCTCAGCAGGAGATGTCCCCCGGGGCGTGGGCTGGTCTGGAAGCCATAGTGGGTTGGGGTGTGTGTGTGTGGGGGGGGGCGGGATGGGGTGCGGGGAGGCGCTGGGCTGGGGGTCAGCAAGCGTGGGCTCCAGTTTGGGCTTGGAAGCTGTTGACCTTGGGAAACACCCACCCTCTCTTTGTGCTGTAACTTCCTCCGGCACCAATAAAGCATCACTCTGGCTAGGAGTACTCTGAGGTAGGAACCATGCCATCTCTTTTCTCTTCTTTTCTCTTCTTTTCTCTTCTTTTCTCTTCTCTTCTCTTCTCTTCTCTTCTCTTCTCTTCTTTTCTTTTCTTTCTCTTTCTTTTTCTCGCTTTCTCTTTCTCTCTCTTCCTCCCTCCCTCCTTCCCTTCCTTTCTTCCCTCCCTCCCTCCTTCCTTCCTTCCTTCCTTCCTTCCTTCCTTCCTTCCTTCCTTCCTTCCTTCCTTATTTCCTTTCTTTTTAAAAAAAATTGATTTCAGAAAGAAGAAGGGAGAGATAGAAACATCAGTGATGAGAGAGAATCATAGATCGGCTGCCTCCTGCATGCCCCCCACTGGGGATCAAGGCTGCAGCCCGGGCACGTGCCTTGATTGGGAATTGAACTGTGAGCTCCTGGTTCATAAGTTGATGCTCAGCAGGTGTGACGCATTACCCAGAGGACCTTAATTACACAGAGCCGGGGATTCTCTTATATCACACCTTACAGGGAACTGTTCCTTAGGTGGGAAGCTCAGTGGTAGACAGTCCTTGAAAACGGAGGATGCATTTTGTCGACTTTTTCTCCTGGTCACACGATCTTCCCTTGCAGGAAGGGAACTGTTTCTTAGATTAGCTCACTGATTTTCTTTGGATATGCTTTCATCAAATATTTCCAAGATCTCATACTGAAGGGCACAGTGAAAAGGCTTTCTGACGTATGATACAAAACTAAGGTGACCAGACGCCCTGCTTTTGGCGGGACAGTCCCGATTTTTAACAATTTGTCCCACGCCCCGCGGCGTTAAAATCAGGACTTTTTTTTAAAAAATGCCGTGGGATGCTGGACAAATTGTTAAAAATCGGGACTGTCCCTCCAAAAGCGGGATGTCTAGTTACCTTATACAAAACCCAGAAGCCACCCAAGAAAATACTAATGAGAGAGAGTGAGGGATGTGTGTGCGTGTGTGTGATGGTGCAGGTGGTAGTGTGAGTTGTCATAGGTTTTATGGGGGAGGAACGTATTTGGTAACCTGAGTCAAAATGGTGAGCGTGGGGCCCACAAATGGCAGGTTTGCCACGGAGATGGGAGTTTCCCAGACAGTGTTTCATGGAACAGGTTCTCCTAATTTACCATTGGAGGGGGGCCGGGGCGCGGCTGAGAGACCCTGGCAGGTGTGATGCATTACGCAGTTAGAACGAACCAGCGCCACTGGCGCTGCCCAGGTGTGGCTGATGCAGTGTTGGCCTCCCGCTGCAGGAAGAAGCGTCTCCCTCAAACCTCCCCCGTCCTCTTCTGCTCTCGGGAATGCGTCTCCCTCGGGGGCATCGACGCCAGAGCTTCAAACGTGACCCCAGACTCGGCTCGCTGCCTGGGGACCTGCCTCTGTGGCTGGGACAGGCCATGGCAGGCCCCCTCGCCCCAGGGCCCTCCCCGGTCTGCGGTGAGGAGCCAGAGACCTGCGTCCCTGCAAGAAGTCCGATCCACGGAGAGGATCCAGTGCCAGGGACCTCTCTGTGCCCAACTCCTCGCTCCTCGATGGGATCCTCTGGCAGACGCTCTCCAGAACGTGTGGCAGAACCTCTCTCGCCACTCACACCTCCTTCACTTCAAGATGGGAGCCAGGTGAGCGCTCATGGTCACTCAAGGTCACTCAAGGTCACTCATGGTCACTCATGGTCACTCACGGCTGGACAGGCGCCCCACAGGAATCCCCACGGAGCCTCCAGTGCCTCCTGAAACAGGTAAGTGCAAACAGCGGCAGAGTGGGCTATGCATGGGGTCCTCGGGGCCAGCCTCCTGCCCCCTCCTCTGCTGCCCCAGCTCCTCCAGGGGCAGGGCAGTTGGGGACCCTTGTCCACGGTTGTCCGGGCACCTGGTTCAATCAGGGAAGGTTGTGTCTTCCCCCGGGGCCAGTGGCTTTCAGGCTTGGCTGCACATCAGAACCCTGAGGGAAAGCTTACAAACGGGACCAGCGCCTGGATCCCGCCCCCTGGATTTTGATGGATGGCAATCCTTACAGAGCTTCCAGGCGATTCTAAGGTGTAAGCACAGTGAAGGACCACAGGCCTGGGAGGACTAGAGCTGGGGGTGTTTTTGCAAGCACGTGAGGGCGCTGGTAACCGTTACTTGGCAGAAACTGGGACTGGCCTAGGCCCGTGGTTGGCAAACTCTGGTGGAGAGCCACATGCGGCTCTTTGGCCCCTTGAGTGTGGCTCTTTCACAAAATACCACGGCCTGGGCGAGTCTATGTTGAAGAAGTGGCGTTAGAAGAAGTTTAAGCTTAAAAAATTTGGCTCTCAAAAGAAATTTTAATCGTTGTACCGTTGATATTCGGCTCTGTGGACTAATGAGTTTGCCGACCACGGGCCCTCGGCAGTCTGGGATGCAGGATCACCGTGCTTTGACCTTGAGACACCCTTGAGGATTGTCTGCTAAGAGTTCACGGCCAGCGCTGGTTTGTGTTTTCATTTTCTGTGTGGCTGCGAACATGGGCCCCTTCACAGCACTGAGGAGGGCTGTGGGAGGGTGGCGTGGATCCGGCTCCTTTCTGCTCCCCTCCCCGCTCGGAGAGGTGCGGGGCACACATGCTCCAGGCATGCCCACCCTTGGCTGCTCCTCTGCGACTGGCGCATCTCACACCTGCCCCGCGACGCAGCTGTCTGTCTGCAGCCACGTGGCCAAGGGGCCTGCGGGTTTGGAAACTCGGAGTGAATGTGACCAGTCTCAAAGTTTGCAGGCCTCACGGGAGACCCTCCAACACACATGCTGGGGGGCCTGTTGGGGGGGCCGCTGGGAGGCCGGGAGCAGAGGACAGCCCCTTCCAGGGGCCCGGGTTTCCCCCGCTAATCGCACGCCCATGACAATCTCTTAATCCTCTTAGAAATGGCAGATGGTAATTCCCGCGTTGTTTAGGGAGGATGGATGACTCTTCCACACTGACATGACACTTGGAATAAATGAAGCCCGTTATAAACGTTAATTTTTTTTTTTTTTTTTTTTTTTTTTTTTGCATAAGCTTGTTCTGTGAGTGGTGTGATAAGAGGCAGGCACCTCGCCTGCCTATTCTATAGACAGAAAGATCGAGGTGCGTGTGGTCTAAAACGTCCTGCGAGGAGAGGGGCAGCCTGGTGCGGATGGGGGAGAACCTTGGTGCCAGGTGCTTTCCCTCTCATACTTCGTTTCATTCCATTTCAGCACCCCTCGGGAGGAGTTATCTGTTACCTCTGTATCTTGGTTGGGGAAACGGAGGCTCAGAGAGGCTGTCTCACTTGCCCAAGACCACACAGCAAGGTGGCCAGCCGGGCTGCGATTTTGATTCTGCCTGACTCCCAAGTGTCAGCGGAGGTGGCTATGCCTGTCGGGCCGTGAGCCTGGTACCTACATCTCTGGAAGTTCCGGAAAATGGCAGATGCTTAGAGGCCATTCTTTTGTATGTGCATTCCTTCCACGGAGATCCTGTGTCCAAACGTTCGGCTGAGGGGCTGCGTAGGGCGGTAACTCCACTTTTGCCCTCGCCTTCCATCCCCAGTGCTGATTGGCCCGCTGTACACTGGGGATACTGGGTGCTATGGTGTGGTCCCCGCCCTTACTGAGCTTCCGGAGCAGCCGGAGGAGAAGCCATCGAGGCGGCAGGGCGAGGGAGGTGCTAAGGCCGGTGGGCAGAGGCTTGGAGGCTCCTAGGTCCCCAGCAGGGTGTATTCAACATGACGCAGCAAATCAGGGAAGACAGCCTGGAGGAGGTGATGTTGGAATCTGTGTTTAGAGCAAGGTGGAGGTGGATGAGGAGAGAAGGAGCAGAGAGAACACATGCACAGAAAGACACTGCATGTCTGGGAGAGGTGAGTCCCGGGTGCAGGGCAGTGTAAGGCTGAGGGACAGCGGGATGGGGGAGGAGGGACACAGCTCCTATGCTTCTGTTCTGGCTGTGCTGGCTGCAGCCACCATATCGGTTCTTCTGCTGTAATTCGCGCTCAGTATGCGACGCAGGAGTGAGGTCCCACAGCCTTGTCTCCTCACATCAGGCTAAAGGGCGAAGCGACTTCATTACTGTTGTTCTGGGGCTGCCGCCTCTCTCAGGACCCCTCCTGCGGGGTTTCCCAAGGAAGCCGCTTTCACACCTGCGCCCCACCCCCCCTAGGTGCTTAGGTCATCCCTCTGCCACTCAGCAGGGACCTCTGAGCCCTCAGGAGACCTTTGCTGTATTCTAATGTGTTCCTTATATATATATATACAATAAAAAAAGTGTATGCCATCGCTGCAAGCTTTTATTAGCATTTCACGTGTGGTTTGTTTTCTGACACAAGGTGGCTTGAAAAATCACAGAAAAGGGAGCATTTGTCTTTCCTTCTCTCGGTCCTGACACGTAGGAGGTAGTCAGACTGTATGTCACCACTCTGTGCGAAGCCCGCCCGAGTGTCTCAGAGAGTGGGGCGGCCAGAGGTGAGATGTTTGAACGACGCAGGGGCGGGAGTGGGATGCGAAACGCACGGAATCCAACACCCTGGAGCCGGACGGACTTCCGTGGCCACGCTGGCCAGCGCGTTAGCGTATCCTCATCCACGTAGGCCAGCTTCTGCTTGGGTACCGCCAGCGACAGGGAACTCGCCACCTCAACATTAGCCTGGAGCCGTGGTCGGCAAACTGTGGCTCGAGAGCCTCATGCGGCTCTTTGGCCCCTGGAGGGTGGCTCTTCCACAAAATAACCACGGCCTGGGCGAGTCTATGTTGAAGAGGTGGCATTCGAAGAAGTTTAAGTTTAAAAAATGTGGCTCTCAGAAGAAATGTCAATCGTTGTGCTGTTGGTATTTGGCCCTGTGGACGAATGAGCTTGCCGACCGCTGGCCTGGAGTGATTGCTTGTGGGTGTGCTTCATCAGATCACACAGGAGGTATCCCTGCCTCTGTGTGTTTCCGAGTGGGCCCCAGGGTTAAGTGGCACAGCCCTGGGGATGGTCCCGAGAGAACGCAGAGCCGGGTGCATTGAAACGTGGGCCGCCCCCAAAGCACCTGGCAGGGCCAAGAGGCCTGGAGCCTGCCCTACGTGACAGGTGTGGAAGCATACAGGATGCAGCGGCAGACATCCCAGCAGAGACGGTGTGGCTCACGCAGAAATGTGCTGATCAGGCCATCTTGGAGGTGTCCCCTCGGCTGTCCTGGCCATGCTCGTTACCAATTCTCATCAGAGTTACCAGAGCCACCTGGATGCCGGAGGGGCTTGGGAGCTGCGTGGGCTGGCAGAACCGCTCCGTCCTGCAAATTGGTTGTGCTGCCCTCCGCCCGGTCGCCGGTCTACAGGGAGCCGGAGTGTCTGCGAATCCTCTTCTAAAGGGCTTGACACGCTGCCGGTGGTCACGGGAAACGGACACATCACCTTCCCCAGGGTGGCCCCTGAGAAATCGCGTCTCGCCCGCTGCAGCTTGGGAACAAACGCTGGTCCACAGCTGACAGCATCCATTCTCTGCACCCAACGACCCGGTTTGGCCAATTTCTACCTAATGCAATTGGCTGCCCGCTACGGGTCGGACAGCTGTGACCTCCAGCACAGCTGACAGAGCCGTGATTAGCACGAAGCGAGTCCCGTCCCCCGGGGCTCGGAGGTGGTGTGGGCTTAGAGCGACATGCTGCCTGTGAGACGTGCCTTCCTCGCGTGAGCCTCTGAAGCATCTGGGCTGCAGAAGCCCTGGCTGAGGTGGCGGCGGCGGCGGCGACAGGGACTGACGTGTGGGCAGCAGTGACGGGCGATGGCCCAGGCAGTCCTGCTGGGGCTCCGCGTCGGCCACTCTTCCAGCTGGCTGGTCCCTCTGGCTCCCCAGGGACCTGAGCTCAGACATTCCTAGTGAACATTTAAGACTTTCTTCCCCATTTCCCTTTCCCTCTCCCCCCTTCCCCCTCCTTCCCCCTTCTTCCCCTTCCTTCCCCTTCCCCATCTCTGACTTCCATTGCGGCTCTGGCAGCTGCCGGGTGTTGCTATGAATGCTTGTGTCCGTCCCCAAAGTCATAGGCTGAAACCCAATGTCATGGTATCAGGAGGCGGGACCTTTGGGAGGTGGTTTGGTCATGAAAGTGGAACTCTTATAAATGGAATTAGTGCCTTACACACACACACACACACACACACACACACACCCCTACACTAATAAAAGAGAAAAACGCTAATTGACCGTACCTTTGCTACGCCTACAGCCAATCAGAGTGAGTATGCAAATTAACCCAACAAAGATGGTGGTTAATTTGCATACACTGAGGGAGGGAGGAGTGAAGACTGGAGACAGCATAGAAGGAAGAGGGAGGGAAAGGGGAAAGCAAGGCGTCTGCCAGAGGGAAAGCACAGGCAGGCGGGGCTGGTGGCCGTGATGGCCACTTTCAGGAATCTTCATGCAACGGGCCCCTAGTATGTGTGTGTGTGTGTGTGTGTGTGTGTGTGTGTGTGTGTGTGTGTGTATAATATATATATGACCCCAAAGAGCTCCCTTACCCCTTCCACCACCTGAGAAGACATCCGCCTGTGAACTATGAAGGGGGCTTCACCAGCCCCGAGTCTGCCAGCACCTTGATCTTGGATTTCCCAGCCCCCAGAACTGTGAGAAGCACAATCCTTTCGTAATAAGCCACCCGGTCTGCAATATTCTGTGATAGCTGCCCAGCTGCAGCAGACACCTGGTGAACTCGCGCCTCGGAGCCTCCGTGCCCACGTCTGCAGGGCGAGGCCGCCCCGCACAGAGCATCTGTGAAGGAGGGTCCCTTCCCCTGAGGAGAGCCCCTGAGGCCCGCGTGGTGGGGCCAGGCCTGCACCCCCCTCTGTGTGAGCTCTCTCTCTCTCCTGGATGATCCCGTCCTGTGTCAAAATAGGAGTTTCCTTCCCAGGCCTCAGTCTTTGGGAGTGTGTCCTCCCTGCTCCTTCCCAGCCTTCAGCTTTGGAGAGCAGTTGGGTTCAGTGACAGACCTGCCCAGCTACCCCTCCCCGATCAAACCCACAACAAAGATCTCATGGCAGCTCCAGCCCCCGGATTCCTGTCCCCCGCCTGACACCGTCCAGCTCATCCCAGGGCCTGTTTCTCTGTCATTTTGGCCAGAAGAGAGTTAGGCAGTGGGTCTTAGGGAGGCCATTAAAGAAGGCAGGATGTCAGAATCAATCGAAAGCCCGCCTGTCCCTTCCCCCGCGTGGAGACAGGGCAGAGGTCAGGCAGTGTGCCGGCAGCATGTGCGTGTCTTCAGAGAGCTCCCGCAGCCCTGCCACCCAGCGGCGGGGGGTCGGCGCGGGCCGCTCACATCCCGTCACCCCGAGACAGCCAGCTCTTCTCCGTCCCCTGATGAGCTGCCTTGGCAGATGAGGCGTCACCGCCCTGCCTGTGATTAGAGATGTCACCCCAGCCGCCTTCACAGCTGTTCCTGCCTCAGAGATACAGAGAGAGGGAACACATGTTTCCTTTCTGGTTGCGAGTAGACCCAGCCATTTCCCCGAAAGCTCCCTTTAACCTCGAACCCTGAAAGGCAGAGCATTTGGGGGGAGGGGGAAGGAGGAAGGGGTTCAGCTACCCTGCCCAGCTCCAGCTCCAGATTCCTCGGAGCTGGCTCCTCAGGCTGGGGTCCCTCTGGCAGAGCGGAGGGCCGTTTTAGAGCAGATTTCATCCTTCAGACGAGCTGAGCACCTGCTTTGGCGGAAATGCCAAGGAGGACATCAGTGGGCTCAATGGCAGGGGACGGGGACCTTGGCGTAGGGCGTGGGCGGGAGGAGGCAGTTGTCATCGCCGTCGCCCGGGCACCTCCCCTTCCTTGGCACAAAGAGCCACACCGCATGGCACAGTTAAAGCTCCACTACAGTTACCGCTTTGCTGGCCGTGCTGGGCTCCCCATGCCCGTGGCACACCGGCAGCAGGAGGGCGGGTTGTGGCACTGGCAGGGTTCTGACTGGTTACCACGGGGAGGGAGGGTGGTTGCTACATAGCGGGGGCAGGAAAGAGTGTGTCTAGAATTCAGGGGACCTACTGGGGCCACTCTTGGTGCTTGCAAACCTGGAGAGAGCCAGGCACAAACCATGATAGGCATGGTATCAGGGCATGGTACCTGGCACTCAGACCCTGAGGAAGGAAGGAGGGGCGAGAGCCCAGACCAGTACGGGAGCTGGCCCAGGGCCCTCGAGAAAGGGCCAGAGAGGAATGTATTAGTTTCCTAGGGCTGCTGTAACAAGTGGCCCCAGACTGGGTGGCTTACACAATAGAAAAGGATTGTCTCAGGGTTCTGGAGGCTAGACGTCCAAGGTCAAGGTGCTGGCAGGGTAGGTTTCTTCTAAGGGCGTGTCGATGGCCGTCTTCTCTTTGTGGTCTTGCCTCTGTGCCAGTATCCATCTGTCTGAGTTTCCCTTCTTACAAAGACACCAGTCATATTGGATTAGGTCCCACCCTCATGACCCACTTTTACCCTATCTCTTTATAGAACCTCACAAAATAGCTATATTGTAAGGTTCAGGGGGTTTGGGCTTCCACACATGCACTATTTGGGAACACAATTTAGCCCATGATAAGGAGATTCACAGTGCCTATTAATTATAACCTTAGGACCAACTGGTCCGGCAGGAGCTGTAGCCTGTCTCACTATAATCCCGCTGTTGTGTGTTTAACTGGGATTGATGGGGCAATCCCAGTTCCTAACAGGCAGGCGGCAGCCTGTGCTGGGCCAAGCTTCAGACGAGGAGTCAGGAGCCCTGGGGTCACGTTCCAGGTATGGTGGTTCTGTGGATGCATTACTCCTTGCTTTGGGGGCCCCAGCTCCCCTCTCTGTGCAATAGAAGGAGCCGGTGAGAACGTCTCTGAAAGCCCCCTGAGGGCGAGAATCCCCCAGGGATCGGGCTCCTGGGCCCCATCCTGCTCAGAGTCTGCCACCGCCCGCCCCGGGCTCCCCTGTGACTCCTTCCAGACGAGGTCTCTGGAGGGTTTCCCTCTCCACCGGTATCTTCCTGGGATTTATTGACTGTCAGATAGTTAAGGGCTAGACGGATGATCTCCCCGTGATAAGACAGATAATATAATTCTGCAAATGTCATTGGACTCGCTAGGAAAAGCCAATCTCTTGCCAGCCCTGAAATGTCATGGAGGGAAGTCGTTGGAATTCATTGATGAAACGGTAATCTTTCCCACGGATGTCATATAACTCTTCCCAGGAGACAGCTTCTGTAGGCTTGGTGAAGGGGATGGAGCAGGCCAGACGGAAGGTGGCTGCGGATTAATGGCTGCTTAATGATTAGGCACAAGTGGCAGCTGATGAGGGACGAGAAGTTGTTACCTCGACGCTAAGGCAGTGGTCGGCAAACTCATTGGTCCACAGAGCCAACTATCAACAGCACAGCGACTGACATTTCTTTGGAGAGCCACATTTTTTAAACTGAAACTTCTTCAAATGCCAATTCTTCAACACAGGCTTGCCCAGGCCGTGGTATTTTGTGGAAGAGCCACACTCAAGGGGCCAAAGAGCCGCATGTGGCTCTCGAGCTGCAGTTTGCTGACCATGGCACTAAGGGTTTCTGTTCACCAGATTTGGACGAGCCATGTTATTTCTGGGATAATTCTGAGCGTCACCTCCGTTCCTGAGATGAAGACATTCAGGTTCGAGAGGCTAAGCCGTCAGAGCCAGGCCACCCAGCCGGCTCCGTCAGGAAGAGTGAAGGCAGGAGGACCACGTGGATTTGGATCTTTCCCCATCCTCCGCGGGGCACTTGCCTTCTGGGAGCCTCAGTTTCTTCATCTCAGAAGCGGGGGGTAGCACCATCGATGGGGTGCGGGGTGCCTAGCGGTGAGCTCAGCCTTAGGCGTCTGGAAAGTGCTCAGTGTATCCCTGTGAGTGTGCTGCCTTCCGAGCGCCCTCCTCCCCGGGACCCCTCTACTCTCAGCCTTCTCACCCCCTGTGGCCCGCAGGGAGGCCATGCTGGCTGCCCGGCCTTTCCCAGTGGCTCATTCACACCCGGGGGCGAGACCTTGGCCTCCCTCCGCAGGCCTGTCTCCTGCCTCTTCGGCTTTTGCAATGACAGAAGGGTGCGCTCCCTGCACTGGGTTCTGGTTTTCCTTTATGACATTTTAACACATTTGTCACCTTTTAAAAAAAACTCTTTATTGTTAAAAGTATTACATATTGTTGAAAGTATTACATGCAACAATTCTTTATTGTTGAAAGTATTACATATAAAAAATTTATAATTTTTCCTTTTTAAAAAAAATATATATTTTATTGAATTTTTACAGAGAGGAAGGGAGAGGGATAGAGAGCTAGAAACATCGATGAGAGAGAAACATCGACCAGCTGCCTCTTGCACACCCCCTACCGGGGATGTGCCCACAGCCAAGGTGCATACCCTTGACTGGAATCGAACCCGGGACCCTTCAGTTCACAGGCTGATGCTCTATCCACTGAGCTAAACCAGTTTTGGCTCATTTTCTCTTCTTAAAGGCACCTTTGTCCTGTTCAGGAATGATCAGTGATGTCTGCTTGTCTTGGCACTTGAGGTTCCTGCAACTATTCACTCCCAGCCAGGTTACCCATCCTCACTGCTTCCAACATGTACCCCCCACTCTCTCCCTGCCCAGGTTCCTTCCCAGACCACACCACAGACCCCCGTGTCTTCAGCCTGGGCTCCCCTTCACCATCTCTTCTTCTGCCTGCCATGGTGCTTAGGGCCCCACCACCAGGCAGCCACTTGTTTGGCTGAAGGTAAAGTGTCTCCTGCTAAAACGCAGCTGTCTCTAGAGTGTGCAGACCAAGTTCTGCCAACCGTCCTCACCTTGGCAAGGAAGTGAGGTGTGGGCCACAGAGTGGGTAAGGTGCTGGGCCGTCCCGGGATTTTCCCTGGCTGGTGAGAAACCTCAGCTGTCTTCAGCGCCTTCCCCTGGCCTTTCCCTGACTCTGTCAGGCAGTTCTGGGGACTGATAACAATATCAGGGACCATATGCTTAGAGTAGGGGTGTCGAACTCAATCAGAGAAGGGGCCAAAATCTAAAATTCAGCCTAAATCGCGGGCCGAATGGTTTACTGAACAGTCATAAACTGACAATGTCATAAACTGACAGCGGAGTGCAGTGATGACAGCGCGGTGCGGGCCACATTGCAAGGCCTGGCGGGCTGGATTTGGCCCGCGGGCCTTGTGTTTGACATATGTGGCTTAGAGGATACAGTGAAAGAAGGGCTAATAACACCCAACATATTGAAATGTTATTATCTCCTGTGTCTTGAGATTCTTATTCTTTGTGTGGAAGAAAGAAGATACAGATGTAATATAAAAGTGGTTATGTGTAAATCCCACAGCCTTGACTTCAAATCAGAAGTGTCAGTCAGTATACATTCATGTTATGGACATCTGTTTATAGCATTTTTATTTAGACCTACCTCATCCTTTCTGTGGGCTAGAGAATACTCCATTATGTAGTTTTATCACAGCTTATTCAAGTTAATGTGTATATGTGTATGATACACAAATATAGGATGTCCCAAAAACGTATACACACTTGACAGTTGATAGCTCAATTGATGTTTCTTTAAAAAATTTTTTTGTTGTTGATATTTTTAGAGAGAAAGGAAGAGAGAGGGATTGAGAGATAGAAACATCAGTGAGAGAGAAACATGGATGGGCTGCCTCCTGCATGCCCTTCACTGGGGATTGAGCCTGCAACCCAGGCATGTGCCCTGACCGGAAATGGAACTGGAGACTTCTTGGTGCATGGGTCAGCGCTCAACTACTGAGCCACACCAGCCGGGCTCAGTTGATGTTTTTTTCCTTTTCAGATTTAACCCATTGGAATTAATAATTATTCAAAGTGTATATACATATTTTTGAGACACCCTGCATATAAATGTGTTTCTGAGCATATGAGGAGATATTTTTGACTGGGAAATTTCCAGAAATAAAACATAGGGTCAGGGCCTGTCCTCTCCCATAGATAATAGATAATGCCTTCCAATGAATTAGTATCACTTTCTACTAGGATGGGGCCCCGATTTCTACTCTGAGTGAAGGAGGGGACTGTTTTCCCACTCACCAACCTATTTTCAGCCCAAAGTGGAAATATACTGCTTTGATTTATTTCTATCATAAGGAGACTTGGCCAAAGGAGAGAATCCTTTATATAAATGTATAGGCCATTTCTACTTCTTCTTTTGTGAATTGCCTACTTACAATTGGACTCATTTTCAGTTGAATGCTTATATTTTCATTGTTTATTTATAGGCACTTTCAAAATATTACATATTTGTGGATGTTTGTTCTTTTCCAGATGTATACTTTGTAAATATTTTCCCATCATCTGACACTTGCTTTAAAAATGGAGAAGCTTTGCCAAAATCAGTTTGGCTCAGTAGATAGAGCATCTGCATGCGGACTGAGAGGTCCCAGGTTCGATTCCGGTTAAGGGCATGTACATTGGTTGCGGGCACATCCCCAGTAGGAGGTGTGCAAGAGGCGGCCGGTCAATGTTTCTCTCTCATCGATGTTTCTAGCTTTCTATCCCTCTCCCTTCCTCCCTGTAAAAAATCAATGAAATATATTTTTAAAAAATGGAGAAGCTTTAAATGTGTATGGAGTCAGATTGGTCAATGCCCATCCCTCTTTCAGTGGCTCCTGAGTTTTTGTAACATCTTTAAAAAAAGGCCTTTATCTCTAAGTCATCAAAGTTCTCTTATATTTCCTTCTAGTAGTTTTATATTTTTAAATTTTACATTACAATTTTTAATCCACTGAATTTTCTTAAATGTGTGAAGTAGGAATTTGTGTATGAACCATCTATCATCTATCATTCATCTTTCCAACAGTCAATTATTCTGACGCCGTTTATTAAATAGTCTATTCTCTCATTGATTTGGAAAGCTACTTTCCACTCAGTAAATTACCATATGTAATGGGTGTTCTTTATACTCCATTTGGTTATACTGATCTCTGATATTCTCTTCCTCTCTCTCTCTCTCTCTCTCTCTCTCTCTCTCTCTCTCTCTCTCTCTTTCCTTAAAGATGAAGGACAAAGGGAGTTGGTGAATATTTTTTCCCCATTCACATACGTAAATGGCTGAAAGGCATATGCTGACACGCACATGCAGACCTTGTGGTACCAGCCATCTGCTCAGTGAATCCTAGGCTCCCATTTCGGCTCATTCCTCTGCTTTCCTGGGTCTTCTCCATGGCTCCCCGGGTCCCTGGGTCTTAATTGTTGCTCTGGGGGACATTCCGGGCTTCTCTGTACTCTGACCACATCTGGACTATGCTCTTCGAATTATTTTAGGCTTATATAAATGTCAACATTCAGAACTCATTCTCAAGTTTCCTTCACTATTCTTTTACATATGTTTTTACTATTCTTGCATATTTGTTATCCAAGTGACTTAATTATCAACTCATTAAGTCAAAACTATTAGAATTCTGATTGGACTAGCATTATATTAATGAATTAGTTTGAGGAAGAGTAAGGAAATATACAGTGTGTGTCTTCACATGTAAGAATTTCATTCTAGGTCTTTTGAAATGCCTTTTAGTATATTTTCATAGAGAGTGCTTGCATTTTTCTCGTCAAATGTATTTTTAGATGAGTTATAATTGCTGTGGATATTTTGAGTCTGGTTCTGCTTCCCACTTTTTTTTTTTTTACTATATTTTACAACTGATTGCTGCTTATATATAGTTAAGCTATCACATTTAAAAATATTTACACCCAGAATGCAGAAGGGAGAGTCCATTCTTACGGAGTTGGTGAGGATGGGACAGCGGGGGATGGGACAGCAGCTGTGCTGGGAGAGCCACAATAATCAATCTCTCTCTCTCTTTTTCTCTTTCTCTCTCTCTCTCTCTCCACTGTCATTCTTTTCTTTTAATAGAAAACTTAGCATTTATTAAAACATACAGGAAGTCAGCTTATCCTATATAATAAAAGGGTAATATGCAAATGGACCCTAATGGCAGAACAACCAGTTGCTATGATATGCACTGACCACCAGGGAGCAGATGCTCAATGCAGCAGCTGGCCCCTGGTGGTCAGTGCACTTTGACAAGGGGAGTGCCATTCAGCCAGAAGCTGGCTCATGGCTGGCCAATGCAGCGGCGGTGTTGGGAGCCTCTCCTGCCTTAGTGGCAGCACTAAGGATGTCTAACAGCTTAGGCCTCTGGAGTGAGCCTAAGCCATAAGTCAGACATCCCTTGAGGGCTCTCAGGCTGCCAGAGGGATGTCTGACTGCCAGCTTAGGCCCGATCCCCCAGGGAACGGGCCTAAGCTGGCAGGTGGACATCCCCAGAGGGGTCCTGGACTGTGAGAGGGTGCAGGCTGGGCTGAGGGACCCTCCGAGTATATGAATTTTCGTGCACTGGGCCTCTAGTTATAAATAAGAGGTTCCCTGACCGGCAATTGAACCGGCAACCTTTCAGTGCACGGGATGATGCCCAACCTGCAGAGCCACGCTGGCTGGGGCTCCACAGTGACTTCTGCCCTCCTCCCACGTTTGATGGCTGGCTCCACAGAAAAGTGAGCCTCTTTCCAGGATGGATGTTCACTTTGCCTGAGCACTGGTTTGGTGCTAAGTCAGCACGGCAGCCTGCTCGGTGGCCTTCTAGAATCCCCCAGGTGCCTGTGAGATTTGTACCGAAATGCCCCATCTCCTTTTCCAGGAATTTTGGGGTGGAGAATTTTCCAGCTCGTTATATCTCGCATTGCTGAGTTCCTGTGGAAATCGGTGCAAAATGGCACTGACACTGGTCGGACAAGAGAGTCGGTGGCAAGGGAAGCCACAGGGTCCATCATTTTCAAGCTTCTATATGCACTATCCCCCTCCCTCCCCCCCAGCTGTGGGGTGGGCTCCTCACCAGCGGGGCTGAAGTCACACACAGAGCCTTCACCACGAATATGGGAAGCTGTCTAACACGTTGTACAATTTGCTTTAATGGGATGGCTGATGAGTGACACATGGTGGTTTGTCAACTAAAAGTATCTCGAAGACCTTGGAGCAAACCGAGGGAGGCCTCGCTCCTGTCGCGCCTACCCACAGCCGTGCCCGGCCCTGGGCACACTTAATTGCCGAGACCGATCGGGGAGGGCTGCGAGTGTGGATGCCGTCGTATTCATTTGCTCCATAAATCAACACGTGAACTTGACAGCCCTGTAAAATCTTTATCCTCATGCATGTATCCTTTGTCTTCCAAAGGCGCCTCCTCTGACTTCAATCCGAAGCAGCTCATAGTCATTAAATAAGTATTTATTGAGCACGGGCAGGCACTGAAGATGTAGGGCCCAGGACCCGTCTTCACAGGCTCATGGGGAAATAGACATATGAGCAAAAAAAGTACATTTTACCGCGATCAGGGCAGTGATAGGGTTAGACACTGATGTAGTTCTGCCACTGGATTTGTATATTCATTCATTTATTCAACACAGGGACTAAGACCTTCTGAGACAGCCCGGCTAGTGTGGCTCAGTGTTTGTGTGTCCACCTATGAACCAGGAGGTGATGGTTCGATTCCCGGTCAGGGCACATGCCCGGGTTGCAGGCTCCATCCCCAGTGGGGGATGTGCAGGAGGCAGCCAATCAATGATTCTCTCTCATGAGTGTAGCATGAGTCCCGGGTTTAATATGCTGATGTGCTTTGTGATGGATAGATGTGAGGGGATGGACATATTAATAAAGTTGATCCATCGTTCCTCAGTAAAGTTAATAAAGGAGAACTACTTCTTTGAGGCTATGAGTCATGAGCTAACCCTTGCAGGAGGAACATGCCCGGAGGAGCAGTCCAGGTGGCAGGAATAGCAAGTGCAAAGGCCCGGGGGCACAGTGGGACCTAGGGCAGTGGTCGGCAAACTGTGGCTCGAGAGCCACATGCGGCTCTTTGGCCCCTTGAGTGTGGCTCTTCCACAAAATACCATGGCCTGGGCCAGTCTATTATGAAGAAGTGGCGTGAGAAGAAGTTTAAGTTTAAAAAATTTGGCTCTCCAAAGGAATTTCAATCATTGTCCTGTTCATACTTGGCTCTGTTGGCTGATGAGTTTGCAAGACAAACTCACTGGCCTAGGGCACTCCTCCCGACGGAAGCTCAGTGCGGCTGGAGGGATGGGGGCCATCTCCGAAGTTAGTGGCCATCTCTGCTCAGTGTTTGTTTAAAGCAGGGGTCTTCAAACTACGGCCTGCGGGCCACATGCGCCCCGCAGAGGAGTCTGATCCGGCCCGCCAGGTTTTTTGGGCAGTGAGCGCAGCCGAGGTGTTACAGTAGGAATTAGTAGTTCATATAGTCCGGCCCTCCAGCTCTCTGAGGGACCGTGATCTGGCCCCCACTTTAAAAAGTTTGAGGACCCCTGGTTTAAAGAATGAGTACTCTCTCAGCCTGGCGGGTGGACAGGAGAGCTGGGACAACACAGAAAGAGGCTTGGCCTGTGAGGACACTTACCAGTTCTTTAACCACAGAGGTGGACCCCCGTTTTCCTGTCCGCCCAGTGGGGACTCTGCCCCCCCTGGGTAGGAAAGCGCTCAGAGGAGCAGAACAAACTCTGCCCCCTTGTTCTGCAGTCCCCGCCCCCCCTCCCCCCCACCTCAGTCCCATCTGTGGGGGTGAAGGGAGGTAAGTGGATGCGCCTCAGCTTCCCTGTGGGCGGGTAGTGGTTCATTAAGGAGACTTAGGATTCTCTCGGTAAGCACACAATAGCGCGTCCCCAGCTGCAGGCACACACCCCACCGGAAGCGGCAGACAAAGAGCTGATTATGAAGGCAGCGGCTGTTAGTGCTGAGCCAGGAGCCGGAAACTAGAGAGATCCGGTGGGAAGGAAGCACAGCAGCCATGGAGCTAGGATGGGGCGAGGGGCAGGGCTGGGGGCAGGGGTGTGTGAACCATGGGTGCCGCTGCTCTCCAGCCCGGTAGGGACTTGAGGATGCAATTATTTTCAGATCTGGGGATAGGTGGGAGCCAGTGAATCAATGGAACTTTGAGAATTGAGGTATGTTAAGGGTTAGATTACACCCCCTCTGTCCCCAAATGTATGTTGCTGTCCTAACTCTCATGGCTTCAGAATGTGACCTTCTTTGGAAATAGCATCTTTGCAGAAGTCCTAAGTTACAAGAAGGTCATGAGGGTGGGAGATTTGGACCCAGAGTCAGACATGCCCAGGGGGCGGAGGGGACGGAGACACACGGGGAGAAGACAGCCACGGGACTGGCAGATACCGGAGGCTGGAAGAGACCAGAGGGGGCCCTCCCGTGGCATCATCAGAGCGAGCCTGGCTCACCACGGCCCTGACTTTGGGTTTCTGGCCCCCAGAGCTGTGAGAGAATGAACTTCTGCTGTTGAAAGCCACCCCGTGTTCGGTACTCTGTGGAGCAGCCTCCAGAAACGAATAGAAGGTGCATACAATGGCCTCTCAAAGCGCTCCCATGAGAGCAAGGCAGCCTGCCGGCTGGTGTGGCTCAGTGGTTGAGTGTTGACCTGTGAACACAGTTCAGTTTCTGGTCAGGGCACATGCCTGGATTGTGGGCTTGATCCCCAGAAGGGGGGCGTGCAGGAGGCAGCTGAGCAATGATTCTCATCATTGATGTCTCTCTCTCTCTCTCTCTCTCTCTCACCCCTCCCTCTTCCTCTCTGAAATCAATAAAAATATGTAAAAATAAAATAAAATAAGAGAGGCCCCACAGAGCTTCCCTGCCGCTTCTGCCATGTGAGGACACCATGAACCAGGAGGGCAGGTCTCACCAGACACCGAATGGGCCGGCGCCTTGATCTTGGCCGTCTGGCCGTGAGAACTGTGGGAAACAGATTTCTGTCGTTCATGAGACACCCAGCCTGTGGGGTGGCGATAGCAGCCCAAAGGGCCCAGACAGTCTCCCTTCCTCCTGCAGGAACCCCAGCAGAAAAAGGATAACGTGTCAGCAAAGTCACACTTCGGTTTTGAAAGGCTGCCACCTCGGTCTCTCCCAGGCCAAGCCACGGGCTGGGCTTCGCTCTCCGCCTTCGGAGGGTAGAAAGGTGGTTTGAATTAACCAGCGCAGCTTGGCCAGCTTCCTCGCTCTTCCCAGAACCTGACCCACTCCTTCCCGTCGCCGTGGCAGCGTTCCCGAGGCCATTTCTCCCCCCTTTCCCCTCCCAGTGTTACCATTGTAACCTTAACTGGGCCAACCCCAAACGGGACCCACCCGTGACCGAAAAATGCGGGCAGCTGTTCCAGCGATGTCTCAGACCAGCCGTGAAAGAGAATCCCTCCCGAGGCGAGCTCTGGGTTTGGCTCTGAGATTCTCAGAGACTCTGGCTTTTTCAACCGCTGTTCCCTCCACCTGGAGTGTCCTTTGATTGCTTTGACCTCCTGGTCAAGTCCTACTTATCTACAGGGGGGCCTGCTCGCCTGCACCCTCCCCTCTGCAGCCTTCCCCGCCGGTTCCCTCCGAGGTGCTCGTCAGTCACGTTGTGTTGCTCAGACTGCAGACTCCCTGATAGGCTGGCGGGGAAAGGACCAGTTTCATGCAAAGGCCCCGAAGTTCCATTTCGTACAGAACACAGGTCTGTCTGCCTTGGTTGGAACGGCAAGGGGGGTGGTCTTTTCCCCCGAGGATGTATTTGGAGGCACTCCCCCCTCCCTGTGTAAAAGGCACCAAAAGGAAACTGCAGGTTGCCCTGACTGGTTTGGCTCAGTGGATAGAGCGTCGGCCTGCGGACTGAAGGGTCCCAGGTTCGATTCCAGTCAAGGGCATGTACCTTGGTTGCGGGCACATCCCCAGTAGGGGGTGTGCAGGAGGCAGCTGACGGATGTTTCTCTCTCACCGATGTTTCTAACTCTCTATCCCTCTCCCTTCCTCTCTGTAAAAAAGTAAACTGCTGGCTGGCTGTCTCCCCAAACCTGGGATTTTTAAATTCATATTAGAGAGACTGCGATAACTTATTAGACATAAAAATACCTACACACGTGGCAACCTTTGGCCAGCCCATCACGTCACCTCCCGGGGTCTCAGTTTTCTTATCTCTACAACTGTATGACAATTACTTACTTCACAGAGCCGTGCAGGTCAAATAAACTCCCGCAAATTGTAAAATGTTAAACAAATGCTAAGGTCTGCTGGTCGTTATTATGAACACAGCGCCAACCATCCATCTCAGAACAGAGGACCCCGCAGAGGGACCTGGCGGCTTAATGGGACCAGTGACATTTATCACCCGGCATCCATCTCTTCCCAGTTCCCTGTGTCTGGGCCTGGGCTGAGGGAGGGGCGGGTGAGGGTAGAGTGGCAATCACGCTCTCTTCTCGGTGTTAGCATTCCTGTCCGGGGCATTTGTGGGGCCTGCTGAGGGATGCTGTCAGAATTGGAGGCTCCTAAGTCTTGTAATCAGAGAGAATTGCAGGCAGCCAGGGCTGGCCAGAGAAGGACCATGTTTGAGAGCAGCTGGCAAGAAACGGCACATGACTGTCTGAGTTCACTCAGCAGCCCTGACTTCAGCACGGAGTCAACCAGAGCTGGTCGCCAGGGAGTGTGGCTTGACAGGAACCCCAATAAGTACTTGAAGGTTCCTGAGTGGTTTGCTCCCGATGTGCAGCGTGCGGGCGTGGGGGGGCTTTTCTGGGGAAGTGCTGGCTCCCGGTGTGAAACCGCCCTGTGTGCCCCGAGGCCCAGCCTGGCTGCTCCTGGGTCTTCTGTCCTCAGGAGCCGCACTGAGATTGGCCAGAGCAGGTTTCATGCGGAGAAAAGGAATTAGGTCAGCTGGCCGTGCCCCATCGCTTTGGCCAGAAACATTCTACCAGTTTTTACCTGAGACAAAAATACCCGCCCCCCTCCTCCCCGCTGCTTTCTAGAATGTAGAATGGATGAAACATTTGGAGGCCAGAGGGAAAGTAGCAAAGCCCTAAGAAATCTGTGTTATCCATCATTGTCCTTCCTTCCTTCCTTCCTTCCTTCCTTCCTTCCCTTCCTATCTATCTATCTATCTATCTATCTATCTATCTATCATCTATCTATCTACTTACCTATCATCTAGCTTAATTTCTCCTAATTATCTAGGCCTTTTCTGTTTGCTAGTCATTCAATTATCTATCAGGGGTCCTCAAACTTTTTAAAGTGGGGGCCAGATCACGGTCCCTCAGAGAGCTGGAGGGCCGGACTATATGAACTATTAATCCCTACTATAACACCTTGGCTGCGCTCACTGCCCAAAAAACCTGGCGGGCCGGATCAGACTCCTCTGCGGGCTGCATGTGGCCCGCGGGCCGTAGTTTGAAGACCCCTGGATGAGATGAATGCCGCTGTCTTACCCCCCTCTCCCATTAGAGGGAAATGAGGGGCTGCTCTGAGTGAGGGGATTGGTCCAGTGCTTGGGGCCGGGGGAGGCTGACGTGGGCAGAAATCCCCTCTGAGGGAGAGGCAGCCATTTTCCATCCGTGGGTGGTCCCCTCCCTGGCCGTCTGGGCATTGGCACACCAGAAGCGTGGACCTGGGAGCCTCGGCGAGGCGCATCCGCAGCTGGCTCCGGCGCCTTCCAGGAGCAGCCGCCCTCCTTTGTCCCGATCCCATGTGCGCCTGCGGGGGGAGGCCACTGCCAGGTGAGCCGCTCCCCGTGCCCAGAGCCCCTCAGCGGCAGGCAGAGATAAATGTGCATCGCTGGCCACGGAGGGAAGCAAACCTTCTGGGGGAGCTTATTGATTGCTTTCTGCATGCTGGAAGGTCTGCTCGGCCTTCCAAGAATCCAGGATCCTCAGCGGGCCTGGGAGGAGCATGGCTCCCTCCCGAGGGCCAGAGGGGGCGGGCCATCCTGTGGCATTTCCATCCTTGCCTTGCCGTGTCAGGCACATGGTTCCTGCAGGTGAGCCTTGCGTTTCAACAGCGATGTCAGCTGCTTCTGCTGAGAGCCTCATAAGAGACAATCATTGTTCTAATCGCCTCACGTGCCCTGTGAGACAGATGGTGCTATTGTGCTCATTTTATACACAAGGAAACAGGGACCCAAAGAAGGAAGCCACTTGAACAGAGCTCTGCATGTGTCAGGCCCTTCAACCGGCCAGGCACCAGGTTCTTCACATTACCTTTGTTTTCCGTGATGCAGGCACTATTCTTATGTACACTAGAGGCCCAGTGCATGAGATTTGTGCACGGGGAGGGTCCCTAGTGGCTGCCAGCTGCCTGCAGCTGATGCTGGCTGGGGCCTTCCTTTGCACCTGCCTTGGCCTGGTGCTGTCCACTCACCTGCTTCACCATTCCACCATAGTCTCGCTCTTGTTGGGGCCTATCAGGGCCGGCAGCCCCTCCACTGCTGCCCGCTGCCAGTGCCGACACCCGCCATGTTTCGTGTTGCCCCCTGATGGTCAGCGATGTCTAACTCCCTTCCATGGGACAATTTGCATATTAGCCTTTTATTATATAGGATTTTAGCTTATGCGGAAACTCAGGTTCACAGATCAAGTAGCTTCTTCTATATATTAAAAAAAAAGTTTTTTTTTTTTTTTTAAATTGACTTCAGAAAGAAGAAAAGAGAAGGAGAAAGGGATAGAAACATCAATGATGAGAGAGAAACATCGTCTATCAGCTGCCCCTTGCACACCCCTGCCTGCAACCTGGGCATGTGCCCTGACCGGAATTGAATCATGACCGGAATTGAATCATGGGTTGAGGCTCCATCACTGAGCCACACTGGCTGGGCTCAAGTAGCTCCTTCAAGGTTACGGAGAAGATGGACAGCAGGCTTGCACAGTCACTTAGCCTGGAGTGATCTCGTTTTAACCGCTCTGAGATCCTGCCTCTCCGGATATATTTAGACAGAATAACTTGGTTATTTGCGGTCTTAGACATGTGGCTGATTTTCCCCCCATTCAAAGCACAGATGAATTGCCTCAAATGATTATTATGCCATGTTCATCATTTATTTCCATGTCTGAAGGCAGTCTGCAGAAACTTTAAATATATCAGGCCAAGCACTAAATGAGATTCCTACAACCCTTTTTGTGGCATGTAATCTGCAGCATCTATTAAAACAAATAACACACTTGTCTTTTTTATTCACCAGCCCCACTTTGGGACATTCTCCTGTAGAAACAAAAGCACCCGGGAGATGAGATATATGATTAAGGGAGTCTCTGCAGCATTGTTTAAAACTGCAAAAGCTGGGGAGAGCCTGGCAGCCTCTCACTGCGGGGGAAAGAAGTAGGGAAAATGTGGTTTGTCCACACGGTGGAAGGTGGTGCAGCTATGACCTGGGATACAGTGAGGTGACAGAGCACGTGGGTGAAGCTCTCATTAAAAAAAACACCAAAAACCAAAAAACGAACAAACCAAAAAAAAACTAAGCCAAAACCGGTTTGGCTCAGTGGATAGAATGTCAGCCTATGGACTGAAGGGTCCCAGGTTCGATTCCAGTCAAGGACATGTGCCTTGGGGGTGTGCAGGAGGCAGCTGGTCGATGTCTCTCTCTCATCGATGTTTCTAGCTCTTGATCTCTCTCCCTTCCTCTCTGTAAAAAAATCAATAAAATATATATTAAAAACCCCCCAAAAAACTAAGGGGTCCATGGGAGGTGAGGGAAATGCAAGGAGAAGAATGAAGTTGAGGAGCCCTTCCCGTGTTGTTTCACAGGACATGGTGAACACAGCATTCTTTTAAAAATGTTTAATAGTTGAGATATAATTTATATAGTGAGTGCTCAGTTCGGTATGGGTGTGCACAGTCATAACTGTGCAGTCTGATCAGTTTTGGCAAATGCTTACTTCCATGTAGCCCACACCCCACAAGTCTGCTTTGTGTCCCCCTAATCCAGTAGTTCTCAACCTTCCTGATGCCGCGGCCCTTTAATACAGTTCCCTGTGTTGTGGTGACCGCCAACCATGAAGTTATTTTCGTTGCTACTTCATAACTGTAATTTTGCTACTGCTAATGAATCGTAATGCAAATATCTGTGTTTTCCGATGGTCTTAGGCTCTACAGCAGGGGTTCTCAACCTGTTTATCCATTCTCCTGTTGATCAACATTTGCGTTGGCTCTTATGAATAAGCTCCATGGACATTCTTTGACAAGTCTTTTTTTTGTGTGTGTGGATGTAAATTTTTGTTTATCTTGGATAAATACCCGGAAGTAGAATTGCTAGGTCATAGGGTAGGCAAATGCTTAACTTTAAAAGAAACTGATAGCATTTCCAACACATTGTGCATTCCCTCCAGCAATGTGTGAGAGTTCAGATCTCTTATAGTTTTAATTCATTTTCCTAACGACTCATAATGTTCCTTTCGTACTTTCCCATGGTCCTCATGAATGCAGAATGCATGTTCTAGCTATGTGTAACCTGACAGCAAAACCATACTTTCTTGATTTCTGTAGCTTTATAGTGAGTTTTGAAATCAGGTAGTTTAAGACCTTCAATTTTTTTTTTTTTCTTACCAAAATTGTTTTATTCTGGCTGTCATGGAAGTTTTGGTTACAGTTCTTGCATATATTTTGTTAAATTTATCCCTAGGTATTTTATGTTTTTTGATGCTATTCTAAACAGAACTTTCAAAATTATAGTTTCCAAAATTGCTTGTTGCTAGGGAATGGAAATAAAAGCAATTGTTGTATGTTGAGCCTGTATCTTGCTGCGTTGCTGCACTCACTTGTCCGTTCCGTTATTATTGTTGTTATTATTTTGGTGGCTTCCATGGGATTTCCTATATATGTGATTACTTTACCTGCACAGAAAGAGCTTTACTCCTTCTTTTCCAATCCGTGTTTGGTGCACTGGCTAGGACATCCATGGTGAGAGTAGGCATCTTTGGCCTCTTCTCCATCCTGGGGAGAGAGCCTTCCATCTCTTACCGTTAAGGATGGCATTAGCTGTAAGTTTACTATTGATACCCTTGATCAGATTGAGGAAGGCTCATTTAAGCTTGCAACCATTTTTATCATGAATACGTGTCGGGTTTTGTCAAATACTTTTTCCGCATCTATTGAGATGCTCATAATGCTATTTCTCCTTAATCTACTATTATGCTGAAGTACACTGATTGATATTTGAATGTTATATCAATCTTGGAATCCTGCAATGAATCCTACTTATTATTTATATATATAGATAAGTATGCGTTATTCTATATATACTAGAGGCCTGGTGCAGGAATTCGTGCATGGGTGGGGGCCAGCCAGCCATCCCTGATGGTGGTGAGGACAGTTGGCCAGTGGCCCCTCCTTCTGGTCAAACTCCTGGTTGAGGGGACAATTTGCATATTAGCCTTTTATTATATTATATAGGATATGTGTGTGTGTGTGTGTGTGTACATAGATATGTGTACATACATATATATATATATATATATATATACATACACACATACATACATACACACACATATATATATTCAATTTGCCAACATTTTATTAAGGACTTTAGTATCTGTGTTCATGGGCGTTGTTCTGTTTTTGTTGTTTTTTCCCCCTTGTAATCTCCCTTTGGTATGGTTTTAGCATCACAGTCATATTGGCCCTAAAAAATGAATTTTTTCTGTGTGTGTGTGTGTGTGTGTGTGTGTGTGTGTTTGAAGAGTTGATGTGGAATTGACATTTTTTTCTTAAATGGCTTTATGTAATTCAGCAGTGAAGCATGGGTCTGGAGTTTTCTTTGTGGGAAGGTTTTCAATAATAAATTCAATTATTAAAATGGGATTAAGGCTGTTTATATTTTCTGTTTCTTGTGTCAGTTTTGATAGTTTGTATTTTCAAACCATTTGTCAGTTTTATTAAATTATCAAATTTAGTGGCATAAAATTGTTTAGAATGTTCCCTTATTATCCTTTTACTGCTGTAATGTAGTTAGCGATGTCCTCTATTTCATTTCTGATATTGATAAATTTGTGTGGTTGCATGGTATTTTTTTCATTTTTTAATTTGTCCTTTATCTTTTTCTTTATATTTAAAGTGAATCTCTTTTAAATTATATATAACTGGATTGATTGCCTAAAAAAATCTAATCTGAAAATCTCTGCTTTTGCTTTTAACGTAATTATATGGTTGTGTTTTTAAACTTAACCATCTTTCCATTCATTCTCTGTTTACCTCCTTTGTTCTTTTTCTTCCTTTCCTACCCCCTTTGGGATTAAATAGGTATTTTTGGATATTACATTTTATCTTTTGGATTGGATTTTTATCTATATGTATTTGCTAATAATATATCACTTACAGAACAATCACTTATTGATTAAGCACCTTGTGGTAGTGCCTGGCTGGTGTGGCTCAATGGTTTCACGTCAGCTTATGACCCAGGAGGTCATAGTTCGATTTCCGGTCAGGGCACGTGCCCTGGTTGCGGGCATGGTCCCCAGTGGGGGTGTGTGGGAGGCAGCCAATCAGTGATTCTCTCTCATTATTAATGTTCGTTTCTTTCTCCCCCTTCCTCTCTGAAATCAATAAAATAATTATATATACACATTATATTAAAAAGAACCTAAGTTTTCATTTGGAAACCATTTTCCTCAGCTCGACTAACTTCCTAAAGGAAAAATTCAGAGTTCAAGTCTATTGGTGGCAAATTTTACTTAATTTTGTTTGTTTAAAAACGTGTATTTCACCTTCCCTTTGAACACCGCGTTCCCTGGCTTTGGAATGGCAGCGGACCGGCTTCCTCTCCCCCTCTCTCTAATGATGCTCCAGGTTCGCATTGTTGCCGCTTCGGGGTCAACGATCAGTCATATCTTTTCCTTCTTTGGAATGTGTCCCCCCCGACCTTCTTGCTCTGTTAAAGATTTCTCTCTTTAGCTCTGCTTTTAGCTGTTTGATTGTGATGTGTTTAGGTATGGTTTTCATTAAGTCTATCCTTTAATTTTTATTTATTTATTTTTTTTAGCATCTTCCATCTGTGGACTGGTATTTTTCATTGGTTTGGAATTCCTTGGCATTGCTATGTTTTAGGTGTGTCTTTTTGTTTTTTCTTTCTCAATCTCTCTCTTCTCTTCTTTTGGCCTCTAATTATTTATCCCATAGGTCACTGAGGCTTTATTTATTATAATTAATAGAGGCCCTGGCCAGGTAGCTCAGTTAGAGTATCGTCCCGATATGCCAAGGTTGTAGATTTGGCCCCTGGTGAGGGCACATACAAAAACCAACCAATGAATGCATAAATACGCACAACAACAAATCTCTCTCTCTCAAAATGTTAAAAAGAAATGAATAAACTGTATATTTTTTGAGAAGTTTTAGATTTAAAGAAAAACTGAGTGGACATACAGTTTCCTTAACCCACACCTTCCAGCTTCTGCTGTCTTTAACATCTTGCATCAGAACGGTACACTTGTTACCACTGGTGAGCCTTACACTGATGTGTTTGCAACACCCAAAGAATATAGCTTACATTACGTTCCTCTCTTTGTGTTGTACATGTCATGGGTTCTGACAAATGTCTCATTTATATTTATTCTCTGTTTATCTGTCTCCGCCATTATAGCACCCTACGGGGCGCTTTCCCCACCTTCCCAATTTGTTGTATCTCACCTGTTCATCCATCCCTCTCATCCCTCTCTCCCCCAAATCTTTGGCAAATGCTGATCTTTTTACTGTCTTCATAGTTTTGCCTTTTCCAGAATGCCTTGTAGTCAGAATCAACAGTACGTAGCCTTTCAGATTGCCTTTTTTCACTTAGTAGCACGCAGTTATGTTCCTCCGTGTCTCTTTGTGGCTTGACAGTTCATTTATCTCAGTGCTAATCATACTCCATCGTGTGGCTACACCATGATTTGTTTATTTATCCATTATCTGCTCACCGATTGAAGGACATCTTTGTTGCTTCCAAGTTATGACAATTATGGGCAAAGTTGCTCTAAAACATCCAAGGACAGGGTTTTTGTGGGGATTTAAGTTCTCAACTTATTTAAGTAAATACCAGGGAGCTTGGCGGGCAGATCGTCTGATTGAAATTGGCTTAGTTTTGTTAGAAATTGCCAATCTATCTTCCAAAGGAGCCGTATCCTTTTGATTTCCCACCAGCGATGAACGAGAGGTACTGTTGATCCAGAACCTGGTCAGCCTTTGGTGCTGTCAGTGTTTTGGATTTTGCCATTCTCATAGGCATACCGTGGTAGTTCAAGGTCATTTTAACTTGGATTTTGCCATTCTGACAGGCATACCATGGTAGTTCAAGGTCATTTTAACTTGGATTTTGCCATTCTGATAGGCAATCTGTGGTAGTTATTGTCATTTTAACTTGCAGTTCCCTGATGACATATGCTGTTAAGCATTTTTTTGTATGTTAAGGGGCAGGGTAAGGGTTGGCCTTGGCTCTGGCTCCTGGGCCTGTCCTAGAGGAGGCTTGACTGCCAATAGCAAGGTCTCTTGCCACACAGACGTTTGGCAGGCATTGGTATTCCCATAGCAGCCGCTGAGCTGGGAGAGTTGCTGGTGCGTGGTATGTTTCCTTGTTGTTCAGGTCAAGGAAATGGGCAGATGAAGAAGAAATAACAGGCCTCCCATGCTATGGCTGTGGCTCCGAGAGTAACAGCAGAGCATGGGGAGAGTCCACTGGGCTCAGAGAGGCCTGGGGGTGGGGTGGGGGCAGGCTTTTCCCAGAGCTGCCTGCCCCCTGGAGAGATGCCCACGCTGATGGGTTTGATTTCAGCAGAAGGCGAAGGGAAGGCCAGGCTGTTTGTTCAATACCCAAGGAGCCGGGCATTGGCAGAAATCTCCAATCCTGACTGCGGGCCTGAGCTGTTTATGTTGAAACCATCTGAGTGACTTCCCGCCCCCACCCCACCACTCCCACCTCCTTCCACAGTGGAAGACGGGCACACTGCCAGGCCTGCCCCCGCACCCAACCAGCCTCCCCCAAGCCGCCTGGCGCTCTCCCTGCCTAAACCGTACCGAGCCCGGCTGAACAAGTGCCTCAGCAGAGCTTGGCGAACGCTCCGGTTTAATATGCACTTGACCTCTTTGTCTTTCAGAAATGGAATTTATGGAGTTTGGATTCCAGCGCCCCTGGGCCCCCACTAACATCTAATTAACCAGACCACACTTTGACTTCAAACGTGCAGGAGAGGACGAGGAGATGTGTTACGATGTTCTCTCGGCAGAAACCTCGGGGAGGGCTGGGGAGCGGAGCCGAGCCAGGGGCTTTTGAAGTGTCTGAGCTGGTGGTCTGCGGTTGTGCCAGAATGCAAGATAAAGCCGGCCCGCCTGCCTCTGCGGCTGTCTTTCCCCCCTAAAGAGCTGCGGCCTTCCCTTTTGTTGTCCTTGACCTTCTTGGACCTCATTTCCCAGGCTCTGAAGCTGCACTCCTTTGATGCATCCACAAACAAGGGTGCAGCCAAATGTATGCCCCCCCACCCCCTCGGTCTGCAGTCCCACCATGAAAACCACTGATGATTTTAGGCTCTATAGAGCCTAAAACCACTCCTTCCTCAGCAGGAAGCCGAGTTTAGAAAGCCATGAGAATATGATGCTCAGAGACAGCGTCGCGCCTGAATCCATGAGAAGCAGAATCACGGTTTGAGAACCACGGGTTCAGTTCCCTTCCCTGTGGTCAGGCTGCGAAGCTAGGAAGATGAGGAAAGGGAGGCAAAAACGGACGTTTGTCTGACGCAGCTAAGAACAGCCGTGGCAGCCTTGTTGTCCGCATCCCGGAGGCGGGATGCGGACGTGGGAAGATGCTGAGCGTGGCTTAGCCTGGGAGGCGGGTAGTCACTGGAACGGAGCAGAAGGGACCTCCAGGGAGGCAGTGTGGCAGGCCTGGGCCCACACACAGGACTCACCTGGGGGGGCGGGGTGACCATGCTTGGCCACGTGGGTGCATTTAGGCCAGGCTGCTCTCCAGGGCCGCCCCTCTGGCAGGTGCAATAAGGCGGGAGCCGGTTTGGGAGCATGAGAAGAAGGCCAGGTTGTTTTGAAGATTTAAATGAAGTAAAAACCATAAGTCACTTAACCCCGTGGCCAGCATACAGTGTGCGCGCACAATAAATCGTAGCATTCGTTACTGATGGTTATTATGATCAGATGATGTGAATGAGAGGAAAGGACACAGCTCAGAGCCTGGGTGAGAGGGACTGAGAGGAAGGGATGGAGGTGACAGGTCAGGGCAGAGGTCAAGGATTGAGAGAGAGAATAAAGGTGACTCCTGGGTGAATTCCAAGGCACAGGCTGTCCTGGGAAGGGGCAAGAGGTGCCTCTGACAAGCTCCACGCAGTCGCTTGTTTGTGGACGTAGCCAAGGCACACAGCACAGTTCTTAGCACATAGTAGGAGCTTGCAGCAAACGTGGATGCCTACCCATGTCTCCTAAGCCTCACTGCTTTAGGGTCCCTTGGCCTGATGTCTGACTGCCATTTTTGCATTTCTTTGCCTAAGGGCTTCCTTTGCTGCCAAAGCCTACTCTGCCTCACTGAATGGAAGACCAGAAGTGGGGAAATGAATAACGCCGGAAAAGCATTGGCCAGTTAACCCATGACGGCATGTAAAGGCCCCAGCTCCCTCCCTTCTCTGGAGGGACCCGTCTGAGACACACACAGGCTCTGCTCCGAATCTCAGAGGTCACCTTAGGGGGAATGTGATGATGCATCCTCCACTTTTGCACACCTCCCAAACAGACTGCTAGTACTTAAATGTTTTTTTTAAAAAAAATATATTTTTATTGATTTCAGAGAGGAAGGAGAGGGAGAGAGAGAGATAGAAACATCAATGATGAGAATCATGGATGGGCTGTCTTCTGGACAACCCCTACTGGGGATGGAGCCCACAACCCGGGCATGTGCTCTGCCTGGGAATCGAACCGTGACCTCCTGGTTCATAGGTTGATGCTCAACCATTGAGCCACACCGGCCAGGCTTGAATTCTTACCTGAGGGTCTGCTTCTGGGAGACTCCACGCTGAGCCAGTGCTCACTAGCCAGTGGTTGGATAATGAGTGAATGCGTGAGCTGGACCCAGCCAGTGTGCTACCTGACACGAATTCCTCAAGTCCCCTGCACACAGTTAGCGAACGTGTCCCTGGACCCAGAACCGCCCCCTTCTCCCAGGAGTCCCAGAAACTCCGGACTTGGCCCCCAGTTGTTGTCTGAGTCGCTTCTTCTTTTCCTGGCCCGATCTAGAGCAGTGGTTCTCAACCTTTCTAATGCCGCGGCCCTTTAATACAGCTCCTCATGTTGTGGTGACCCCCAACCATAACATTATTATTATTATTTTTAATATATTTTATTGTTTTTTTTTATAGAGAGGAAGAGAGAGGGATAGACAGCTAGAAACATCGATGAGAGAGAGTCACCAATCAGGCGCCTTCTGCACACCCCCCACTGGGGATGTGACTGCAACCAAGGTACATGCCCTTGACCAGAATCGAACCCGGGACCTTCCGTCCGCAGGCTGACGCTCTATCCACTGAGCCAAACTGGTTTCGGCTATAACATTATTTTCGTTGCTACTTCATAACTATAATTTTGCTACTGTTAATGGATCATAATGTAAATATTTGTGTTTTCCGATGGTCTCAGGTGACCCTGCTAGCCGTTCTATAGAGCCTAAAATCATCAGAAAACACAGATATTTATAGTACAATTCATTAACAGTAGCAAAATGACAGTTATGAAGTAGCAAGGAAAATAATGTTATGGTTGGGGGTCTGTATTAAAGGAGCTGTATTAAAGGGCCGCGCATTAGAAAGGTTGAGAACCACTGCTGTAGAGGGAGCGGTGGGGGGTGGTGTTCAGCGGTCGAGTCCCCCGTCCTGGGCCATTCTTCTTGGCCACTCCTCTTCCCCCACGACCTTCCCTTCCCTCCATGTTTGCAGAGCCTGCCTCTCTCCATCTCTCATCCTTGATGATTCTTTAATGGAATCACTGCAGAAGCACATCAGCTATTGCAGCTCTATCTCCCAGAAGGGCTGAGACGGCGGGAGAGCAGTGCCCGCCATGCAGAACACGAAGCTACGTGCCAGGCGAGGGGGAAGCTGGGTGTCCAGGGAATCCGGGCCACCTCCGGGCCTCTCCTCGGGGGAAATTCGTTACACCGTCGGCGGGTCCTGCACAATTAGATGACAACATTAATTTGCAAACAGGAAGGGCGATGGTGACAGCGCCGTAATTTATGTCTTCGGCAAGTGGCTCCTGCCCAGCGTCCGAATGGACCCGCTGCGGCTCAGCCTCGCCCCGGGGTGCTCACATGTTTGCATTTATATTGGGGACGTAAGTGACAACTTAGAGCCCGTGACAGGCCAGGCTGTTGTCGGCGTCGTTCTCCGGTCGCCGAGCGCCCCCCCTGTTTTTTGATAAGATAATTACTCCATTTCGTGTGTGTTTGTCGCGTCTCCTGGCAAATTGGGCAGCGCGGGGCTGTCTCTGAGCATTTCTCCTCGTGCATTTGCAGAGGGAAGGAGCGGGCAGCTGTGGCTTTGTAACCTGAGGTTGGCAGCTTCCCGGTTAGGCAGAGAACATTCTGGAATCTCTAGGCCGCCCATAAACCTTAAAGTCCTCTTATTCATCTCGTAATCACAGATCAGATTGCCTCCCTGGCATCACCATATACCATCACCCTTCTATTAGAGGGGCTGTATAATTTGTTCAAACTATAGAGGCCACTATTAGTAACGACCCTGTGATGACAGGATTAAATTTGGCGGTCTGGTGTGTATGGATGTGTCCCTTCCATGCAAGTACAGATTTGTAATGAGGGACTTCTTTAAACTGACAAAGTATATGCGTCGAAAATCTATTTTAAAAAATGCTCATGTTTAAATACACATTTAGCTTAACATTAAGAAGACACAGATATCTACTCACACAACGAACTTAATTCGTTCCAGGAGCAAGCTTGTTATGCGAAAAGTTCGTTATGTGAAACGCGTTTTCCCATAAAAATACATGTTAAAAAAAATAATTCGTTCTGTAGCATAAAATATGCTAAGATGACATAAAAAAATATGCTAAGATGACATATTTTTATTTAGATACATCTAAAAACATAATTTTTTTTTAAAAAAAACACACATTTTTTTTAATTTTAAGACAGACTAAGTAGAGTCTACTGAATCTTGCACATCTTCATCCATATTCTGCTTTTTGGCTGATGGTTTCATGAAAAACCTGTCCAAAGTTCGCTGTGCGAGGCGTTCGTTATGCGAGGCACCACTGTATTTTCATTCTCCACCCCTCCCCGCGCCCAGTATTAAGTTGGCAGTCTTAGCCAGCATAGTGAGAGGAGCCTGTAAGACAGGAGTTAAACGGATTGGAAAGAAGCATCAAACCTGCCATTCTTCAGGGACAACTGGGATCATCTCCAGAGAAAACCCAAGAGACTCGAAAGGTCATAATTAGAATTAATGAGAGTTCATTAAGTTTATTGGATACAAGATCAATACACAAAAACCAATTGTATTCTGTACATCAGCAACAAGCCATCAAAGTACTATTTGCAATAGCAGCACAAAAGCAACGTGCTTGGGAATAAGTATTATGAAAGCTGTACATGACTCCTCTGAAAGGGAATTATAACACCTAAAGAAAACCCAACTAAACGGAGAGACATACCATGTTCAAGGATATGGAGCCTCTATAATGAAAAGATGTTGGTTCTTCCCAAAATAGTTTATAAATGCAATAAAAAGTCCAAACAAGGGATTTATGGAACTTCATAGGCTAATTCTGATTTGGATATAGAATAACAAAAGTTAAGAATAGCCAGGGTACTTTTGGAGGAGAATAAGGTGAGGCAGGAGATGGGTGTCAGGCGCCAAGATCTGTTTAAGCAATTAACAAGGTGTTAAGAAGGTGTAATATTCACGTAGCATAATGTCAGAAAGGTCCATCCACATTGTCTCATATCGCAGACTTTCCTCCTTTATTTTTCTTTCCAGGCTGAAGTATTTCCCCTTGATGTATAAGCCGCATTTTCTTCAGCCATTCATCTGCCGATTGGACAGTTAGGCTGTTTCCACATCTTGGCTATTATGAATAGTGCTATTTCAATCAAGCAAGATGAATAAGCTCTAGGGATCTGCCATGCAACAGTGTACCTTTAGTCAGAAATAACGTATTGTCCACTTAAAAATTCGTTAAGAGGGCCGACCTCACACAGTCAATGACAGCCACAGCTGCTGAAGGAAAGGGGCGGGGCTGGAAGCACAACATTTAATCCTGTTTCTTTCAGAGCCGTCAGCATTGCTTTCTGCTGCCACTATTACAGTTCATTCTGTTTTTTTTTCTTTTCTTCTCTCTCTTTCGTTTCTTCAGTGTAAATGAGATCCTTTCCTTCTCTTTTGAACTTTTACACTTAGTTGGAGGGCGCTGTCCCTGTGACTGGCTTTTTCAAGTCTGCATTTCTAGAATTATATCATAGAATCACCGTGTTAGAGAAACCTTTCGAGGCTGCTTGACTCGCACTGAAGGAATCCGTCCTGGAGTTGTTCTGAGAAGTGAGCACTGGTCTCTGATCGCTTCCAGAAATGGGGAACTCACTCTCCACAGAGGACGCAGGACTTTGAGTCCATTGCCACAGAGCTGGGGAGTCAGGAGGCCGGGGGTCTAGTGCCTTGGCTGAGCCACGTTGGGCAAAAGTTGTCACTTTTCTGCCTCAGTTTTCTCATCTGCAAAATGGGATCGTTCTGATTGCAATAGCAAAGGTAGGTTTTTTTTTTTTTTTTTGCAATAGCAAAATTGCGGCCAGGTAGGGCTGCAAGCTGTCAGTGGGGAAGAACTCACTTTTTCCTTTTATTTAAAATTCTTTTTTTTGTTGTTTTGTTTAGAGAAGTAAGTAAATGTATTCATTGTAAAAAAAAAAAATTAGGAAATTACATATAAGCCCGAGGCAGAGACTAAAAATTGTTCTGAGTGTCACCCATTGGAAACAACTCCTGTTCCCAGGATGAACTATAGAAGATCTAGTTATCTCTCTAAAAAGTGATCAAGGTGGGATGATAATGTCACCGGTAAAGCCACAAGGAAGCACTTGGAGCAGCAGAAAACCAAGCCTTTTCTTAGTCATTTTGCGTATGTTTGTCTTATTTAATTCTCACACCAACCCCTCATCCATGATCTCCACTTTATAGGCCAGGGGACTTGAGAAGCGGAGAGTTGAGTGACCTGCTCAAGGTCACACAGTTAGCGGTAGAATTTATGCTCTTCATCACACGCCCGGTGTCATATGGACTTTGAACCCGGCCTTTGAATTGTCCACTTAAAAATCACGCCCTCTGCATTTAGCCTGTGACGCAAGCACTGGGACACCCGCCTGACAGGCTCCAGGGTTGTATAATGGGCAGTGTGGGTGGGTGTGCACATGCTGGCACACTCCGTGAGCTCTGCCATGCTCCAGTGAATGCCTGTGCCATGATGTGCTTACTGATCCTCTGGTCTTGGATCTTTAGGTTGTTTTTGAATTTTGTTCTTAAAACACACACACACACACAAACCACTGCACTGAATATCATTGTGCTTGAAAGCTTTGTCCCAGTTTTGATTGTTTTCTAGGATCGAGTCCAAGCTTTCAGTGATTTAAAAAAAATATATATATTTTATTGATTTTTTACAGAGAGGAATAGAGAGGAATGGATAGTTAGAAACACCGATCAGCTGCCTCCTGCACGCCCCCTACTGGGGATGTGCTCGCAGCCAAGGTACATGCCTTTGACCGGAATTGAACCTGGGACCTTTCAGTCCACAAGCTGACGCTCTATCCACTGAGCCACACCGGTTTTGGCACTTTCAGTGATTTTAAGGCACTTCCAAGTTGAGCTCCTACTAACCAGGCGGGCGAGTGTTCTGGAGACTTGGCGAGGTTCCCAAGGTCGAAGTCTCTAGCCAGGCTGGGCCCGGACTCCCTGGGCGCTGCCTTTAGTTCTGTGGGAAGGGCCCTTTCCTCTGACCCAGGTCCTTGGGGCTTGCTGGGCAGGCCCCACCCCCCGGACAACAGGTGACGTCACCATCTACCATCTGCATCCCAGGCCGTGGAGGACCTCAAGGCGGTTTAGAGCCCCCGGCCTTGTGGTTTCACTGAGGAACCTTTTTTTTGCTGCCAAGGACCATTTGGATTATTTATAACATCGTTCTCGGGCCATACAGAAATATCAACTTAAAAAGTAGCCCGCTGTATTTGGTCAAACATTTAATTAACTCACCCCTAATGCCTTAGCAGGGCCAGACCAAACGGTTTTGTGGGCTTTGTGTGGTCTGCCCCACTCCTGCTCTAGGAGATGGTTGGGAGCGAGTCCATGTAGACCCGCACTTCCCAAATTCTGTTGGCTAGCCATTTTCTTCACGGTAAGAGATAATCTCGAAAAACCCCTTACGCGTGATTCAATTATGTTTTAAAGCAACATTTTCAAAGCTAAACACATGATTTTTTTTCCCCAGTCAGAAATGATATTAAACCGATATATTATTAAAATTGGACCTTAAAGCCGTTTAAAATAAAATTGTAAATAACATTAAAGCAGGCAGATTTTGACCGTGCTCCAAATTATAGGTGACAAACGATGCTTCGTGAAGTATTGGACAAGCATCATTTGTTGGCAACTAGATTAAAAATGGGCATTCGACATCACGTTTGGGTTTGGGGCCCAATGTATATGTAATAGGACCGCAGATTGGACTATACATTACAGCATAAGAAGAAGACATACGTTGTTTTCA
This sequence comes from Pipistrellus hanaki, assembly GCF_964339955.1. Classification (NCBI taxonomy): domain Eukaryota; kingdom Metazoa; phylum Chordata; class Mammalia; order Chiroptera; family Vespertilionidae; genus Pipistrellus; species Pipistrellus hanaki. The sequence goes on along the minus strand of NC_140517.1, from coordinate 10,229,174 downwards.
TGGCCTGCTATTTGGCATGTTTGAAATTTCCCTTACAAGGAAAACTGTTATTTTTTAAAAAGTAAGCTTAGCGGTTTTTGTTTGCAAATGACACGAGAGAGGATTTCAGGCCCCTATCTGCAAGCCGGTTTCCACTAGCAACACCCCACGGGCTGCAGATGGTCTTTCTTTCTAATAAATATAAAAAGTCAGAACAGTTGGCCAGCTATTCTCTTTTCTCTTTAGAAAATGACTTTGGAAGTTGTGGAGACATCTCTTCTAAAAAAAGTATGTTTTTATTGGTTTTAGAGAGGTGGGCAGAGAGAGAAAGAGAGGTAGAAACATCAGTGATGAGAGAGAATCACTGACCGGCTGTCTCCTGCATGCCCCCCACTGGGGATGGAGCCCGAAACCTGGGCATGTGCCCTGACGGAATTGAGCGGTCACCTCCTGGGTCATAGGTGGACACGCCAGCAGGGCTGTGGAGACATCCTAAACATTTTGCTCAGATGAGTGCAGTTTCTAGATCTGGTGGCGATGGCCTGGAGGTGAATTCTCAGCATCGTTATCCCTCTGCTCCTCCCGTATTTCCACAGCCTTGGTGACAGGCCCCACACCCAGCTGACCTCTGCTGGCTCTTATCCAGCACTGGAAGGCTCTTGAACTATTTTGCTTTAAAGGAAAAAAATATACCAGTTTTCATAGATAATTATGTTTAAGAAAATAAACACACACACAGAAACAGGCAGTTTAATCCCTGTGATGGCAGAAAACCCTGGAATGCCTTTGTGAACACATCGGGGAGGGTGTTGGATCCCAGAATTAAAGATGGTCATTTGGACAAATGCTCCCTCCAGCTTCCCTTTGGACACAGGACACCGTGGGTGGAGGCCTGGTTTGTTTCAAGGTCCCCCATTCAGAAACCTTTCTAAAGTGGGAGTTGTAGGGATTTGGGGTTTTAGCCTGGGAACTGGGTCAAGAACCTAGAGCTGTCCAAGTGCAGTCTCTCTCTCTCTCTCTCTCTCTCTCTCTCTCTCTCTCTCTCTCTCTCTCTCTCAGTTTCCTCATCTGCCAAACAAAGGCAGAGAATTATTTGACCTTGATGTATGATCCAGGATTTGCATTCTTTCTTAAGCACAAATCCCTTTCCTGCCTACCCATGGAAGGAAAATTGCAAGTAGCCATTCGTTCCCGTGAAAACAGTGCCCTGGAGACACTTCTGTGAGAGCAGCTTGCAGAAGAGTTGAGGGAGCTGCTCTCCACCATCTCCACCTCAGTCTCCCTGGCGAATGGACAGTGAACTACTTCGGGATTGTGATTTTCGGGGCACCAAGAACTCCAGAAAGTTTTCCTTTACCTTCTTGGTTTGAAGCTGTCTTATATGGACCTTCCTTTTATTTTTATTTTTATTTTTTTCCCCATGGAGAGGAAGGAGGCAGAGAGCTTTGAAGGGGTCAACTGATGGAGGAAGCAAAGAATTTAAATGCAACTGGAATTCTGTACTTTACTTCCTTAGGAACCAGAGCTGGGTCAGCCCTCTGTGGGATTGATCCTAGAACCTTCTCTATTGGTTTCACAGCTGCAACTCCAGTTCTGGTCTCTAGAGGGCGTGGGACCCAAACTCCAGGGCTCTGGCCTAGAATCCTGCAGATCTGTGGGGAGTTCAGGAATTCTTGAATGTTCCTGCTGCAGAGGGGCCCTAGGAACCTGAGTTTACAGCTGGGGAGCTCCAGGCCTAGAGCAGGGAGCTCACTCAGCGTCACAGAGACACTTAGAGGCGAGCCAGGAAGTTTCAGCCCCAGTCAGCTGGCCTGGTCTCTCTTCTGGCCTCTTGCAAACCCTGGGAGACCGGGAGATGGGGACACTGGTGAGGAGGTCTCCGTGCCCTGTCCACCCTCTTCCCCAGTCACCTTGCTCACCATGAAGTGCTTTTGCCTGTGAGTCATCCTAAGTAAGTAAGTAAGTTCCTTTGTGGTGGAGGCTCCTGAGATTGAGACTGAGGCTCTTAGTCCTGCAGGAAATTTAAGACAATCCTTTAACTCGGGCTCTCTTGATTTGGAAAATTCTGGTAAGCTGGGGGAACGCAAGGCCTTCTGCTACAGACACATTTTGCAGGTCAGGGGACGGGTTCCAGGAAGGCTCCCAGAGGAGATGGCCTGAATCAAAAGAGGAGCCCGTGCACCTGGCTGGGTGGCTCAATGGTTGAACGTCAGCCCATTCCCAGTCAGGGCACCTGCCTGGGTTTTGGCCTCAAACCCCAGTAAGGGGCGTGCAGGAGGCAGCTGGTCAGTGATTCTCTCTCATCATTGATCTTTCTCTCTCTCTCCCTCTCCCTCTTCCTTCCTCTTTTTGAAATCAATTAAAAATATATATATACTAGAGGCCTGGTGCACGAAATTCGTGCATGGGTAAGGTACCGAGGCCTGGCCAGTGATCAGGGCCAATCGGGACCTTCCTTCCCCAGCTGCCGGCTGCTGGCTGGGGCCCTCCTTCGTTCCACACCACCCCCTGGTGATCAGTGCATGTCATAGCAAGCAGTCGAACCCCTGGTCGGTTGAACTCCTGAGGGGACGATTTGCATACTAGCCTTTTATTATATAGAACAGAAAAGAGGTGCCCGTGTCCAGGAAGGGCATTGGGTGCAGAGGGAACAGCAGGGGCAGACACAAGAGCTATGTGGTGCATGTAGGTGGTAGAAGGGGTGGCAGATGGGGGAAAAGATGGGGTGTTTTTTCCTGTAGGCCATCAGGAACCACAGAACTGCATGGCTTAGCAGCATTACCTCCCTGTAGGCTGCTCCCAGGGAACTGTCCCTGCTGGCATTTGGGAATCAGTGGGTTAACAGCGCGAAGGCCGTATCCCCACTCTCACAACCTTTCCCACCCCACGTAGGGCCATAATTCTCCCTAATAAAATAATACGAAGCTCAATTATGCTCCCGTTCCCATGTTCCTGGACTTCATTAAGCACAAAGGGATTACAAACTTGTATAAATTAATCAATGTACCATAATCCTAAAAATGAGAAGATGAGTCCTTGAGGAAGAAATGTAATACAGGCGCTTTTAATTAGCAGGGTCCCCGAGATTCATTGCCCTCCCCTGCAGGTCGCGTGTTTATGAATTGCTCTATGATTTGAAGGGGGAGGCCCCGCGGACACCCGGCCTGTGGAAAGGAGATCCTAGAAGCTGCACTGGTTTCCCGGGATCATCTCCTCCCCGGCCTCACCCCTGCCTCAGAGCCGGAGCCGGGTGTCAGAGCTGGCCTGGCTTTTCTTCCTTTTGTCCCACACACAAGAGCTGACTTTGAAAAGGAAGCTCAGAGAAAGGATCCAGAGGGGAGATGAAGCGGCTTTTATCCTTCTTTCTGAGCCTGTGGGATTCACGGTGCAGATTCTGGGGTTCACGTGGGTCTGGGTGTGAGTCCCGGCTCTGGGAGCGCGGGCAGGTTGTCCAACCTCTTGAAGCCTCTGTTTCGTCCGTTTCCAATTCCGTCCTGGGTCTTGGGTGAGAAATGCCTCCTGACAACACACGAGAACAAAACTATCAGGCCCAGAAGCTCCCCCAGCCGCTGCAGCCCTCCCCCTTTCGGGTATGGGGCAAATGGGGCAAACCGTCTTCTGTCCTGGCCGAGCTGTGGCTCTGTGGCCCCTTGAGTGTGGCTCTTCCACAAAATACCACGGCCTGGGCGAGTCTATGTTGAAGAAGTGGCATTAGAAGAAGCTTACGTTTAAAAAATCTGGCTCTCCAAAGAAATTTCCATCGTTGTGCTGTTGATATGTGGCTCTGTGGACGAATGAGTTTGCTGACCCCTGCCCCAGCCCATCTCTCGGCTGCCTTTGCCATCCTCTGGGCCCAGGAGGCATTGCACGGTGAGGGGCAAGGGCCGGACCCACAGGGAGGCAGGAAACCCTTGCCGGGAAGAGCTCAGACTTTGGAGCCAGACAGCTCTGGCTGTGAGTCCCACAGGCTTGGCGGCCAGTCTGTCCTTTCCCCAGCCTGTTTCTTTGTCAGTGAAATTCGGACAATGGCTGTCTCCTGGGTGAGCTGGGAGGCCCGGATCAGAGACCACCCCTAACGTGCTCAGGGCAGCACCTGGTCCGCAGTGGGAGCCCAGGAAAGCGTGGTTGTTCATCTTAATTATACATGGAGGCTGGGGGACCGCATAGCGAATGCTCTGGGCAACTTCCCCTCCCCCCCCCAAGAATGTGCATAATTAATGCTTATCCCCCCCCCCCCCCCACGCCCAAATAAAATATACAAAAGGTCTAAGGAAACCCATTAGCCGCTGCTACCGTCCTTCCCCAACAAGAAGCCTCACAGCCAGAGCCAGCGCTCCTTTAGCATCGGGGACACGGGGATGGATTCATAGCACCCCACTCCGAGCGGCGCCCCTCCCTGCGCCCACAAACGCTTCCTCCAGCCTAGGCACAGCATGGCTGACGGATGAGAACCATTTCCCCTCTTTGCCCAGCCCATTTGTCTCCACTCCCGCAAACAGCCTCATTTCCCCTCCCCTCCAATGCAAGGGGCCTTTGCCCTCCGTGCAGCCGGCCTCCGGAGTGCCGTCTGCGGAGGGCAACGGGAGAGCGGAGGGATCAGCGGCCCCTCTTGGCCGCTGGCGCTGATTTTAGCTCTGTCTCCCCAGCAGGCGAGGCGGCCTGGCCTCGGGGCCTGGGCCCAGCCTGGTAGATGAATAACAACAGGAGGCTGTCAGGGCCCAGGGAGGGAGGAGAGGGGAGGAAGGCCGCCCTCAGAGCGCTGCTGAGCTGGGGCCGCTGTCTCACTCTTCTGTATTTTGTTGGAAGCGAGAACTCCCCCGTAAGCGTGTATCGCCTTTGTCCAGATGCTCCTTGTCCAGTGACCAGTGTAATTAAAAACAGCAATAAACTCCCCTCCGTATGTTTGCAGCGGAAGAGGCAAACGCTGGAAACTGTGCGCCCGCCTGAGGCTCGGGAGCGTGGGGGATGCGGGGTTGGGGGGCGGCGGAGGCCCCTGAGGCCCCCCGGTGTTCGGAGCTGGCCTTGGTCATGGGGCCCCTCCCCAGAGCCTGGAGGAGCGGGGATCGGGGGTGTGCGGCGGGGGTAGTTTTGCTTTTAAGCAACAGGGTCAGCTTCTGGAGGCAAACGGGCTGCAGGCAGATACAATCTGTTGGCGAAAATAGCCCTGGATGTGGATCTAACAAAGACCATAAAGGAGAGGCTCCAGACTTGTCTCCTGCCTCGCGGGAGTCCGAGTCCGCGGTTTTAAATGAAGGGCAGCTGCAGCCGGGGCTGGAATGTGCCTCCCCCAGCCGCGCTGTAACCCATTAAAGGATAAAAAGGCAGGCAGGACTTTCATGGTAAGAAAGGAGTGGCATGGCAGGCGGCTTGCCGGAGCCCAGAGAGGGCCTCTGGGGCCACGTGGAGAAGGTGGGACTTCCTGCCTCTGCAAGGAGCAGCAGGGAGAGGACAAGGTGGGGTCCCTGCTCTGACAGTCAAGGTCAGGGGCAGGAAGGAGGTCAGGAGGAGGTCTCCCAGCTGGTGCGGGTCCTAGATGTTCTGTCGGATCAGTGCTCCCCCCAGGCCAGTCCTTGTCCCCTAACTCCGGCTGTCCACGCGGATGCTCTGTGACTTCCTGTGAAAGGGACGGACACTGGAGGCCTGGCTTGCCCAGGCAGCATAGCTCCCGGCACCCGGGAGGGACACAGCCTGCTACTCGCATTCACAGGAGTGGGGGCTCACCTACCGCAGTGCAGGCTTGGGGGGTAGAGGTACTTCTGCTGAGTTAGCGCCTTCTGTATACACCTGTGACCATCTGAGCAGCTCACCTCACCCGTCTGCACCTTGTAAGAAGTGAGAACCAGACCGGGCATTAGGACCAGGGGTCAGGTTGGGGGTCTGTGAAGGGTTCTTGCACGGCTCAGGAACTGGAGTCTGGGCAGGGAAACTGAGGCAGGCCCCTACCTACAAGAATGGCATCACAAGAGGGCTGGATATGGGATCAGCCCTGGGCTGCTGAGATGGGCTCTGGCCATGAGAAGGGTCAGGCGATATTAGCCTGGAAGACAAGAAGTGGGGTGGGGGTGGGGAGCAGAGAGGCCTTTAGTCAGGTTTGGAGGGTGGCTGGTATTAGGATGTGTTTTATCTGCTCTGGCTTCCATCTCCCCACACTCCCCCCTCTCTCCTAACTCTCCCCTCTGCTCCGGTCTCCCTGGCTGCAGGCTATTACCCAGGTGCAGCCAGAGTGGCCTGGGCTTGTAACCCTCGCATGGCTCCCAAACTCGGTCATGTGCCTCACAGAGTCTCCTGCAATCTCTCCCGGGCTTCGTCCTCACCCATCCCTTCCATCCTGGGTCTGGAAGGACCACTCGGTGCGCTGCATGCTTGCACGTGATCACAGCCTCATTCCCTCCATCTCCCCCCAAGGCACCTACCTCCTTCCTGAGCAATTCCCCGGGGCCGGTGCTTCAGACCGCAAGACCCTGGGAGTCTCTGCTGGGTGGCACTTGCTCTGGTCTCACTCGGGAGTATGCCCTGCCTGCCCAGGCGGAGAGCCATGGCCCCGGGGTGGGAGGGGGAGCCTCGGCAAGCTGCAAGGAGCAGGGATTGGAGATTGACCATCCAGCTTGCTAGGCCCCCCCTCCCCCCAACCTCCCCCCGGGACAGTGCTGAGATGAGCTCTGCCCAGAGGGTCCCCGGGGCTGTGCCTGGCTGTCTCCACAGAGACCTACTCCTTCATGCAGCCATTGCCCCCCTCTCTCCCCGTTTGCTGTGGGCTAGATGCTTTCCTGCCTCCACGTTCATCCCTTGAAGCCCCACCCTGCAGAGCGGTGGGAGTAGGAGGCCGGCCTTTGGGAGGTGGTGGTCTGAGGCGGAGCCTTGGTGATGGGGTCCCTGCCTTCAGGAGAGCCCTGGGAGGCTGGGTCCTCGCTGCCCTGTGCGTCCACCCGGAGGAATGGGCATCCCGCAGCCCGGAAGGGGGTTCTCAGCGGGACCGACTGCGCGGCCACCGGATCCTGCATGTCTGGCCTCCAGACTGTGAGAAGCCAATTCCTGTTGTTTGCACACAGCGGGAGCTGACCTAGACAGCTCTTCCTTCCTACTCTCTCACCGGCTTCCTGGGACCCCCCCAATCTCAGGGTCTGCTTTGGGGGGACCCAAACCATGGCTCTTTGGCATCCGCTGTTTCTTCTGCCGGGAAGGCCAGCTTCTAGCCCGTTGGTTCTGAGCTCAGGCTTCCCCGAAATGAGCCGCCCTGTCCTCTGGCTAACCTGCTTCCTGGCACCACCCGGCAGCTTGTGTGTGGTCCAGGGCGTGGGGCTCTCAGTATCGGGGCCGTGCATTCCTGTCTGCGGGTCCAGTGGTTGGCGCAGCACCTGGTACACGGTAAGGGGATCTACAGATGTGTGTTCAGGTGGCGGCATGAGGACATTTGCACATGTTGGCAGTCTGGGCTTGGAAACAGCAGCGAACAGTGTTTCCCACATTTCCCCCATCCTTCCTTCCTCGGCCAAAATATATAAAGGCTCCCCGAATAACATCTTGCATTTGTGTAGTGTGAGGGCTTCTCAGTACTCAGCGTGAGGCTGGGTCTCACTGAAACCCTGCAAGACAGCGTCGCGCCATTTTACAGAAGAGATCACTGAGGCACGGAGGCTAGTTGGCTGGCCCGAGACAGTAACCAGAGAGATGGAGACTGCGGTCCAGGGTGATGAAGCCTGTGGCCTGGAGGCACACAGCTCAGGGCCTGCAGGAGAGAGTCAACCAGCCCCAGGCCTGTCTGTCTCCAGAATCCACATTTGCTCCCCTCACCAGCTACCTGGAGTGGGTGCCTGCTGTCATGTGGGCACTCTTCATTTCATTCTCACGACGAGCCTCTAAGCGAGAGAGAGCAGTTCAATGCATCAGAAGAAGAGACTGAGGTTCTGAGAGGTTCCAGGACAGAGGCAAGCTCCGCCCCCAGGTCAGTCTGGCTCCGCATCCGGGGCTCTTTCTCTATAGCCAGCCATTCCTTTCTTTCTGAACTCGCCTGTATTGTATGTCCCGAGGTGGACAGCACAGGCAGAGAGAGGCGCTCCCCAGGAGAGAATCCGGGGAAGAGCTGATGGCAGGCGCTGAGCAGACAGTGTGGGCTCTGGGTTTCGCAGGCATCAGGGGATGGAAGCCATAGGTCCGCTGCTCCAGCTCTTCCTCCCCCTGTGCCCGACCCTCCTTCCAGCTGCTCTTTCCTCATCACCAGGAGGATGGAGGCCTTTTGTCTTGATTAGCAGTGACGTGCCCGTGAATGGGAAAGCAGAGAGAACTGAAGGGGAATTTTCAAGGTCAAGCAGGCGCTCCTTCTGCTGAGAGTTCAATTCTGCAGAGAAGGGAAGGGAGACCCACGGCTTCTCTTTCCTCCTGGTGCCCAAAGGGCTGTCCCCCTAGAAACCCTGCCTGGGACCTGCCATCCCACTCTAACACGTCACCACTGCCTGCCTCCCGCAGGAAAAGACGGAGCTTGGTGCTAAAGAACAGCTTCAGGTTAACTCAAAAGCGGGCCCTGGCCGGGTGGGCTCCGTGGTTAGAGTGTCGGCCCGCGAATCAGAGGGCCACGGGTTGGATTCCCAGTCCAGGGCATGTTCCTCGGTCGCAAGTTCAATCCCTGGCCCAGGTTGGGGCATGTGAGGAGGCAGCCAATCGATGTATCTCTCTTATGGTGATGCTTCTCTCTCTTTCTCCCCCCTTCCTCGCTTCCTTCCACTCTGTCTGAAAATCAATGGGAAAAAATATCCTAGGGCAGTGGTCAGCAAACTGTGGCTCTCGAGCCACATGCGGCTCTTTGGCCCCTTGAGTGTGGCTCTTCCACAAAATACCACGGCCTGGGCGAGTCTATTCTGAAGAAGTGGCATTAGAAGAAGTTTAAGTTTTAAAAATTTGACTCTCAAAAGAAATTTCAATCGTTGTACTATTGATATTTGGCTCTGTCCTAGGGTGGGGATAAAAAACAACAATTAAAAAATAAATCCACAAAAATGAAATGTCCCACCCCCCAAAAGATGGGCAAAATCTAAAAGAGCAAAAAAACCCAGTGCTGTCAGGGATGCTGCAAAATGGCATTCTTGTCTATTATCTGTGGGAGAGAGGGTAGAGGGTGGGAAGGGGGGAGAGAGAGAGAGAGAGAGAGAGAGAGAGAGAGAGAGAGAATATTCAAGCTCTCTGATATCTTCTTATTTGGGCATAATCCCATTATGAGGTCCCACCCTCAAGACCTCATCTAAACTAATGACCTCCCAAAGATCCCATCTCCAAATACTACTACTTTGTGGTTAGGGCTTCAATATATGAATGTGGGGGCAGGGACACAATCCAATCCATAGCAACCCTTGATGGAGGGAGCATGAAGTCATCGCCGAGGGGCTCAGCCTGGGAGCTCTGACAGATACTAGAGACCAGGCCTCCGGTTGTCCCCAGCAAAGGCCGAGGGCACTAGCTAGGGCATTTTCCTACCAGGTCCTGCCAGCCCTGGGGTGAGAGCTGAATCCGGGAGATACTAGCTCCCAGCAGGTCGGCCTGCCCTGTGAGCTGAGTGCCCACCTGCGACCAGGACAGCTCCCCAGGCAGAGGGGTCGGTGCCAGTAGCTGAAGCTGCTGGGTTGCATGCCCACCTGTGGGAAACGCTGAAGATGGGCAGGGGGCTGTGTGGACGGCTGGCTGCGGGGGGGCCCGAGGGCTCAACCCAGGGCTGCCAACTTTCACATCCAAGCAGAGGAGGAGTTCCCTGGGAACTTCAGTTGTCGGCATGGAAGGTTCTAGAATGAGGGCTTCTCCTGGTGAAGAAGGTGGGAGCATGGGGTTAAGGCAGAGTTCTCTCCTAGCTGAGATGGCTGAGTCAGGTGCGCACTTTGTAGTGATGGGGAAGCTCAGGGGGTGGGGGCACTGGGGGAGGCGGGATGGGGGCTGGTCCAGGGAGGTAGGACTGGACGCGTGAAGATATGAAGGCAGACAGGTTGGAGGGAGGGCCAGACTGGGGTGCAGATATAATGACCGGCCTGTGGGAAGAAATGATGAAGGAGCTTGATTGACAGCTTCTGTTTGTTCAGGAAATATAGGTGAGGGCAAGGCAAAGGAGCTTGGAGGGAGAGAGGTGGGCGGGGGGGGGGGGGGGGGGGGAGGGGGGAGGGAGGGGGGCATTGGCTTTGTCGCCTCATTTTTCTTGCTCCTTTTTGGGAGCGGAGTGAGTTGATTTCTGTTGATGCTGGAATACCATCGCTATCAAAATAATTGCATTTTCTTTCATTGAAAATAAATACACGTCGGATGCTTCCTCACACTTGGTTTCTCATAGCCTTTGAAATTGCTTATTGGTTTTGCCTGTCAGCGCCGTGCGCCTACGGAATGTAAAGTATACCGGTATTTTTGAAGGGCCATTTGCCATCATTAGGAAAATTAACAGTGCATGTTGATTTTGACCCAACACGTTTGTGAAATTTGACAACGTTTACGTTGGAACAGCTGAAGGAGAAGATGCCAGAGAGAGGTGAAGAGCCAGGAAAAAGGATTCCTTGGGCAGTAAGGCGTTAACAGCTGACACCGAGTGCTTACCGTGATCTGGGCTGTGAGCTAAGGGTTTTAGTCATTTGCTCCCACAATCCAATGAAGGAGGTATTATTATTATCCTGGCTTTACAAATAAGGAATTGGAAGCATAGAAAAATATTAAGTGACTTGCCACAGGTTACACAACTGATAAGTGACAGACATAGGAGGAGAAATCCCCCCAATTCCAGTGGTTACGTACATCATACCCACATACCTTCACTTAGTCTTGTCTACCTGGGACTCATCCTATATAATAAAGGGCTCATATGCAAATTGTCCTCTTGACTGGGAGTTGGACCAGGAGTTTGACTAGGGGGCAGGGCTGCTGGCCAATCTCCCCCCCACCCCCCCAACCTGGCCCGATCACCCTGATCAGGGTGCCTACCCAGACCCCACCCGTGCACGAATTCGTGCATTGGGCCTCTAATCTCACTATAATTTCTTCTGCTTCTTCTTCTTCTTCTTCTTCTTCTTCTTCTTCTTCTTCTTCTTCTTCTTCTCCTCCTCCTCCTCCTCCTTCTCCTCCTCCTTCTCCTTCTCCTCCTTCTCCTTCTCCTCCTTCTCCTTCTCCTTCTCCTTCTCCTTCTCCTTCTCCTTCTCCTTCTCCTTCTCCTTCTCCTTCTCCTTCTCCTTCTCCTTCTCCTTCTCCTTCTCCTTCTCCTTCTCCTTCTCCTTCTCCTTCTCCTTCTCCTTCTCCTTCTCCTTCTCCTTCTCCTCCTCCTCCTCCTCCTCCTCCTCCTCCTCCTCCTCCTCCTCCTCCTTCTCCTTCTCCTTCTCCTTCTCCTTCTTCTTTAAAATCTTTTTTTGCCCAGCTGTATGGAGAGGTAATTGACATAATGTGTAAATTTAAGGTGTACAAGGTGATGATTGATACACGTCTATGTTACAAGATGATTATCATATTAAGGTTAACACCTCCATCACCTACGTAATTACCATTTCTGGTTCCGTGATGAGAACATTTGAGGTCTACTCTCCTAGCTCCTCTCAAGTATACAACACATTATCGTTACCGATAGTCATCCTGCTGTACATTAGGTCCCCGGTACTTACTCATCTTATAACTGAAAGTCGGTACTCTTTAACATCTCCCATTGCCCCTGGCAACCCTCATTCCCCCCTCTGTTTCTATGAGTTTGAATTCTTTAGATTCCACATATAAGTGAGACCACAGAGTATTTGTCTCTTTCTGTCTGACTTATTTCACCGTTGCCCCATTTCTTCGGCCCTGGTACACCATCAAAACTTAAATGAGGCTTAGCCGGTGTGGCTCAGTGGTTGAGCTTCTACCTGTGAACCAGAAGGTGATGGTTCGATTCCTGGTCAGGGTACATGCCCCGGTTGTGGGCTCTATCTCAAGTGTGGGGTGTGCAGGAGGTAGCCTATCAAAGATTCTCTCTCATCGTTGATGTTTCTATGCCTCTCTTCCTCTCCCTTCCTCTCTCTGAAATAAAACAAACAAATAAACAAAAACCCAAAACAAAACAAAACTTAAACCTGGAGGACCCGTACAGTGCCAAAAGCTTGGGTGGAGGGCTGATATATTTCTTTGCAAATTTTGTGTCAAATATAAAAGCCCCATTTTCCACCAACAGATCATTACACGGTTATGGAGCTGACTGCCAAATTGCAGCGATGAAAGGGAAATTTCATCAGACCTCAGGAAGCGACTTAGAATGATGACTACTCCGTTTCTCTCTTTCAGTCTTATAGGCAAAAAACAAAACAAAAGGCAAGACAGGCTGTATGTATCATGGAATGCTCTTTACTTTGCTCCTCTGCTGTAGTTGTCAAAAATGACATTTTGAACAAGTGTATTAATTTGAACTAGAAGTCCTTTTGTACTAAAATGATGGGTAGCTCAGTTGGTTAGAGGGAGTTGTCCTGGTACCCCAAGATTGAGGGTTCCATCCCGGTCAGGCACATACAAGAACCAACCGATGAATGCATACATACTTAAGTGGCACGACAAATCGATGTTCCTCTCTCTCCCTCTCTCTCTCTCTAAAACCAATAAAAAATAATAAAACAAAAATGACGAGTCCAGAAACACATAAAGTTATTTCTGTTGTCTTTGATGTAAGACTGTGCAACATGACAGGAAACAGCTTTATTTTCCCGATAAGAAGTGAAGTTGCCCGCATGGTCTGATCGTTAGCATTAGGGGTTGCCGTTAGACGTTGTGACACAAACTTTGGAGCATGATAACTTTAAAAAAATATTTTATTGATTTTTTTTTTTTTTTTTTTTTTTTTTTTTTTTTTTTTTTTTTTTTTTACAGAGAGGAAGGGAGAGGGATAGAGCGTTAGAAACATCGATGAGAGACAAACATCAATCAGCTGCCTCCTGCACACCCCCTACTGGGGATGTGCCCACAACCAAGTTATATGCCCTTGATCGGAATCCAACCTTGGATCCTTCAGTCTGCAGGCCGAGGCTCCATCCACTGAGCCAAACCAGTTTTGGCAATAATAACTTTCTGGGTCCCCCACTTATCTCCTGTGCCTGCCATCCTGTGTACTTCCGCATGGTTTATGGCTTTAATATCATTCCGTGGGTTTGTCCAAATCACATGACCATGAAAGCCTTCTTGACGAAGATCCAGCTGAGGAATGAAGAACAATGCTTGCATTAAACGCAGTGAGAGGTTCTTTGGGCTGGAATGGAGCGCTTTGACCCCTTGCCATTAGTTCAGCGGGGACACAGACAGGCCCATCGATTTGGTCCCCTGCAGCTGTGAGTTTGCAAACTCTGTTCTTGTGCACCAGGGAGACATGGAAAGCCTGTGCCCTCGATTCTGGAAGGAGCAATAACACGGGTAGAAGGTGATGTTCATGTGGTTGCACACGGTTGTCAGGGGATTATTAAACATTAACCAGGTGCTACAAAACGCAATATGACAGATGGGTGCCCGGGATGGTGAGGACAGGGATGAGGCCCAGCCTCCCAGGGAAAGCTCGTGTTCTTGGCTCTTCATTTCTGGAGGCATAACACAGCCTTTGCAACACATGTTGGGTAGATCAACCTCTTGTTCACTTGGGAAGCTTCGGGAGGAGGCGGATGCGAGTGGGGACCTGCGTTGTCCCAGCGCATGAGTCTGGGGTCTCCAGAGGGGTCTCAGAGGGGTCCTACCTTATCGCCTTTTGACCTTATCGCCTGAACCATATGAGGGCAGGGACTGTGTCTGTTTTGCGTTTCTGGTGCCTGGTGTAGAGTAGGTGCTCAATACATATCTGTTGTACGTACAGGTCCTGGGAGCAGCGTTAGCATGAAGAGTATATAAGATGAGGAGGAGGTGAGGACAGGGGTTTGGTGCCCTCTGTCCCTTGTAGCAGACTCCCTCCTAGAGGCCTAGGAGAGGAGAGCCCATCCTTAGAGCTCTGTGTCCCCCCTCTTTCTCATGTGCCCTCAGTGCTGGAGGTCGGATGGCTGAATAGCAGGACCAGCAGAAATGCATGGAGGGAATTCTTAGGCCTTCCAGAATCAGCTTCCGGGTTAGACTTCCTCAAGGGCAACCCAAGGTCACTTGGGGGGAGAGGAGCCACCACACCCTGGTGTGGCCACTGAGCTTCCCAGAGAAGGCCGAGGCAGTCCGCGGCTCTGTCCTTTGGCGGAGGGGTCACGTGTGCTTGTGCGCTCCCGTTCTCGCGTGGACATTACTCAGCGTTTCCTAATTGGCCTGACCATTTTCCCGGCGGTTAATATTCATCTGTCAATGATGGAAGCATAAATAAATAACTCCGGTTCAGGCGCACCTTATTAGGCCATACATCATGCTGGAGAGTCCGCATTCTTTTAACCAGGAAGATGAAATTAGGAGCATCTTGAAAAAGCCTCCCCGCTATCAATCATGTCATCTCGAACATGTTCCCAAGCTTGCTGCTGGCTTCCAGAATAGATGTTTTATTCAAAGGAATGTGTTTAAAGAAAATGACAGCGCCTTCTGATTTCAGCCTTTTCAAAAACAGGAACTCTTTCCAGCCCTCCTGATGAGGAGCGTTCGGGCGCCGTGGCAGCTGCGTGGAGGGGCTCCAGCCTTCTCGGGGGTGCACCCACCCCTTGAGGCTCGAGAATGTCCTGACTCTTTGGGAAGGGGGCGGGGACAGAGAGACAAGCTGCTCAGGCTTCAGCGGTGGCGTGTCTGGGTCACATAAGTCCCAGCAGATCCGACATGGGATGCGGCCACTCTTCTTGGTTTGCCAGTGGCTGACTTCTTGTCCCTCGTATGGCCGAAATCAGAGTAAGACCCCATCCCCTCCTCTTTATAAGAGCACCGATTCCTTCTCAATGGCCCCACTCTCATGACCGTGCCTCACCTTCTCTAAGCCCCAACTCCAAGCACCTTGACATTGGAGATGAGGATTCTCTTATCCCTGGCTCACTGCCTTCTACCCTCAGGGTGCGGGATACAGGACTGAACATTCTCCAATGCCCTTTGAGCTCTGACCTGCTGGACCCAGGGAGAGATAGATGAGGGGTTCATGGGGCTCTGTGCATCCAGCCCCCTCTTTCCAGGAGAGCTCAGGGTCTCCCTAGCCCCAGCTCACACCTACAATAAACCCCACAGCACGGCGAAGTGCAGTAACGTAGAGCCCGGACAGGAGAACAGGCGCCTGCCCAGCTCTGTCTACCCCACGGCCTTGGGTCAGTCACTGCCCCTCCCACGCCTCATGCTCCCCATCAGAAAGCAAGGCTGTTGGATGGGCTGGTCTCCATGAGCCAAGGTTTAGTCATCCTCCTGGGAACTAGAAGGTGGTGAAGGCTTAGATGTATTTCTGCAAAACAAACAGAACTTGACCTCTTATCCCCAAGCCCAGGCCCCGAGGGGCAGCGTTCCTGTCATTGGAAAGATGGTTAGGATCCAGAGCACGTAGGGAATCAGCCCATCGGGTTCAGGCCTCTAGTCGGCGACGGAGGTCACTCTAAGGGCAAGAACCCTCAACGCTTGCTCACTCCCTGGCGGCCCCCAAGAACAAACACTGGAGCCTGCACGTTCCCCCGGGTTGGCATTCGGTGCTTCTTGGAAGGAATGCTGGGCCTGGCATGGACGTCATGTGCGAGTCCAGCTTCCTCACGTGCCTTTGAGGAAACAGAGGCCCTGAGGGAGGAAGTCACTCCCCTCAGGTCACACCCAGGCGGTGGCTGGGATGGGACTGCAGCCCAGGGCTCCGCCCGCCCCCCTCCAGGGCCCTCTCCACCACCCCGGATTTGTTTCTCGTTTAAAGGCGTCAACACAACTCCTTCAAATGCACAACTTCACTTTGAATCCTTCCCCTTCTTTTTTTTATTTTTTATTTCTTTATTAAAATATATTTTATTGATTTTTTTTTACAGAGAGGAAGAGAGAGGGATAGAGAGCTAGAAACATCGATGAGAGAGAAGCATCGATCAGCTGCCTCTTGCACACCCCCTACTGGGGATGTGCCCCACAACCAAGGTACATGCCCCTGACTGGAACCGAACCCGGGACCTTTCAGTCTGCAGGCTGACGCTCTATCCACTGAGCCAAACTGGTTTCAGCTCCTTCCCCTTCTTGATGCATAAAACATACAGTCGGAGTTTGTGAAAAGGCAGAAACTGACCCTCCACTTGAGGACAGATGCGGCCAACCACATCCATGCGCCACCCTGAGCTTCCAACAGGACGGACTGGCAGAACTCACCGTGGACAGTGCTTCCCAGACAGACCTCATGGAATTAATAATGTTGAGTCTGTCTACAACGGTTCATCTGAGTCAAATGGGTCAATGATGACAAATGTGTCTCCCACCAGCTCCAGTGTAAAAATGGGAGGCGTTAGGTTGAATCACAGGAGGCAGCAGCCAGCACAGATCCTGGTGCAATAAAGCCCAATGCCCTAGAGTCCTGTCTGGCAAGATGCCACACTATGGAAGGAGGGAGGTAACTGACCAAGTGCTGGGGGAAAGCGAGGAGGCAGCAGTTCTGTTGGTTGAGGGTGGGGGGGCAGGCATGTGGACCAGGCCCTGGTAGAGGGAAGGACTGGGACACACAAACAGGTCTGACTTGAGGCCCAGAGAAGAGAATGCGTAGTGCACGTTGTAGGAACAGCAGACATCAGTGGAGAAATGATTGGAAACGGCTGGATGGAACCCATCGGTGAAGGTCTCCATGGTCAGGCTTAGGGCTTCGGCCGACACTGAGGAATCAACCAAACCGCAGTGACAGTGCGGCTGACAGAGAGAGGAAAAGGCGGACTTTGGAGGAAAGGTATTCTTACTAGTCGGTGACCTTTGGCAAGCCAGGTGACCAGTCATCTCTGCCATGGTAGAGAGGGGTTTTTATTTCACAAGATAGTTCGTGACATACTACCTTTTACAAACATGAGAGTTAACACGTATTGGTGTGCTACGCTTCTCGTAACTTGCATCCTTGAATCTTCAGAAGGACGTTCTGCGGTAGATACTGTTCTGATCTCATGTTAACGGCCGAGGACACTGGGGCTCAGGCCTGGGTTTCCGGTTTACCCCGCCCCAGCATGAGAGAGTGGCCCACCTGGGCGATGGTGCCAGGCTGGCTGTTGCCCACGGTCCAGGGTCAGTGCTCTCCACCCACGTGGTCTTATGAGGAGCCAGCATGTGCTGGTGAGCATTTCAAAAGAGTAATTTGTTGAGTCTTTGCATCTGCCCTACCAGGTTGGTATATTGCTTCTTCCAGGACATGAATGGGGATGTTGGTGCCCATTCCTATCAGACAGCTGATGCCTGAGATTCAGAGTTTGGTTGATTTTCATGCTCCAGGCCACATAACCAGAGATCCCAATCTAATGGCCTGGGTGGTGTTGGATATCAATATATCTGCCTGGGCGATTCCGATGTGTAGCTGGGGCTGAGAACTTCCTGGCCTGGTGGCTAAGCTCACATGCATAAAAAAAGGAAAAAGGTATTTTTTATTGATTTCAGAGAGGAAGGGAGAGGGAGAGAGAGGTAGAAACATCCATGATGAGAGAGAATCATAGATCGCCTGCCTTCTGCACGCTCTACAACTGGGGATTGCGCCCACAACCTGGGCTTGTACCCTGACCAGGAATTGAACCGTGACCTCCTGGTTCATAGGTCAACACTCAACCATTGAGCCATGCGGCCAAGCTAAGCTCATATTTCTAACCGAGACTTAAAAATGAAAAATCCGTGCTCTTCTCTACCCATGGTGCCCATGAATTCCCAAACTTAGATACTTGTTCAGTAAACCAACTGGCTTTAAAGAAAATAAAGTTTGAACCATACTGCGACTACTGTTTTATTTTTTGAAGGCAGGGTGAGAGAAGCTTTTTAAAAAAATTTAGATGTATTGGCACACTCATAGTAGTGCCCAGGGCAGAAATAGCTTTTACTCACCTGTCAAGCTTCTGTCACCATCTGCCAACACAACACGTTTTTTCCGGAACACATTGGGAAGAATATGAACTGGGAGGCTCCCAAATGGTCAGAAGTGTGGGCTTTGGTAGAAGAAAACGCGCGTGTCATCCCTCCCCTCCCTGCACGCACGCCCCCGTGTGCACCTCGGGTTTGCTTATATTTTATAAAGAGGTAATTTGCAAAAGCGCCGTTAATCCCGTCATGCTTTATCATTTAAATGTCTGCGGAACCGGTTGCTGACATGCAACTGATTAGCAGCAGACCTCGGTGCCAAATTAATCAGCATCTGATCCAGAGTGCGTATTAAAGATGGAATGAGATTAAAAAAAAATACACACAAAACACACACAACCCTTCTCCCCCACCCCCCTTCTCCGAGAGCTGTGTCGCCAGGATGCCCACCCTTTCCTGCGGTTTGGGAAGCTAAAAGCTATGTTTGAATACTTCTCTTACACGAAAAAGACACATCAATGATAAACTGTCAAAGCATTACTGTAATTTTCCCCATTGGAGAAATTGAATTACCTCCGCTTCCTTTGCTATGGTTGCGAGGAACTGTCAGTCACTCCGCCCAGAGTTGGGGGAGGGGGCAGGGAGTGAGGCCGCCTCCATCGCCCATGCGTGTTTTAGGCATGTAAGCCTTTCCAGGAGCCTCCTGCTTCCCATCCTTCCCAAGGGCATAGTACATCCTTGATTTTGCCCTTGATTCTGTGTATGACCCTGTATCCTTCCAAGAAATAATAATAATAAAACATGTTGGCCAGGTTTTGCTTTTATTATTTGACCAAAAATAAATAAATAAATATAAATGAAATAAATGAATGACTACATCAATCCTGATACAAACATTTGAAGGAAAATAATGCTAAGGCTTTGAAGTTTAAAAAAACAAACAAACTTCTTTAACCCAGCCAGTGTAACCCAGTGGTTGAGCATTGACCTATGAACCAGGAGGTCACTGTTCAATTCCCGGTCAGGGCACATGCCCGGGTTGCGGGCTTGATCTCCAGTAAGAGGCGGGCAGGAGGTGGCCAGTCAATGATTCTCTCTCATCATTGATAGATATTTCTATCTCCCTCTCCCTCTCCCTTACTCTCTGGTATCAATTAAAAAAAATATATATATATATATATATATTCTTTAAAAACATACCCATAAATAGTTAAAGGGATGTGCCTTCTCAGGATTCCTATGAATATTTCAAGGAAAACACGTGCCTAGAAGTGGTGCCCCTTGGACTCCCGGTGGGTCGCCGCCGTCTGGGTGTGAGTGGACTTCTCTGCTCTCCCTAGCAAACACTCTCAGTGTTACACTTCAGTGCATCCTGGTGCTAAAACGTTGCCCTGGGGCGGGACCACAAGCATGGTGGATGTTTTAATTTTCCTACTGAAGGCTTCTTCCCACTAACCAGCCTCGCCCACCCTTCTCTCCCTCCCTGGGCGCGACCTTCTCCCCAGGCTCAGGAGGGCCCAGGCCAGAGGAGGGCAGAGGGCGAACCCTGCCTCTTCCCTGTCAGCGTCCCACGGCTGACCTGTGCGAGCCCCCACTCTGGGCGACCCCCGGGCAGGCTCACTTCTCCTACCGCTCCGTCAAGCCCTGGCTCTTCGAATCTGAAAACCTTGCTCTCTTCCTTCTAAATGCATTTTCAGAGGTTACAGTCCGTGAAACGATGCCCCGTCTCTCCATGAACTCAATTTTGGCTTGGCGAAATGGAAAGCAGTGGCTTGAGGTGGGCAAGGAGCCTCTTGTAAAACAGAAGAATTACATACCTTACCCCTCAGTGTTTATTGCAACATGGATCAAAATTGGGGCCGGCATTTTTTAGCTATCACTTCCCATGTCCGGTCTCAATGAGCTGGAACACCCAGACTTCTCGAAGAGGTCATGGTTTCTTCGACAGAAGTGACCTCTCGTGCATCTAAAAGGTACAAACCCACTTTAGCCGGCTTGGCTCAGTGGATAGAGCGTTGGCCTGAGGACTGAAAGGTCCCAGGTTCTATTCCGGTCAAAGGCACATACCTCGGTTGCAGACCCGATCCCGGGCCCTGGGCAGGGTGCGTGCAGGAGGCAACCAATCAATGTGCTTCTCTCACGTGTTTCTCTCTCTCTGTCCCTCCCCCTCCCTTGCACTCTCTCTAAAAAGAAATACGTACGTAAATACAAATAAAAGGTACAAACCTGCAGCTAGAGGTACTGTCGTCCGGGATAGTGGTTTGCAAACTCCTTGGTGTCCTTTTTAAAGCAGCAGAACCTTCGTTTCAATGACGTATTCCACAGGCGGAGACACGTCATCTGCAGCGGACTCAGCCCGAGGACAAGCCAGGGCCCATGAGCCCGTGCCTCTCCTTAAAGGCCATTCTATTTATTTATTACGTTCTCTTGGAAGGTGAAAAGTTGATGCTGGGCTTTTCTACCAAGACAGAGCTCTTGACTTCATAGGTCAAGGTCAAGGTCTACCTGTGATCCAGATAGTCAAAGCAGATCCGTTGAGATCGTGAGAGAGGCCAGGACACAGGCTCCCCGGGCTACTAGTTCTCCGTGTAACCCGATTTCATAGAAGTTCCTGGTAGAGTGATGGTCGTGTCCAAGCTGCATGGAGTGCATGCCGTGAGCCGGATGCTGTGCTAGAAGTCACATGCATGTCTTCTCATTCTGTGCACACAGCAGTCCCGGGAAATAAGTGCTGTTTTGCTGATCAGCTAGGTTCAGAGAGGTCGAGTAACTCACACATGGTTGCACAGTATTTGTCAAAGGCACACCTGGGACTTGTACCCTAGTGATGAGTCTCTAGAGCCCACACTTGTAAGCACCACCTCCTGGAGCTAGCTTTGCACACCCTACTGCAGATCCTGTTTCCTTTTCCCTTCCTTTCCTTGTTGTTCATCTCATCCCATCCCATCCCATCCCATCTTGAGTCTCCCTTCTCCCCCTCTTTTTTGCCTGGAGAAATGGAGATCCATTTCTTCTTCTCACCATTAGCCCCAGGGGCTGCTGACACCCACACTCCCTGTTGCTTGAATGGAAACATCACCAGGAAAGCTGAGGCGGACAGTTTATGCCCTCACACGTCGCAGAAATGTGCAGAGAAAATAATTTGTGGTGTGTGAGTTGAAACGGTACACTCCTCCTGGCCCCGAAGCCGTGTCCTGCCTCTGATAACATCTGGCTGGTTGTCTGGCCCACGGCGGGTCACGTGTGCCTGTGTGAGGCGGAACGCTCCCTTTCAGGAGGGCCGAGTTGGCAGATGCCCCTCTCCAGCTTCTCGCAGGCCGAGGCACTGAGCTTCTGCCAACAAGGAGGATATCATGGCAGATAGTTTGCCCAAACCCTGATGCCTCCAAAATGATCTGTTTGATCACCGAGGCTGCCTCCCCACAGCGCCCCCTGGCTGCCATCACAGGCCTCCCATCATCATCTGGTCTTGTCTCCTGCTGGTTCTAAGGAAGAGGGGAGGCCTTGACAGCAGGAAACCTCTCACGTCCTCTCCTTTACTTCCAGTCCTAACATGGAGAAGTTGGACTCCGGAGTTGGGCACCAGGGCTTGGTAGCAAGAGCAGGTCTGGAGATGAGGTTGGGGCAGTGGGCCTCCTGGTGGTCACAAGAGAGCCACAGGCAGCCTGGGGATATGGGCAGGCAGAGAAGAGGTGATGGACTTGATAGAATGTGGGCCCTGGGAGGACGAGCCCAGGGCCCTGACCAGCCCCTCAGTTTCCTGGTTATGATGGAAAGATCCATTTTGTAGGAGGCATCTCCATGGCTTCAGTCCTGGCCCTGGCGGAAACCCCCAAGTACACACATCCATTTCCTCTGGCACCAACTTGGAAAGCCTCAGGGAAGGACCCCATTGGTTTGAGTTGCGTGAACTTCTTGGGTCAATTCCTCATTCATCTCTGGGTCTCGGTCTTCTCAGATCTCAAGTGGATGGGTGGGACGAAGCGGTGTCTAAAGATTCACTGGCTCCTCATGTCCTAAGGGCGAGGCGCCTTCTCAGTTCTGTATCCCCAGAACCTAGCCCAGGACATGGCACACACCGCACTGTGGATCTCTGTAAATGCGTGTGCCTGAGTCTGCCTCTTCCCAGTATCCACTTTCGCGTGAACCACTGAGAACTGGTTCCCATGCATGTCTCAGGATTCGTGGGTTCTGGGCCAAACCCTAGATTGCGAAAGACGTGTTTATGATGCAGACCACGCTGGGGAGATTTTTGTCTAAGCAGCAACAGCTGGGGAACAACCCCGTGTGTTGGATGGGCTGGTGAGAACGTTCCTCTTCGTCTTGGCTCTGCCCTTCAGGGAGGGACGAGGGATGGGTGCCCAGAGAGCTGGCGATGAGCCAGGCAAGGCCCCAGGAGACTGGCCTGCATGCTTTCCCTGAGGGCCTTCAAGGACAGTCTGTCAAACGCTATGCCCGCCCAATTGGTAACTCCGGTCTCTGCTGCTGAAGGAACCCAGGTGGTGGTGTGTCAGTTGGAGGTGAAGGGTTGGGGGAGCTGAGAAAACGAGGCACTCTCTGTCAAACCCGCCCCATTTCCTCTTGGGGAGACTAGGAAGGGCTAGTAAGGAATCCTGCCCTCAGAGAGAACAATGGATTCACAGTGTGGGCGTTGGAGGTTGGATCCCAGCTCAGTTTCCCATCACCTGGGTGTGCTTAGACAAGCCGGTTAGCTTCTTTGAGCCTCAGTTTTACTATCTGTAAGATGGACCTGAGAGCATTGCCCCCCTGACCAAGTTGTGTCTGAATAGTAATCGCACCGATGTAGGTTTAAGTCATTGTGACATTTTTGATCCATCCCGTTGCTTTGTGAAAAGTTACATCCTAAGTTCATGGCTCTTGTCTTGTTCCTGGCCATGATGCTAGCAGTGGGTTTGTCATAGATGGCCTTGATTATGTTGAGGTATGTTCCCTCTATTCCTACTTGGTTGAGAGTTTTTATCCCAAGGGGATGTTGAAAGTTGCCAGTTGCTTCTTCTGCATCTACTGAAATGATCATATGATTTTCATCCTTCCGTGTGTTAGCGTGGTGTAAAGCAGGTAGATTGATTTGTGGCCGTTGAATCTAAATTCATGGTTTCTAAGCTGAGCGTGTAGCTCACCCGGGATTCTCTGCTCACACATGTTGGGGCCCCGTACTGTATGTAATTTGACAGGAGTGCGTGCTGCTCTACAACATGTCAGCAGCTGATGGCAGCGTGGAGGGAGTGTGTGCTCGGCCTTAGCCAGGTCAGGTTCTCCACCAGCCACTCCGCCATGCAGGCTTGTGGTGAGGACCAAGGATGCCTACTATGCTCAGGACACATGATAGGTGCTTTCCTATGTGAACCCGCGATACCCACAGAAACCCTAGGGTGGGGGGTTGAAGTAGCTGGAGCTCAGCCAGGGACCCATGGACAGTGAGGGAGGGGATCTGGGACTCAGGTCTGAGAAATCCCTGCTCCCTGGACACGGGTCACTGAGCCGCCTCCTGTGCCCTTCCTGACCTTACGCCACTGTGGCTTCTTCAGCTGACAAAGGCACGCTGCACCATGTTGGTTTGAAAAGGGCTCTTTCCTGCTCTGATTCTTCTATATCCCGCTTCTGACTCCACTACCCGATCCCTCCTCCCCCCAACTCTCTGTCTTTATCTGTTTTCTTGCTGATTCGCCCATGACCCCAGCAGCCTGCCAGCTTGTTATCTAGGGATGGCTGAGGAGGAAGAGGCTTGCCTGATAAAACGCCAGGGTTTCCGCCAGCTTTGAGCTCCCCTCCTGTGCACCGCCTCCGTCCCGTAGGTTTCCCCCCTCTTGCCTGGCTGGTGCACAGCTCAGCCGTCTTCCCAGGGCCCCATGCCTGCGCTCTTGTTCTCTTACTCCCACCGGGTGCAGAAGATGGTGCTTCCTGGCATCCAGTCCACTCCAGCATGGGGTCCTGGCGTCGGCAATCAAAGACTTTGCATGTTTCATCAAACCCATTAGTCTGCTTAGCGAAGCGGACTCCTGCGATCGGCTAGCCCTTCCAAAAGCAAAAGCTTCTCAGGTTGTCCATTTTTGTATGTGTGGAGGAAAACGACCTTTTCTTTCTCTTTCTCCCCATGCTGCCATCACAGACACGTGCCTGCCATCTGCAGAAGAGTGACACATAACAAAGAAGGACCCTAGCCTGGTTGCTCAGTGGATAGAGCATCAGCCTGTGGACTGAAGGGTCCCAGGTTCGATTCTGGTCAAGTTGCAGGCTGGATCCCCAGTAGAGGGCGTGCAGGAGGCAGCCGATTAGTGATACTCTCCCATCATTGATGTTTCCATCTCTCTCTCCCTCTCCCTTCCTCTCTGAAATCAATAAAAATATATTAAAAAAATAAAATAAAGAAGGGACATGAATGGGGAAGGAGACATGGGTATCTGAGCAGAGCATTTAGAGCTTGTTCAAAATGTAAGCGCCGCCCTCACCAGTTTTGATTTCTGGTTAGAGTGACGGCCCTCAGACTGAAGGGTCCTAGGTTCAATTCTGGTCAAGGGCAGGTACCTCGGTTGCAGGCTCTATCCCTGGGCCTGGTTGGGGTGGGTGCAGGAGGCAACCAGTTGATGTGTGTCTTTCACATCAATGTTTCTCTTGCTCTCTCTCCCCCTCCTCCTTTCCCTCCATTCTCCCTCTTAAAAAAAAAAAAAATCAATGGAAAAAATATGCTCAGGTGAGGATTAACGACAGCAAAATGAAAGCACCACGGCCTGAGTTTATTAAAAGCCGAGGAAAGGGGAGCTTTGCATCCAGGAGGACGTCAGTACGTGGTCACAGAAATTCATGGGAAGAAAGGAGACACCCACACGCTCTGCTCCTCTGCAGGATGCAGTCGGTGCATGTGCCCGGGGTGTCCAACGTGGGGGGTTTGGGGCCTGTGAGTCTCATGTGAGTCTTTCCCAAAGTGTTTTGAAACCGATCAAAAGAGAGTATGTGGAGTTAGAAACCCAGAATTCTCCTCCTGGACTATTAAGAGGCATTTTGTGGCCTTAGACAAGTCAATGAAGCCAGTGAGACTTGAGTGCCAGACGGGAAGAATGGCTTATGCATTGCTAGAATTTCTGAGCGTGGACATCTGCTATGAGACCAAACAGGCATGGGAGAGTGGCCCTGCCTACCTCTCGGGGGCCTTAAGATCATCTCCAAGTATGACATGACAGCGCCCTAAAGTTCTGAGAAAACCTGTGCAGCCCTGGCTGGTGTGGCGCAGTGGTTGGGGCATTAGCCCTGGCACCAAAGGGTCACGGGTTCGATTCCTGGTCAAGGGCATGTGCCTCAGTTACAGGTTTGAACCCTGGCCCTGGTCAGGGCTCATGCAGGAGGCAACCGATTGATCGACGTGTCTCTCTCACATAGATGTTTCTCTCTCTCTTTCCCTTCCTCCCTCCCTCCTTTCCATTCTCTCTGAAAAGCAATGGAAAAAATATCCTTGGGTGAGGATTAAAAAACAACAATAACAAAAAGAAATCTGTGCAGAATTGTGTGTTGTTGTAATTGTTGCTGTGGTCCTTCTGGATGCCTGAGGAATGATGGGGGAGATGCTGCTTCAGGGATGTGGACAGGGCTGGACAAGGCCTGACTGTAGGTCCCTCCCCTCCCCACCCCGCTCCTGCCCACCGCCCAGGGCAAGTCCGTCTTGGGAGTTCTGCTTTGCTCCTTCGGGCGTCAGAGCACATTCCCGGGTCCAGGCTTGGCCATCGCCACTCTGCCTGGCTGGGCCCGAGCAAGGCTCCCTCTAAATTCTGCCTCCTCGTTTTCATCCAACTGGAAATCTTAATCCATGGAGAGAAGGGGTCCCTCCACCTGCCTCAGGGTTTCTGCCCAGTTTCCTGCCCCCAGCCCCCTCCTCGGGTTCTGTGGCTCCTCCATACTTTCAGGGAACTGAGCTAAAGCCAACAATGGATCTTTTTTTAATTTTTATTTTTTATAACCAGAGGGAAGAAATCTCTGACAAAAGGAGTGGTCGTCAACATGCCAAGGATCAAATGTGGCTTAGTGTTTTGTTCACAAAACTGTAATTTGTAGATTTGTGTGTTTGTGTGTGTGTGTGTGTGTGTGTGTGTGTGTTAAGGGGGCTGGACCAGCAACACACACATAGCTCATCTAAATGCGATATTCCAGGAAAATGAGACACATGAAGCTTTCTCCTTGAATATCTGAGACGGAAAAAGCAATCCCACCGCAGACCACAAGAATGTTTTATTGCAGCGGGGCTTGGGCCTCCAGGGCCAGGCAGGGATGCTGAGCCCTGGGCCCATTTCTGTAGGGTGGTGGGCGGGGCCTGTTTCTGTGCAGTGGTGGGCGGGGCCGACCATCCAAGGCGGGAAGTGAGGGCCCGTGGAGGGGCTGACTGCACGGTGGACACCGGCTAGGGTGGGAGTGGGAAACTTTATTCCTACTTCACAGATGCAGATTCCGAGAATCAGGAAGGTTAAGCAACTCTGTGTGTTCACTGTAGCACCCTTGGAAGGCCAAAACCTTCCCCCAAACGCCCGAAATGTTTGGCCATTGACGTGCCATTGAATAAATTACAGTGTAGCTGTGTGAAGTGATGTTGGGCGACCATTATAGCTGTGCTTTAAAGGATGTCTGCTGAGACAGGATCAAGTGTGAAGTTTCGTGGAAAACTCAGCAAGCTGTATGATCATGCCCCGCACGCATGCCTGCGTGGGCTCCGCCCACACAAGAGCCCGCTAACAATGGGTCTCTGGCGTGATGCAATTATGTGGGATTTTTATTTGCTTCTGCATTTTCTTTTATATTTTATGCCCTTGTTTTCCAAGTTTCTATAATGAGCTCTTTGCAAGCAAGTTAGATACATTATTTTAATAAATCCGTGGCTGTTAAATTGGTGCGTAAAAATCCAAAAGCATTATGGGAACGAGTAGGTATAGGCATATTTATGAGCAGAAAAATCACAATGCCGTTAAGAGGTAACTTCTCTGTAATCTATATATAATCTATTCATAAATCTATAAACCTAATGCATCTTAATTAAAGCACTAAGGATTTCACTCTCTACATTTGGCAAAAGGGTTTGAAAGTCACCTGGGAAAAAGTAAATATGCAAAAATGGGACAAAATAGTAATAAAAGGAGAGAGATCTTCCAGACAATCTTAAAATGCATCGTGAAGCTCCAGCAATCAAAATGTTTGGTTTCAGAATGGGGTCCCCCAACTGTACCAGACCCCCAAGGGAATTTTAGTAAATGTTAAAAGAAGCACTTGGAATTAAATCTTGGGGAGGGAAGGATACGTAGGTTATTTATTCAAAGGGACAACGGACCAGCCATTTAAATTTAAAGAACAAATGATAAAGCTAGGTTCCTCTTTCTTTCCTTCACTCAGATAATTTCTAGGGAGGTGAGAGGGTGGTGACCTTTTATTTTTTTATTTTATTTAAAAATATTTTTATTGATTTTTTACAGAGAGGAAGAGAGAGGGATAGAGAGTTAGAAACATTGGTGAGAGAATCATCAATCAGCTGCCTCTTGCACTCCCCCTACTGGGGATGTGCCCGCAACCAAGGTACATGCCCTTGACTGGAATCGAACCTGGGAGCTTCCATGCTGGAGGGAGAGCAGAGAGAAGCAAGCAGACAAGTGGCTGTCAGCGGGAAGGAGTGCAGCCAGAGAGACGGACGGGAGGCCGGGACAGAGGACAGCAAGGGAAGGCTGCCTTCTGCCAGGGTCGCAGGAGCCTCTCTGAGGAGGGGACCTTTCAGCTGTGACCTGAGGAACGGGCACCTTCCTCTGTGAGCTAGCTGGAGACGGGAAATACAGCCCAGAGGGGGAGAGAGCGGGGTATAAAGAGCAGATGGGAGAGAGCTCAGGGGGGCGGGCGTGAGCAGGGTCAAGTGTGAGTCTGGAGAAAAAGGCAGCTTCTAGGCCAGGAAGGCCCCCGACCCCCCCCACCCCCCAAGTCAGCGCTCAACTGCGGCGTGTATTCTAAGAATGATGGGAACCCCAGGAGGCCACAGGCCCGGGCTCCAGTTTAAAAAGATCACAGTTGCGGCGAGAGTGGAAATGGAAGCCTCCGTGAGAAGGTTATTTTGTACATTTTTTTAAAAAATGGCCAAAAACACGGTAAAGAAATAAAACGAACAATACATCAGGAAAGAGGAAAAAGCTTGTGCTGTTTCACCCAAGGCTGCTTTTCCGAATTGATTTCAAGGTTATACAAAGTGAAATGAAAAACAAAAGAGAAAAAAAGTTTAGAAAAAATGGACAAGCAGGTACGTCATCTCTCTTTCTCACTCGAACACACACAACGATCTGCTCAAGAAATTGTCCACCGGCATATAAAAAGACATTTACCTAATAAGAGAGAAACAGCCGAAACTGGTTTGGCTCAGTGGATAGAGCACCGGCCTGCGGACTGAAAGGTCCCGGGTTCGATTCCGGTCAAGGGCATGTACCTTGGTTGCGGGCACATCCCCAGTGGGGGGTGTGCAGGAGGCAGCTGATCGATGTTTCTCTCTCATCGATGTTTCTAACTCTCTCTCCCTCTCCTTTCCTCTCTGTAAACAATTAATAAAATATATTAAAAAAAAAAGAGAGAGAAACAAATTAAAACAGTAAGCAGACCCCACGATGCACTGCTCGGACTGGCTGATGCGAAAGAGGGCTGTCCTTTTTCCAGGGTGGACTAGAGCCTGGGAAAAGGGGTGCTCCACACAGCTCATGGGAGGCTGGGGGTGTGGGTTGTCGGTGTGACCTAGCTGGATGGCAGTTGAACCGCACCTGACCCAGCAGTTTCAGGCCCAGGAACGTATGCTCGGTGCTTCTCCCGCCGCGCCCGCAGCCCTGCTGTGATGGGGAGGGTCCTCCCCAAGACCACCACGGCCCACCCACCGGGGTCGGGTTAAATGATACCTGGTTCAACGTCTGAACGGACCACTCCTCCTTCCTTAGAAGAAGAATGCGTTACACCTGTGTGTACTGCTGTGGAACCCTGCCCAAGGTGGACTATTTCATGAAATAAATAATAAAAAATATAAAAAAGCCAGGTACAGAGCCATTGGAAAACATTTTCTGGAAGGGATTCTAGGAAACGGTTATATGAACAGGTTGCTCGGAGGAGACTTCTTTTATACACTCGGTGGTGTTTGGGTTTTTAAGTTACACTTTATAAGTTCAACAAAAATGGGTTTAAAAAGAAAACAACAACCCAGGAAACATGAGCTGTCATTCCAGGCAGAATAAACAATCATGACCCATCATAACGAATGATAAGGGTGATGAACAATCCCCTGCTTTCGCGGGACCGTGTGCCATTGACTGACGGGTGCTTTCGGACTTGACCTCATCTCATTCCGTGGCCGCAGCCATCAGCACATGACTGTCCCGGCATCGTGGCCTTGCTGGGGGCTCGGAGCCTATGCCGGGACTCTGCATCCCTCCGCTGGGTTTGTCTCTGTTCTGAGGAGAGAGATGGAGGGTTTCTGCGGAGGAGGCAGCCATCCCATTCCCCAGCACACGCAGATACGGGCGAACGTTAGAGATCCCTCATCTTTCTGAGCCGCCCCTCTCGTCCGCAGGGTGACCTTGGGCGAGTCGCTTCCTCCCTGTGCATGCTCTCCGACGCCTCGGCAAGCAAGCTGTAAATATCTCTGATTTATGCCGAACGTCTCGCTGAGGTAATTGAATTTTCAGGGTGGTACGTCGTAACTCATGCGTCCGAGTTGGAAACGCAAGTTCATGGACAATGCTGGAGGAACGGGGCTCTGGAGCAGCTCTGCAAATCACCTGCCTGCGAGCGCTCTGGCCGCACCCTGGGAATGGCTCTCTGCGGGGAGGTGTGCAGCCACTCGCCGGGCTCTGCTCCGTCTCCAGCTCAGCCTGTGCCCGCTCACCCAGGGCGTCCCTCCTCCCAAGGCCACGTGGCCCCCTCTGGCCCCCAGCACCAGCCCTGGCACTGCCCGAATCCCATTCCGTTGTGCAGACCGGTACTAACCCATCTCGGGGCAGCGTTCCTCGCGGTGGATCCTTTGAGCCCCGTCTGAACCTGGCATGTTGTGTAGACTTGACAGGTGTCTGTGAAACCCACAAATGACTGTCTCACCTCGGCCAGTTGGCTTGCCTTGCCCTGCCGTGTAAGACTTTTCACCTCTGAATTGTAGACTTCGAGTTGAAGCCTAACAGAATCTCAGAGCGTAGGACTGTGTAATTCAAGAAATGATTAAGCCTTAGAAATGGAGTGGAAGCTGGCACGCGTGGCTCAGGTTGGATCTTGACCTATGACCCAGGAGGTCACAGTTCGATTCTGGTCAGGGCACATGCCTGGATTGTGGGCTTGATCCCCAGTGTGGGGCGTGCAGGAGGCGGCTGATCAATGATTCTCTCTCATCATTGATGTTTCTGTCCCTCTGTCCCTCTCCCTTCCTCTCTGAAATCAGTAAAAATTTATTTAAAAAAGAGAAGTGGAGTGGAGGCAGCGTGTGGGTTCTATATGAGAGACAGAGACAGGTAGGCTGGTGTGCATCCTGTTGGGGTCCCAGTTGTTCTGGTCAGTGCAGCCCGGTGACTGTTGAGTGCCTCCCCTCCCAGCCGGCATCCACATCTCTATACCCGAGGGATATTTCCCCCAGGACTTAGGGATGGTGCTGTGTTGTTTTAGGGCAGCTGGGAATGTCATGGAATCAACACCTCCTTTCCCCAACCCAGCAGTCCTCAGCCAGCCAGTCTCAGAATTAATACTAGGTTGGGCCACATGAAATTGCCATTTTTAAATAGTGGCGATTTCATATGGTTCCATCTGATTTAAACACGGAAGCTCCCTTGTCTTTCCTTTGGGATTATGTAGCTAAGGGAGGTTTGCTCACCTCGCCCTGAGATCCTCCCCTGGATCAATCCAGTCTGCATGGTGTAGCTGGCTTCATAGCATGCCCTTTGTCACTGCAGTCCCTTTCCTGTGTCACTTCCCACTTTCCCATTGATGCTTCCTGGGATCACTCCCAAGTCGTGTCTGTGCACTTCAGGCGTCATCTCTAACCACTGAGAAACACCTGCCGGGGCAAGTCTGTGCTCCTTTGAGAGGCATGGTGGCTCCTTTTGGAGAGGAGAGGGGCTCCACGTGGATTAGCGTGGGCTCCTCATTTTGGCCAAGCCCAGGGCAGCTGGTGCCACAGGCACTGGCTGGCTCCTTCCTCACTTGCCTTTAGCAGTCTCATGACAGGATGTGACAGAGGAACAAGCTGGGACTCCCCTTTGCAGTACACACAGAAAGGCACCCACGTGTTCGTGTGTGTGTGTGTGTGTGTGTGTGTGTGTGTGTATGTGCATGTACACAAATCTGGACCGTCCAATGGGCACCGGCACATGGGAAGGCGGGGCTGTCCAGAGCAGTGGCCAAGAGACAGCTGGGCGCGGACTCAGGAGTATGGGCCCCGATGCCCCATTTGCGGCCAGGACTCTCTGCCCAGGCTGGGGTGCTTTGTCCAAATGGCAGGGTTCCGCAGTGGAGGTCTTGTCACCATACCAGCTCCAAACAGACGGAGGGAGGAGTCAGTGAGCGTTTTGGACGGGCCTGTGACTCAGCAGGACGCTGGACTCCAGCCTGCGTTGGAGGGACAGCTCCGTGCTGACCACCCGGGTTCTGGATCTGTTGTGAGACTCTCCCGAGGACACAAGCTGGTGCCCTCTCTCCCCTCCGACCCAGTGCCAGGGGTGCCAGGTGGGCAAGGGGACATGTGACAGAGGCCCACTTCCTGAGAAACTCCATGTACAGGAGCCTGCCTTGCTCTCCAGTTGGGCCAACGCTGGGAGACCTGGATTCTGGCGCTGGCTGTGGCACTGCGTTGGCGGCCAGTCCCTAACTCAGAAAGCCAGTCTCCCCGTCTGTTGGGGGGCATTTCTCCGGTGTCTGCAAGAGCATCCCAAAGCCACTCTTCAGGAAAGATGGCTTGGGCTGATAGGAACCAAATTCGCCCTGTCAGCCCCTCTTCTTCTTCTTCCTCCTCCTCCTCCTCCTCCTCCTCCTCCTCCTCCTTCTCCTCCTCCTTCTCGCTGGGCTCAGGCCAGAGCCAGAATCCAAATCCTAGGGCCTCTAATGAGCTTGGATCTGATCTGGGCCAGTGCGGTTGTCTTACGAGACAGCACTTTTCAAAGTTTGATCTGGAGAGCAACAATTTTTGTGAGCTGCTTTTAAATATTCATCACTAAAAGGGTTCCATGGTGATCAGGTTAGCATTCCAGTTACAAAAGAAATGTACCCCCCCTCCCTTTTAGGTCAATTAAATTAAAACCAGTGGCAACTGAGTAAGCATTTATCCTATCAAAGCCCCCTGCTAGGCATGTGGATCTAGAAGGAGGGAGACTTGAACCTGGCTGCAGGAGGCTCAGTGTCCGTGTGGGAGACAGACTGGTAAGCCCATTATTGCCATACATGCGCCCAGGGTAAGAGCACAGGTATATACAGGGCCTGGGGCTGGCAGGGAGGGGTGATTAAATCTGGATGGGGGTCAAAGGTCTCACACAGGTCAGTTTTTTGTTTTTTAAGTTGGGATAAATTTACCTGGTGGCAACATGATCCCAAGACTTTCCTGGCAAGCAGGATGCCATAGGTAAGGCGCAAAGTCCTGAAGGAGCAGGGCGTGTCTGGGGAACCACATGACACTTGACAAGTTGATATATATAGTTAGTTCCCGAGAGCGGGGCCGTGTCACCTGGAACGGCCCCACCGCCGTGTGCTCTCCGCACATTATCATGAGAAACAGAAGCTGCGTGTGTGGCTCCGCTGACCCTTCGGAAACACTGTAATCAGACACAGACAGCCGCTCAGACTGTCTGAGCCGCCGAGGAGAGGACACTACGGGGATGTGGCAGCTGGGAGACAGCCAGGCTGATAAAGGTGACAGTCCCCCGAGATGCTGACAGTGATGGGAACTCTCCACTTGGTTTCAGTAAATACTCCGCAGCTTTCAGTCCGCGATGCCGCTGGATTCACAAAGCGCACCCTCTGGGCACGCTCCGATGTCCATACGCATCTGAGGATCTTGCTGAGGCTTGAGGTTCTGCATTTTCTAACACGTTTCCAGGTACGGCCTGTGCTGCTGGCCTTCAGACCTCACTTTGAGAATTTCTAGCCCAGCTGGCCTGTGTGGCTCCGTGGTTGCGTCGACCTATGACCCAGGAGGTCATGGTTCGATTCCTGGCCAGGGCACATGCCCGGGTTGCAAGATTGATCCCCAGTAGCGGGGCTTGCAGGAGGCAGCCTATCAATGATTCTTTCTCATCATTGATGTTTCTACCTCTTCCTCTCCCTTTCTCTCTGAAATCAATAATATATGTCTATGAATTTCTAGAGTAGGGGTCAGCCAGTTGTGGCCTGCTGCTTGTTTTTTGTGAGGAAAGTTTATCTTAGTGACTAGAGCCCATTTGAGTTATCCAGTGTGGCTATCTGGATAACTCAAATGGGCTCTAGTCACTAAGATCTCCCAGCATAATTTAGAACTCACTTTAAAATTGAGAAATCAGCCGAAACCGGTTTGGCTCAGTGGTAGAGGTGTTGGTCTGCGGACTGAAAGGTCCCGGGTTAGATTCTGGTCAAGGGCATGTACCTTGGTTGCGGGCACATCCCCAGTAGGGGGTGTGCAGGAGGCAGCTGGCCAATGTTTCTCATCGATGTTTCTAGCTCTCTATCTCTCTCCCTTCCTCTCTGTTAAAAATCAATTAAAAAATATAAAAAAAATAAAATAAAATTGAGAAATCACTTGTAGGTGGTCAGTGACTATTAGCCAGTGGGCCTTATTCAGCGAATGCAAGCCCCTGGACCTTAGAAGTTGGTACAGATTTAACTGCTTTACAGATGCTTCTCTAACAAAAATGGCTTTATTTATTTATTTATTTATTTTTTTGGCCCGAACCTTATCTTTTCCAGTCTTGGCTGTTCTCATCTGAATTTTGCCCCAGGCTCTTTGTCAGCATACCCCTTCCATATGTGGTAAACGCAGCAGCTTAGATTAAACCAGTCACAAGTGTGAGCAGCATCTGTGTGGCTCTCCACAGCTTAGAAAGAACTCTCACATGTACTTTAGCATTTGCATCCTCACAGAATCCCATATAGGGAGCGTATCTCCACTTTACAGTTAAGGAAACCGAGGTGCACAGCCTGGGAGGGACGTTTTCGAGAAGTAACAGCAGGCAGAGAAGGGACTCTTACCCAAGTCTTCTGCCCATGACACTCGTTAGCAGCAACGGTGAACTTCCTCCCAATTGTAGGAAAAGCTCATTTTAGCCAACGTGACGGAGTGGTCTCTCCCGGCTCCTCTGTCTTCTCTGTGCTTCCGCTCGCTCCCTCCCGCCCCACTCTCTGTGCCTCTTTTCCAATCCCTTTTAGATGAAGAAACGATTTTATAGCTTCTTTATAAATACTCCGCAGGTTTCAATCCAGTCCTTTTTGTAGATTCAGACAAAATCCCTAAAGGGGCCTGGTTCCCTTCTCCTTTTTTCCTTTCTGTTCGATATGTTTGAACCGTTTCAAACCTAACACATCAGGATGGATTTGAAACGCAGGTAGCTGGTAATTGACTCACAGATGCGAGTCTGAGCATTGCCACTCTGGCTATCACTCGAGACCACGGCGGGGCCCCGGGAAGACAAATCGCCTCCAACCCCGATTCAATTTCATTTCCTCCGCCCCGGGAAACTTCTTCACCCGCCAGCCTCACGCACGTTTGGAACAAAGAGCCGGTCCCCTTGAACCTGACCTGGGTGGGCTGGGAGGTGGTGAGAGATGGATGCTGAGCCTCCTTGGGCTGGCCCTTGGCTCTGGCACAGGGTCGTTGATTGGATTCCAGCAACCCAATTGGTTTCCTGTCTTCAGGACCTTATCTCTCTCTCCCTTTGGGGAATGAGGTGTCCAAACCACCGAGGCGAAGGGAGAGCAGTCCCAATGCTTGTCGTTGAATCTGCGCTTCCTCCCCTCTACCTCGTCCTATCGGGAACAATTTGTGATGTTCTCCTCAGAACAGGGGATATGCTTAACAAAGCAGTCTGTGCTGCAGCATCCGGCGGGAGACATCCATTTTAGAATGGACGATAAATGTAAGTGGAGAATATTCGATGTTTATCAACCTTTGGAGATTTATTGCACCCCCCGCGGGCTGATCAACGAGGCGGGTGGAGGTTCTGGCGAGGGATTCCGGATGTCCCGGGCCAGAGCTCATTTTATCTTGTGTGAGTGTTTAATAAGGCTGGTTCACTAAGTGTACAGTGAGACGTGATTTTGTTTTTCTATGTTCTGGTCTTTAGAGATGAATATGCCTCACATCATAAAGAAACAGTGTCTTTGTGGGAGGGCAGTTGGGGAAATACGGGTAATTACAGAGCTCTAATGGGATGTGCTGAAGTTGAGATCAGCCAATGGCAGGCCTTCAATCAGAGGCCTTGGTCACAGATCATAGAAAAAGAATTTGTTGGAAGGCTAGAGGGGCCACTCATGGAATTAAAGTGCAAGGTGAGAAATCAGGCTACAGAAAGCCAGGGCAAGTTCATGGAGCCCAGGACTGGGAAATAGGTCTTCAGATGCCACCGAGACCGTCCCTCTCTGTCTCTTCTCTGCCGTCAGCCTTATTCTCTCCTTGTTAATTTCCCCACTTGCAGCTTCCAGACTCACAAGGGGCCCAGCCGGTGTGGCTCAGTGGTTGAGCATCGACCCATCATGCACCAGGAGTTCACTGGTTCAATTCCTGGTTGCCTTGGTTGCGGGCTCAATCCTCAGTGGGGGGTGTGTAGGAGGCAGCCGATCGGATGTTGATTCCCATGGATGTTTCTGTCTCCCTCTGCCCCTCCCTTCCTCTCTCTCTCAAGAAATCAATAAAAACACACACATATATATTTTAAAAGAAAAATAGGGAAAGGGGATCTTCTCTCCAGCGTCAGTTCACCTACTCTGGGGGGAAGGACTCTGATTGGTCAGACTTGGGTCCCAGGTCCAAGTCCTGGGCCAATCCCTGTGGCTAGAGAGGTACGGCTGGGAAGACAACAGCTTCCATTAAAAAGCAGGGCAGAGCTGTAGGGAGCAGAGTGGCTCCCACAGAAGCGTGGGTAACACAGACTCAGGTGCGACTCCCATTTCTGACTGTTCGTTTATGACAGGAAGACAATCCAGAAAACTCTAGGGACCATTTATCGAAGACTGATTTCTACCCGTGACAGGCCTTTAAAAAAGATTGTTGAAGCCACTGAAATACGTATGGCATTGATCTGCTCATCTTATTTATGGGAAACAAAGGTCTGGAGAGGTTAAGCATCTTGCCCAGGGTCATGGCCCTGATACGAGGAGGAGCCAGTCAGATGCTTGCTGGTGTGGCCTCAAAGTCCGCGCTGTTAACCATGAGGCTATGCTGCCCCCGTCACACTGCACATCGAAATCTCTCTCTAAAATACCAGTTTGCTCACGGCATTCCCTTAGTTAGACAGTCATCCCTGCCTTTGCTTACAGGGTCAAGTTCAAATTCCTTGTCCTGCTGACATAGCCCTCCAAGTTTTTCATTTTCCCCAAGAAGGCCAGCATTGAATTAACACACAGAGGTCGAATCCCTGATGCTGGGTTCTCCTGTCACCACCCAGTACTGCTCTATGGTTGAGAGTCATCCAAGGTTACTGTCTTCCCAGCTCCTACCTACCCCAGTGCGACAAGCTGGGGGTGAAACCCAGAGCCCCTCAAAGCTCTGACCCCCTGGTTCCTGTCACAGGGAAAAGCTGTAATTGGTGCATAGCATTTCAATTGCAAAAGTATTTTTAAAAATCTTCTGTTTTCATTATGATTAAAAAAAAAAATCAATAGATCTTGAGCAAAACTCCTTTCTGCTCGCTTCCCTCCCTTCTCGCCCTGCCTCACTGTGCCCTTCCTTTAGCTCTCCATTAGCTCCCCGCTCCATCACGGGGTGTTGAAGGTTTGTTACTATTTGATGAGAACCTCGGCTGCGCTCGGGTGACCTCTCATGGCAGGGACCAGGGGGGCCTGCCCATCACAGCCTGTTTTCGCTCAGACGGCCCAAGTGTATTCCGTCGTCATCACAGTCAAGTCCTAGAAGATGACACGTCTCCCGAGTGGCTTCCTGTGGATGCATTGCCCTTCGTCCGCCTCACAGATCTGGGACTCACTTGCTCCCCGAAGCGAGGCGGTTGGCCCGGCTGCTCGGAGGGTCTGGGCCCCGTGTGGGCACCAATGGGCAGTCGTTGTCGCCTTGGTCATCACCGAACAGGACGAGACCTCCTCATGAGCCAGAGCAAGGGACAGGCCGGGCAGGGGCCGCCTCACCGAGAGGCCTGGAGAAGAGAGGACGCCTGTGGGTCAGACAGAGAAGGTGGAGGCGAGTCTGAGGGACCCATAAGAGCCACATGTCTGAGGAGGTCGCTGTCGAGAGCCACCAAAGATGGCCCAGCCTGTGGACTCAGAGAGAGCCCTGCACTGTGCGTCAGCAGACCCGGGTCTCCTCCTCACTCTGTCATTGTTGGTCAATTCATTTTGTTTGTTAGATAAGTTTGTTCCACAGATAAGTGAGATCATGTGATTTGTCTTTCTCAGTTTGGCATAATATTTCCCTTAGCGTAATGTTTTCCAGGTCCGTCCACGCTGTCTGATAAGGTAAGAGAGCCCTCTTTCTTACAGCGGCATGGTATTCCATAGACAAAGTTCAAGTTCTAAACCTGGGCACAGGCCTTCATGACCCTGCTAGCCCACCATCCCAGCTTTCCACCCCCGTGGCACTCCTGGGTTGTCTAGCTGCCCTGCCATCGCCCACCCGGAGTTTCCCGGACTCGCCGAGGCTTCAATGACAGCTGGCTTTGTGCCGGCCCAGGCTCTCGACGCACCTCTGTCACTCCCTGTCCCGTGCACCACGCTCTCTAATTGCCCAGCTCCTCTGCTGGGCTGGGGCTGCCTGCAGGCGTCACCCTGTCAGACTCGTTCCAATTCTCCAGGGGGGCTCAGGGCCGGCTCCGTGACAGAGAAATTGTCAGAAATAATTGGACGGCCGTGGACTTGATGTTTTCATGCTCACACGTCCGTTCTTTTCACCTAGGCCTCAGATGCTGGAGGGTAGGTGTGATTTATTCCCGATTCTCCTTATGATCATGATTGGGTTCTGACGTTCCCCCAGCCCCCACGCCAGCCCGGGCCTGTGCCTGTGTGTGATTGGTGGCTGTTGGAGACCAGAATGGATGACAGTCCTTCTTCCAGCTCTCAGGCTCACCACAGCGTCTCCCCTCGCACGTGGGTAGGCTGTCAGAGGATATTTTTATCGTCCTGTCATGTGGAGGAAGCCGGGTCCCTGAACCAGGTCATTGCTAAGGCAAAGTGATAGAGTTCCCAGATCTTTGCGCTCAGAGGAAATCCCCAGCAGAGCCTCCTGCTCCGAGCGGCGTGACGTGCTTTTGCGGCACATCTCACACACCGGTGGGGTGGCGAAAGGTAATTTAACACCTGTCCAGGCCGCCCTTGAGGCTCTCCACGTGGGTTAATGGGATGTCGGGAGCAGCCCTAAGAGGAGCATTTGAGTCCGCTGGTGTTACAGAGTGTAAGCACCCCCCAGCAACGGGCCCTGCCCCTGCTTGGTTCCTACTCACGGGGCAGCCCAGGCTGGACTGCGCTCCCCAACGATTTCTCTGGGAATGACACCCCTTTCCTGTGGCTCCCCACGGGCTCCA
Source organism: Pipistrellus hanaki (assembly GCF_964339955.1). NCBI lineage: Eukaryota > Metazoa > Chordata > Mammalia > Chiroptera > Vespertilionidae > Pipistrellus > Pipistrellus hanaki. The sequence goes on along the minus strand of NC_140517.1, from coordinate 10,190,619 downwards.
GTGCGTAGGGCAGTGCTGCAGGGTAGGTGGTGGGCAGCTGCTTGCTGGGTCTGTCCCGCTGCGAGCACTGGAGTCCAAGATGCAGGTGTCACCCCGGTCCCCCAGGTCTAGGCATCTATTCTGCAAGGGGAGCCAGGATTTGGTAAAGCTTGCAAAAGGATTCACTGAGAAACACAACCCAAACTGTGAAACGCAATGTGTCGGACCGACCAAACAGTACGTTCGTGATTGCTGTACTTTTAAGTGGCATGGGGCACAGCTTGGGTGTCCTGTTCACTTTCTATCTCCTCCTGTTTGGGGACTGGCGCATCCCCCTGAGTCAGACCAGACAGAACCTTTAGTGTTTCCATTTTGGGGACAGAGGCCAGATAACATTGTGCCGTGAAGCTGCATCTGTCGCTCGGTTAACGGGTGCAAATTCAACGGGGGTGGGGGAGGGTAAAGAGTGTGAGAAGCAATTACACAGAGGTCATCACTACTATTTCCAGGCTTGAGTGAGAGGTGGTGATGGTGCTGGTCTCCATAGTCTTGGTACCCGTGAGCCTCATAGGTGAGCTCCGGCTTGTCTCCCATTGTCTGCAGAGGGGTGCTTCCTCCATCCAGCCCTCTTTATTAGCTCCTGCCCATCAGCAAATCCATGATGCACAGCAGCATCTTTTACTGAGCAGGGATGGCAACTAGTTTATGGACAATTTAAGGGATTCTCATGGGACAAATTATTTTTTTAAAATATTTTATTGATTTTTTTACAGAGAGGAAGGGAGAGGGATAGAGAGTAAGAAACATTGATGAGAGAGAAACATAGATCAGCTGCCTCCTGCACCCCCCCCCCCCCGGGGATGTGCCCGCAACCAATGTACATGCCCTTGACCGGAATCGAACCTGGCACCCTTCAAGTCCACAGGCGGACGCTCTATCCATTGAGCCAAACTGGTCAGGGCCTCAAGGGACAATTTTAATAGATTTTTTCTTTTTTGCCTTATGTTAGACCCCAGTTTCTGGGTCAGGTGTAACTCCACCAAAAGGATCACACAAGTGATGAGAACAACGTAAACAGTGCTAGCCATCAGTCACTGGTTCCTTCCTCAGGCAGGCCAATGTGGTAGGCACATGCCAAGGACCAGCCTCACGTTATCTTCACAGCAGTTCTGTGCATTGCATTATGGTGTCTTAGTGCAACCTTGTAAATTGGGGTGGACGTTTCATAGAGTATGTTTCGGTGACGCTTTTCCCATGTGCACATGTGACCACCACACCTGGGCAGGTTCTCCCATGCCCCTTCCTGGCCAACATGGTCTCTTGCTGACGTCGCCAATATTCTGGCTTCTGAGACCATAGCTTATGATCTTATGCACTAGGATGTCATGTGAATGGAATTATACCACACATACCTTTTTGCGTCTGGCTTCTTTTTCACAACATAATGTTTTTTTGTGTGTGTCTTTGTTTTTTGTGTGGCCTGTGGCTGTGAAGTATCCCATGGTATGAACATACCACAGTGGATGCACCTGTAATTTTATAGATGAAAAAACGAGGGGCAAGACCAGTTATATGAAGTCACATGGCTGGCACGTGGCACAGTGTGGCTTCTCAGCCACGCCCTCTGTGTGGGGTCCTGGCAGCCCCGTTTTTCAACCCCCGGAGAGAAGCCTACATGGATGAACATGCACAGGCTGAATCCATGCCCATTGACTGCAGGGTGCCATACGTGTGCCCATACCACGTGCCCCGTTCCAGTGGGTTTTGTGCAGATGGACCAAGCGTTGGAAATCCAGACCCTTCCCAGCGTAAGAGGCTAAGCTGGCACTGAAGCCGAAGTCTCTGTTCCTACATCCAGTCTCGATTCCCGACGTTCACAGAAGAGGTATCACTTTGATGTGTGCATCGTGCCTTTGATCACACGCTTGCCAGCTCCCTCGTGTCTCTTAGAACAAGACAGTCGTTCTGTTGTGCCGGCGAGTGTTGTAACATTTTGGACAGAAGAGATGACATGTACATGAAGCAGCCATCCTCGGAATGCGCGATAAGACAGTTTCAACAGCGCCTCGAAGAAAGAGTCCCCGACGTTGACTCTAAATCAAACACAAGTAATAGCGTGTCACCCGGCTTCCCCTTCTCTACCTGGTGTTAATTAAAATCCTGATAACGGAGCGCCATCCACATCCATAGGAGGAAGACCGAAGCACAGCTTAAAAGTGTTCTGATGAAGCGCAGTTAATCAGAACGAAAACAAAACACCCCCACAAGTCTCCCTTCTCATGTGGCTTCTTCTAGATAAGATGATTAATAAGCAAAGGTAATTTCTGAAGAACCCCCTTCCCACTCCGGTGTACTTTCGCAGCTGAACTGTTTGAAATAATTGAACAATTACTTTGTGTAATGTTATCAAAGTTTATTAACCGGTTCCCACCAGCTTTGTCCAATTACCCAACTTGGCTGATTTGCATATTGCAAAGCAGAGGGTGAAAGCAGGTCCCAGAGTAAAACCTACGTATTTTTGAGCAGAGAGAAGATGTTAAGATTATTAAAAAAAAAAAAAAATGATTTCAGAGGAAGGGAGAGGGAGAAAGGGAGAGAAACAGCAATGATTAGAATCATTGATCGGCTGCCTCTGGCATGCCCCCTGCTGGGGATCCTGCAACCCTGGCATGTAACCTCCTGGTTCTTAGGTCGAATCTCAACCACTGAGCCACACGGGATGGGCAGACTATTGATGTCCAAAGCATAACCCACTAGGAGGCGAGGACTTTGAGAGCAGAGATCAGATGTAGTTACCGAACTAACATTATGTGACTTTCTTTTACTTGAAATTAGATTCCCAAATGGAGTTCAAAATCCTTGTCTCCATAATTACTTTTAATCACTACGTAGCGTATTCTTGGGCTTATGCATCTCAGTTACCTGGACCAATCCTACTAGAAAATGACACGGTGGACTTGGGGCAAGCATTTTTGTTCCTTTTGCCTCATAATTTAGGATAATTTCCTGGGGTAGAGATTATCCGGGGAGGAGAGGATATTACGCTCACTGTTCTGATTCTTGAGGCACGTTTTCATTTTGCTCTCTTACAACATGGTGCACATTTGACCATGACTTCACTAGCATTGGGTTTGTAGAATATTCTTCTTTAATTAGAAAAACGCCTACCTTTGTGTGTGTGTGTGTGTGTGTGTGTGTGTGTTTAACAAACAACAGAGTTCAGGTATCACTTAGCTGAATACCTTTCCCCTGCTCATACATTGCACTTACCGCATCAAATGGTAAACGATTAATTTTTTAGTCTCTCTCCCCATCCCCACCCCATACCAGCCAGATGTGAGCCCCAGGAGGAACTTCTGTGGCCCCCTTTCACAGCTGGAACATAGTAGATTTGCAATGCGTTCCAAGAAAACTTAAATTTCTCTTTGGGGGTGAGCCAGGCAGCCCCGCAGCAGGGTGGAGAGATATTTCTGGAGCAACAGCCATCATTTCTCAAATGGCCACACCGGAAAGTGGCCTCCCTCCGGCTTCTATTCCTCTGGCCCCTTTAAAAGAGATTGTGATGTAATTGCAAGGAGATTTCGCTCTCTGAATGGTGCAGTGAGTTTTGATGGGGCCTCTAAGCTTCTAGGTTTGTATCCCAAATGCCATTCATGCCCCAGTATGGAGTCCATTCAGCTTTCCTGTCTGAGCAGGAAACGTGTCAGAAACGATGGGCCATGTTTGGATGTGGGGGATGTGGTGGGGGCTGAGGGAAGCTGGAGGAGCTGGAGTGGAGAATTACCGTGCTCGTCTCTCAGACGGCTCAGGGGGAGAGTGGAGGCAAAGGCGCTTTTACGCCATGAGCTCCTCTCCTGGGGGAGGGACCCAAGCCAAGTGAGATCCTGCTCAGGGCCCTTACCTATCTCCACGCACCTTTGGAAAACCCACCTAGAGATGGTTGGGGAAAAGTCATTAGAAAAAAACACACAAATAAAGCAGCCCAGCCGGTGTGGCTCAGTGGTTGTGTGTTGACCTATGAACCAGGAGGTCCCAGTTCAATTCCCAGTCAAGCTGGACCCAAAGCCCAGCTCTGTCACTAAGAGTCCTGCAGCCTGTGGCAGCCACTCGCCTCCAGTTCCTGTTTCTCTCTGGGGTCTCTGCTCACAAGTCACCTCGGAGGGGTCCTCCCTGACACTCACCCTTCACTCTCTAACCCTTCCTTTGCTCTATTTTTCTCCATCAGACATTTACATGTTTGTGCTTACCTGTTTATTGTGTGTGTGTGTTATGTGTGTGTGTGTGTCCCACCAGGTTGTAGGCCATAGGACAACAAAAACCTTTTAAAATATTGCTTAATGCTATCCCACTCAGTGCACAAAACAGTGCTTGGCACTTAGTAGGCTCTCAATAAATATTTGTTGAATGAATGAAAGAAATCAACCCTCAAGGCTGTGGATGTGAAGAGCTTAAGTGTGACTCTGAAATACAAACTTGTTCAACTTTGTGGCTCAGGGACCCATTCCCCCCCCAAAATGAGACCGACCCTCCTCTGGTGTTTGAAGCACAAAAGGCCTGTGGAGGCACACAGCTGGCATTCATTCATGCAGTCGGCCGGACTTCCCTCACCTGCACGTCTCAGGCAGTGTTTTGCGGGATTGCACCCTGCCTCTGAAAGCAAGACGGTTCGCATTTGAAAAATCTCATTACTGACATCTCGCCTCCAAATCCATTAGCGGCCTGAGTGTTTCTGGCAACCCAGATCACCTCGGATTAGAGCGTGAAGCGCAGCTCGGGGGAAAACGGCATGTTTCAAGATGTTTGTACCATTCAATTGTCAAATATTCACACGGTTATGATTCTCAAAGAAAGCGCACAATGTAGGGAAATTGGTAACAAAATCAAAGCGCCGGGATATATTGAGAGGAGGCGGCCAAAGGATTCCTCCTTGATCTACCTAATCCCGGGGACCGGAAATTAAAAACCAAGCCGGAATACCAATGCCTCCCTCGGAGCATGGCCGGCTTTTCTTGAGCGAGAGCCCGGGTCTCAGCTCCCACAGCAGCTGCAGACTTCTTCCCTGGCCCTCCCGGCTCCCCGCCACCCCCCTCCCATCTCCCCTACAAGGGCCTCCTCGCCTCCTGCCCACACTCTGCACCCACTAACCTGGCCAGTCCTGATGCACAGGGCCGCCCTTGCCTCGGTGAACTTGGATGGCCTCATGGGCATTACAGCTGGATTAGTGGTCTATAAGATAATAATAAAAAAGGGGCTGGGGTTCTGTAGGCACGTGGGTAGGTAACATAACTACAGTGTATGTTTCCTTCCTCTTTGAGTTTTCCATTTATACAGGTAAGTTCAAGGCTTTGAGTTTTCCATTTATACAGGTAAGTTTAATATAAACAGAGGCCTCAGTCTAGGCCTCTGTTTATATTGATTTTACCCAGTATAGTCCCAAATGAGCTGACCATGGCGCCTTTAATTTGATCACATTTCAAATTCAATGGAAAACTAGCTGCAAATCCAACCCCCCATTTCAATAGGCGAGGACTCAAAGATCAGGGAAGTGACTCAAAGATCTTGATCACTTGGCTGATCACTGGCTGAGCCAGGAAGGCCTGGACACCAGGGCCCCTCTACTGCCTTCCTTGGTTCACTTCAATTAATTTCACCCCATCTAACCCCTTACCACCCACCCCACTCCATTCCATTCCATCCCACTCCATTCTACCCCACTCCATTCCATTCCACCCCAGTCCATTCCATCCTACCCCACTCATTCCATGCCACCCTACTCCATTCTACCCCACTCCATTCTACCCCACTCCATTCCATCCCACCCCACTCCATTCCATTTCACCTCACTCCATTCTGTCCTGTCCCACTCCATTCCACCCACTCCACTCCATTCTACCCCACTCCATTCTACCCAACTGCATTCCCTTATTTCCCACTCCATCCCACCCCACTCAACTCCATTCCACCCCACTCCATTCCATTCCACCCCACTCCATTCCATCCCACCCCACTACATCCCATCTCACCCATCCCATCCCATCCCATCCCTTCCCATCCCATCCCATCCCACCCCATCATATTCTTGAGCACCTGTCTCACCAGGCACTTTTCTGAGCGCTAGAGATACACTGGTGAACCAGACAGACACAGCACTGAGCCGTACAGAATATGACTTTGCCATCACAGAGTTAAGAGTCTTATAGCTTCTCACCATTTTCTCCCCTTCTTTCTCTCCCTCCCTCCCTTCTTTCCCCCCTCTCTTTCTCATTCCAGATCATCCTTCACTTTGAACAAGATAAATGTCCCTCAGATTCCACTTAAATTGCATCACTCCCTGGGTGAGGACCTTAATTGATTTCTTTTTGTCTCTCAGAACAGGTTTAGTCTGTGGGACTGTGAGCTCTGTGTCAGCAAAGCCTGTGCTGGTCTTATTCGCTCCGCCGAGCAGAATAGCTGGCTCATAGGAGGTGCTCAGTTGACACCCATCCCATGGCGCAGTGTTTGTCAGTCCTGCAAGCCCTCCTCAGACCCTGTAGTCTTAACTCCTCTGCTCAGCCTAGCCCCTTCCCTCCAGGCCAGGGTAGCTCTGATGGACTCTCCATACCACTCTGCATTCCTCTCGCTGTGCTTGTCCTTGGACTGATTTCTCAGTCCCTCCTACGTTGATCCCAGTTGTCTCATATCCAGTTTAATTTCTCACCTCTTTTGTGAAGATGGAACCGAAAGCTTGGCTGGAGTGGCTCAGTCGTTGAGCATTGACCTACCAACCAGGAGGTCATGGTTTGGTTCCTGGTCCAGGCACATGCCTGGGTTGCAAGCTTGATCTTGGTTGGGGCGGGGGGGGGGGGGAGTGCAGGAGGCAGTCAGTTAATGATTCTCTCTCATCATTGATGTTTCCATTTCTGTCTCCCTCTCCCTTCCTCTCTGAAATCGATAAGAATATATATATTTTTAAAAAGACTGCACTGTATCCCTTCCCTCCCTCCCTCCCTCCCTCCCTCCCTCCCTCCCTCCCTCCCTCCCTCCCTCCCTCCCTCCCTCCTTTCCTTCCTTCTTTCCTTCTCCTCCCCTTCCTCTTCCCCTTTCTCCTTCCCTTTTCCCTTCCTCCTTTCCTTCCATCCCTGCTCTTCGTCAGGCATTATGCCACGTCCTATGAATACGAATATGAATCAGGAGTAACCTCTCTCTTTGAGGACTTCATGCTCTTGTGGAGAAGACCTGAACGTAAATAACTATCATGCAGTTCGCTGTGACAGAGGCAGGCACAGCTGCCAGAGGCCTGCCATTGGCGAGGCAGCTCCTGTGGGGTCAGGAAAGGCCTCTAGAAGCGGGGGCTTTGCTAGCTGATCCTCGAGGTGCAACGAGGAGTAAGACAGGGAGTCTGGCTGTGGTAGGTGCCAAGGAAGGGAGCATCAGACACAAATAAGGCTGCAAACCAGGGATATCACATCTTCCCATTCCCAGCTCCGGGCGGGGACCTTGTCATCTCTGAATGTTATTTGGCATCAAATCTCGCATCAAATCCCGGCCTCGTGGGTGACTCTTCTTTGACTAGTTTTTGTGCTTCAGTGCATCACGTGTAGGATCTGAGTGTTAGCACTGGGATTGGTACATAGTAGGTGCTCAATAAATATATGCTGAGCAAATGAATGAACAGCTTACGTGGCAGTGTTTATTGCTGAAAGTATGCAACGCGATGAAGTTGCTCGTTGTGTGTCAGTCATATACAATTTTGGGTTACTGTGTGCACCACTGTCATCTCCTTCGTTGCTAGGACTAATCTAAATGTGACTCTCAGGCCGACAGAAAATTGTGCCTCTGTCTCAGCAATGGGTTTTGTCGTTGGTGAAGGGACCCAGGTACACTTCTATGTCAACTTCAGATGTGAGGGGGGAAAAAAGCCTTCCATGCAGTCAGTTTGATGTCAAAACCTTATTTCTACTTATAAAAGGCACTCCTGAAAAGGCTTACAGAAACTGGGCTTGAGAAAATTAATTTAATTGTAAATGAACGGGTGCATTTCTATTGCAATTTTCAAAAATTTATCTTTATGGTTGAAAGTATTATAGATGTCCCCTCTGTTTTACTTTTTAACCCCATTGACCCCCTCCGCCTCACACCTGCCCCATCCCAGGTCTCCACCAGACTATCCAGTTGTGTCCAGGGGCCATGCATAGATACAGGCAAGTTCCCTGGTTCATTCCCACCTCCCACCCTCCAACCCCAACTTCCCTCTGAAATGTGTCAGTCTGCTCCAAGCTTCTTTGTCTCTAATCTGTCTTGCTCATCAGTTTATTTTGTTCGTTAGATTCCACATACAATTTTAATAGAAATTTTCATAAATGCAGACTCTTTGTCATATGAAAAACCTTGTCATATGAGTCATCATTCTTTTATTACATATCACATGTACACTTTATTAAATATACATATTAGAGTCCAAGTTCCCAATGAAAAAAAAAGAAGAGACATGTGTAGAGAGGACAGGCTGTTGGCTAAGACATGAGCAGAGTGTGGTCTGCTCCCTCCCAAAGGGTCCCTGAGTTCCAGTCACTCCTCTTTCTTGCCTCCCAGCTTCAGCCTTGACCTTTCCTTTTAAATATAGACGATAAGCTAAATAAAGCCTATTGCTCACTTCCTCTACCCCCCGTTTTTTTTTTTTTTTTTTCTGAATAAAATGCAGTAGCACAAGTGCTGGCAGTAGCCCTTTTAAAAACTGCCAGGTGATCGGATTTTGCTAAATTGGACTTTTTCTTCCTTCGCTCTGCTGACCTCTTGCCCTGCATTAAAACAAAATCCTCTGTGTCTCTGTCCCCTGCCAGTGGCTGGCTGCTCCTCCCCGTGCTGGCCTTCCCTCCTCTAATGAGTCGCTCCGATGAGCTCTGCCGACCCTGCTGCCCCAGAAGTGGAACCGTATTTGAGGCATCCCCTTTGTCTCAGCAGAAATGAGGAGGGCATGGGTGGCACTTACCAAGCAAATAGCTGTGCCAATCACTGTGTCTCAGGTCTCACCTGTCGAATCCCATTTAAGCCTGACAGTGACCGTGGTTGGTATAGAAATTCAAAGTTCAGGTTTCACCCAGAATAAATACTGCAGCGTTATTTGCTAGTACGGGAAAGCAACCTAGGTGTCCATCAATAGGTAAAAGGATAAAGAAGATGTGATATATATATATATATATATATATATATATATATATATATATATATATATATGTGTGTGTGTGTGTGTGTGTGTCCCACATCTTATATATATATATATATAATGGGATATCACTCAGCCAGCCATGGAAAAGGATGAACTCTTGCCATTGGGACCAGATGGATGGACCTCGAAGGTATTGTGCTAAGTGAAATAAGTCAGAGGAAGACAAATAGCATATGAATTGACTTGCATGTGGAATCTAATAAACAAAACAAGTTAAACAAACGTAACAGAACAGAAACAGACCCATACATATAGGAAGCAAACTGGTGGTTACCAGAGAGGGGAGGGCTTGGAGGGGTAGGTGAAAGAGGTGCTGGAGATTAAGAGGTGCAAACTTCCAGCTGTAAAATAAATAAGTCATGGGGATGTACAGCATAGGGAATACAGTCAATAATATTGTAATAACTTTGTGCGGTGACAGATGGTCATTAAACTTATTGGAGGGGTCATTTTCACTTTGTAGTGTATACAGAATATAAATATTGAATCACTGTGATGTACCTGAAACTAATAGGATGTTGCATGTCAATGATAGGCCCAAAAGAAAACAAACAAACAAACACACACACACACACACACACACACACGCACGGGAATAATCTAGCCAATCAAATATATTATCTGAGCTTTTTGTCTAAACAATAAGGGGCCATAGAGTGCAAGTAGCAGCAACACCCAGGGGGCATTTCATACAGTAACACAGGAAGAGGGCCAGCATGAATAGGTTTCCCATGTAACCAGGGAAAGTGTTTCATGTAGCACATCCTGAGAGTTGTGTTTATGGAGCTAAAAATCAGCTTGGCCTCTGCAGTAAAGATCCACCACTGGCAGATGCTCACACAGAGAACACTCAACCCAGGAAGATACTGTGTGCATTTTGCAGATCCCACACCAAAAAGTTTAAATAATTCCTTTATTGAGATTTAGACAAAGAACTGCTTGCGAGAAGCCATCGGTCTCTTCTGCACGCCTGTGAGACATGGACCATCTTGATACTGTCTCAGCATCATTTCTCTAAGCTACACAATTCTTCTGTGGGGGAAGAATTGAGTTAATGCCAGAAATATACAATAGTGATGCTGGCTATTAGTTGTAGTGTGTTTGATGCATATTTGTTTGCATAAGTCATCCAGTAAACTATTTTAATGCTTTCCATATTGTAGATTCAGTCACTTCCTGTCATTGCTGTTACTGTAGTTGAAGGAATTCCTCTAGGTTTGTTCAGGAGGATGTCTAATAATAGTACGTAAGCCCAGCTGAGTGTGTCCAAGTTCTCTAACCCCTAATGGGAAAATTAGGCAAGCAGTGCCATGTTATATATATGTGCTTTATGTTTTTTATTATTTATTTATCACAAGTAAAGGTAGAAATTATCTTTTTTTTTTTTTTTTTTTTTTTTTTTTTTTTTTTTTTTTTACTGTTTCACTTCATTACTGTTGTGTATGTGCTCCATGTGAGTGACAGAGGTGCTTAAGTAGGTGGGTTCCGACTTATGGTGAAAATCACATTATGTCACACTGTAGGAACACATCTCTGATGTAATGCAGGTTCGATTCCGGTCAAGGGCATGTACCTTGGTTGCGGGCACATCCCCAGTAGGGGGTGTGCAGGAGGCAGCTGGTCGATGTTTCTCTATCATCGATGTTTCTAGCTCTCTATCCCTCTCCCTTTCTCTCTGTAAAAAAATCAATAAAATATATTTTAAAAAAGAAAGAAAACCTTCTCTCTAGTTTTTGTCTTCCCAGTGTGCAACGTTGCAGGAAGCGTGTGGGTCCTTCACCTGGAATCCCGAGCATCGGGTTGTCTGTACGCAGATGTCCATGGCTTCAGCTGAACGTCTGCACAGCCAGGAAAAGACCATTTCCTCAGTGTTTCGTTGGTTTCCGATGAACAGATGTAGACACCCTGGCCCGGTGCGGCTGGCGGCCTCTGCCAGGACCCTTCACACCCCCACCTTCTGCTGTCTGTGCCCTTGTGTGATCCCTTCTTCTTGAACGGGCCAGGCTTGCTGCTTTGCTTCCGATGAAAATGACATGGCAAAGGTGTTGGGATGTCCCTTCCAATGTTAGGTTACGAAGGGACGGTGGCTTCTGTCTCAGGCACCCTCTTACGTCCGCACGCGCTGGCTCTGAGGGGAGCCAGCTGCCAGGTTATGAGCTGCCCCATGAAGAGGCCTATGTGGCAAGAAACCCAAGTCTCCAGCAGGCAGCCGGCGAGCCCTGGAGGCCTGCCAGCAGCTGTGGTGGTGAACTTGGAACCAGACCTTTCCCCAGGGGAGCCTGGCCGTGAGAGCCCTGGAGGCCTGCCAGCAGCTGTGGTGGTGAACTTGGAACCAGACCTTTCCCCAGGGGAGCCTGGCCGTGACCGCGGACTCTGCAGGCAGCCTCACTGCAGCCGGTGAGAGACCCTGAGCCACAGGCCCCCGGCAGTCACACCTGGTTCGCTGACCTTCAGAGGCTGGACAAAGAAATGCGATTGAGCTTAGCGATGGATAGCCAGTGCAAGCAGGGCCTGGCCGGAGCAGATGCTCTATTGCTAACAGTCCTCACTCTCCCTGGCTTTCTTCCTTTGGCGTCTGGGGAACAGTGGCCTCCAAAGTGGCCTGACTCTTCTGCAAGGTCTCACTCCATGAAGCAGAATTCTCCATTGCAAGCTGTTCCCTCCCTCCCTCCCTCCCTCCCTCCCTCCCTCTTTCCCTCCCTTCCTCCCTTCCTCCCTCCCTCCCTCCCTCCCTCCCTCCCTCCCTCCCTCCCTCCCTCCCTTCCTTTCTCCTTCCTTCCTTCCTTTCTTCCTTCCTTCCTTCCTTCCTTCCTTCCTTCCTTCCTTCCTTCCTTCCTTCCTTCCTTCCTTCCCTCCCTCCCTCCCTCCCTCCCTCCCTCCATCCCTCCCTCCTCCCTCCCCCCTTTCTCCCCCCCTCTCTCCCTTCCTTCCTTTTTTTTTTTTTTTTTTTTTTGTTAATCCTCACCCAAGAATATTTTTCCCATTGATGTTAGAGAGAGTGGAAGAGAGGGAGACTGAGAAACATCGATGTGAGAGAGACACATCCATCGGTTGCCTCCCGCACCCACCCTGACAGGGGTCGGGGATTGAACCTGTAACCCAGGTACGTGTCCTTGACCGGGGATAGAACCTGTGACCCTTTAGTCCGCAGGCAGTCACTCTAACCCCTGTGCCAAACCGGCCAGGTCTCTCTTTTCTTTGACACACATTTCATTTGGGTGAAATTTACATCCCAATTGCCCTCAGAGCCCAGGCTCGGAGGTACAGCACTGGACACTGCAGGCACCTGGAGCTGCCTGGCAGCACGCCTTCCACAGGCTCTGTGGCTGCCCCCGGGCCTTGGCACAGACATGGGGAGGCGATTCTGCATGCTTCCGGTGGAAGCACATCGGGAGCGGTGTGCCCGCTGAGGGTTTTTTTTTTGTTTGTTTTAGTTCTTTCCCTCTTCTCTTACATTCTCTGGCTGACTGCAAAATTAAATCTCTTCCCCTGGGATCACTTTGAACTTTTATCTCTTCTCAGATATAGGGTCTCAGCTTTCAGGTTTCTCCCCGTCTTTTCCAAGTTGTGAATCGACAGATCGCAAGCGGAGACGTCTGAGGTCCCGGGGGGAACCGTTCGTTTGATGAGACCTCCGTCCCTGGGCGAGGCAGGCACTGGTGGAATTTCTGGGGCCTGCCTGCCAGGATGGATTTCATTTGATCTCCCTGAGAACTGAAGAAAGCCGAAGGCTTAGATCCAAAGCGAGATGACTGCGGACGGGTCCCCTGCTTGCTTGCTTTCTTTTTTAACCTTGAAATTCCTGAGATGATAGATATATTTTTTCTTTCCCTTGTGAGATCCAAATGGGGAAAATAATCCGCACCAGGGATTTGCTGGCCCCTGGCATCTCTCCCAAGGTCTGAAGAGCAATTTTACTCTTAAAAACGAAAGAAAGAAAAAGAAAAGTTCTACAATTTGATCAGGGCTCATGGCTCTACTGCATTCTGGTAGGGAGTTGCTTAAAGGTTTCGACCTATCCATTCGTTTCTCCAAGCCAGCACCGAGCGCCCTGCAGGCTGCTAAGTGTTCCGGGAGGGCTCGGGGAAGGCAGCAGGGAGAGGGGCTGGTTTTCAAAATGGCTCATATTGTGTGCACATCTATACCACAGTAGCTGCATGTGGACACATCTTTGTCCAGACGAGCTCTCTACAAACGGGGGCTGCCAGTCAGGCTTAGCCGAGTGAGCTCCCTTCCAGCAGCTCATACCCAATGTCATTAGCTCTCTGGGAGCTTCCCGTCTGGAAAGTGACATTTGCACCCCCCTGATTCCTCTCGTCCCAACCCCCCCCCCCCCCCCCGCCCCAGTTTCACTGGATCTTTGCTTTGTTGCCATGTGACTGTGCCACCCGCTGCCTCATGGGACTAGGGACAGGGCCTGTCTTGTCCATCAAAGTGTTTCGGATGCTTGGGGGCAGCATCCGGCTCATAGTAGGTACTCAACAGCTCCTGGCTCATAGTAGGCCCTCGGTTGATATTAGTTAAATGTCGAATACATACTGGGAAGCATGCTGACTCAGTAAGGAAGGGCCTGGCGAGCGTTTTCAGAGGATTTAACTCTAAAATGTTGCCGATGATCACATTTGCCGTGAGGGCTCTTTGGAGAGCCAGCTCTCCTGTTCTAGAATGAAGACTCAGTGTGCCTCTCCTGGAGGGAAAACCACTTGGCTTCAGTTGCGTGGACATAGAGTTCTTTTCCCTCTGGCTGCTAGGGAGCTCCACCTGCGTGCCTGGCCCGCCTGTGGGCACACAGACTCCAAGGAACACCTCGCTTTCGCAGTGCCCGTGCTGTAGGGCCTTGAGAAGCATACTTGTTGCTGATTGCTAATTTTTGTGGGCTCATGCAATATTGTACATCAATATTGTACGTCTTCGTTGTATATTTAAGTTCTGGGGAGTTAATACGGAAAAACAATGCCATGGGGAGGGAGGAGGAATGGGAGGTGTCACTGGGAGGACAGCATGGGCGTGGTGAAGAAAATAGAGGGTTTCCATGGGAACAGGGAGGAGCCGAAGAGAGGAAGATCCTGAGGTTTGGATGGTGAAAATGAGGCCTGGGGTCCCTTCTAGGCCTTTGGGACGGGTCAGGGGGTGCTGGGTGCGCCTGCTAGGCTTGGACAACAGGGTGCATATGTGGGTGGGGAGCACCTGGAGGTGAACCTGTGCTCTGGAACCCTCTGAAAATGGGGAAGGAGGGAACACCATGGGATCCGGTTTACATCTCCGCAGTGGCACTGTCAGCGGCCACTGGCTTCTCCGAGCCTCAGTGTCCTGTCTGTAAAAGGGGGCTAATAGCTAAGGTTCTCAAGGTTCAATATGGTGATGAACCGGAAGTAGCTGATAAGCTATCCAGTGCTCGAATATTAGTCACCGCTGTTGTTGCATTGAGCCCACCTTGGATTCTTCTCTCCTCTAAGTCATCTCATGGCCCCACTGGAGTGGCATTGGAAAGGTGGGGCAAAGTCTCAATTTCCCTACATTTACTATCAGGCTTTTGTTAAAAAAATGCTTTTTAAAACTCAAATGTAACTGGCCCTTCTTGGGTGGTCCTTGTATTCACCCAGTACCTTGTATCTGTAGGCAAATCTCAGAAAATGGGAATCAGTAAAAATCACAAATACATTCTGAAAGTTTTGAAAAAGAATGCCATTAAAAAACACACACACTGACTATTTCTTCTCAGAGGGACCATGGGGATAGTAAATTTTTACTATTTTACATCACACAGCAAAATAGTAAAAACCCATCTTAGACATCTCGGTTGGCAACCATCCTCTTTTTGGCAGATGCCTAATCACCCCATTTCTCTCTCCATCAACCGCCTTTCTTCATCCTCTGGTGTTTCTCCAGTGTCCTTCTCTTTCCTGGGCTCTTCTGATTTCTTTAAGGAAAGAGCTCATCAGACTTTTCTTTCTGCAAAGGGCCAGAGAGCAAATAATTTAGGCTTTGTCTGCTATATGTTCTGTGTTATAAGGACTCAACTCTGCCCTTGGAACTTGAAAGCAGCCATAGACAGTAAGGAATTGGATGGGTGTGGCTTGTTCCAATAAAACTTTATTTATAAAAACAGGAAGTGGGCCAGGTTGGGTCCATGGGCTGTAATTGGTGGGCTCTCGATTTCAAACAAATTAATACCTTCTTTATCTCTACCAGGGGATATTTGTATCACTCCACTCAGCAATATGGAGGATTCTGTTGTGGATTATTTGTCTTTGGAGGAGCAGGAAGGTAGTGGGGTGTTGTAGATAACTACCCTGCTTCCCCGAAAATAAGATAGTGTCTTATATTAGTTTTTTCTCCCAAAGTTGCGCTAGGTCTTATTTTCAGGGGATGTCTTATCTTTCCATGCACTAGGTCTTATTTTCGGAGGATGTCTTATTTTCGGGGAAACACGGTATTAGTATTTTCTCCAGCTCATGTTGATTAAACAGGTCAAAATGATTCTTCGTTCATACTTCCTATAAGACACATGTGTTGGATACCACTGAGCCCTGAAGTTAGTGCGGCAGGTTTTCTAGGTTCCAAGATGAGGGGTGTGTGTGTGTGTGTGTGTGTGTGTGTGTGTGATGTTTGGGACCAGACTTCTCTTGTTCAACAATGGGGGAAACGAAGGTTCTATTATTCGGCTTCTTTCACTTTCTCATTTGATTCTGGGAAGATCCTCACATCAAATTGGATGATGGAAAAAGCACTGGACCAGAGCCAGGGGATCTTATTGCTGTTATGGCTGTGTTACCACCTTTAGGTTTGGCCTTGGCAAGTTCATTCGTTCCCTGGTTTAGGTCTGTCAGGTATTAAATTAGAATCTTTGGTCACCAAATCTTTCAGCAATTGATTCTCATTCAGATAAAATCTCACCTGGAGTTCAGATGTGTCTGAAATGAAGTGGGGCTGGGGCATCGCTTTGTCCTGACTCTCAGTCTGATCTCCACCGCCGGGGACCCAGAGCATCTCTGAGGGGTCCAGGGGCTGTAGGCAGCATAGATCCAAGGTCGCTAAGCTTCTGCCGTCGCTGAGCATTCCAGACAACGTGGCAGACTCTTTTTGTGGATTTGTTCTCCTGTGCTCTCTCTTCCTGGGTGACTTTCCACTCTTTCCAATCTTCACGTCTACCTTCCAGATGACTCGCCTATCCTCTGTGGTCCTACCCCAAATACCCATTTCTAGGGCTCATCTAATTGTCTTTTTATAGAAAACTTGGGAAGATCCAATGATTCCAGAAGAGTCTCAAGTCACAGCTTTTAGATATCTTCGTTTAAATGAGCTGTTCCTCCCTACACCTAATAGTTTAGCAGAACCCAAATTCTGCCCGGCAAAAGTCGATGTGGTTCACGTGGGGCCCCATTGTCTGGACCATGCTTGGCACATCGCATAGCCACAGTGTTACCGAGCACATTTCTTTCCAATATTTTATTGATTTTTTTACAGAGAGGAAGGGAGAGGGATAGTTAGAAACATCGATGAGAGAGAAACATCCATCAGCTTCCTCTTGCACACCTCCTACTGGGGATGTGCTCGCAACCAAGGTACATGCCCTTGACTGGAATCGAACCTGGGACCCTTGAGTCCACAGGCCAATGCTCTATCCACTGAGCCAAACCGGTCAGGGCTGAGCACATTTTCTTTACGTTTCCTTTCCTCTATTGATTCTCCCTCCCCCAAACCCCAGTCATTACAGGTAAGGATGCTTCAGGGAAGAAAAGAATTCTGTGCATCAGAGGAAGGGAGTTTGGGGACGGAATGACTTACAGGTCGAAAGGGTTTCCCGTGACAAGCCAGTGCGGAGGATATCAAAAAGCCAGGCTTCCCGGCGTTGTCCGCGGCCATCCCGGATCCTCCGCATAAGGACCCCTTTGGCAGGGTTCGTGCCCACGGGGCTTTTTCAGTCTAGATGGGTGACAGGTTTCACAGACCCAGCTTTGCCCCAGTGCCCCTGCTCTGCTGTCCACCCGGACCCTCCTTGGCCTCGGAGGCATGGCGCTGTGACTGGGCCAAACCCAGCATACGCGGAGACAGGGATTCAGAGACAAAAAAGAAAATGATTTAGAGAGAAAGCCAAAAGAAATTACAATTAGCCGCAGGTTGCTCCATCTCCATTAGCCTCCCACTGTGCTGTGGTTCTGCAGCCAACGCAGATGATCCAAAGACAGTGTTTAAAGCCATTTAAACTAAATTAGCAATCATGTAAAACTTCACCCAGAACCCGTGTATATCTGCACATTTCCCCTGAACAATTTCTGCCACAGAATCATGTGAGAAATCGAGGTCAGAAGAGACGAATAAAGGGGGAAGGTATTTTGAGCAAGACATTGAACATTTGATATTTGCTCTGTGTGACCGAATGATTTCCAGTTGTCCCCTCTAAGATGCCCAAGGCCGTTCTTATATCTATATGTGGTCGTGGCGTCCTGCTTAGTATCATCCCCCTTGCATCCTAAAAGCGTTCCTGTCTGGACACGAAATCATCTGGTCACACTTCCTCTTTGCATGTGTAGAGGAAGCACCCGTCTTTCAGAAGGCGTAGGAGGTGATGGGTAGCCACATTCCTTTCACAGATGATGGTCCGGACTTAGATCTCCAGATCCTGAATCACGAAGTGTCTCCTCAATGACAGATGCATTTGTTACAATTTACACGTCTCGATATAGCACAGTAGATTCTTAAATTCCTTACTACCGTGTTAGGCATATTATAAGCATTTTTCATTTTCAAGAATGATGCCTGCGGCTGGTGTGGCTCAGTGTTTTAGCATGCCTGGGCTGCCGGCGTGATCTCCCAGGGTGGTGGGGAGGGGAAGGAGGGTGTGCAGGAGGCAGCTGATGAATGATTCTCTCTCATCATTGATGTTTCTATCTCTCTCCTTCTCCCTTCCTCTCTGAAATCAATAAAAATATGTTTTATATGTATAAAAAGAAGTACGCCTGGGTTGATATATTTGTCAACAACTTGGTGGTCTGTTTGGTGCTTCTTGCCACGTCGAGGGGGATGGTATAGTAGGTTGTGTCTCTAGCTCTGGTCCTGCCACTACCCCACACCTCAGGGAGGCCGACGGAAGTTGTCCAGGTTGGGCAGGGAGGGTGTCTACTGGCCTTCAAGATCGCTGTGGTCTCAGAGCCCATGCTTGTGTTGAAAGTGACAGCTCGCTTCAATGTCTATAAAAGGGAGTGCCGTGGCCATTTCGGGTCTACTTCTCCTCTCCAAACTAGACTGAGCTGAGTTTGACCCTGGCTTTGAGGGACTTACACTTTCTGGGTCTGTTTTCCCATCTGTAGAAATCGTGTCTGGCTCTCCTTTAGAGACTGCTAAGGTGAGGCTCAGGACACGCGATGTCTGGAAGCGGTATCCTCTCCGCCAGGTGAAAGGCAGTTCTTTTTAAAACTTGTTTTTCATGCGTGTTTTTTGCTTGTTAATCATCACCTGAGGAGGTTTTTCCCACTGTTTTTCAGAGAGAATGGAAGGGAAGGGAGGGAGGGGGAGAGAGAGAGGGAGAGAGCGATGTGAGAGAGACACATCTACTGGTTGCTTCCAGCACCTGCCTGGACGAGGGTGAGGGGGTGGGGAGCGAGCCGCAACCCAGGTACATGCCCTTGACTAGGAATCAAACCTGCGGACCCTTTGCTGCATGGACCAATGCTCTAACCACGGAGAAACACCAACCAGGGCAAAAGGCAGTTTGGTCATTTGGCTGGTGCATTGGAAGGCAATAATCAGCCAGTTCATGGCAGCTTAACCCTGGCTCAGAATAGGCCCCCTTCTAGTGCTCCCCTCCCCTCCCTTTGCTCAAGCACTCTGATTTCCTTCTGGGGAATTACATTTTTTTCTCTCGTGAGTGTCCAGTTCTTCGTCTATAAAACAGGGACAATTATAGCTTCTAAGACCAGACTTGGCCAACTGGACTTTTCCTGCCCTAGAGCTTTCAACAATGCCTCCATCTATTTTTACTGGAAAGGATAAACTCATTCTGCTCCTGAGCGATGGAAGTAGGATACACCAGCCAGGTCCTGTCTGACCTGTGAAGTTCAAATTAATTCATTCATGCATCCAGCAAATGTGTATCGATGTCTTTGTGTCAGACAGTGTGTGCCGAGCCTTTCTCACTTAATCCTTGGTACATATTATGTACTGGGCCTTGCTGCTTGCTTTGCAAATGAAGAAAAATGGAACGCGTGGAATTTAAGCAACTTGCCCAAGATGACATAGAGAGCATCACGAGGCCAAGATTTGGTCTTGGATCTGTCTCACTCCAACGCTTACATTTTCTTTGCGGTGGCGTTTGGCCTCCCTGCTAAGGTAGGAATGCTTGGAAACCTATTTCATCTAAAATGCTAGGGAGTGACTGTCCCTTTGTTCTTCCACCCAAGTGTCTGCAGCAGTGATGGAAGATTCCATAAGAAGGGACAGTATGGGTGGGTGGGGCATCTATTGTCTAGCACAGGGGTCGGCAAACTCATTAGTCGACAGAGCCAAATATCAACAAGACAACAAGTGAAATTTCTTTTGAGAGCCAAAATTTTTAAACTTAAACTTCTTCTAACGCCTCTTCTTCAAAATAGACTCGCTCAGGCCATGGTATTTTGTGGAAGAGCCACACTCAAGGGGCCAAAGAGCCGCATGTGGCTTGTGAGCTGCAGTTTGCCGACCACGGGTCTGGCACATCTTATGTCCTCTTCCTTCTCCCTCCTCCTCAGGATGATAATGATGGCAGCAGGCTCCTTCCATTGGGAGGCACAGCCATTGGCCCATTCTATGTCATTTTTGTGGGGCTGTCAGTTGCAGAAACAGCTCCTCTGGCTGTAGGGTCTTACCACTGATCCAAGCTGACCAATCATAGTACTCTTTCCCTGGCCACAAAGGTTTGTTCTAAGAGGTGGGCACATGACCCAAACCAGCCAATCAGTTTCTCCCCTAGGCCTTGTATTGATATATACTGAAGAAGGAAGAGATCTTCTTTTCTGCCTGTGAGATCTTCATTAAAGACCCTGGATGTAGCCATTGTCCCTTCCAGACAGGTGGAGTCATGAGAAGCCAGAAAATGAGACTGACCTACAGAGAGAAGCTGAGGAAGGAGATAGCCTGGACATATTACTCAACAAATCACGCCCCATCCCTTTTTCATTTTTGAGTTTTGCCTGTCATCTGTAATGGGCTAATGCAAGATGCTTCCTCACACGTTTGTAGAAGCCCAGCATTCAGGAAGCAATTTCCTTTACTACCTGTGAGTGACTGGTAGGGGAGGGGACAGTGGTGGCAGAAGTGGGCCATGATTATGGTCACGTGGTGTGCGTTGTGGTGGGTTGGTTGGTTTTTGGTGTGTGAGTTTCTCAGGGAAAAGTCATTTGCTCATTTGTTTGTTCCCTTGGCTCGTGATTCACTCAGGTAGCCCCTGAGAACCAGCCACGGTGCAGGCCCAGGTGCAGGAGGCAGCCCTTAGGCATGGTCCCTACCCTCATGCAACTCACAGCCTAGAGCGCCCTTTTCCTGGGAGCCTCCATGGGCTTCCTCTCAGCACTCTCAGCAAGCTGTATTTGCCTTTAGAATCTACTACCTGGGGCACTAAATTATTTACAAACTCTTTTTACCAGAGCATCCAACAGTTTAAAGACAGATTCTGTTTCTGATGCCTGGGGCCAAAGCTCTTTGCAGAGAGAGAGAGAGAGAGAGAGAGAGAGAGAGAGAGAGAGAGAGAGAGAGGGAGAGAGGGAGGGAGGGAGGGAGGGAGGGAGGGAGAGAGAGAGAGAGAGAGAGAGAGAGAGAGAGAGAGAGGAGACTTCCCTTATCGTATCTCTCTCTTGTTTTGCCCTCAGCATACCATGGATTCGGAGCAGATCTCTTGCCAAAGTCTTTCCTAGAGGAATTTTTTTGAGTGGAACTTGAGCCCTTTTGAATATGTTCCTCTCTGTCCACTTGAATTTAAACTCACTTGTGGGTCCTAGTGGAGGCTGAGAAAGAGGCTGTGCCCACTTGTGGGAACAGAGGAGGTGCAGAGGGCCTCAATGCCACATGGAACCTGGGATGGTGTCTGCTCAGCCCCTGTCTCTACCCCCGCTGTGCCTCCTCTGGGCCTCTCACCATCAGGTTTGGTTGCCACCTCTTCCTGCTCCACCGCCCACTTGGTCCTGGGCATCAGGCACCAGGCTGAGCCTTTCTGTAATGTTTTTCTTTAATTTTTTAAAAAAAGTCTTTTTATTGGTTTCAGAGAGGAAAGGAGAGGGAGAGAGAGATAGAAACATCAATGTTGAGCATCATGGATTGGCTGCCTCCAGAATACCTTCTACTGGGGATTGAGCCTGCCCTCCCTCCCACTCTGAATCCAACAGTGATCTCTTGGTCAACACACAACCACTGAGCCACACTGGCCAGCTTTTTTGAAACGAACACGTTCCTTTGGGTACTGCCCTGAACCTCCTGCCCCCCCCCCCTGGGGGGGTGGTTGGAATATAGATTCAAGTCCAAGAGGAGCAGAATCAAATCAGGGAAAGTGGTGATGGGAGTGCAAGGAAGGGAGCAGTGACTGGAAGGGTTTGGAAATTTTATTGGGTGCCGCAGAGAGTGAAGAGGGGTGCCCAGAACCACACCATCCATGGTGCCACCGCTGGGCCTGGAGGCTGGTCCTCCTGACTCTGGCTGGTGCTCGTTCAACTGCCCTGACCAGGGTCTGTGGTCTGTTTGCTTTTTCTCCAAACACTGAGAATGGCTTCCCTGGAAAGAATTTCAGTGTACAGCTGGAAGATAAATCTCCCCGCTTTCCGGAGTTCTGTTCGCATTTTAAGCGCGTGACTGTCTGTGCCCCCGCTTCCTGGTGGGAGGTAGTGTGGGCGAGGGTGTTACATTATTAATAAAATATGAATACATTAGAAACATTTATTTTAATGTAACATGTGGGAAACATGGCCTTTAATGGTGCTCTCTGGCAGGCGGCCTGGGCAGGAGAGGCATGTTGGCCTCGAACCCTTCAAAAGCCCTTGATCAGGCCGGGGGTCTCTTGTTTCCAGCAAAGCCCTTGACCCCTTGCGGTTTCGGTTCTGTTTACTCTCCGCGAGCATGTCTGGTTCAAAGGGAGAATCTTTACAAAGCCGGGCTGGAAAAGCCTATAAAATCTTAACGCATCTTTGACATCAAATAGCTCTTTCAAAAGCAGCGATCTGATGAAGTAAATAGGACTCTGGCAGTACGGGCCATATGGAACACATTTGCCATAACCGCTCCGCACTTGAATAACAAAGGAGAGGAGTTCTTGGCACAGGGAGACTTGGGGGGGGGGGGGGGAGTAGTTTAATGACCTCGGAATATTGGGCGGCGTTGCCAGATGTATTTTTACAGAGCTGCAGCCCCCAAGGACTGGCCCTGCCTTTCTCTTTGGCAAAACACGAGCGGACGTGATGCTGCTGTCCATGAAAAAGATGTTTGTGCTTCGTCGCAGAAAGCTCAGTTCATTGCGATTTCCTTAATGGGGCGCCCCTCCCCCGCGCTGGCAAAGCCCCCGGGGGCCTCGGAGCATCCTGTCCGGTTTGCCACGCTAAGCCCTGGGTGACGGCCACAGAGGCCGCCCTCATTGTTTGACATGGAGAGCGAAGGTGGAAACAGTGTTCAGATTGAGCGTTGTTGATGGAGCTGGGGCGGTGCAGGGGGCTTGGTCTCTCAGGCACAGGTGACTCCGTCCACCTGGCTGTGTGAGCTGCTGAAATCACGTGATTTCTCAAGCTAAACAGAGACAGCGCTACGTTCGAGCTGTTTCCTGTCAAGTTCTGACTCTCATTAGGAATGGACCTACCTGGGCTGAAACACAGGCACGTCTGCTGTCTCTCAAAGTCGGCATCTTGAAAGTCCGTGCCTGATCTCCTCAGACGATGGCGCATTCCTGGAAACATCTGAGAGTGGATGGATGAGTGATTCTCATCTTAAGATGACCTCAATCGGGGTTTATCCAACTTTTTCGCACTGAGAGCTGGACTGTGGGTCCCTAATAACCTTCCCCAATGAGAGGCCTATGTGTGCAATTTCAGACGGAAGGGGCCTTCGAAGAGATGGAGCAGAGACATGATAGGATCCCATTTCAGTTTTCAGAAGTCACCCTGGCTGCTCCGGGGGGTGTGGGGAGGGGGGAAGGAATATGATGGGGAGAAGGGAGGATATGGGGGAACTGGTAAGAGCTTGCCAAGAAAGAGGCAGCGATGAATTGGAGAAGCGTGAAGGCAGGGGAGAGGGAAAGAAGGGACCGATGGGGAAGCTTCTGGGTTTGATTTCTGGTCCTATTATTGACTGGACTTGGGGTTTGCTCCTCAGTTTCCCATCTCTAAAATGGTAGCTACATCCCATTTCTCAGATGTGGACACTGAGGCCCGAAGAGTGGAGGTGGCTTGCCCAGAGCCACATGGTTGGTCAATGCCAGGACCACATTAGAACCTCCCTGATTTATCAGCGGTGTGGACCCCAACTGCCTTGTTCCCAAAAATAAAATGCATCCACATGGGGCGAGATTTCTGAAGATAGACTATGTAAAGCATGCCCTTCATTCCGCAGGGGACAGGCAAATGGAAAGGGAGCACACCACACGTAACGCTCGGAGCCTGGCACTTGCCCTGATGGTGTCGCTTAGCCCTCCATTAAAAAGAAAAAGAAAAAAAAATGCAGAGCTTCTTGTAGAAGAAGATGCAGAGGGTTAGAGAAGTCAAGTGGCTTTGTGGATTCACACAGCCGGGTGCAGGCCAGGCTGTAGCTGGTGGCCGAGGCCTGTGCTGTCCTTGGGATGTGAAGTGGGCCCTGCGCTCAGCCATGATGCTGGGTCCGGAGGCCTGGAGCCGGGGGAGCCGGGGCTCTGTCCTCCCCATGTTTGCTCTCCCTGGAGGAAATGCCTGCCCCCCAGCCTGGCAGGAGCCCCTGGAGCGCACCCACTTTTCCATCCTTGGTCCAGAGCGCAGGACCAAAGTCACAGCAGATACTGGAGTGTCTGCTTTCCTTCTTAAAAGTAAAGGCCGCCCTCGCTGGTTTGGCTCAGTGGATAGAGCGTTGGCCCTCGGACTGAACAGCCCCAGGTTCGATTCAGGTCAAGGGCATGTACCTTGGTTGCAGGTTCAATCCCCAGTAAGAGGTGAGGGTGGGGGGGCATGCAAAAGGCAGCCTATCAATGTTTCTTTCTTATCAATGTTCCTAACTCTCTATCCCTCTTCCTCTCCGTTAAAAAAAAAAAAAAAAAAAGTAAGGGCCAATACTGTTTTAAACTTCACGCCGCCTATGACACTAGATCTTAATTGTTTCCCCACAAAAAAGGAAGGATAACTATGGGACATGACAGTGGAATTATTATAGTTAGTAGTGACCATAGTGCAATTTATAAGTGTATCAAATCAATCCATTGTGCACTTTAACCTTACACCATGTTATATGCCAATTCTATTTTTTAAAAATGAAGTGCCATTTGGATTTAAAAGAAAACCTCACCCAAAACCAAAGCATTCAACATGGAATTTATGTTTTACTTACTGCCTTCTATGGGGCGCTGAGCGGGGGGCGGAGCTGCGGATGTTACCGAGGGAATGCACCTGCAGCCGCCTTGCTGACTTCCACAGGCTCCCCTTCCTTCTCCTGCCCCTCACGAGGCTGAGTCCCCTGGGCGTCTCCTGCTGGCTGACCATTGACCCTCCCACCCTCCACCCCATCACCCCCTGGGATGGGCAGCGAGCAGTGTGACATCCCATCATGAACGGGAAGAGAGACTCAGGGCTGCAGGAACAGGGAGAATCAGGGAGTGAGATGAGTGGGAGGAAGGAAGGGTCTGGAGGCCCAGGATGGTTTCTATCCAGCCCCAGGGAGTGGGGACCTGGTTCCCCCCTGTACTGTGTCCTCATCCTGGGAGGCAGGGATCCAGGGAACCTCGAGACCCCTCAGCTCTGATTTGGGGTCAGGCAGATTCCCGAGCATCATCTATGGGCTTTGTCCTTCAGGGCACAGGCCAAGGAGTCCCAGGACTTCCCAGGGGCCCGGCCTGGAGTGGGCGCAGGCTCTGGGGCTCCGAGCAGCCGGAGGACTGATGTGGACTCCGGGGGAAGCTGAGCTGAGAGCAGGCAACTCTGCGCCGTTCCCGGCACACTAATTAAATACAGGGATTATACACCGCCATCTCCCCAGAAAGCAGATTTATCGTACCTCGTTACCAGGTTTTATACACTCCACTTAGGCGAGACTCATGTTCTGTATTAGGAAAGAATGCTGGGTCTTATGGCGCTAAACCTTCGGCTATTAAGAGGGAAACATTCAGAAATGACAGTGGTGATGGGAGGCGGCACTTGTAGGTCCCTGAGCAGATGCTGAGGCCAGACCCGGTTCAGATGGCCCCGCGTTCCCGGCTGGTCACAGGGGAGGGCTCCGCCGGAGTGCAGATGGCACCAGGCTGAGCTGTGCCCTCGGAGGGGTGCGCATTCATTCTCCACTTCTCCCCAGGTGCTCCCTCCTGGGGAGGTTTGCACAGGACCAGCTCCTTATGATTTAACCACACCCAGGGCTAGTCCTAGGGCCTAGCACGGCTGGGTTCAGACGTAGGTAGACGTAGGGGTGTGTGTGTGTGTGTGTGTGTGTGTGTGTGTGTGTAGGTGTGTTTTTATAGGTAGAAATGTGTATGTGCACGTCCGATGGGATTGTGTGTGTAAAACTTAAATATAATTTTCATTTATTATCCAAGGAAGAGACCCACATGTCAAATAGTTATACCAGAATCTTAATGAGAAATAGCAGACCCCTGGCCCGCTCCTCCTCGCCTCATTCCCATTCCCCAGAGCGAGAGCTTGCTCCTCAGAGCGGTTGCTTTGCATATTCACCTGAAGGTTTCTGAAGATCACACACACATGCCGTCCCTTTGAATGCTGCCTCGTTAGACATGGGAGGGCTTGCTGCTGTGGAAGATGCGGGTGTAACTCTGTTCTCCCCCCCACCTCCACGTGCGTGCCCTCTCCCGCCTTCCTCCTCATCCACTCAGCACCCACTTTGGCTAAATGAACAGTCCGTGTGATTTCTTCAGCCAAAACGTGACGATGCTCCATTCGAGTTGTTATGATCACCAACATGTGTGCACGTGAATATGCAGTGTCTCCTGATTGCATGGTGAATATCTCAACTGTGAATATGCAATGTCTTGTAATTGCATTTTCTTTCTTCTGCAACTGCTTACTTTGTCCAGAGCAGAAGCAACTGCTCTGTTCAGTGGCGGGATTTCTGTGCATCTCAGACTCACCAGGTATGGTTGAACCCACCAGACGACCTCTCGCTCCCCGAGCTGCTGTTGTGGCTCAGCCTGCAGAGCTGCTCCCCAGGCCTGCTGCCCGGTTCCCTTCCTGGGGCTCCCTTCCCATGAGCCTGGGAGACCCCCCATCTCCTGTGCTGTCTTCAGGTTCTGGGATTCCCCTCCCATCCCATCCTCCCGGGATAGACACTTCCTCTCAAACAAAGAGCATGGGCCGTATATTTCGGAAGGTCCTTGTTTTCCTTAATAGTGGCCCCCAAGTGCAAGAGTAGTGATGATGGCGATTCAGATACGCCAAAGAGAAGCCAGAAAGTGCCTCCTGTAAGTGACAAGGTAGAAAAAAATACGTATCAGGTTCTGTACTCTGCCATTTCAGGAGTCCCTGGGGGTCTTGGAATGTGTTCCCCTTGGATAATGGAGGGGCTACTGTAAATTTATGCTCACAATTTAGAATGATCTGCTGAGTCCCAACATTGCTGTGGACCCATGCTTTCATTACTAATCCTTTGTCTATGACCTGCTTTCTCTTTCTAGAAGCTTTCAAGATTTCCCCTTTCTTCACCTGGAGTTGTGATATTTCTCAATAGCGTGCCTTTGTAGTGACCTCTGGCATTCATACAGCTGAATTCTCAAAGGACCCTTTCAATCTGGAAATGTATGCCCTTTTGGGGTAGTCTTTCATTTCCGCCATAATTATCTCTTCTCTTTTTTCTCTGTTTTTTACTTTCTAGAACTTCTAGTATTCAAAGATTGTTTTCCCACATTGATTCTCTAATTTAAAAAAAACACAAAAACTTTTTGGCCTCCATTTTCCATTCTTTGTTCTATTTTACAAATTTATTATTATTATTTAAACAAAGTTTCTCAATTTCTGTTTTTAGATATAATATTTTCTTTCCTCTCCAAGGATATTGAAATCTGCAAAAGTTTTTTTCTCCTCGTATCTGTGTTTTGGCTCCTTTATGATGTCTGTTGACTTTGCTGTTAGAGACTTTTCTCAAGGGCTTGGTGATTCTTGGCCGTCCACATGTGTTTGAGGGAAATGGCAGGCTGCTGGTCAGGAATATTACTTTGGAAGTGCATACAGAGGCTTCCTTATTCAAACACAGAGCCATTCTTTTTGCCTCTCTCCGACCCACCCCCTGAGTTCAAAGGTCAGTTTCTTAGGCCGCTTCCCTTGGGATGGTCACCTAGTTCAGGGAGGAATTGCCCCCTGCCTGGGAATCAAGGCCTGGCTGCATGTGGTCCTGGAGTTCCCTAACTTTGTCTTATTCCCTTTCTCTCTCCAAAAAACAATAGAAGACATATATACTCGAGTGACGATTAAAAGAATATTATAAGACCAATATCGCTGAAGCTCTCTCTCCCTTCTACATATGTAACCACTTTTCTGGCTTTTTGTATGTATCATTTACTCCCCTCCAGAATGTTATCATATACATGCATGGCCCCAAACAATATATTCCTGGCCTTTTTGATTTAACATTATAGAAATTGTACCATGCAGTTAAGTATTCTTATGCAACTTGCTTTTTTTCCTCTTACCGTTGGGTTTGTGAAATTTGTTCATGATGATCTACATACTTGACCTTGATTAATGTTCACTATTGTATACCATCCCGTTGTGTGACCATACCATAGTTTGCTTCTTCATTTTCCTACTTATGGATATTTTGGGATCTTTTCTAGAAAAAACGTGCTATAAATAGTTTTGTAAGTATATCTGGCTGCACATATGGTATGTACCTAAGAATGGAATCACTGGGCCACGTGTAATACTCAGACTCAACTCGAGTAGCTGATGCCAAACTGCATTCCAAAAATGCTTGAGCTAATTTCCACTCTGTCTGGCGGTGAATGAGAGGTTCCATTACTCTACATCTTCACCAGCACTTTGTTCCATTCGATTCTGCAATTGGGAAGGCACATATATTCTACAACATTTTCAAGTGAAATTTTTTTGATTATATAATACGATGTCTTTTCAAAAGCTTATTCTCATTTCTTCTTTGTAGAATATCTGTTCGAGTCTTCTTCACAGCGTTTCATTGGGTCATGTGACTATTTCTCATTGATTTTAGGAGTTAAATGCGTATTCTGGATTCTGATCATTTGGTCATACTCATAGGTGGCAGGTGGCATCCCCAGTTTGAGCTGCCTTCCCTCTTTCTTTCAGGTGTCTCTTCATTACCAAGAGTTCTTAACTTTAGTGTAGTTTAAATGATCATTTTTATAAAAAAAACAAACTATATTATCTATTTTTTGTCTCTGTCACTCCATTAGTCAGTCTGCTATCCTTGCACCAATATCATGTTATTCCCTAAATCCAGGGTCAGCAAACTGTGGCTCTTGAGCCACATGTGGCTCTTTGGCCCCTTGAGAGTGGCTCTTCCACAAAATACCAAGGCCTGGGCAAGTCTATTTCGAAGAAGTGGTATTAAAAGAAGTTTAAGTTTTAAAAATGTTGGCTTTCAAAAGAAATTTCAATCGTTGTGCCATTGATATTTGGCTCCATTGACGAATGAGTTTGCCGACCACTGCGCTAAGTGAATGGAGCTTTCTAATAACTCCTGATGATTGGTGGGGCAGGTTTCCCTACCTGAGGCTTCTGTGGTGTACTGACTCCTTTTGTTCCCGTCTGTGTATGTAAGGACTATTGAAAACTGAGCTTGACATATCCACTTACCAAATTTCTCCAACTCTTCCATAAATCTGTAAACTGTTTCAATCAGGATTCAAGTCAAGTTCATCCCAAGAGTTTGGCATGGTCTGGACTTTGCCATCACATCGTCATCGTGTCATTTAATGCATTCTTCTGTTTTCTCTCTTTCTTGTAAATAGATAGTTTGAGACTTGATCAGATTCAGGTTTTTATTGGGGAGGGGGAGAGGCAAGACTGCTTCAGGTGGTGGAACGCACTTCCACCTGGAGATGGGTCAGACTCGGTCATCTATCCCTCATGTTAATGGCAGCCATAGATCATTATGGCTAGATCCGTCAGTTCACTAGGGATTCTAAAGTGGCTGCATTCTAACCATCATTCCTTCCGACTGGAGTTATTTCATGAAGATAACTCTCCCCCTAATTAACTACTAATTACCTTGAGGTCCACTTTATAAAGGAAACAGGACAAATGGGCTCTCACCAGAGTCAGCCATCTGTGTTGAGCTCTGGCTGCGATTCCTCCATTTACCAGTTTTCCAAGGAGTGACTTGGTGAGCCTCCTCTAACAGTAGCAGTTACATTTTTTAGAATGTCATCATGAATTCATGGGTTAAATCTATGTGTTTTAATCCATTTTGATCATTATCCTCACTGATCCGGCAGTTGGTTAGCTTCTTTGAAATCCAAAATTACAAGTCGTTCTGGGCTCATATGGCCAATTTTTTTTTTTTTTTTTTTTTTTTTTTTTTTTTACCCCAGATCTGGAATTAGCCATCCATCCACGAAGTTCTGGTTGCTATTAGTGCAAAATACTATAGAGAAACTAGAGTCTGGGCATTAGGAGTCCTTGTTGCTGTTGGCGTAGACAGTGTGCCTGGACTGTCCCAGTGGATAGAGCTCAGGATACATAAATACATGCATCTACATTAAAGACATATCAGTACTGCTTATTGTAGTGATGACAGGGTCTTTATTTAACTCCATCAGTCTTACTTCTGTGAGATGTCCCCTTCATGGCATTAAAAAGCATTTTGAGTTCTTACCAACAGTGTATAAAAGTATTCCCCCCCCCCCCCAATATATATTTTTTAATCCTTACCTGAGGATATTTTCTTTCACTGATCTTTAGAGAGAGTGGAGGGGTAGGCAGGGAGAGAGAGAAGATCATCAATATGAGAGAGACAAATCTATTGGTTGCCTCCCGCACATACCCTGACTGGGCAGGGGATTAAACTTGCAATCAAGGTACATGCCCTTGACTTGGAATTGAACCCGAGATCCTTTAATTTGCAGGATGATGCTCTAACCACTGAGCAAAATTAGACAGGGCTTCCCCTTTGTATTTTTAGAAAACTTTTAGATTAAATTTGCCGGGACTGGTTTGGCTCAGTGGATAGAGCGTCGGCCTGCAGACTGAAAGGTCCCGGGTTCGATTCCGGTCAAGGGCATGTACCTTGATTGTGGTCACATCCCCTGTGGGGGGTGTGCAAGAGGCGGCTGGTCGATGTTTCTCTCTTATCGACGTTTCTAACTCTCTGTCCCTCTCAATTCCTCTCTGTGTAAAATCAATAAAATATATTTATAAAAAAAAACAAAAACTTTTAGATTAAATTTAATATCTCAGCATTGTTTCAATTTATACTTGTCTTCTTTGGAGCAAGCTGAAAATTATATATATTATATAACTATATAAAATATTTATATATTACATATATAATTACATATATGAAAATTACATATGTGTCTATATATTTGATGTGTGTATACACATAAGTAATGAACACACATGTATTTATTTATAAGTCAGCTTGTCAAGATCTACAAAAACTCTTGTTGAGAATTTTTATTAGAATTGCATAGCATCTATAGACCAATTCTCACCTGGATATTTTTATGATATTGTATCTTTCTGCACATGAAATCTGTGTCTTTATCTGTGTATTTGGTCTTCTTCAGTGCCTCTCAATAAATCTTTCTAATCTCTTCCACAAAGATCTAGAGCATCTTAGACTCTCTTAGGCCCTTGATGCACCTTGTTGCTATTATAAATGGTGTCTTTAAAATTTTTATTTCTATGTACTTTATAGTTAAATAAACATAATTGAGTTTGTACACTGCTCTCAGGTGCAATGATTGTGCTAGCTTTCCTATTACCTTTAATAATTGTAGATTCTTAGGTTTTCCATGAAGACCATCGTCTAGAATGACAGATGGTTTTGTTTTTCTATTCCAGTCTGTCTACATTTGATTTCTTTATTGTGTCTTTGCTGCTGAATGCCTTCAGGATGACATTGGATCACATCAGAATCCTAGGTTATCTGTGCTCAGAGCACTGTAAGCTCTCCTCCATCTGGCCAGGGAGCAAAACTCATAAGAAAAGCTTCAGCCCAGCTGGCATGGCTCAGTTGAGCATCAACCTATGAACCAGAAGGTCACGGTTCGATTCCCAGTCAGGGCATGATCCCAGTGTGGGGTGTGCAGGAGGCAGCCAGTCAATAATCCTCTCTCATCATTGATGTCTCTATCTCTCCCTCCCTCTCCCTTCCTCTCTGAAATAAAAAATATATATATTTAAAAAGGGAAAAGCATCAGCTTTTTCTCCTTGCCCATCCCCCATTGCTTTTTGGATTTGACTTCTGTGCAGTGAGGCACTCCGTTGGAGTTTTGCCAGCAGACTTCCTCCATGCAGTCAGCTTGGATGGGCAGAGGAAATGTGGCCTCTTAGACCTCATGTCACCATGAGCAGGTGGCTGGGCTGGGACTCCAGGGAGTCGGTAAGTTGTGAAATAAGGATCCCTGAACCGTCATGGGTGGTGTGAGCTGAAGGAGCAGGGAGTCTTATATCCAGAAGGTCCTGAGGGTCAGATGTAAGAAGCCACTCCAGCGTCATTAAGACAGAAGAGGCCTAGACCATGAGGTCAAACCTGAGGATTGGGAGACCAGTAGGCCCTGGACCGTGGTGGGGTCACATACAAGTGCCTGTTCCCTCCTCTCCCCGCCAATGCCTGGCAGCCACGGATCGTCTCACTGCCTCCACAGTCCTGCCTCTTCCAGGATGTCACGTGCTGGAATCACACAGTAGGCAGTCTTTTCAGACCGGCCTCCTTTGCTTGGCAATGTGCATTTATGGTTCCTCTGTCTTTCCATGGCTCCACAGCTTGTGTCTTTTTAGGGCCGAATAATAGTCCATTGTCTGGCTGGACCATAGCTGGTTTATCCATTCGCCACCTGAAGGGCACCTTGGCTGCTTCAATCATGAGTAAAGCTACTATAAACAGCCACGGGCCACTGTTTTGTGTGGACATACGTTTCCAGCTTCTTCGGGTAAATACCAAGGAGCACCAGTGCTGTATCATCTGATGAGACTCTGTGTAGTTTTTTAAGAAACTGTCTTTCAAAGTGTTCCATTCCTGGTTGGTGGACTTCCTGTCCAATCCCCTCGGGAAGTGGGTTATCCAGGCCAGGAGCCGGGGGGAGGAAAGGGGGAATCTGAAGACCCACCTTTCTCTCTCTCTCCCACCACCCACCCCTTCTAAGTTCTGTGACTCTCTCTCCTCAGTATTTCCCCAAAGGCCCCGTCTTCTGTAGCGGGGGCTAATGCGAAGGTCTCCTCACTGCCTATCTCCAGGCTCCCTTAAGCATCCCAGGGATGAGCAGTGCCTGTGGTCATAGCTGTTGCCATGGAGACCAGAGGCAGGAAGAGGAACATCTCCTGAAATCTCTAGTCCACTCCTTGCTTCTCATAGTGTGGTCCCTGACCACCTGCACCAGAGCCTGGGGCTGCTTAGACAGGCCTCAGGGATCTGATCTTTGGGGAGCCCCCAGGCCTCAGCATCTGTAGCTCCTCATCTCCACGCCCCCAGGTCCTCTGCTCCGGCCCCGTAGGGCCTGGGAAAGGAAAGGTCTCTGAGCTCAGGGCTCGCTCCTGCCTGAGAGAGTCTCCTAGGACGGGGTCCTTCCACTCTGCTCTCCAGAAAGCCACCACCCTCCCAGCCCTTCTTTGTCCTCATCGGGCCAGCTCCTATTTCTCTGTGCCTTTTCCCACCTCTCTCTCATTTTAATTGATTGCTAAGTGTGAAGGCATTTAGTGCGTATGAATTTGTGTTTTGCTGAAACCTCTCTTTCTGCAAGCATGCTCCCCCCTCTTTCCAGTCAGCTAAATCTCGCCTCCCCAGATTCAGTGGCTCCGGGCGGGCGGAACCGGGGCGGAGTGATTTACCCAGCGCCTAATTTGACCCAGAAACGCTGTCCCCGCCCCAAGCACAGCCCTCGCAGGGGAAGCAGGTCTGCTTTTCCAGTCATCCAACGGACAGCAAGGGGCACTCGGGGGTGATGGGGGGCGTTTGCCCAAATGGGAGTGGGGATGCTACAGGGGAGGGGATGCACCTGGTCTCGAGCTTGGGGTGACCCCAGAGAAGATGAGCACATGCTTTCCTCTCTCCGTGACGATGGAGAGCTGATGGTCCTCCCCTTGGCCCCGGAGACCTGGTGCTCCTGCACTGTGAGCAGCCAGGCGGTGTCATGGAAACGGACGTGTCTCCCGGTGACCCTGACACTCGGAACCAATTTCTATGTCTGCAAATGATGGCTCTCCTGGTAGGCGCTCACCAAGTGAGGGGCTCGTTATTACTGAGACTCGGATAGACAGGTGTTAACCTGCTCCTTTGAGAGCTGACATTGGATGTGCTCAGTTGGCCTCTCTGAGGTCACATGTCTGTCCTGCACAGGAGGTGGCTGAGTGAGATTTGAACCCAGCTGCCACCTCCCCGACAGCACACATACACCAGGCCTTCATGTTCGCTGTAGCTGCCAGAGCCTAGGAGGCAGGCTTCCAGGGGCCTGGTTCTCCACTCTGACTTCCCCCATTGGTCAGGGGGGCTCATGGGTATCCTCCTCCGCCTCCTCCTCCTCCGCCTCCTCCTCCTCCTCCTCCTCCTCCTGCTCCTTTAAAACCTCACCCAAGCATATTTTCCCCATTGATTTTTATAGAGCATGAAAGAAATGGGGAGAGACCGAGAGAGGAAAACATGGATGTGAGAGAGACACATTGATTGATTGCCACACGCATGTGCACCAACCGGGGCTGGGGATCAAGCTTGCAGCCCAGGCACGTGTGCCTGACAGGGAACCAAACCCACAACCTTTCAGTCCTGTTGGCTGATGCCCCAACCACTGAGCAAAACTAGCTAGGGCTTGTGGCTTCCCTTGAGCTCTTGCCTGCCCCTCGCAGTTCATACCCTTGTATTCTTGGTCTGAGAAACAGGGAGGTGTCCAGAAAATGAAGAAGGCCCTGCCATGCCCAAGTCAGTGCCTGCAGGCTGCTGCGCCCAGAGCAGAGACCAAGCTGTGCACGTCCGTGACCACCTGAGGTAGAAGGAAGGGTGCGATAAACGTGTGCCTCACACCTGAAACCAATTTGGCTCAGTGGATAGAGCATCGGCCTGCGGACTGAAGGGTCTCAGGTTCGATTCAGGTCAAGGGCATGTACGTTGGTTATGGGCACATCCCCAGTGGGGGTGTGCAGGAGGCAGCTGGTCGATGTTTCTCTCTCACTGATGTTTCTAAATATTCCTCTCCCTTCCTCAATTAAAAAAAAAAAAAAATATATATATATATATATATATTTTAAAAAGTGCGCCTCACAGCAATGTGCTGGGTGGGAACTGACCCCCAGGGGCAGGCGTCAGTTCAGAACCAGGCTCCCACACCACCTTTCTCCTGGGCTGCTCAGCTCAGCTGTCAGATGGGGGATAATCACCCGGCGGCTTCCGCACCCTCTTCACACCCATGGGTTGTTGTGAAGAATGGACACGTTAATGGATGTGAGCGTATATTGCATATTCTTTGGCACACAGTAGGTGCTTTAAAATGATTTTTATGTTTGGACCTATGGAGACAAAACAATGTAATAGAAATCTGTTAAAAAAAATAATGATTATTAAAATACCCAGGAGAGCTGTTGTCCAGTTGTCGAAAGCAGACAGGACAGATTTTAGCTGGTCTATCTGCCGAGCGCGTGCCTCCAGACCTTCAGGACAGGATGCGACTCAGAATCACAAGGACACCTGTCTTTGTTAAACATGCACACACATGTGTACACACACACACACACACACACACACACGGTGACTAGGACGTGTGCTGATTACAGACACATGAAGAAGTTCGGCCTCTGTCAGTCGGATCAGCAGTTCTCCCCCCCGGTTTTGCATCACCCCGGGGTGTCTCCAATTATCTCAAGAAGGGTCAGGAACCACTCAAGATGTTATTAATTTTAATTTATTCCAATTAAATATATAAATGGGCCACGTACCACTTTGTGGAAGGAGTGGGGTCGGGGGGGAGTGTAATCATATCTGAAAACCAAATCCACGGTTCTAGTAGCCTGCTTCGAAGGACAGATCCTCTCCCCACCATGCGACCCATCGCCTCCTGTCCCCACCTCCCATGCTCCTTTCTTAAAACCGGGTGCTGGGAGCCAGCTCCTCAGGGGCTGGGGATTTCGGGTTCCTTTCCCTTCTGTCCCTTCTCTTTCTCTTTCTCTCATTCTGTGCGTGCCCTGTGGGGTGCTCCGACTGATAACTGGCAACAACTGATTCTGTCTAGAGAGCCAGCGTGTCGTGGGAAAGGGAGGCCGGGCGGGTCGGGGTCCAGAAACCCAGGTTCCTGTCCTGCCTCAGCCTCTCGGGGCTGCGTGACTTTGGGCGAATCTGCGTTGGACAGGTCTCTGCGAGGCTCATCACCCGAGCGCTTCCCGCCCCATTAGGTCAAGGTCAGCTTGCAGGCCGTGGTGCAGCAGGGGCCGGTGCACAGCCCTCAGGATGTCTGTGTGCATTGCTTCACAGCATTTATTAGGCACCGTCTTGTGCCAGGCGCTGCGCCCCGTGAGGGAGAACAACCACATGCAGAAGATGAGGTGCCCTGTGCCTGAGTGGCTCGTAGAGAAAGGGTTAAGCTGGGACCTGGGAAATGCACGGAAAATGTGGGCCATGAAGGGGACAGCTGCTGCCCCTGCCTCTGCACCCGGATGTTCCCGGCCTCCAGGTCCCGCTTCCGGGGACAGCGAGGGACGGGTCCCTGTCCACAGCGAGGGCTGCCACCGGGGAAGGCCCTGGTCCCGGGCGTTACTCTCCCTCCCGCTGTTCCTGAAGGACATGCCGTGCTCAGCCTGTGTCCTCCATCAGGTCTCTGGGTGGCCAGTTAGAGAGACACAGGAAGGTCCCAGCTTCGCATGGATTTGTGGGACAAGGGGATGGGGATGATGGACAGAGCCTTAAGTTTTAAGGAAGAAGAGCGGGAGCTGGGGAGGGAGGCGATCGGTCACGTGGAGGGGAGAGGATCTGTCCTTCCCGCTGAGACGCTGCCACGTGACCCCGAAGAATTGCGTCCTTCTCAGCCCAGCCGCTGGGCTGCCCTCCCCCACAGAGGCCTGGGGTGGGCCAGTGTCTATGGGAAGGTCTCTCTCTCAGAACCTAAGAGACTGAAGACAGTGGGTGAGCAGAGCTAGAGCCCATGGGACCTGGAGCCCAGCGTGGCCTGTGGACGCTGAGCAGGTGGCCAGGTAAGCAGGCCTGGCTACCCTTGCTTTTGTTCTCTCCCCTCCTCCTTCCCTCCCCACCCTCTCCTCCCTCCTGCATCTCTCTCCCCCTGCCTTCTCTCTGCATCTGGCCAGTGCAGACTCACCCTTCAGCTCTCATCTCAGATTCCTTTTCATTCTGGAACCTCCACCTTAACCTCTATGGACAGGGCGGGTGGGCGCTGTCCTAATGGGTATTCACCGCTCCTCACCCCATATCTTTCATCTCCTGGTTCTCAGCCCCTTGAATTGTAATAGCCTGTTTTTACACTGTGGCTGCCTTAGACTGAGTCTGTGCTCTGGCTCCAAGCACGGGGCTTGGCAGCTAGTGGGTGCTCAGTAAATGTTTCTGGAATGAACAGGGGTTGAGGGTACTGGTGCGGGGCTGAGACCCCCCGGGCGCTCAGTGCCACGCCAGCAGGAAGATGTCCCAGCGAGCTGTCGGGCTGTGGGATTGGCGTGCTGCCCTGGGTCACAGATGGTCCTGCGGGCCTGGTTGACCTTTGTACTCCTCCTCACCCAGGCCGCTGGATCCTGGGCTGCAGCCGCAGCTCCATCCCGGTTCTTGGGCAGATTTCCAAACGTTTTTACCTCCAACGTGCTTTGCATACTGCCACACATTTTTTAAACCGATACACAATTTCAGGAACATTTAATCAATAGAGTCTTGATTCATTTTTCCCTTAAATCATCAGTATTATTGTTGCGGAGAGCCCATTTGAAGTTCAGGAAAGCTTTTAAGCATCTTTAATAATCATTTTCTTCCCTCGCGTCCTATTTTTTTTTTTTTTTAAACCATCTTTTTGAAAGATACTTTTTCCAGTGGTTGAATGCGCTCAAAATACCAGGTTCCTGGTGGCTTAAATTGTGGCCAATATGCAGTTCTGGAAGGAAAGTAGGTTTTTCCGGAACGCTTTCATGTGGATATATGTTGAAGGAAAGCAGTGTTTGCGGCCGGTGGTGTGTGAGCTTTCTGAAAAGGGCTCTTCGCTCCCGGTTGTGACCTGAGACTGACTGGAGCAGGTGAGTCAGGAACACCTCGCTTCTCACATTGGAAGGCCTCAGATCCTTTAAGCACCAAATACACCCCTGGCAGGCAATCATCTCTGTGTTCTCGGGTCTGATGCTGTGGTTTGCCTGTTGTACCTGACATGTATGTGGTGCTGAGTGTGCACCTGCTATCATGCTAAATGCTCCATGTGCAGCCCCTCGTGAGGTTATTTTCATCCTATTTTGCAGACAGGAGATCTGAGGCAGAAGGCTGGCGAGTTAGTTTCCTGGGGCTGTTGTGACGCATGGCCTTGAATTTGGTGGCTTGAACCAACAGGAAGGTGTTGTCTCACCGTTCTAGCGGCCAGAAGTCTGACATCAAGGTGTGGTCAGCACTGTTCTTGTAAAGGCTCTGGGAGGCCATCTGCTCATGCCTCTTGAAGCTCTAGCATTCCTTGGCTTGTGGCCACATCACTCCGTCCTCTGCCTCGGTGGTCATATTGCCTCCTCTTCATCCGTGGTGGTCTTCTTCTCTCTGCCTCTGTCTCCTCTCAGGGCACACTTGTCTTTGAATTTAGGGCCCTTCTGGAGAGTCCAAGATAAATCCCTCCTTTCAGAATCCTTAGCTTAATCTAACTTTTGCCATATAAGGTATAATATGCACTCTTCTACCATATAAGATAATGTTCACCAGTTTTGGGGTAAAGACATGGGCAGATCTTTGGAAGAGGGGGTGCCTTTTAACCCACTACTGCCTGTAAAGAGCACCGTTGGGACTTGAACCCCAGCAGTGTGACCACAGGGGTGGGCTCTGTGCTCCCCGTTGCATTGCTAATGTGCCAGGAGAGCAGCCATTGACTCTGTAAAAGTGGTCGGGTTCAGTCAATGTGGCTGGGGTTTGCATTGGTCTGTGGCCCTGAGGATACTAGTTTCCTGTCTTAGTCTGTTCAGGGTGCTGTCACAAACTGTCACTGACTGGGTGATGTGTAAACAACCAAAATTTATTGCTCAGTTCTGGAAGCTGGGAAGTCCAAGGTCAGGGTGCCCACATGGTCGGCTTCAGGTGTGGGCCCTCCTCCTGGCTCCTAGCCAGCACCTCTCGCCATGTCCTCAGAGGGTGGGAGGGGCTGGGATCTCCTTGGAGCCCCTTTTATAAGAATTCTAACCCCATTCATGAGGGCTTCCTCTTTAAGACCCATTTTATAAGGTCTTCTCTTATAAAGGTCTTCCTCTTTAAGGCACATCTTGGAAGCTCGCTTCCTAATACCATCATCTTTGGGGGTTAGGATTTTAACGTATGATGTGAGGGAATGCAACCATTATGACCGTAGCATATCCTTTCTGTCTTTCTGTTTTTGTGTGTTTTTTTTTTTTATTTCTTCCCAACATGAACAAAATACTTAGGTCTTTTCACTTCTGCACATACAGTAAACTCCACAGTTTACGTGGCCCATGTTTTTACCATGGCCTGTGGTCTCACACTGTGGATAGTGATGTGACTGCTCACTGGGACGGGTGGTTATGATATTACAGTAATAGATATTAATATATCTCTGTTATTAAATTCATCTGCATGAAAGAGCCATATTTTTGGTCAACAATCATCAAATATATATATTTAACATTTTCATTGATTTCAGAGAGGAAGGGAGAGGGAGAGGGAGATAGGAACATGGACTGGCTGCCTCTTACATGCCCCGCACTGAAACGTGAAACCCGGGCATGTGCCCTGACCAGGAATCGAACCGTGAACCCCTGGTTTATAAGTCGACGCTCAACCACTGAGTCACGCCAGCTGGGCACCCATCAAATATTTCATGTGGTTCAGTCTCATATGTAGTTAACGTATTCTGCCAGTTAGCATTCCCATCTCTTCCCTCCACTTGCCTTCCTCCTCTGCTTCCTGCAAAGGCCAACTAAATATCCCTGTTTCCTGCGTGTGCCTTTGAGTCCAGCGCATGGCTAATTGGATCCATCTCTACTCTTTTTTTTTTTTTTTTTAATTTTTATTGATTTTTTACAGAGAGGAAGGGAGAGAGATAGAGAGTTACAAACACTGATGAGAGAGAGTCATTGATCAGCTGCCTCTTGCACACCCCCCACCAGGGATGTGCCAGCAACCAAGGCACATGCCCTTGACTGGAATCGAACCCGGGACCCTTCAGTCCACAGGCCGACGCTCTGTCCACTGAGCCAAACCGGCCTCGGCCATCTCTATTCTTGAGTCACTTGGATAGCCCTTTCTTTGGCCATTCTGGCGCTTTGTCACGCCCCAGTCCCATCCTAATTCTGTCTCCAAAGAGGGCACGGAGCAGCCAGCCCATCTCAAAGTCATCAGCTTCCATTAGGGTCTGGGAGTATCTGTTTGAGACCAACGTGTATTTTCCTGCTGGCAAGTCAGTAGCAGGATCACGTACGGTGCCCATTGCTGACACTGAGTACTTATGGGTAGCGTCAGGTTGGGCTCAAGTCTAAAAATATTCCCTTCCCTTTGGCATCCCCTCCTTTCTGCAGTGACCCGGCTCACAGACGGCATTTTTGCCGCACTCTAAGCATTTACACATTTAATGCATCCTGAAAGATTAACCTATATTATGCACGGGCAAGTGCAAATGTTTCCTTTCCTGGCAAGAACTGTGTTATTGGAAATCATTTATTGAGATTTATGTCTTCACGGAGCTGAAGGCTGTTTGCATTGTTAAGGTTCCCCAAAGCCAAGCTGGAAATTCAGGGGTGGGGTGTACTTGGAAGGCCCCTCCCAGGAATGGAGCTGTCAGTCACCCCGTTAATACTTATCACGCGTGCACTCTCTGTGTGTGCCCCCAAGAATGCATCCGTGGCTCCGTGGTTGTGTGACCTTGGGCAGTTTGCTTTCTCTCTTTGGACCCTAGTTGCCCATCTGCAGGATGGGGTGATGGGATGATAATAATGGCACACATTTTATCGAGTTGCTAACAAGGATTTGTGGACTTGGCCCAGAGCTGAACCTCTACGTCCTTGTAGTTCCAGATATAGAAGAGCGTGTGGTAGAAAGTGAGTGCTCTGTTGCTGAAAGTGCTTGGCAGGGATGGAGAGATCAATCAACAGATTTGCTGAGGGGATTCCACTACTCGAAGAGAGGAGATTTTCCCCTTGAGTTCGTGAGTCTAGGATTATATGTTATCTTGATCTGGGAAGACAGTAAAAAAATGTGTATCCTAGCAGGTGAAAGGCAGGAGGGATCATCAGAGACCTCACACAGAGTAAACAATTATTGCATAACTAGAGGCCCTGTGCATGAAATTCGTTTATGGCATGGGGGGAAAAGGGGGTCCCTCAGCCCGGCCTGTGCCCTCTTGCAACCCAGGACCCCTTGGTCAGATATCCCTCTCACAATCCAGGACTGCTCACTCCTAATGGTTCTGCCCCTAGACCCACGTAATGAACGAGGGCTGAGCTGCTGGCATAGGACAGGCACGCACAAAGCACACCCCGTCCCACCTCCCCGCCGAGCCCGGGCCTCAGCTGGCCATTCCCACCTCACAGAACTGCTCGGTCCGTCAGAGGAGGGAAGGTTCATGATCACATTAAAGAGCCAGAGTTTCCTCAGGGGTTGCCACCTCTCCCACCCCGCCTCCACCTTAGGCCCCGTACAGAGGTTGGGACACAGTTGGACGGTAATTACGTAGCCAGTGAATGATGGGGTGATGGAGAAACAACTGGACAAGGAATGGTGTGCGTGGTGACGGGGAGGTCCTCCACCCATCCTGAGCCAGAGCGGCTCAGCCTCTGCCGGGGGAAGAGCATGACCAGAGCCAGTAGCTGGCGTGGGCTAGAGCAGTGGTTCTCAACCTTCCTAATGCCGCCTCGACCCTTGAATACAGTTCCCCGTGCTGTGGTGACCCCCAACCATAAAATTATTTTTGTTGTTACTTCATAACTGTAATGTTGCTACTGTTATGAATGATAATGTAAATATCTAATATGCAGGATGGCTTAGGCGACCCCATGAAAGGGTCGTTCAACCCCCCAAGGGGTCGAGACCCACAGGTTGAGAACCGCTGGGCTGGAGGGAAGACAGTGAGCCCAGGGGACCGACACGTGGTTCAAATCCCAGACCCCAACGTTTCCTAGGTGTGTGCCAGAGGGCTGGTCCTTCGCCAGCCTCCGCTCTGCCGCCTTGGTCTCTATAAAGTGGGAGAACCAGTCCCTTCCGTGTGTGAAAATGGGGAGCAGGGCCCACAATGTTTCAGGTGGGGGGGGGGCATGCAGCACACAGTGGCTGGTGCTTTGGGGCTGTGAGCAGTGACCTCCCCCTGTGCATTCCCTCCGGGGCTGCTGCTTAAGCTGTGGATAATGTAGAGTCGCCACTCTTTCTCCTCAGCCAGACTCCTGACCGATGTCTTCATATTTTGTCCTCGAGAGGAGGCAGACTCCCCGAGGGCCCCTCCAGCTCGGCACCATTATCACGGCCCTTCTCCCAACCTCGGACCTCTCCTGTGCCCTCGGGTGAAGCACGCCCTCCTGAGGTCTGCAGGTGCTTCCCTCCAGGCCCTGCCTGAGGGGCCAGGGGCTCCCCACAACCCCGGGGATGGTCTGGCAGCAGCTCACTTGTTCCACCATCCCCTCTTGGTGTGCCTCTTCCTCCCTCATCGTTATTCTTGCTGGACCGTAGGTCATGGGTGCTCGGGCCCTCCGAGCAGAAGCCAGAGACTCTGCTGGGATGTGCTTAATGGATGTGCTTATTAGTGTTTGCAGGCCAGATGCTCGGGGGGCGCCAGCAGGATGCCCTCGGCCATCTGGGGGTCCCAGCTGGCTTTCTAGTCGCATTC
Organism: Pipistrellus hanaki; assembly: GCF_964339955.1. NCBI lineage: Eukaryota > Metazoa > Chordata > Mammalia > Chiroptera > Vespertilionidae > Pipistrellus > Pipistrellus hanaki. Next base: position 10,148,122 of record NC_140517.1, on the reverse strand, counting down.
TAACCAAGTTTCATTGGACATCCACTGTTGACTAACTTGGCTGTGTATCTGAACATTGCAACTTACCAAATCTACTCCGCATCATATGCGGAATGAGCATTTCCTGTTCATTCACGCAGCGTATTTCTTGAGCACTTACTATATAACTTGGCATGCACAAGGGCTGTTTACTTCCTAGTGTTCATCCTATATAAAAAAAGCCTAATATGCAAATTGACCAAACAGCAGCATGACTCAGTGGTTGAGTATCGACCTGGAAACCAATAGGTCACTGGTTCGATTCCCGGTCAGACCACAAGCCTGGGTTGCAGGCCTCGTCCCCAGTAGGGAGTGTGCAGGAGGCAGACGATCAATGACTCTCTCCCATCATTGATGTTTCAATCCGTCTCTCCCTCTCCCTTCTTTTCTGAAATCAATAATATATATATATATATATATATATATATATATATATATATATATATGAACATTGCATATATATATATATATATATATATATATATATATATATATTTAAAAAATTATTTTACTGTCCTTTCAGTGGGACTTGGGGAAGGAGTGAAAATAAGTATGATGTAAAACTCACCCACTTCCCAGAAATCACTTCCTTTCCTAATTAAACCTTCTCTTCCTCCCTGAGCCTGCTGCAGCCTCACTGGTACAGGGAAGTCCCGCCTTCACAGGGCATCTGGAGGCTCGAGGAGGGTGCAAGCATGTGCCTTGGCTCACTCCGGGTCCCAGGCGCAGGGCTCCATGAACCCCCGAATGTAGAGTGAGAGCTAGCAGCCTCACACCCATGTCCCCTTGTCCCTGTCCCCCGTCATTCTCCTTCCTCTGGGCTCCGAGGTGGCCTTTCCCCTTCCCCCATTGAGCCTGCATCAGGGCTCCTTTGTCCCACTTCAGTGGATTGGACATCTGGGGGGGGCGGGGGGGATGCATTTCTGCTTTGGAACTAATTGGCCCTGGACCAGCGGGAGAAACAAACCGGGAGCGGGAAGTTGAGGCTGCGGTGGGCTGCTCGCCCTGGCGACTGGGCAACTCGGGCTTTGAAGTGAGCTCTCTGCTCTGTGAAATGTTTAATGAAGGCCGGCTGCAGGCAGGGCTTAGAGGCCGCAGAGCCTTTTGCGTCCCTTCCAAAGGACCCCGCCCGGTTCTGTAACAAAGAGCCTCCACCAGCTGCAGCTTCGGCTCCCAGGCTCCAGCCGGGCGCATTCTCTCCTTTTGGTCAGAGCTGACCTTCCCAGCACCCAGGGCTGGCTGAGCTGCCCCAGCTCCCGGGCACCGCATTGTGTCTGCAGAACCTGCCTCCGGGCTTGTGATCTACGAATGCAACATCCCTTCCCGCTGGCTGCTCCTGGTTGGCCGGCTCTGCGCTCGGCTGGCTTTGTTCCATCTCTCTTAAGGGGCAGCACAGAGACCCTCCCTGTGACGGGACCTCTCTGTTTACCCAGCTCCTTCCCCTTTAATTGCTTCTCACCCAGTTTGGTTCTGAGATCCATCGCAAAGCCGCCCCTGATCCTTCCCTCCCACCCGAGGGTCCCCTTCAGGCTGTTTCTTAACTTCTTCCTCTTACAAAGGGTGGTCCCCCATCTCGCCAGCCTCCACTCTTGCCGGAGGACCAATCCCCCATTCCCATTCCAAACCCCTCCCCATGTATGCCCACCCCATGTTGTCCATGACCTCTGGTTAGGCTTATATGCATGCACATAATTCCTTTGGTTGATATCTCCCCTTTGCCCCTCCCCTCCCCTACCTTCCCTCTGAGGCCCGACAGTGTGGATATGTCATCTTAAATGGCAAAAGGGACTTGGTTGATGTGATTGTGGCTAAGGACCCGGAGCTGGGTGAGATTGCCCTGGATTACCCAGGGGGCCAATCTAATCACCTGAGTGCTTAAAATCAGAGCACTGTTCCTGGCTGCGGGGAACCAGAGAGATGGCATCAAGGGAAGGACACAGTCTATGTCTCCAGCTTTTACGATGGAGGGCGGTGGCCATGAGTGAAGGGAAGGGGCAGCTTCTAGAAGCTGGAAAAGGCAAGAATCGTCCTCCTTCAGAATGCAGCCCTGATGTTACCTTGATTTTAGCTCGGTGAGGCCCGTGTTGACTTCTGACCTACAGAATTGTAAGGTAATAAATGGGCCGCTACATTAGTGGTAATTAGCTATTGCATCAATGGAAAGCTCATACACTAGCTTTAGGATTAAGCGATAAATAATTCACCTTTCTGAGATCCAGAAATGAGCTGTATCTACCTCCTGGGGTTTCTCAGTGGATAAAAAACAAGATAACGGCTGTAAAGCGTTTAGTCCAGTGCCCAGCCCATCAGGAATGCTCACTTATGGAAACTCCATGCATTGCTGTGGGTTCTCATCGTGGTCGGCGTGGAAACGTAGGTCGAATGAACCCTGAGTGGACTGGTCTTCCGTCACTTCCCCTGACATGGTTGTTGGCATCGTGGACATCATCTGTTCCGCTGTTCTCCAGAGTGTGGAACCCAAGGGGGTTTGAGGGTATACAGTCAGACATGTTTTATTTGCATAGTCAGGCATGTTATTGTGCACTGAGAATATACAGCTGGCACATCAAATGCATTGTTCGCAGAAAAGGGACAACAAAGCGAACCCATTTCCAAAACATGTTGTAGGAGCACCGGTTCCCACAGGGAAGACGGTAGATAAGTGGCTGAAACGCTGATCTACTCTGCTTGTCTCATTCTAGAAATGGGGAGACTGAGGCTGAGGGAAGGAGGGTGAGAGGCGGACTGGTTGTGACAGTGAAAATCTGAATCTCTCTACTCTCTGCTTCTGCTTGTTACTGAGCTGTTTTGACTCAGGGCCAGCCCTTTAGGTTCCTTAAAAACTCAATACTCAGTCTTTAGGCATGGAAGGATTTTCAAGGGACTCCTCTTCATGCTACAGAATATGCTCAGTCTGACCCCCACTTTATTTATCTAGTTTCCAACCAAGGAAAGGAAATGTTCGCACAGGACCTTCGTATTAATCTGAACTCTTTTTGGTTGTTCAAGACTAAACTATGACTAGAGCCAGCTTAGGCAGGAGAATTTTTCTAGGCTCATGAACAAGGTAGGATCGAATAGCTAAACCACAAGAAGGACGAAGATACAGCTGGGCACTAGTCATGCCAGGGACTCTGCCATCTCGTTCTGCTCCTCTCTCATCTCTACTTTTCCCCAGAGAATGACTTCCCACTGTTCCTGGCCTTCTTGTCTCACTCTCACTTCTTCTGTTGGCAGATATCAGGAAAGGGCTGACTTTGGTTTCCAGTTTCAATGTGAAAAATCCCAGAGAAGAACTCTGATTGGTTGGGCTTGGGCTGAATGTTCAGTCCTGGGCCAATCAGATTGGTTGAGCTTGAGTTTAACATCTAACTCTGCACCAGTCAGATTGGGTGGACTTGGGGTAAATATCCAACCCAGCACCAATCAACTGTGTTTAATGGAGATGAGGAGGGACAGGGCTAAGTAAGAACAGGGCTGCTTTCTCTCAAGCTACAGGATGCTGTTCTACAAAGAAGATGGTGGTGGGATGTGGTGGTCAGACTTAGCCAGAGGTAACCTCTGGATCAGCTTGTGGACTTGCAAAGCTTGCCTGCATAGCTCAACTTCTGTTTTTCTCACTCACTCATCATTTACTTTGAAAGGGAATACTTCCAATTTCTTTAAATCTGTTACCCCATCTTTAAAAGTAGAACATTTGATACTTGTTTTGTAAGATGTTATGAGGATTGTGAGAAATAATAGGTGAAAATACCTAGTGCACAGTTGTGGATCCAGAATTTTTTGCTTCCCTTTTCCCCAGTGGCCATTTTTACCTCCCCTGGATTTTTGCTTAGGAAGCAGATTTCTCAGCTCATGATTGAAATCTTTCTCTTATTATTTCCTCCTGTTGTTTGGAAAGAAGCAAAACTAGCTCCCTGCTACAATTACTTCCAAGACCAGTTTTAAAACATACTGGGTTAATGATAATTAGAGAACACCTAGGACATCAAAAAAGTATGTAGGTCACACTAATAGCGACTTGCTGGAGTTCCTGAAATAAACATGATAGAAACTGTCTCGGGAAATGAAATGTTAATTTAGAAAAATGCTAAAATGAGTGGGAAGAAGATGGGGAGGGGAGGAATCGCATCTTCCCGGGAAAGTGCCTCAGAAGGTTGGCATCAAACCATGGGGCATGAGTCCTGAAGTTCTCATCCATGGTCGAGTGGACCTCTACCTTCCAAGAGTTTCAGGTCTGCTCTCCTGTCATTTGTCTGGGTGATGGCCATGTGCACTTAATAGATTTCTGAGTTGAGCTGGGAATACGGATACAAAGAAAGGCATTTCATGGTGAAAGACACCCATCTCTCCAGGAGACAAGGAGGGTCTGGGAAGTCTCTGGGTCATGGAGACACTCTACATGCTGGGAAAACCAGTCAGATCCTGTCTTTAGAGCGGGCTTGGGAAAAGGCAAAGGATAATGAGTTTGGTCATGTGGAGTGGGGACAGGAAGGGAAGTACTAAAGAGAGGCTCCACCCCTTCACCCAACCACCCCTCCATCCCTTCATCTGTCAGTCATCCATTCAACCATCCCCTTGTCCATTTGACTGGTGACATACATAATTAAGTTCTATTGATCTAAGGTGCAAACTAGTCAATGCTGGCGAAACAGAAGGGAATTAGACACAGTCTTTTCTAACTCATCACGTTCACAATCATATACTTTGCACAATGCACAGTGTGGAAAAGACTGTACATATGGAGATAAAACAAGGGAGAATATTTAGAAAACACAGCACATACTGGAAAACTTGATTGGTCAATTCAACTACCCTTGCTTATTATTTTTCTCCCCGAAAGCATTGATCTATGAGTAGCGACCCGATTCCTCTGGGGAAATTTGCCATATTCAGATTGAATTGGGGTGTTCAGAACAACTATTCTCCCTAAGGACTGCTTCCCTGCTACTTTCTCGCCCTTCAAAAAAAAAAAAATTACTGTGTCCTGACCTTCTAGAAAAGGCTGAAGCCCAGCCAGCCTGGCTCTGACTTACCATTTATGAGAAGTGATGTGGGTGAGTGGACAGATGCTTGCCTGGGAGTTTGGAGCCTGGACAAGCTGCTTCCCCTTTGTTGGCTGGGCTGTGTGACTCTCAGTGTCTCCCAACTCTAGCATCCAAGGCCCTCAGATCCTGGTACCTCTGTGAGCCTAGCCTGTGTCTTATGCCTATGAAGCATCATTATCCATTCCCTTCCTTCCAGGAGAGTGAATATTTCTTGGTAGATGAGTCAGCCAATTTTGAATGAGTCACTTCATGCCATTTCCTTAAGAATAATGCCCCTTTGTTGCCCTCATAAAAGACCAACAATACCCAGGACCCAAGAGGACACCAAGTCTAGATGAAGCAGAAGGAAAAGCCATAAGGCCCTTTAAGAATGTCTATGTGGCCGAAACCGGTTTGGCTCAGTGGTGGAGTGTCGGTCTGCGGACTGAGGGGTCCCATGTTCGATTCCGGTCAGGGGCATGTACGTTGGTTGCGGGCACATCCCCGGTAGGGGGTGTGCAAGAGGCAGCTGGTCGTTGTTTCTCTCTCCCTTCCTCTCTGTAAAAAGTCAATAAAAAAAAATTAATAATAATAAAAAAAGAATGTCTATGTGTACCTACAGTGTACTGAGTTCTGCAAGAAACCCTAGATGTCACTCTCACACTGAGGCCTGGCCCCGCCCTTGAGGATCACACAGTCTGCTGGGGAGTTGGGCATGGGCACAGGACAGGGCATTGTGGGAATGCATCCGTGTGCAGAGGGTGATGCATCCACTTCCCAAAGTGATTTAGGGAAGGAAGAACAGTGGAAACTGTGTGTGTTATTGGGCTGGTAACCAGCTGAGGAGGCGGTAATCCAGGGCCTTGAGACCTGACTAGTAATAAGATGGGCATTAGGAAATAAGGAGGTGAGAACTTTGCATGAGGGAAGAGGTGAAGGTGTGCAACATGGTGTAGGTGCTTTGGCATTTGGGATTCAAATGAGGAGTAACAGGTAAGAGCCAGTTCTTTTTCTGTTTTTAATCATCACCAGAGGATATATTTCCTCCCCCCCCCCCCCCATTGATTTCTAGAGAGAGTGGAAGGGAGGGAGGAGGAGGAGGAAGAGAGAGAGAGAAAGTAAGACACATCGATTAGCTGCCCGGGACTCAGGTGGGCTCTGGGGATGTGGGTCATCTACTACACACGTGACTGGATTTGCTCTTTAGAATATCACCGGGGTCTCAGTAAGGAGTATGGATTGCAGGTGGCAAGCCTGGCAGCAGCAGACATTTTTTTAAAAAAAATATATATTTTATTGATTTTTTTACAGAGAGGAAGGGAGAGAGATAGAGAGCTAGAAACGTTGATGAGAGAGAAACATCGATGAGCTGCCTCTTGCACACCCCCACGGGTATGTGCCCACAACCAATGTATATGCCCTTGACTGGAATTGAACCTGGGACCTTTCAGTCCACAGACCGACGCTCTACCACTGAGCCAAACCGGCTTCGGCAGCAGACATTTTGTAGGAGAAATCCTCTAGTTGTTATCTCAAGTGCAATCAGAGCTGTGTGATTTGAATTTTCTCAGTGTCAAGTTCAGCGCGTCTCTGGGAGAAACTCAGGCTAGCAGTGTGGGACGGGGAGCTCTCTCCACGAGGAAGGTGTGGGTGAGAAGGCGAGGTGATCCTGGTCTCCGTCAAAGGGTGTTTTCTCTCAACGCTCTGGGTCTTGAGACTTGTATCCTTGGAGATGTTCGACGGTGAGATAAGTGCGGTCAGACACCACGGAGGCCATGGAGGTTTTGATGATTTCCCCCTTCCCAGAGCCTCTAAAATGAAGGTGACTATCTATGGACTCGAAACAACTCTTAGCTATAGAAGGTAGAAAGTTCTGCCTTATTACAGTGGTTCCACTCAGCCACTCACCTTGTTGGGGAGAAATTAAAGATGGAATCAAAGCTTTCAAATATCCTGTGGGATATATTGCTATAGATACGGAGCATCCCTATCAGATGCCTCTGGTCCAGGGGGAGAAAGGTCACATTATTATTATTATTATTATTATTTTTCTTGTGGAGAAATGACATTGACACCCTACAGAGCTTTGTCCTTTACATTTAAGTATCTGCCATGTACCTGGGGTTATTATTCTCTTTCTTTTACTTTTTCTATCTGCTGCTTGGAGGAAATAGGTCTTCATTGCTTTAAAATGAACCTTTTACCCAGCCAGTGTGGCTCGGTGGTTGAGCGTTGACCTATGAACCAGGAGATCACGGTTTGATTCCTGGTTAGGGCACATGCCCAGGTTGCAGGCTCGATCCCCATTGATGTTTCTGTCTCTTTCTTCCTCTCCCTTCCTCTCTGAAATCAATAAAAATAATAATAATAAACCCCACCTTTCCCCAGACTTGACAAAGAGATGGGCCCCTCCCAGCCATGGACATTGCTGGGAAGCTCAGGACCGAGCAGGGTCAGTCAGCAGAACAGTTTCTATGTCCTTCCTGGAAGTGCCTGGGTCTTGGCTGTGGAGGTGGCATTTATAGGACTGGGTAGAATCTGTTTCCCGCAGCTAGGCCGTGAAAGTGTTCACAAGAACTGGTATGTTCTCTGAGCCACGGTTGTCATGTAAACAACACCTGTCTGCACTTCCAGCCCTGCCCTCACCACCTCCATCAGAGCCCCCCTTCACACCTGTGGGCATACAGCGTCCATCGTCATAAACTCCAAAGGACCTTCTTCCCTCTCCACCGGACCTCTCCTTACTTTATTTTATTTTGTTATTTTATTTTCTAGTCAAATGATTTTTGGTCAGTCGTTTTGCCCTTCTTTCCTCTCTCTGAAATCAATTAAAAAAAATTAAAAAAGAAATTGGCCCTAACCAGTTCAGCCTGCAGACTGAAGGGTCCCAGGTTTGATTCCTGTCAAGGGCATGTACCTTGGTTATGGGCACATCCCCAGTAGGGGGTGTGCAGGAGGCAGCTGATCGATGTTTCTCTCTCTCCGATGTTTCTATCTCTATTCCTTGCCCTTCCTCTCTGTAAAAAAAATCAATCAATAAATCAATCAGTCAATAAAATATATTAAAAAAGAAAATGTCTCCTGAGAGCTTGTTGGACACGAAGGTTAGAAAGCAGTGTGAGCACAAGATCTGCCAAGACTTTGAATTGCCTTAAGGAGTGTTCCTGACCAGGTAGTTAGGAGTATAACTCTTTCCATGAAAACATCTTTCTGCCAGTACCTGTGGGTCCTGGAAGTGGGGGGGGAGGGTGAGGTGGGGTGGGGAGAATGCTTTGTGTGGTTCTAAGTCAGCAAACGGGAGCAGAGGAGTCCAGTGAGCCGCTGCTGCCTGCCCTCACCCAGCGCCAGGCCCAGGTGGGGCACAGGGAGCGCCATCCATGCCGCCTGGCTCCTGCTTTCTCACAGCAGTTTGCAGGAAGACTGCAAATATTTGAGCTGATTGTCCTCTCGTACATGCAATGATGAATCATCTCGTGATGAGAGGCCCGAGACGTGCCGGGATGAAATTAACGTCCATTCACACAGAAAATGGATTCTAGCTCCCACCCCGGCGCGCTGGGGGAGACGGGCCCAGGGAATGCCCAGCCGCCGGCTGCTATTCTTGGCGGCATCAATGCCTGTGCCACCCGTGCTGCCTTTTCTATTTTTATTTTCTTAAACAGCTCCTTTTCCAGCCCCTTCTATCGGGGAAGAAATATAACAAGACAAAATTGGTACCAACCTTTAGAGTCTAAAGGAGAGGGGAGTGAGGAACTGGATCCATGGCAGATGAAGTGGCATTTCACCACTGAGGTGCCATATTTTGGGGGCACGGTGGTTCCATTTAAAAAACAAATAAATAAAAAATATATATTATTGATTTTTACAGAGAGGAAGGGAGAGGGATAGAGAGTTAGAAACATCGATGAGAGAGGACACATCCATCAGCTGCCTCCTGCACACCCCACACTGGGGTTGTGCCCGCAGCCAAGGTACATGCCCTGGACCGGAATCGAACCTGGGAACCCTCAGTCCACAGGCCGACGCTCTATCCACTGAGTCAAACCGGTTTCGGCGGTGGAACCATTTTTGAAGCGTTCACCACTGTTTCTCAGCTCTCCTTTCTTTCCCATCATCCGTTTCTGCAGTGGGCGTTGTATTTCAAAGATGCTGTCCTGCAGGAAACAGAAGGAACTCACGCCTGGAGGTGGATTTGGGAGACTTCCCGGGGAATCGGAGCAAAGCTTTCTATTCTGGCATCAGAAGAGGATTCCTGAAGCTAAGGCAAGCAGGTCCAGGGGGCCAGGCACAAGCGTAGATGCTGGGGGTCTCTGAGACCCTCCCAACCTGAGGCCCCCAGCAGGGCCTCACACCTGCTTGCTCCAGGCCCTGCTCCCTGCATCTTCCCACAGCTGAAGGCTGGCCACCCACCCCACTGTCTGGAGAGTCCTGTCCACATGCCCCAGCCACTGATAGAGCACCTTGGCTGCAGGAGCCAGGCCAGAGTCGCCCGAATTCTCCATGTAAGAATCTGAGCGTCAGAAGAAGGGAAAGCTCGGTGGCTCCAGTAAACCCTGGCATTTAACAGACCTGAACTTCAACATTCTTAGATGCGCAGTGGGAATAATGCCACGAGCTCAGCCACTGAGCCACGCTGACCGGGCTCCACTAACATTGCTAAGGCCTAGGACAGCACCTTTCTGCAGCACCAATGCCATGTCCTCTGGTCTGGCTCCTGCCACGGGGCAGCTCAGGAGAGCAAAGGAAGACTCAAACCTCCCCAGGTCACTCCCCAGCTTAAAGCCACCACTAGTTCCATAGGGTTTTCCAGGAACCAAACTCCACAGGGGACATGCAGGCCCTTCCTGACCTGGCCATAGCCACTCCTTCACTCCCAATGCTCCTGCTGTCAGCAGGCACCCTGTCCTGCCGACCAAGCCAGTTCACATCTCCTCCCAATGTTTGTGTTCTCTCTCCTCTCCTCTCCTCTCCTCTCCTCTCCTCTCCTCTCCTCTCCTCTCCTCTCCTCTCCTCTCCTCTCCTCTCCTCTCCTCTTCCCCCCCTCCTCCTTTCCCCTCTTCCCTCCCACCTCTTCTCTTTTCCTCCATGAGACTCTTTACCCAAGTGACCCGCATCTTTGTGGCTGCTTCTTCTTCTTCTTCTTCTTCTTCTTCTTCTTCTTCTTCTTCTTCTTCTTCTTCTTCTTCATTCAAGTCAGGGGTTAAACAGCTCCTTTCCCAGCCCTTTCTATTGGGGAAGAAATATAACAAGACAAAATTGGTACCAAGAAATATAACAAGAGACAATGTGCTCCGTAGTAGGACCACCGAGTGGCTCATGTTCATTTAAGTGGTTTTTTTTTTTTTTTTTTTTTTTTTTAATATTTTATCAATTTTTTACAGAGAGGAAGAGAGAGGGATAGAGAGCTAGAAACATCGATGAGAGAGAAACATCGATCAACTGCCTCCTGCACCCCCCGTCCCACACTGGGATGTGGCCGCAACCAATGTACATGCCCTTGACTGATATCGATCCTGGGACCCTTCAGTTCGCAGGCTGACGCTCTGTCCGTTGAGCCTAAATGGTTTCTGCTCACTTAAGTGTTTGCATCATTGTTCTAGAAGAGTCCTCCCTGAGCACCCTTGAGAATGTTTCTGCTTCCACCATATGACATCTGGATTTATTTTTCTTGTGGTTAGACTGTGGCCAAGGTATTCTGCCATTCCTAGCCACGTGGTAGGTGCGCAAGCATTTCTAGAATGAGTGAGCAGGTGTGTACTAAGCAGAGAATGAGAAAGAACATTCCAGGGAAAGGGGATACTGTGAGTGAAAATAAGCCAGAGTGGAGGAGGGGGGTAATGTAGTGAGAAGAGGGGATCAGCCAGGATGTGTCTGGGAAGGTCAGGCTGCAAACGTGGCCTGGAGTCCATTCCCGAGGGACCTGGGATGAGATATGTGGGGGCTTGTACCTCATCCTGAGCAGCAGAGAGGTGTAGGAAGGAGCAAGCGGGGAGGGGAGAAGGACAGGCTCGCCTATTGTAAAGAACATTCTGGAAGCTGGCACAGAACAGAGAAGAGTAGGGGCGGGGTAACTGGAGTCAGGTAGACCAGTTACTCCTGGAAGATGATGATCTCATGCAAAGTGAGGGATTAGCAGCAGGAGTGGAGGGTGGGGGCATCTGGATCTATAGCTCTGTGCACCGAGCACATCCACGTAGGTTCCTCGAAGCGGCTCGGAGACATTAGGAGCAGATGTTCCCTTGCAGGATATGGCAGAGGCGGTGTCAGGTGTGCTGGGCGGGGAGACCTGAGGAATAAATCGGAACAACTCATAAAGATCATCCGTGGAGTCCCACTGTGCAGGGGAACGAGCCGCTCCTTTGATTGGGAGCAAACAGCAACGTTGAGTGGAGCGCCTTCTGGGGAGGGTGGGCTCAGAGCAGCCCATTTTGACGTTTCCCCTCGCCTGCTGCCCATTAGGAAAATGTAACTCTTACAAAAGCCGCCTCCTCCGCTGCTTGGAATGTGTCGCGTTTGAGCACATTTGTTTCAGAAAGGACTGTAAATGATATTACGCTTTGTTCGGGAGAACTTTCCGAATTAAAGCAGGGAGGCGAATATGCGAGACTCAGTGTGAAACAGAAGTTCAATTACCTGCAATTATGAACATCTTCTTCCCCGCGTATGTGGAGATGGCGTCACACATGTGAAGAATTGGAGCGCTGGAAGTTGTGGTGCAGATTGCCTCGCTCAAAATAGAAGTGAGAGCCCAGGGAGGGAAAGAGAAGCGAGGTCACGTAGCAAGTTAATGGCCACGTTGGCACTGGGGGGAGGCGTCCTGATGTCGCTTTTTGATGAAATTCAAGAAAAAAGGCGTTTCTGAATTTCCATGGCGCAGAACGTTCAGTAGTTCTTCATCTACAGACTAACATTAGAATAAGTTGGCATCAGATTCCAGAATAGATCTGAAGAGAAAATAGGGCCTGGCCGGGGTGGCTCAGTGGTTGAGCGCCAATCGGGAGGTCAGGGTTCAATTTCCGGTCGGGGCACATGGCCGGGTTGTGGGCTCGAGCCCCAGTGTGGGGCGTGTAGGAGGCAGCTGATCAATGATTCTCTCTCATCATTGATGACTCTCTCTCCCTTTTCCCTTCCTCTCTGAAATCAATAATAATAATAAAAAATATACAACAACCCTCCAATAGGAGCTGTCATGGCTTTTACTTTATAAAAGAGGAAACCGGAGTCCTGAGGTTAAATGGCTTCCTGGATGTGAGTCTGGCGGTGGAGCTGGGGATGAACCCACAGCTGTCCAGTCCCAGAGGTCTCAGGAAGAGTTCTTGTGACGAGGAGGCATAGAGTGTGCATGCCCGATGGGGAATGGGAGGAAGACTGGGGGCTCTTGTCTTGGAGAAGAGGCCGTGCGAGGGCTGGTCCAGGATGCGGTGTGTCTGTGCCGTCCCATGGGACTGAAAGGCAGGTTTCAGTTCTGTATAAGGGGGGAGCTTTCTGATGAGATGGATGGGCCCCTTTCGCCGGGGGTGCCAGGGAGGTTGGGTAGCACAGAAGCTAGGGTTCTTTCTCCTCCCAAATTCTGATTCTCTTCCATGCTGTGGTTCTGCTCTCAGGTTTCAAAATATCTCAATGCAATTGTACCGTCATGTGGGGATTGATTTTTTTTCATGTCTTAACCATCATTTCCATCAAGATGAGATTAGAATCCCACTCTTACTGCTGATGTTGATGCGGGCACCATTAATGGAATTTGTGATGGTAGCTGAAGGGATTGGATGATGGATTTAAAATCTATAGGACTCTCCCTAAGAATACTGCTAGCTGCAGTAGGTTCTCAGATTTGAGCTCCATTTCTTTTAGCATGGCAGGTAAGAGCTTGAACACCAGGAATGGATGTTACTGGTTTCAATCCTGACTGTCACCTAATGAACATGGGCTAGTCATTTTATCTCTCTGAGCCTGTCTCCTTATCTATAAAATGCAGTTCGAGATGCTTTGCCCATGGGCTCCTGTGCAGAGGACATGATATAATGCAGATGAAGCATTTAGCATAGTGTTTGGCCCATAGCATATCACCTATGAAATGGTACCCACTGTCATTATTACGCTTTGTGCCTTGCCAGCCACTCGGCAACACACCTGTTATTCCTAGTGCTCACAGTAACATAAATATAATCTTCATTTAAAGAAATGATTCACAGGCTCAGAGAAGTTCAGTCACTAGCCCAAGGTCACTCAGCGCAAAAGTGGCCTTTCATCTTTGTTTCCTCAGGTTCCCCTCTCTTTGCTCTGACCTACAGAGTGAGTCTCCATGGTAACACTGCCCACTAGAGGCTGGGGGGACCTCCCACACACTCTGCCCCCAGAGGTGATGCCCACCAAATGCTTTTAAACTCAATGGGCAGGGACCAGAAGCTTGTCCTGTCCATCTTTCTCTTTTCCCTCCAGAGCTGATTGAACCTGGTCCTTTGCCTTCTCTGGGCACGTCTCCTTACATGGAACGTAAGAAGTTTTGGCTCAAATAGATTCTATAGCCCCTTTTTCATTGTTTACTGGTTCTCCAGGAGCGCTCAGCACATAGTAGGTACCCTAAGACTCTTCAACATAAGGCAAGCAAGACACCAGCCACAAAATTTAAGGAGGCACACATTCTGAGGGTCCTGCGAGTACAGAATCGGCGCCTGAGGATGCGTGCCTCCTTAAATTTTGTGCCCAAGGTGCCTCTCCTCTCTCTCTAGTCCAGCTTCAAGGGGCCAATGAAAGGATTAATGACTCAGGGGCAGAGTTTTTCTTCTCTTTTTAAACACAAGGGGTGATATATACAAGGGTATTTTTAATAAGAGTTGGCTGATACTTTGAATACTCTGCTCCAAAAGACATTCTTGAAAAAGGCTATTATTCATCTAGTTATGTATTTTAGGCTTCTAGGGAAAACAGTAGGGCTATGAGATTGTGAGAAAAAGAAGGCTGTAAAAGGGAACAGATGAAATTACTGTAATGACCGTTAGACCTGAGGAAATTTCAAATGATACAGTCATTATTTGTAGAATTGTCTCTCCTTCCTTCCCCCCCACCCCCACCATAAAAAACACACAACAACCCCAAATAAACCCACAACAGAATTTTCACACTTACTTCTTTGGTTTAATTGTCTATTTGTTTCAAAATGAAAGTTAATGAAAAGATTATCTTCATATGTTTTAATCACACTGCAGCTAACTGTTGGGAAATTTGAATTAATTGATGCAACAGATGACATAAGAATGATTTTAAAGAAATAACATCACTATTTGAATACATAGAGCGAAGCAATTAGTTCTTCATTAGTGCGGAGTTATTTCAAATGCTTTGAAATCCTTGCGTGTTGAATGTCTAATCATTAAGGAAGTATCTCTGGCAATGGTGCTGGCTCCGGTTCATGAATTAAATATCACCCCTGGGGAGGTGGGAAGCGTTCAGGAAGGGAAACACCCTCCTCCCCAGGCCTGGCCGGGGCTAATTCCTTCCTCTTCTGGGCACCAGGGCAGTGAAGGCTTTTCTTAGTGGCTCAGGGCTTTTCCCCTGGTGGTTGCTTCTCATGCCTGGCTGTGCATGTTGCAGTGGGTTGCCTTGGAGTAGGGACAGCCCCTGGGTCTAGAGCCCCCTACTGGGGTATTGAGGGATTGCTAGTAGCCACAGCTGAAGGTGAGGGAGAGATGACAGGCTGGCAGGTTGAAGGCAGTATTTACAATGTGGTGACCAAAAGGTCAAAAGGGGGTCACTGGAGCCTTAGTTAGGGACTTGGAGAATGCCCCCAACAGCAGCAGAGCTTGGCAAGGGGGTGCTAGCTGGTAAGAAAGCTTTAAGGTACACAGACATCAAGAAGCTCATTGGCAGACAATGGTTGTGGTAAGAATTAAATAAGATAAGCCCTTTGACACAGCCTGACCCATATTTTGCTTTCAACAAATTTTGGTTATTAGAGGCCCGATTCATGAAATTTGTGGAAGGGACTTGACCCTCACAACCCCAGCTTCGTCCAGAAGGTCTTCCTTCGGTCTAATTAGCATATTACTCTTTTATTATTATAGATTATTGTTGTTGGCAAGCAAGAGGTTGCAGGTGTGGTGGTTAAAATAGCTGAGAGAGGAGAACAGTAAGATTTTATGGCATGGTAAGTCTGAGAATGGAGTGTGACCAAGTATAGTTAATCAATCCTTTTGTCTAATTCTCCCCATTCTCAGATGAGCAAAATGAGGCTGGCCCGAAGAGGAGGCCTATTCAAGGTCACCCTGATCTTGATGGTAGGACCAGGACTTGATCTTGAACCTCTTGCTTTCAGTCTTAAGCCTGTTTCTCAAGAGCCTTCCATGGAAATACCTCCATTGATTTTCTCACTTCAGGGTCGTCATAACTCTCAGACTTGTTAAGATCACTGTGAGGAATATTTAAGGTAATGATGTCCATAAATCATTGCTAGCTTCAGTCTTGGAAGGGCAAGGACAATTGTTGATTTTGCACTGATTTAGTCACATAGTCAAAGTCTGGCAGCCCATAGGAAGTGGAAGGGGGAGGGCAGGATTAATTAAGTCACCACCTTTCCTGACCTCCAAGTTTATAGTCTCTTGTCTAGTTCACATTTCTTCAATGAGTTGTGCCTTCACAGAGTCCCACTTACTTCACACACTCTTACTTCCTTGCTCCAAGACACCCTGTCTTTTTATTTTATTTTATTTTATTGATTAATTGATTGATTGATTGATTATGATCACATAATTGTCCTCATCTCCCCATTCCCATCCAAAAACCCTCCCCACATATGCCCCCACCCCGCTGTTGTCCATGGCCACTGATTAGGCTTATATGCATGCACATAAGTCCTTTGGTTGATCTCTGCCCCTTACCCCCACCCTCCCCTACCTTCCCTCTGAGGTTTGAGAGTCTGATCGCTGCTTCTCTTTCTCTGGGTCTGTTTTTGTTCATCAGTTTATGTTGTTCATTATTTCCTCTAGATGAAGACACCCTGTCTTGGTGGCTAACTCACGCAGTGTGTGTTGTTAAAAAAACAACAACACCGAGATACAAGAAAGAGTTGAAAAACAAACTCACACATAGATAAACAAGGGGACAATTAGTTTTTGTTTGGGCCAAAGCCAGTGGAAGTCCGTAGAATTTAATTGGATTATTGTACAGTGAGGAAGTCCATTTGAGGGGGGAGGGAGCAGATAATGAGAGGATCAAAACATGCCTATACATATTTTTATGGACTAAAAAACATATATATATATATATATATATAACCTAGAAGGAACTCACTTGGTAGTTGAATGGTGATTGTAATGTTAATAAACTAACATTAACTCTGAACCAGGTCTTATTTTAAGCACTGCACATTTGAGATCTCATTTAATCCTTGCAGGGCTACAAGGCACATGCTGTTGTCTGCTTTGGTGGTTAAAGATACCAGGCACAGAGGGGCTGAATAACTTATGCAAAGCTACCAAGGAGGTAAATGGTGGAGATGGGATTTGAACTCTATTCCAAGTCATCTTCATCCTTTCTGCCTCCTGTGAAATGCCTTCAGAGCACAGCCAGTATATAAGGATGTTGCCAATGTGAATATCTGAGCGGGCCAAAGGTGTGAGTAAAAAATCTGTGGATTACTAGTACTATAGTAATCCACAGGGCAGGTGTGGCTCAGTGGTTGAGCATCAATCTGTGAACTAGGAGGTCACGGTTCGATTCCTGGTCAGGACACATGCTGGGGTTGCAGGATCAATCCTCAGTGGGGGGGCCTGTAGGAGGCAGCCGATCAATGATCCTCTCTCATCATTGATGTTCCTCTCTCTCTCTCTCTCTCTCTCTCTCTCTCTCTCTCTCTCTCTCTCTCTCTCTCTCTCTCTCTCTTTCTTCCTCTCTGAAATCAATAGAAATATATATGTTTTTAAAAATCTGGATTACTCCAGAGTCCAAAATCAAACATATCCTTAATATGAGACAAGCGAGAGAGTGCAGTATGCCCACCCACTGAAATTCTACTGGACATAGGTTTGCTGTTGCCTTAAAAGTTGAATTAATGCCTTCTGAAGTATGGCTTTCCTCACCTGGCATCTAGAAGGGGCATGTTTCCTAGTTCTTTTCCCTCCCAGATGCCCAGCAAGAGTTGGTCCTCCATATGGACTTGCTGATCTACTGACTGGCTGATTGATTAATTGATTTATTTGCAGCTATACGGTTTGAGGCTTCCAGCTCTAGTTGGGAATTGATTTTAATCTTCACAGGTTATAAACAAAAGCCATCAAATCTCTTATAGGGGATGGTGATGAGACACAATCATGTTAAAGAGAAACTGACAATTTATCATCTCTCAGCTGCTTGAGGCATGTGTGTGTGTGTGTGTGTGTGTGTGTGTGTGTGTGTGTGTATTCTTGACAGGTTCTCAGTGTCTTGTTCAATATCTAATTTAGTTGGAGTTTGACTGAGGGGAGCATCTTCTGCAATGCCTGCCTCCAATTTTCAGAGTAGCTGAGCAGCAAAAGTGGTTCAGAAGGAAGGACTTGGAGGCTATAAAGGGTTCAGTCCATTTCAGGGGCCACATACTTGGTTTTTGTTTTCCTTGTGCCATGGTGGTTCTCTCATGAAATTATTTCTTATTTATGGTCTCTTTTTTGAACTATATAAATTAAAAAAAATGTAAAATACTTATTTCAGAGAGGAAGGAAAAGAGAGAGAGAGAGGAAATCATTGATCGGCTACCTCCTACACACTTTCTAGCGGGGATCAAGCTTACACAAGCTTACAACCCGGGCAAGTGCCCTGACCAGAAACTTGGAAACTTGGGCTGGAAACAGAGGGGGTAGGATAAGTAGCAAAGAAAACCTGAACACACCCCCCCCTGTGATTACTGAATTAATGAGAACTGCCCAGCGCCTGTCCTTAGAAAATGGCCCGAGGAGGAGGCTGAGTTCTCATCCTAGAGTTTCTGTGGCCATTGCCTAGGGCCATGAAGTGCTTCTCAAAATGCCCCTCTCTTCTCTAACTCATGCCTGGAAGTCAAGGAGCAAATGGTTTCAAGAAGAAGGAAGTGATCAACTCTGTCAAAATGTCCAAGTAAATGCAGGACTAATACATGTCCATGCACTTTATCGCAGGAACTCCTATGGCAGAGGGATGGGAGCAGAGGTCACGTTAGGCGGAGCAGGTTGAGGAGCAGATAGATGGGGAGAAAACAGAGAGAACAAGTATAGAGAATTCTCCTCTATTCACACGTTGTTATTGTCTCATATGTTATATATTTACACTCAGGTTTGAGATCACACTTCAACCATCCGTTACTTCTTCAGGGGAGCTTTTCCTGACCAACCGACCTCCACTGTTGCTCATTCTCAGAGCCCTGTTTCTCTTCCTACGAAGCCCCGATCAAAGGCCATGGACAGATATTGATTTGTGTGATTATTTTATTTATGTCATTCTCTCTTCCTGCCCTTGGAAGTTCCTCAAAAGTGGGTTCTGGGTCAGCGTTTGCTCACCATTGTATCCCAGAACATAGTCCAATGCTGGTCCTTAGTAGGTACACAACTGATTTTACTGAAAGAAAAAATAATCAAATAAGCCCAGCCTGTGTGGCTCAGCAATTGAGCAGTGACCCAGGAACCAAGAGGTCTCCAGTTTGATTCCCAGTCAGGGCACCTGCCCGGGTTGCGGGCTCGATCCCCAACAGGGCATGTGCAAGAGGTAACCAGCCAATGATGTTCCTCTCTCATTGATGTTTCTCTCTCTCTACCCCTCTCCCTTCCCCTCTCTCTCAAAAAAAAAAAAAATCAATAGAAGCATATTTTTAAAAAAGAAGCAAATGAATGCATTAGCTGAACGTTGCAGAAGTAGAAGCATTTTTTATTTCTAGAAAGAAGCTTGCTATAATGAAGAGTTCATAGACTTCAAACTTAAGACACCCAGAGTTCCGAATCCAGTACCCTGCTTTCCAGTAGGCTTTGGTAGAATTAGATCAGCTGATGTTCGGAGCCTCGACATTCACGGCAATGGAATGGGACCATCTCCCATGTAGATGACACAGCTCCCTGGCTGAGTCTGACATGCATTTTGCTCCCATGGCCATTCTGCCTTGACAATCGTACCTGCAGAGCAAGTGATAGATGTAAAATTTTCAACAGCCTTACTTTGAGAAACCAGAAACCAAACCAAATTGAGGGAGAGGAGAAGAGAGGGAGGGAGAGAGACACAGAGAGACAGAGTACCTGGCATGTAGTCGCTGCTTAATAACTCCAGCCTCTTGGCTGTGCTCTGTTTCATTCTTGGCCTTAGCATGTGGTGGGCCCTGGCAGCTGCGTGCGGAGTGGTTTCCTAATTAGAGAAGGTGCCTTGGTGGAACACTGTACCTGCTGATGCCACCGCCGAGGGCTCAGCGTGTCTGAGCCGCGAGGTGGTGCTGAAAGGACCGGCCTTCCTGCCCCAGGGCCCTTACCTGCCCCTTCCCGATGCCGCTCCAGCTGGGCACCTGGCACAAGAATGCTAAGCCTCCCCCACCCCCGTGCCCACACCTCTGTGATCACATGCCGAGATGGGCTGCCTGCTGGAAGTCTGGAGTGATTCCTGTTTATTAATTTGTGCCCCTGTAATTAAACAGTCATATTCATTAGCCAAAGCACAGAGTAATTATTTATGTGATTTCTCAATTTGTTTTGGTTCTGTGTTTCCCCAAAGTGATACATTTGCAAAATGCATACACAACATGGTTTTTTTGTGTGTGTGACTGTCAGCGCCTGACAGGCGGGGTCGCTGGGGGAGCAGGCTCGCCAGACGGCGCTGTGTTCTGGGGGGCGGTAGCTCAGAGCGCCCGTTCTTTCTGCTGCGTTTGCAGGAAGATCTGCGGCTCCTGTGCCCACCGCCGGTGGCTCCTGCGTCATGTTAGTGCTTGTGTGTTATTTTGTCGGGCACCTGGGCACATGGGCAGTTTTTGTTGGACCAGGCTTGGGCTTGTTTATCACAATGAACCGCCATGTTGTTTTCCTGGAATTGGGTTCGAATAGCGGGTATAACCTACATAGCACGGAGGGAGAGGGAGAGGTCCGTGGCTTGGTTTGGGGCCCTTCTTTTTGCCGAGTGTTCCCTTGCACAGCTGATGGGGACCATGCCTTCCAAGGGCCTTTGCGGGCCATGTCTCAGCAGGTGCTGACCCTCAAGGCGAGGCAGGCTCTGGTCCTCATCTCTGAAGCACTTAGGACCCACCCCCTTCCCCAGAGAGACAAGGTCAAACTGAGGAATGGATCAACCTAGAACGCCCCCAAGCACACAAGAGCAGGCAGTCCATGGAGTACAGTGCTGTATTATGATACAGCTGTATTAATGCTGTATTGATGTTATTAGTGCTGTATTGCTGTTATTCACCAAGGATGCAGAAACAAAAGGCACTAGGCAGGGGGTAGGAGAGGAAAGAGGGAAAAAGGTTGATGGGACGAAGGAAGTGAGCGTTTACGGTGTCCTCGGTATGTGCCGGGCACTTTGCAGACTGATCATCTCTCCATCTACACTGGCCCGGCAGCTTTAGCATCCAGCCCTGTCCTCTAGCCCCATTTGACAGACGTGTAAGTAGAGGCTCAGGGAGTAGTGAGTGACTCATCAGGACTGACCACAGAAGGTGTCACAGGCAGGATTCAAACACAGCCTGTCTGATTCCAGAGCTCCCGGACTCTCCACTCCCCCACTAATTAGCTCTGGGGAACATAAAAGAATTTACCAGCAATTCACGGTTTGCTCACCGTGCGCTCTGTGCCAAGCTTTCTGCTATGGGGAAGCACAGTGCTCAGGGCACAGCGGAGAGAGCATGGGTTTGGGGTCGGAATGAAGTGGTCAGAAACCTTGAAGATCATGGCAACAGCAGCTGCTATTGTTGAGCTCTGAGCACGTGCCAAGGCTTGTTCAAAACATGCGACCTTCACTATTTCATTTGACCTTCATTGCTGCTGCCCTTGACAGCACCGCTGTTTATGCCCATTTTATAGATGAAGAAACTGAGGCACAGGATGGGGATGGAGAATCAGGACACGTGGATGTGAGTTACTGTTGTTATCCTGGGCCTAGTTGAGGAAGGCCTGGGGGACCTGGGGGCACCATGAGTGACTGGGAGCCAGGCAGATGGAGCTCTGATGTCCATGACAAGCTGTGGGCCCAGGTCTCTGGTGGCCCCGAGGGCTACGTGTGAGGCTCAGTCATGCTCTCAGGATAAAGGCCCATTCCGAGCAGGACCCAGGTGTGCTCAGGGGGGAAGGGAAGCCCAGACAGGAAGCCCTGAGCTGAGGGTGGGAAAGAAAGGAAAGAGCATGGGCTTTCACATCAGGCAAAATGAGGTTCAGATCCTGCCCTCATCACGTATTCGGTGTGTGACCCTCATTTCCTCTTCTATAGAACATGGCCACAGCACTCGGCTTGCAGGGTTGTGATGAAGATTATACAAAGATTGTACCTGAAAAGATGCCAGATCAATGCTTGACACAGGATAGGCCGTCCATAAATATTTGGGAAAGGTTGAAAGGAAAGAAAAAAAAAAATCCAAGGGAGAAAATCATGGAATGCTTCAAGGAGGAGGTGGCATTTGAATTGAGCCTTGAAGATGGGTAGGGTTTACCTGGCTTTCGTGTGAACAAAGGTGCCATTTGGGGCAGGCAGGGCTTCCCAGGATCCTCGGAGGCTCTAGGTCTCCATGAGGTGAGAAGCAGTGTGTCCCAGGAGGTTTATGCCATGGTCGCTGATCTAGTTAATACTGACTGAGAACCTACTATGAGCCAGACTCTGTGCCTAGTGTGTGCACATATTATTCCCTACCTTCTATGTGACTCAATTTTCTTAAAAAGATTTTTTTAAAATGATCTTTAAAAATATATTTTATTGATTTTTTACAGAGAGGGATAGAGAGTTAGAAACATCGATGAGAGAGAATCATTGATCAGCTGCCTCTGACACCCCCCCTACTGGGGATGTGCCTGTAAGCAAGGTACATGCCCTTGACCAGAATCGAACCTGGGACCTTTCAGTCCGCAGGCTGACGCTCTATCCGTTGAGCCAAACCGGTTTTGGCCTTTAAATGATCATTAAAGAGAGAGAAAGAGAGAGAGAGAAAGAGAGAGAGAGAGAGAGAGAGAGAGAGAGAGAGAGAGAGAGAGAGAGAGAGAAACATCGATGTGAGAGCAATCCATTGATCAGCTGCCTCCTGCACGCTCCCTCCTGGGGATGAGCCTGCAACCTAGGCACGTTCCCTGACTGGGAATTGAACCGAAACCTTTTGGTTCATAGAACGACACTCCAACCAACGGAACCATTCCAGCCAGGCTCAATTTTATAGAGGTTGAATGACATGCCTAGGGTCATGCTGAGACTGAATGGCAAAGCAGGGTGGACTCCAACTCTTTCATTACATCACCCGTGCTTCTTGCAGCTTGAACTTGTAATGCTGAGTCCCCTGAGCTTGTTCCCAGATCTGGAGCCATTGCCCTGCCCCCGGGGAAGAATGGGGGTGGCTGGCTTAGGACGCTGAGCTTCTCCGTGGGGACGTGCCCACCGCTTAGGGGGGCAGCCCTCTTGCCACGTCTTGTACAGACAGTTCGGATTCTAATCATGGAAATGATTTGGAAGAGGGCGACGGAGGTGATTATTTATTTAGGGGGCTTTATCAACAGAGGCCCTCTCTGGCTTTAATAAATGAAATGTGTTGCCCAGAACAGGGATCAGGGAGGCGTGCGGTACTGCCCACGAAGGGCTTTGAATAATTTACATCCTGGAAAGATATTTTATGACGGGGCTTATCATCTCCTTATTGGTTCAAAAATCAACATTTACAGCAGATGGCTTTGGATGGATGCGGCTGACACGCTTATCTCTTTATTAGGAGACGGGAATCCGGCCTGCTCAGGAGGTGGAGTCTGGGGGAATCGATTCCTCTTTGGCTCTCAATATTTTATCGTCTAAAAACAGCCGATAAATAATAGAGGCCAGCTATTAATATTTCATTTTAATTAATATATTAGTAAAGGGAACTCTTTTCATGGGTTGCGGCCCAGGAAGGAGGCTTGGTGGGGGGGTTGGGAAGGTGAGGTACCTAGAGGCTCCATCTCTGATTGCTTTTTTCAGTCTTGATTGTTGAAAGTATTACACACGTTCCCCCCTTTCCTTCCATAGACCCCCTGCAGCCCACCCCACCCCACCCCTGCCTCAGGCCTTCAGCACTCTGTTGTCGGTGACCCTGGGTTACGCATATATGCATACAGGTTCTTTGGTTGATCTCTGATTTGAACCCGCTCCCCAGAGGTGCCTGCTATCGTCAATCTCGAGGCCCAGAAACCAGCAATCAGACAGGGTTGCGTCTTTTTCAACCGGGGCCTCTTCCCGGCGATTCCTCGAGCCTGGTCAGTTCAGATGAGGTCCCAGGTCCCAGGCAAAAGATGGAGAGAACACTCTGCTCTTACAATTCTGAAATGCTTGGGGCGTACGGAGGAAAGGAAGTAAATTTGGGCCCCTAGCAGTCTCAGAGGCTGTCTGTCTGTCTGTCTGTCTGGGCACACCTATCGCATGCTCCCAGGATGACAGCGGCAGCCTGGGGCAGGGGGAGGGACCTGGGCCTTAGAGTTTTGTGCCTATGTCAAACATGGCTCTGCGATTCACCGGGGGAAGGAGCTGCTGCTCTGAGGCTCTGCCTCCTCATCTGCGGACAGGCATTGTCTCACAAGGCTGGGCGGAGCTGAGCACGGTCATTGACATGTAGGACAGGTGCCTTTCTAAGCCAAGGTCTCTATGAATGTTCTAACTCAGAGGCCCCAATGCCCAAGGGGGGCATAGTTCCACCAGGGGGCACCAGCATGGATTTGAGGGACGGGAAGCTGAAACATCTCACGGGCATTCTGGGCTCTTTGTACAGCACTCGGGCAGAAAAGGCGGTCACAGAGGCCCCCGGCCCCCAGAAGCCGGGGTGCTGCTGCCCCACAGATGGCGAGCGCGGAGGATTATGTTGGCAACGCAGGGGCATGTGCTGGGCTCACTCATATATATATATATATATATATATATATATATATATATATATTTTATTGATTTTTTGCAGAGAGGAAGAGAGAGGGATAGAGAGTTAGAAACATCAATGAGAGAGAATCATCGCTCAGCTGCCTCTTGCACACCCCCTATTGGGGATGTGCCCACAACCAAGGTACATGCCCTTGACCGGAATCGAACCCGGGACCTTTCAGTCCGCAGGCCGATGCTCTATCCACTGAGCCAAACCAGTTTCGGCTGGGCTCGCTCTTAATCCTCCCTTCCCAAAGTTACGGCCGATGCCACTTTGGCAGCCCCTCAAAACAAGACCACAGGGGACTCAGACTCCCAAGAAAGGAGGCTCGGTTCAACCTCAATAGAAAGAGCCCTCCCGGCAGTGTGTGTGTGCGCGTGTGCGTGTGTATGTGTAGAAGAAACTGGATTATGAACTGACGACTGTGTCATCAGAGAACCCTCGTGAGGGGATGATCAAATGGACCTTATGTGTCCTCCAGTGTTGGGGACAAGACTTTTCACCTGGACAAGAGAGGATGGCCTTGGTTTTTCTGTCTCGGGAAGCTGACCTTTACCCCCTCGAGGCTCCCTTTTGAGATCAGTGGCTGTTCAGGCTTGGGGTCCCCCTCCCCCTGCACTTGGCGGGGGGCTCACTGTGAGGCCTGGCCCCTCGTGAGCGGCTCCTTCATTGAGAAGCGTGCTGGGATTTCGAGGCGAGCAGTGTTCAGGTTCATCTGAGCGACCTGGGACCATGAGTGACGTCAGGAATGGATGCTACAGAATCGCACATACTCCCGCTGTCCCAGGCAGGTGGATTGTGGGTCCCATCGCTTATTCACTGAGCAGGCGTGGCTTCCATCTCTGTGCTGGACAGCAGGCAGGCGAGGGGGGCTGGGAGCGAAGCCTCAAACGGTTGTGCATGGCCGGGTGTGAGGAGGTGTCTGCTTCATGTAATTAAGGAGTGTGGCCTCCGAGAGCTCGTTCTCCTTTTTCTAATAAAAAAAAAAAAAAAATAGCACACTAGTCATGCCTTTGGAATCCTTCAACGGCCCATTGGCTGGAGAGCGTGCACTGATTGGGGCGATGGAGATGATTCCTGGATCATTTAGGCCAGGGGTCTTCAAACTACGGCCCGCAGGCCACATGCGGCCCGCAGAGGAGTCTGATCCGGCCCGCCAGGTTTTTTGGGCAGTGAGCACAGCCGAGGTGTTACAGTAGGAATTAGTAGTTCATATAGTCCGGCCCTCCAGCTCTCTGAGGGACCGTGATCTGGCCCCCACTTTAAAAGTTTGAGGACCCCTGATAGATGGAATGGCAGCATCCCAAGTGGGAATTTGGGCAAAGCCAGAAATGGCCAGAGGGCCTGGCTTGCGGCTCAATGATCAGACACAGAAACATTGAAGCCAGATAAACACGGATGTGCTCTCTCGTTCACTCATGTGCTCACTGAGCCCTCAGGCTGGGCCAGGCCCTGCTATTCCTGGGGATTGATTTAAAGATGGGTAGGACATGGTGTGGAGACGCTCCAATCAAGCTGGGGAGAACACAATGGAATCAGGCCGGTGGAGTTCAGTGTGAAACGGTCCCTTCACCTGGAGGGGAGATGCCAGGTGCCACGGGGACAGTAGCCCCTGAGCTCCGCGGGGGCTCAGACCATGTCTCTTCCTCCCCCATCATGCCCTCTCCCTGTGCCGGGCTGGCTGTGTGACATCACAAGGTGTCGATGGAATGGATGAGTGACATAACGAATGAAAGATGCAGGAGAGGTGTCAGGGAGGCTCCTGCAAAGGGCTGACGTGTGAACTGAGTCTTGAAGGTCATGCCAAGTGGGTGAGGGGTGGGCGACGGGAGATCAATCCAGAGCGAAGGGCAGCAGAGGGAGGGTAGAGGGTGGCACATTGGATGCAGATGGCACCGAGTCCCAGCTTCCGGTGTTAGGGTGCTGCCCTGGGGCACAGCCAGATGGTGCTGATGCCCACATCACGGAAAGGCTGTCTAATATCTACCAGCCCCTGGCATTTCTTACTGAAGTAACAAGAATGGGGCCTAACGCAGAGGCTGCTGGGATTTCCACCACCTTCCTGCCTGCGCGTAAGAGCTACCTGGGAAGTCTTTAAAACACCCCGAGGCCCCAAGCAGGGGCCTAGACCAGCTTTGCGGCTGATGCTCGGTGTCACTGCAAACACCCCAGCTGTCTGAGAAGCATGGTCCCCGGAACCGGCTCCCTGCAGCCCAGGCAGCGGTTCTCCAGCTCAGCTGCGCGTGGGAATTCCCCGGGGAGCTTTCAAAATACTCTTCGCCCGGTCTCCGCCCCAGAGCAGTGAAGCAAAAGCTCCGAAGCCGGGCCTGCTGTCGCTGTGGCGTGTGGCTCCCTGGAGGATCCTGAGGTGTAGCCAACCAGCATGGAGCCGCCAGTCCAGGGAGGCGAAGTCTTGTAAACGAAACGTCGCTCTGCTGGAGGCAGCCACGCATTGCAAACACCTGCCTCAGGGACGCCAGGCAGCGGGCAGCGTGAGAGGGACCGGCTTGAGCTGGCTGCCCACAGCCTTGGGTTTTTGGTTCCCCTCTGCTCTGTGGCTTCAGGCCAGTGTCCCTGCCTCTCTGATCCCAGGGTCCTCTGGGGTCCTGGGTGGAGTGGACCCCTGAGTGCCTTTCTCTGTCCTACATTCATGATTCTCAGGAGGCCGAGGGGACCAGGAGGAATCGCTGTCTCACTAGAGATGTTAAACTCAAGGGCTGGTCTTGCTTTGACAACTAAGGAGCTGGCCCAGGAATTCTGCCTCCCCCTCCCGCCTGGTGGGAAGGAGCAGGGTCCGGCCAGTGCGGCTATGCTTGTTGCTCTGGTTCTCAAAGTCTCTGTTCCCAGGGAACCTGCTAGAAAGGCACACCCTTGAGCCCTCATCCCGGAGGTGCTGAGTCTCCAACAGGGCCCAGCCAGGTGGGTGTGACCTGGGCTTTGGTTTGAGAACCACTCAGCTGTGGCTTGCAGCTCCTTCCTGGCCCCCAATCCCAGTGGAGTGGGAGGGGCCAAAAGGCATCACAAGCTCCTCCCATCCCCCCACAGAACACCTAGCTCCGTGGTCGGCAAACTGCGGCTCTCGAGCCACATGGGGCTCTTTGGCCCCTTGAGTGTGGCTCTTCCACAAAATATGGAAACATACTGTGCAATGGAAACTTCGTGGCCCATGCGCAGAAGTCGGTTTTTGGAGCTCAAAAGAAATTTCCATCATTGTACCGTGGGTATTTGGCTCTCTTGACTGATGAGTTTGCCGACCACTGACCTAGTTTTCCAGTGTGCGTTGAAAGAAACAAGATGGAAGAGAGGTTGGTTGCAGTTTCTGCCTCGCACAAATCACGGACATTTCTCTCTCCTCACTTTGGGATTTGGGATGGAATGTCCTTTTCTCAACACAGATAAGAGGGAGCAGCCGCTGCTACGTTAAACAATGCCTCAGACGGTTGTTTTTCTCTGAACGTCTCAGTATTCAAGTTCACGCTTGTGATTGTCCTGTGCTGCAGGTGACAGGGAGAAAAATCCCACCATGTGCGTGCTGGGCAGAGACAGGGTCAGAGCATTCTGCGGGATCGTCCGCCCCGCAGCTGGACCGCTGCGCCGGCTGGCCGACGGGTGGGTTGAAAGGCTGTCGAGGAGGATGGCCGCACGGTGTCAGAGCCGATAAAAGGCAACGTCTCCTTCGCCTTCAGCAGAGAGGGCTGCCCACAAGGACGCTGGGGATGCTTTTGTGAACAGGAGGCTCTAAGAAGTGAGGCGACGGTGAGCCATGGGGGGCGTGGGGGGGGGGGAAGGAGACAATGTCACCTTGATCCCCAATTTACTGCAGTCAAAAGAGCTAAGCATCTTCATAGCCTTCTCTGTCCACTTTCATCCGCTCACCAAAGAGGGGACAGCAGTGGCGCTGTGTGACTTTGACATGATAGGTACTTGCTTTCACGAAAAAGAGCAGGCGCCTTCGAAGAGCCTGGAAATGGGAGAGGATTCGCATTCCCCTCCAGCTCTCCACATCCTTGGGAAGTGACAATAGGGTGTTTTTTTAATTTCTTTATTGATTAAGGTATTACATATTTATCCTCATGCCCCCCCATTTCCATCCCAAACCCCACCCCATGCACGCCCCCTCCTTCCCCCCCTGTTGTCTGTGACCACTGGTTAGACTTATATGCATGCATACAAGCCCTTTGGTTGATCTCTCCCCTTATCCTCACCCTTCCCTACCTTCTCTCTGATGTTTGACAGTCTCATCAGACAATAGGGTTTTGCGTTAGACTCTTTTTTATTTTTTATAAAATAATATATTTTATTGATTTTTTTTACAGAGAGAAAGGGAGAGAGACAGAGAGTTAGAAACATTGATGAAAGAGAAACATCTATCAGCTGCCTCCTGCACGACCCCCACAGGAGATGTATCCACAACCAAGGTACATGCCCTTGATCGGAATCGAACCTGGGACCCCTCAGTCCGCAGGCCCATGTTCTATCCACTGAGCCAAACAGGTTTCGGCTGCATTAGACTCTTAATAGCAGTCACCTCTGAAACCCCCAAACCAGTGCTGCCTCTTGCACCGGCCCAGCGTCTCCCTGCTCTGGGCAGACCCCACGAAGCCTTGGCTTTTGCATCCTGCCTCCGTGCCTGCTCACTCACCAAGGTTCCTTTGAATTGGGTTTCAAGACGATGGCACAGAACGCAAACATTGGGGACTGGCATTTTGCCGCCCACTCTCCCCAATTGACGTCTGGCTGCTTTCTGGCTTCCCCTGCCCCTCCTCCAATTTAGCTGTGGAAACATCTGTCTTTTTATCCACCGAGAGAGTCTCAGAAGGGTAGCAAACCTGTTAGATAAAATATCAGCATTATGAATTCCGATTTAATAAATGTGCATCCGAGAGATGATTCATGGCACGGATGATGGCATTCAATTGCTTTCTCACACCATTCATGCTTCATTTCATTAAGAGCGTCAGTCAATGCCACCTGATTAATTACCTCGGCGCTTGTCATCCTTTGTTTAGTAAACACATGCACGGGGCCTGTCTGGGCTTGGCCCTGTAGAACTGTATTTTAAATGCAAATAAAAATGTTTGGAAATAGGTTTTTTTTTGAATTCCAGTAAAACGATATTGGAAACCATTAATTTCTTTGCTTAAAAAAATGCCATTGGGTACCTACAAGTGCCATCTGCAGGCTAAGGGTACAGAGTGCCTGCCATCAGGGAGCTGATAGTGGCTGCCAACCCTCTAGGTAAATGATTTCAGTCTGAGTCATTCCACGTCCTGATTGTTTGGGGCCTACGACTTGGGGTTCAGGATCCAATCCACCATCATGAACTGCGCATGCCACCTTACTCTCCTCCAGTCTGGAATCATTCTTCAGGCTCCCTAATGACTTGACATTTCTAAATAGGACAGGACTTTTTTTTAGGTAGGATGTTCCTCAGCCTGGGTCTGGCCAAGGTTTCCTCGTGATCAGAAGTTAGCTGTCTAGTCCAGCTGGTGTGGCTCAGTGGGTGAGCATCGACCCAGGAACCGAGAGGTCACTGGCTTGATGGCCGGTCAGGGCACATTCCCAGGTTGCAGGCTGGGTCCCCAGAAGGGGGCGTGCAGGACATTCCTTTCTCATCTCATTGATGTTTCTCTCGCTCCTTCTCTATTCCCTTCTCTCTAAAAATTAATAGAAGCATTTTTTTTTTTTTTAAAAAGAATGTAGTGTCCATTTTTTTGGGAGAAACACCATAGAAAAGATGCCATGTTCTCCTCAGTGGACCTCTTCATGCCTACCTATGCCACCCCATCGTGCCAGTTTTGGTCACCTGGTCAATGGGTACCTGCCAGGTTTCTCTACAATGACGTCACCAAGGTTCGCGTATAATGTAAGAGTATCTTGTGGAGAGATGCTCTGAAGTGACGCCAATATCCCGCTCAGGCTGTCGCATCTCTTGATGCTTCTTGTTGAACGAGCCACCCCTGTGATGGTTGTCAACGGCGATTTTCTATTCCCGTCATTGCTCTCCATTGAGTAGTTGGTATTCCACTGTAAGCAGAAGCCTCCCTTCCTCCCTCTTTTATTTGTTACTTTGTTGTTTGTGGATGTCAGTGTGGATGCCTGGGTCTATCCAGTGGGTTAAATAGGTTCCTGTTGTTATTGATGCTGATGTTCTATTTGTCTCCTGCTCGGCCTGTGGGAGATTTCAAACTGGCTCTTTGTGCCCCTTTGAACCAATTGTCTTCATTCTTGGAGTACATCCTTACTTTCTGGCTTAGAAAGAGTGAGGAAGGTAGGGATAAGAGAGAGAGAGAGAGAGAGAGAGAGAGAGAGAGAGAGAGAGAGAGAGAGAGAGAAACATCAATGAGAGAGAAATATCATCGATTGGCTGCCTCTGGCACGTCCCCTACTGGAGATTGAACCTGCAACCCGGGCATGTGCCCTGACTGGGAATCGAACTGGTGACCTCTTGATTCCTGGCTTGATGCTCAATCATTGAGCAACACTGGCCAGGCCATGCTGGTCACTTTTCTAGCCACTCAGACCCCCACTGCCATCTCCGTGTCCCTACCCCTGGCTTTCTTGGCCTCACAGGCACCTGTTCTCATTGCATTCTTCATGCTTTGTTTTTTTTTCCATGTTAAAATTGAAATTCCCTGAAGGCAGGGAGCATGCCTGTCCCATTCATAGCCGAGTCCCCAGAGCCTGGCATAGATTAATCAAAGTATCGACTTGGGTTTTTCCATTTTATGGCAGCAAGGACACATCACCTCTAGGCAGCTGGGTCTTTGCTTTATGCCCATTTTCCGGGAAGAAAGACTGAGGCTGAGCAGTTCTGGGCCTGCACCTGCCCTGTCTTGCCTCATCAGTGTGCCCTCTCGGACCACAACCGGTTATGGGCATTTTGCAGGGTATAGAGCTGCCTTTTCAGTTGCCGGCGAGTGTGGATCTGTGCCTCCGCCTGACAACAGGGCGGCTCTTCTGTGCTGTCCTTTCTCGCCTGACCTCATGCTGCTTAATCCCACCACTACCGGGCTCCGGGCTCCCGCCCCCTGCAGCAGCCGGTGATACTTGCTCTTCTCTGCCCAGCCTGCCCCTGGAGACAGCTGATGTGGAAAAGGACTGTTTCCGGCCCCCTGATGGGTTTCCAGATAAGCTCCTTCAGTTCAAAGACACCTGGCCGGCTAGCACAGATGGTTGCACTTAACCAACAGGAGAGGAGTGGGGATTTAAGTGCTGCCCAACTCCGTTACCGTTACCGGAGCCCAGCCAGGGCTGTGCAGATGTTTCTGCAGAGTTCAAGTGCACAGAGACCCTCACCTTCCACCTGCCACCTACCCCCTCACCCTCCGCCCCCATGGTGCATAGCACACTGCAGACGGGGGCTGGGGGAAATAACATGCAGAATTCCAGAACCCAGACAGGCCCTGACCTGAAATTTTACCAGTCTCTTTTCACCATTGCAGCTCCCTCTCCCACTCGCCATGGGGCCTTGGGAAACACGGCCTGATCCGTAAAACAAGCTGGAGAATCCGGAGAAATCTGAAAGACTCTTGGAGCTGGGCATGCAGTGGTTCTCTGAGGACCCTTCCTGCTGGGGGAAGTGGCGGGTGGGCACAGAAGGAGATCTTCATTTTGGTCTGCACTGTGCCATAAACCTGACCCCGGAGCGGTATCTGTGTGGCTCAAGCCTCGAAGCCAGGCCGTCAGTGGGTGCCCAGGGCAGAGTGAGCCTGCAGTAAGCACACCTTTGGTGTCTGCTCTGGTTGGATGCGGTGACATCTCGAAACTCCCTGGGCTCCTCCCGTGTCCTTACCAGTAAAACGGGTGCGAGGAAGGACCGCGATGATGCACAGCAAACACGGGCTGCAGTATCTGGCCCGTGGTTGGCACTTAAGGCCTGGGGGCCATCTCCCTTGCTTAGTTTCGGCTATCTGCTCCCAAGAGAGATTTCTTCCTGCTTTTTCCGTGCTGGACTTGGGACTGGCCAGTGAGCGGAGCTGAGGGCCACTGGGTGCCTGCTCTGTGCCCTGCCTGCAAATGGAGCTGTCGGATTTCACCCTCACAGCAGCCCTGGGAGACAGAATTATAATCATCCCCAGGTTACACGGGAAGCAGCTGGCCCCGGTGGCTCTGAGATTTTCCCGAGGTCGCTTGGTTAGAAAATCGCAGATTTCAAATTCCCGGCCCACCCAACTCCAACGTGGGTGCTGTTTGCACCGCACCCGCTGCCTCCCAGATCGGGGGCTGTTGGATACACCTGCCGAAGTCCATCCTCTGACCCGGAGCCGTCCTGGGTGTGAGCAGGCATTTGAGGCAGGGAAAGTGGGCATGCCGGGAGCCCAGGGCTCCCCTACTCCCCAACAGGGGTGAGGGGTGGGGGTCTTTGCCGCCCTCTTTGCGTCATCGGGCCAGCGGGTAAATGGCAGAGAAATAACCGCCGAATCTTCATATCCTCTAATTGTGTTTGATCCGATGGCTAATGGGGTCATTAGCAGAGGAGAGCCATTGTAGGTGTGCCTGTCCCCGGTGGGTGCCACCAGATCAATGGCCGTTTATCATCTCTGCCTTCCCCCGCCTGGGGTGCAGGCGATGGCATCAGATTGGTGCTGCCATCAATTCCTGGGAAGGTAAACACTCTTCATAACCATCCCTGGTGCTGGTCGATGGTCTCCTGGGTCTTCCCGAGCTGGGAGCGTGCAGCTGCCCGGGGCTCTGCCTGGAAACCAGGCCTTAGGTCTCCGTATTCTCAGCATGGGGCATGCTGGGCCCTGGATGCACATGGGAGGTGGCACGTTTGGTTCTGGAGTGCCCAGCAAGCCTCCTCCGGGAAACGGCACCAGCTAGACAGAATCAATTTCCCATTGACTTCCGGTCCCCATCCCAGACACGGTGTAATTCTTGTCTGAGGGCTTATAAAGGCCATTGACTGCCTCATAAAAGATTTAAGCACTTACCTTGTGGCACGCAAGAGCTCTGTATATCACGATGCCTTTTTGGCAATTTGTGGGGTGGCAAGGGGTTGGGGTGGGGGTGGTCACAAGCGTGGCCCTGGCAAACTGTCTGCGGGGCCTGGCCGGACAGGCATGGGAATGGGTCCATCAAAGGATCCTCCGGATTCATTGCCCACAGAGCTATTTCCCATGGGGAGTCAGGCTCCCCTCCATCCAGGGTGTGAACAAATCACTTGCTACAGAAGATAATTCTTACCCCGGCCTCGCCTCTGCGGAACCCGGGGGCCATCCTGGCACGTGATTGGCAGCAGAAGCATCTCTTCATAGTGGTCGGCAAACTGTGGCTCTTGAGCCACATGTAGCTCTTTGGCTCCTTGAGTTTTTAGCAAAGGCCAGCTTGGGAGTACCCTAATTAAGTGAACAACAATGTACCTACCTATATAGTTTAAGTTTAAAAAATGTGGCTCTCAAAAGAAATTTCAGTTGTTGTACTATTGATATTTGGCTCTGTTGACTAATGAGTTTTCCGACCACTGTGCTAGCATGAAGGGATGAAGTTGGGAGCAGTGATGGTGACTTTGCTCTTGGTTAGCCCCACTCCCTGACACATGTTCATGTCTATTCTCTCTCTTTTAAAATCTGCACCAAGTATATGTTTTTGTTGACTTTGAGAGAGAGAGAGAGAGAGAGAGAGAGAGAGAGAGAGAGAGGAACATTGATGCCAGAGGGTAACATCGATTGGTTGCCTCCCCTACACACCCAACCGGGGATCAAAACAAAAACTTTTTGGTGTACAGTAGGACACTCCAACCAACTCAGCCACCCAGCTAGCACCTTATCTATTCTCTTTTTTTTGACCCACAGAATGACTCTGGAAGTAGAGTCAATGTTGGTGTATTCATTTTAGCGATATAAAACGAATACAAAGAGGTTAAGGGTATACTAGTATTTGGCCAAATAATCTCAATTTTCAGGTGCAGGAGTATTTTCCATTTACCTCCCTCCCGCCCTTCTCTGCCTGTCCTCTTCCCGTTTATTCACATGCTGTGCCACAAGAGGGGCAGGTGGTTAGTTTGGCCCAGTGTTGAGTTCTTCTGGGGAAGATGGGAGAGGAGACACAGAGAAAGGACCCAGGAAATGATTAGAGTAGCCAATCACAGCAATGAAGAAGGAAGGGAAGGATTCAGAGGGAGCTGATGTGCTTAGAGGACAACTCAAGGAACCGGACATCACGATGAGGTCAGACGAAGATGCTGGATGCCTAAGGGAGCTGAGAAGAACTAGACAGTGGTCAGATACTAGACTTTAAAATTTCAGGGCCAGGGATCTTCTGGGTGGCCATATGGGCCAGGGTGTTGCAGCTGATGCAATGGTCAAAATGGTCACTAACTTTGTGCTAAGCACAGCTAAGTGCTTTTGGTGGATTTGTCGCTAAATCCTATAATAACCCTTGTTTTGCAGATGTAGAACTGAGGCGTGGAAACAACCATCATCTTGATCCAGGGGCCACAACTAGCCATGGTCCCAGGCTGGGATGGGAAGGTAGGTGGTCTTTTCCACTCTCAGCCGCTCCTCATGACAGCGAGTCTGGTATGTCACCCTATTGGCTGAGTCAACTCCGCGCACATTCATGCCCCTCGGGAGGATGGCAGTGGTTGGGGTGGAGAGGGAGATGGCAAAAAGGGACCAATTGTTTCATGAGAGGCCTATCTGTGCCCAGATCCATCTGCCCACGCCAGCTCCACCACCACCCGTAATGGCCACGTCAGCTCTGGGCTTCTTCAGAGGGCTGCTAAGTGTCCTGGCATCTTGGTCCCTGTTGTGGTGGGTGCTCACCTTCCAGAGGCAGTGGCACTGGGTCTGGTAACTGGAGGCTGACCCTGGCATCAGATTCAAGCCACAGCCATCAGTGGGGAGGAGCAGAGTGCGGAGGGATCAGTGCCACCTCTGCTGCTGCTGCTGTCACAGAGGGCGTGTCTCCCACCGTTGAGTAGGGCTTCCTGACTGGGGACAGGGCTGGCTCTGTGCTCTTCACTGCCCTCCCTCTTGTGCAGCATGCATAGTCTCCCCGGGCCTTGCTTTCTGAGAGGTATCAGCGCCCCATTGATGGTTCACACTGGGCGGCTGCTTTCCTTGACAGAATCCTCTTGATGCAAGTGAGACAGCGAGTGCTCTCATTCACCAGTTTTGTCCCATTCATCCAATTGGTGTTTTTTTCTTTTTTTTCTTTCTTGTTTTTATTTAAATCCTTTTTCCTCTCTGTATATACCATCGTTCAGAGGGTAGCATGGTGTGGTAGGGATATCTGTATTCATTTGTTTACTTGGCAACAATTTATTGGAGCCGCCAACCAACACTGGAACATGGGTTTTGGAGGAAGATGGACTTGGGTTTCATCCTAGTTGTGTGCCAGTCAAGTAGCCATGATGCACGTTGGATGTCAAAGTGTGGTCTTCACGTGTGAAGGATAGGGACACTCTGTCACCATGGGGGGATTGATGACACTCTTGGACCCTCAGTTTCTTTTTTCTGTGCAATGGGACTTTTGTATCAACATGGCACGGTGTTTAAGAGAAACCAATAAGAAAATGTGGTTCAGAGCCCAGGGCAGTGCCTGGCATATGGCTGCATCCAAACCTGTTCATTCCTTCGCCCTCAGATCCCCCATATTTTGTAACTGGCCGGTGAACAGGCCTGCTGGTTGCCTAGCACCCTACTGGTGGTCAGTAGAGATGCATTTTTTTGGGTACCATCTTTGTGTTCATGGCAAAGGTCATTGTAGCCATAGGTGGCCGAGAGTCCAGTGAACCCAGCGGAGAGATGTAGACATGTTGATTGAAAAATAAAAGATTTAACAAGTTTATTTCAGAGCTCACCCCTTTGGTTCTGAGCAGCAAAGCCCCCCTCCTTCCCCAGTGCGGCTGGTCTGGGATTGGCCCCAGTGTTGGCACAATAATTCTGGACGCCGAGGCCGAACCAGGTGTGAAATAGGCTGTAGTGCTTTACAGTTTGGAGATTGAACTTGCATCTTCACACCGGGTGCATTTTCCAGATGACCCAGGCCTGTGCTCTGCCGGGAGCTTCCGTGTCAGCATTTCTGCTCCCACAATAGAGTCCTCGGGTCTGAATGGTGTAGTCACTTTCTATGCTCGCTTTGGGTTTGGGGAAGTCAGAGGTCTTCCCTGGGTCTGCTGGGCGTGGCAGCTTGTGCGTTATATCGTCTGGCCCCATGTCATGGTTCTTCTCACATGTGTCGTCCCATTTGTTCAAACATAAGAGGGACTGTGATGCTGCGGACAGAGCAAAGGGCTTTAAATGATGCTGCCTGGAGTAGACTCCTGGCTTTCAACTTCTCTGAAGTACAGTGACATGACGTGCACGCAAACGCCATGAAAAACCCAAAGAACTAGCTCAATATTACAGTTTTATTTATTCTTATCCGCCACTTAAAGGCCAACACCCACATTTTGAGGACGGGCTGCAAGAAAGTCACTGGTGGTTTGTTAAAATATAATTAACCCATCAGGCAGTTAATATTGGCTAGAAGTAAAAACGTATAGGCACACCTTATTCACCTCTAAAAGAAGTATTTTGTGGGTCTGATCTGAGGAGCTAAGGAGGATAAGGAAGTTTTGAGACTATTTTCAGGTTTGTTTGTTTATTTTCTTTTTTTGTGGCGGGGGGGGGGGGGGAGGGGTTAGTTAAAAAAGCTAATGCATCATCCTCAGTGACTTTAATGGAGATTATGTGAGTGAAGTTCACAATATTATCAATGCTGATTTAGAAATGACATCAGGCCTGTCCTACTCAGTGCATGGGAAATGGTAGGAACATCAGTTCTTAGGAGCTGAAAGAGATCATTGCCCAAGGTTTCCCCTTTTCTTTCTCTTTGTGCCACTACAGCACACCCTCTATCCTAACGGTAGCCTCCTCTCCTCAAGAGCCTGTCATGGCTCCCTGTTGGCCAAGGCCTTCTCCAGAACCTGGATTGGGAGGTGGACAACTTTGGGAGAGTCATTAGACTGTCCACCACAAACAGAGACTTGAGCATATGGTGCCCACATCCATTTATCTCGTCCCAAGAGCGAAAGCCTTCATATATGTAAGAGATAATCCACACTGAGGTCTAATCTATTGAGGAAATGGCAGCCAGGGTCATGATGGAACTGCTGTCAAATCACTCAACACACCAGCCATCAAGCAACCACCCAGACAACTCACATGTACCAATGCCTGCTAGAGATTCTGAGACAGCTGTCCCTTATCATGGGGTCTGAGAAAAAGAATCTAAAGGGACAAGGAACTGGGGTGAAGGCTTCAGGGAGGAGAGGGCACATAAGCTAACTCCCAAATAGGTCAAAGATGTTCATTGGACAAAGCAGGGAGGGCATTTCTGGCAGAGGGCACGGCACTTGCAGAGTGTCGAGGGTAGACCAGCAGGACATGTCCAAGAATCAGCCAGTAGCCCTCTCTTCTGTCATCTTGGAGTCTGTGGAGGCCTTCTGGGAAAGTAAGCAAAAGGGACACCCATGGCAATTCTTCACCTGGGTCTTCTCCTGGAGTCTCTACCCAGTGGGAAGCTCAAAACCCTTCTGATAGAAGGAATGCATTTACTGCTTCTAAGCAACCTTTACTGATGGCTCCCTTAGGCTGGGTTAATTATATTTTTATAATACCTTTCCTTCTCTCTTCCCCCCCTTAGCTGCTAGACCTAAACTCCAAGATGGTAGAAGCCATGTCTTCTTAGGAATTTGGAGCAAAAGAAGCACTGCATATTTCTGAATATTATAAATGTAATATAATTGTCATGGTCACACTATTAAGTGTGGCTGTGAATATACAAGTGTGGGTTTGAGTCAAATTCCTCCACAGAGGAGGGACTATTATGAGTCCTGGGCAGAGGTCCTTCTTTGCTAGGTTCTTGGGTAAATTTCCTTCCTCTGAGCCCATGAATCTGTATAAAAAAGTGTAAACTCCTTATTTCCCAGAGTTGTCATGGAAACGGGCAAAAAAAAAAAAAAATCTTTCTTTGTCCTGCCTCTGAGCAGTTGCACTCCTCATGTATTAATTTCTTAGAAATAAGTAATTCTTTAAGCACCTCCTATATACCAGCTATGTGCCAAGAACTGGAAAAACAGAAAACCATAGGCTTACCCTTGAATGGTCTCCACTTCCTGTGGGAGGTAGACACAAAAAATGGCTTATGATCAGGGAACTAAAAAATGCCTGTGATGACTCAGGCTCCCAGCCACCCCTTCCCCACAGAGGTCCCCGAAAAGTGCATGCACAGCCCTCACACACGGGAAGGAAGCGCATGGCCACGGCATAACACAATCCTGTTAACTGAGTGAAGACTCAGGAAGCCAGACTGAGCCTGTTGAGCTCCCCTATTTCCTAACATACTAAGCACGTCTTGGAGTCTACTTTGTCCTGGCGTCTCCTGTGCTCTAAACCAAGGCTCGATTTCTCCCTCTCTGGACACAAAAATGCACAGGAAATTGCAAGCCATCTAGTGTTCCTGGAATTTGAAGCAGAGCAGCAAGAGATGAGACTGAACCTCCAGGCAGGTTCCAGCTCACTGAGGACCACAGAGTTTCTCAGAGTCCAGAGAACAAGTGTTCATTCAAATCCCCTGGGGAGCTTAAAAGCAGTGGCTCCATGGGCTGGTGCCTAGACAGTGGTTCTCAGTTGGGTAGAGGCAGTGAGAATTGGTTGGAGAGTCAGACCTCTGGGTCCCTCAACTCTTGTGTGTGGACTAGGAAGAGTGATGGGGCTCAGATATCACACACCAGCTGGCCACATCCATTGGAATCAGGTAGACCCAGGACTTCCAGTGATGGAGATTCTTGGAAGCCACTTAGGAATCAGAGCCTTTCCTGAGATGTCAGCATTTTCCCCAAGTCCTTATTCTGCCTTGGCGTTAAGGATATTAGGACACACTAAGGATATTAGAACACACTAAGGAGATTAGGACACACTAAGAATATTAGGAAGATGTTTAAATGTTCTAACGAGCCACATCATGAGCACTGGTCCCATCTGGGATCCTTAGATGGTCAGAAAGCCCCTCCCCTTTCCCATCATGCCTTCCACCCTGTAGTTCCTATTCTGTCCCTCAACATTGATGGAGTGAGCCACAATCTCTGATGCTGGAGGCCTGTTTTAGCTGAAAAATTAGTAATCAATAAAATCTACGGTCGATAGGCACAGGGCAAAATAAACAGTCACATGAAGGTGACCAACCGTAGTTTAATGAGAGTGATTCATCACTTCAAGCAAAGTGCTATTGGCCCCTGATATTGGAATCAGATCCTGGGGGAGGGGAGAGCGGGAATATAGGTGGGACCTCAGATGCCTTAGTGCTGCAGATGCTCCTTCACCCCCCCAAAATGGGCCCCTTATCAGCAAAGCTGTCACTGATGGAAACACTGGGATGGAAAATGATATGCATAAATATATTTCATGCCCATAAACATAAGTGCTGAAACACAGTGAGGACAGTACCAGGAAATGCATTAAGAAATACGTTTTTGTCCCTGTGTTGGCCTAAGCATCACAATTAGCACCCACACCCACACAAAATGCCGGTGCAGTGGTAAAGTAAATGTTGAAAAATCGAGTCACTCAAGTCTCCGGTTCCCATGCCAACATGTACCCTGATGTTGCTTGGTTCTTGATTGCATGGAAAATACTTCATGTTCTAGCACTTCCACCACTTCCTAACACACGTGGCTGACACTTCGTGGTTTATGCGTGAAAAATGAGACTGTTTAAGCCACTTGTGTGGGACGTTGTGCTACTTGCAGCCGAAAGCGTCTGTGCTCTTCTCCCAGATAACATGGGCCTTCGGTGGGGTCTCCCTCCTAGCAGATCTTTCCTCTCTTGCCTGTACCAGGTCTCAGCCTGCAGGCCCACTTAAACCCTTTCTCCTCCCATCTCCTCCCAAGCCACCCTTGGAGTTGTCAACTGACTTCACACTTGCATCCTTGTCTTTCTCATCCCTTGCTCCTTCTCCTCTTATAACATCGCCCCCATCTCTCTATTGGAATCTCTCTTGAAAGTATTGAAGAAGGTCCAAGTTGTCAAGCCCAATAAATCCGTGTCTGTCCCCTTAATCTAGTGCTCTGTGGCATTTGTGAACACATCAGGCTGTGTGCAGTATCTAAGCTTGGTCTTCCTGCTCCCCGCTTCATGGCCTTAAAAGTAGTCCTCTTTTTTCTTTCTCTATATTATTTTCCTTTGTCAATCTCACTTCTGGGTTTCCAGACAGACCTCCATGTGGGTGGGCCCCCATCTTTCATACCTTAGAACGTGGGATCTCACAACACACTGGACACGCCAACCTGTACGTTTAGATGCAGGTTGTCCAAAACCAAACTCTTGCTTTCTCTCATGAGCCTATTTGTTTG
Source organism: Pipistrellus hanaki (assembly GCF_964339955.1). Taxonomy (NCBI): domain Eukaryota; kingdom Metazoa; phylum Chordata; class Mammalia; order Chiroptera; family Vespertilionidae; genus Pipistrellus; species Pipistrellus hanaki. Next base: position 10,107,696 of record NC_140517.1, on the reverse strand, counting down.
TAGGACCCATTAATGGTGCTCAGGCCTGGTTTCTGGAAGCTGGGGCCTTCCTTTATATTCTGTGCCACCCCCTGGTGGTCAGTATGTATCACAGCGAGTGGTCAAACTCCTGGTTGGTCGAACTACCAAGGGGACAGTTTGCATATTAGCCTTTTATTATATAGGATATCAAATAAAGATGAAAAGCACAACCCATAGAGGGGCAGGACCAGGGACTTACATGCAAAGGGCAGTGAGTTCCTTGGTACTTTGAAATCCCTCCTGACTTTCTTTCCCTCGTCATAATCGCATTTGCACCTGATTTGGGGAAGGTGTTTTTATGGGAAAAGTGTGAGTACAGTGACAGCCGAGTGACCCGGATGTTGCCCATCCCTGGAGCTGGGAGCAGTGCTGAGAATGCAGGTGGGCAGCTGAAAGGCATGAGAAGACCAGCACAATGAAGTGCTGTCCCAGAGGGCAGCGAGCCCCTCGGATTTGGGCTTCTAGGGAAATCTGGGGAGTGCTCTCCTGTTCTCCCAGCTCACCCAGCCTCTCCATGGAGATAGCTTGGTTGGTGCTTTATTGCATTCCCCGAGTTTTTCTTTGATTTTATGACCACACAGGGGCTGGCTGAGGCTGCCCGGATTCTCACTGAGATGTACTCAACAGGGATGGATGACCTGCAGGATAGCACCCTTTTCATTCCGGTCCTTCCTCATGGCAATCGGTAAACCTGTAGGCAGTAGTGGTCCAGGGGTGTCTTTTCTCCGGATTGGTCAGGTCCTCTTATTGTTCCTGCCTCTTCTCACCCCTGATTCTCCTCATCCCCGTGCCTCATGTTAGAGAATCACTTTCTCATTTTGGGTAATCCTAGACTTTATTTTAAAAAAATGTGTTTTATTGATTTCAGAGAGGAAGGGAGAGGGAGAGAGAGATAGAAACATGAGTGATGAAAGAGAAACATTGGTTGGCTGCCTCCTGCACACCCCACACTGGGGATCGATCCTGAAACCTGGGCATGTGCCCTGACCAGGAATCGAACTGTGACCTCCTGTATCGTAGATTGATGCTCAACCATTGAGCAACACTGGTTAGACCTAGACTTTCTTTCTACAATTATATTAAAAAAAAAAACAAAAACACCCACAAAGCCCTCTCTTTATTGAAACTAACGGGGCCCAATAAACAATTTAAAGGCTATTAGTAGGCACCCCCCAACTGAAGCGTGTACCCATTCCCTCATTTGCCTCATCAGTGAATGAGAGGACCAGTCTCACCACAGCCTTGCCAGCTTTGAGTATTATTATTTTTTTATGAGTCTTTGCTAAATTAAAAGACAACCATTACCGGCTTTATTTCTTTAATTATCCAGGAGATTGGGCAATTTTTCATAAGTTGACTGGTCATTTGCATTCCTTCTTTTGAAATTTATCTTTAATCCCTGTGCATTAATGTTTCTGGGTTTCCCTGGATGAACTCATAAATCAAACCGCCATCAGTCAACCTGCATTAGCGCATGTGCACTGTGTTACGATGGCATATCCCTCTCTTCTGTTCACCTCATGCCGAATTTGCCTGACGCCAACGCAACAGGCATCCGCAGATGGAATACTTACGTGTTTTCATTCACATATAGGGTGCCCCTGAAATGTATGCACACACTTTGAATAATTATAAAGGCCGTGTTTATTGAAACGCTTCATTTTCAAAATTGAGCTGTCAGATGTTAAAGTGTGAGACACCCTGTATATGTGTATATACATTCCAATAAGTGTGTATGTATGCATGTATACTGAATATGTATCTATATACAACTGAACGTGTGTCAGACTTTAAAAAATATTTTTATGGATTTCAGAGGGAAAGGGGGAGTGTGAGAGAGAGATAGAAACATCACTGCTGAGAATCATTGACGGCTGCCTCCTGCATACCCGCTACTGGGGAGCAAGCCCACAACCCACGCATGTGCCCTGACCAGGAATCAAACCGGGACCTCCTGGTTCATAAGTCAATGCTCAAAAGTATGCCAGGCTCTAATGGGGGGTATTAGGAGCTACAGCTTTCGAGTATTCTCAGGTTGAGCCAATCTGAGAGTCTGTGAGTCAGAAGATACTTTTACAGTTGCTTTAAAAAACCCTTGATAATTAGCTTCTGGATGCAGCGTAACAGCCAATGGACTGGTCTTAATGGTAACCCCCATTGTGCTGCTAACCATATGTTGGAAAGGCCCTCTGGCCTCCGGCCTTCAGCCAGCCACTTCCCCTTTCAGACAAAGAGCAGGAGCTGGTACTTGAGTGTTGAAGTACTTGCTCCTTCATGTTTCTTCAAAACCCACCATGCTGTGTTTTTGTCCCTTGCTGACGTGGTGGGTTTCCTCAGCTAATAAAGGAGCATGTGATGAGCACGTGTATTCCACAGACGTGGGCATCTATTTCTGGGATTTGCACTCAGTGTCTGTTCTGGGTAGGTCAGGGTCATCTGGAAGCAGCCGGAGCTCCCAACTGAGGTCCTCCGGGTGGTGCTGCTGGGCTCCTCAGAGGCCCGGGACCTGGGATTTATGAGAAGCGCACAGAGGTGGCAACACTGCCCTGTTAATCAGCTGCAGAGCCGGAGAGGAGGCGCCGGGAAGTGCAAACCTATTTTATGGAAGAGATGACTTCTTCAATAAAGCAAGCGCATTCAAGGGCTCACAAGGTGGATGTTTGGTGCCCTTCCCCTAGCCCACCCACCTCTTGCCCACGTTCCTACACTTGCCCTCTCTCTCTTTCTCTCCTTCCTCCCCTCACTTGCTCTTTTTCTCTCTCCTGCGCCCCTATTTGTTCCTGGAAGCACAGATTGTGGCTGCCGCAGACCAAGCTCATGTGCTTCTGGTCTTTGCGCCATCACTGGCCACAGGGAACTCAGATATGTCGGAAGTTTGTCACATATATATATATTTCAGAGAGGAAGGGAGAGGGGGAGAGAGATAGAAACATCAATGATGAGAGAAAATCATCAATCAGCGGCTTCCTGCATGCCCCACACTGGGGAATGAGCTCGCAACCCCAGCATGTGCTCTGACCAGGAATAGAACTGTGACCTCCTGGTTCATAGGTCAATGGTCAGCCACTGAGCCCAGCCAGCAGAGCCCAGCTATTGATTTGATATTTCCCTCCAACCTGCACACTTGACTTTCACCCTCTGCTCTCCCCATCCTAGCTCTTTGACTTTGTCTTCACCTGTCTCCATGAGCTTGCCACACCCACTCTACCCTGGGATTCTGGCATCCGCCTTCTTGCTGGGGACTGATAGGGAGGTCTGTCCTAAGCTGTCCTCTGGGGACTGACACCTCTTGTTCCACATCAGAGATGCCCAATCTTGGCTTCTGTCCTGTGGGGTCCATTTTAGGTTGGCTGGTCCCTGGCCTTTCCCAGGTGACAAGGACATTAGGAACCATATGCCTTTAGAAGGAGAAATGCATTCAGGAAACATTCACTCCACATTCCTTCCTGGATATTTACTATGTATTGGGCCTGGGTGAGGGGCTGGGGCATCTCTCTGAATGGGTCGGCCTGTGCCTGGAGTTTGGGCTTAGCTCCAGGGCCTGCATTTGTAGAGGGAATGCAGAGGGTAGCAGTCAAGTGGGTGTCCGAGGCATTGAAGACTTGTGAGCAGGGATCATTGGCTCTGTGCCTACAGGGCCCGCCTTCCCCTGCCTCTGTGTTCTGAGGGTTCAGTGCAGCCCTGGTGGGTTGCACGCATCATTGTGGTTGATGAGTTGCTAAGTTCTGTTAATTTGCATATTCACTCTGATTGGCTGTGGGTGTAGTGGAGTGATGGTTAATTTGCATGTTTCTCTTTTATTAGATAAGATATATCTATCTTATCTATTGTAATATATATATATTATATATATTATATATATATTACACACACACACACACACACACACACACACACACACACACATTGAGTGGCCGGATTATTATGTATTCAGGGATCATCATAATCTGGCCACTCAGTGTATATTTAAAAAAATTTTTTTTAAATGTTGCTTCCTGGAACAGGACGGTGCTGATTCTGGCGTGCTCCTCCTTAGTCAGGTTTTATCAGGTGCTGTTTCTTTAATTCTCAGGCTGCTTGGGAGGAAGGCCTGGTCAGGTTACTCCCATTGGACAGATTTGGAGGCTGAGGCTCAGGGAAGGGAAGGGAAGGGAGCTTGTCCAGGGTGGCGTGGGAGCCTCATCAGTCCAGATCTCCGCCTCTGGGCCCTCCCACTCCAGTGTGGAGCGCTCAGCCACAGAATTAAAATGTAAATCAAAACCTAATTGGCTCTGTGCGCTCAGTTTAGATAAGATTTGCCTTTGAAGGATGGCTCTGTGTGCTCACCCAGCAGGCCCCGCTTCCCGGGGGCCACTTGCACTTAATAACAGTCGGGGAAGCGGGGCCATAAATATTGCAAACGAGGCCACGTGAACGAAACGCCCTACGAACCGTAATAAACCCCCCCGTGATTAATTCCAGCGCGCACTCTGTTCACATCAGACCCGCCGTGGCTTCCCTGATGAGATCAATACCGCGTGGCAGAGTGATCCTAATAGAAGTGTTGTCTTTTAATCTTCGGGGAAACGCTAGCTTCTTGAATCCGTCACCCGGCGTCCCGCTTCATTTTCCTGGTGCAGCCTTGACGGCAGCGGCTTGCCCTGAAATGAAGATGCATTAGAGTCTTCTCAAGGGTTTCTCCAGAACAGGACCAGGTCCCTCTGTGCGGGGCCCACAGCTCAAAGGCACATTTGTATGCGGCGAGTCTCAGTGACCTTTGCTGTCCCCGGCGATTTCCCCAGCAGACAAGCGCCTCTGGAGAGTGAGAGGTAAAGACAGGTCCTCTCAGGGGGGAGCCTCGAAGGGAGAGGGGAAGAGAAGCAACACTGACAGATCCCTAGGGAGGGTTTTAGAAAGCCAGGCGTGTCTCCTGGGGCAGAAATCGCCGTCCTGGCCCCTCGCAGGCAGCGGCGGCCTTGCTGCTGCTTCTGCAGGCCCCTAGGGACCCGAGCATGTGCACCTGGATGGATGTGAGCCTCGGAGGAAAATGAAATGTCACTGTCCCGTCACGAGTGTCCAGGCAAGAGGGAAGAAAGACCAGTGTCTCAGCCTCGTGCTAAGAGGGGTGCTGGATGGGGGGCCCACAGCAGGCGGGGGAGGCTGTGCGTGGGGGTTAACATCATCCTGGTGATGCCTTGCCAGGCAGGTGGAGGGAAGGGCCACGCATGTTGGAGGTGACCGTGAACTGTCTGCTCGGGGAGGATGCAGGGAGCCTAGGAAGGCACCGGCAGGTCCCTGTGGATCCTGAGTCCGGATGGAGGTGGCACGGGGGGGGGGGGGGGCGTGGGGGGGGCAGGGGGGGCGGGGAGGCATGGAGAGAGGCAGCAGAGCTCATGGGAAGCAAGAGACATGTTCACAGCTTTTCTTCTTCCTCTGCTGCTTAAAGGAGCTCACAGTGTCCGAAAGGCAGCCTGGAGGGCATGGCCATCATCCGAGCTCACTCAGTGCAGAAGCAGGAACCTAGTCAGGGAAGGACTGAGCAGCGGGGCTGACATGATCACCTGGGGGCAGTGCCTCCTGGCCCCTGCAGGGTGCTCTGTCCATCTCAGCTGCTCTGTGCTGTGGGTCAGGGACTCATGCTTCCACTCACTGTGGCCTCTGGGCCCTGCACTTTCCCTCCCGTGTCCAGCCACACGGCAAATGGACAGGGAGCCCAAGTTCATCGGCCAGAACTCAGCCATGCAGTCCCGCCTCAAAGCCATGTGCTGGGAAGTGTCACCTGCCAGCGAACCGCAGAGGAAGACGTGGACTTGAACAACTGGTTTATCACAGCTACAGCATCTTCTGGGCCACAGCGGGGACTATAAGCAAAGGAAAGGAAGGACAAACAGGTGCTAAATCAGTGTTAATCCTACTCCCTCGGTTTGGCCAGTCCAGGGGTCTTCAAACTACGGCCCGCGGGCCACATGCGACCCGCAGAGAAGTCTGATCCTGCCCGCCAGGTTTTTTGGGCAGTGAGCGCAGCCAAGGTGTTACAGTAGGAATTAGTAGTTCATATAGTCCGGCCCTCCAGCTCTCTGAGGGACCGTGATCTGGCCCCCACTTTAAAAAGTTTGAGGACCCCTGAGCCAGTCCCTCCTGTCAGGGACTGGAGGCTAGAACCCGAGTCCGAGTCTCCCCTCCAACCCCATGGGGCTAGGTTCCCGGTGGCCGGGCTTTGCCTTTGGTGGGATAGAGACCCGGCGTTGAAGATGGCCTTGCCTTGCTTGCTCAGCTCACTGAAGGGTGACACTCTCCCCCTACCCACGGGCCCTTCCTTCCAGCCCCTGCCTCCTTCCCCTTCATCCTCCCCTGAGATGGGCCTGTGGTCTGAGCCCAACACGTAACCCATGACCCCTCCCATTGGCGTGTTCCAGGAGTCACACAGAGCTGCCCGCTGTCCCATGCCCCCCGAACAAAAATGAATGCAGCATTGGAAGCGTGAGGGTGTTACCTTTTGACTTCTTCTCTTATGACCTCATGACCTTCGGCCGAGGTGGCCTCTTTGAAATTCACTTGGCTTATAGGAATCCTGTAGAAGGGCATCCAGCACACAGAGACCGTTGGAGGAGAGCACAGCGTTGAATCATGGATGTGAAATCACACAGCGGGCGGGAGGGAGGCTGTGCCTCAGGGGGTGGCAGTGCGTGTTGCTCTTCCTCACTGTCCCCGCCTGGGACGTCAGGGTGCTCTGTGAGGGTGAGCACAGCATCTGAGTTGCTAAAGTGGGACTGGGGGACCGTGCACACAGTCACCGCTCTACAGGGCAGTGCTGAAGGACCAGGGTCCCAGTGCCTGCTCCTGCCCCATCTCCGACTACGTCCAGGCTCAGGCTGCCTGGCAGCCTGGGCCCAGGACATGCGTGCTCTCAGCTGAGCCCAGAACTGAGGGTGCTTTATGTTTTCCGGGGTGTTACCTTTCCAAACCAACCCTCTGCACCCTGTGGAGCTTCCAGCACCGCGCAGATGGGCTCTGAGAGCAAGGCCAACGGGGCAGGTGAGAAGGAGAACAGTGACGGCAAGGGTGTCATTCTTGCCTTGTGAGCGAGCTCCTCTCGGTTGCACTGCGGGCCATCTGTTCCTCCTTTGCTGAGGTGCTTAAGCCTTTATGGCGCCCTGAGTTTAGGATGGTGCTCTGAAAGGAGGCCAGCACTGTGCTGATGGGGGGGGGGGGTGGTGGTGGATCCCAGCATTTTTCCTACTCCCTGCCATTCTAGCAGTTGCCTGCTTCCATGCCTGTGCCCCTGCTGTTTGCCAGCCAATCATGCCCTGCTCCTCTCCCCCACCTCTCATTTCACCTTTTCCGGGCTCCTGAGGAACTGTCAGACTCCTCAGGACGCCGCTGATGGGCCTTGGGTCAGGGGAGACTGCTCCTCTCTGCAAACACACACAGCGTCCTCTTTCCCGCCCGGTGGCAGTTCTTGCATTTCCTGGTGGTATGCTAGTGCACGTCTTCTCCCCGTAGCTAGCCGTAGAGTAATTGGAACTATCACATCAATAATAGCGAACATTATGGACTGATCTCTAGGTGCCCGGAGATATACTGGCATTGCCACCGTTTGTCCTCATAATAACCTTGGGAGGGGGCACCATCAGAATCACGGAGGGAGATGAGGAAATTGGGCCATGCAGAGGTTAAGGAACTTGCTGAAGGTCTTCCAGCCAGTGAAGAGTGGTTCCGTTACTCCAAACTTTAATAGCCTCCAAGTCCACATTCTTTTTTTTTTTTTTTTTAAAAGCAGGGTTGTCATGTAGATATCCAACTAGATGATTCTGCAGCTCAGCCAGGATGGAGGACCATGGTTATGTCAGGGGTTTAATAAATGCATGTGTGTTAACTTAAAGGGTGAGCAGTGCACTGCTGAGCATTACTGATGGAATGCATGGTGAGTCTTAAAGACCACGCCTTGATCGTGATTCATGCCCAGTGGTGTTTGAGTCTTCATTGGCAGACTGATGTATGATGGTAGAGAATGTTCACTCATAAGCAACGAGGAAGTAGACCGTGTTTCTAGGACCAGCTAGCTCTTTTGATAAGCCGTTGTTTGACTTTTGAACGCCATACCTGGATAGAAGTGCCGATATGAGTTGGTGCTCCGGGGTGAGAGGTATTGATGGAAATGTTCCAGAGGTAGCTGAATTATTTACGGGAGTCAACCCTAGCCAAACACCAGCATTAATCAGAGATTGGTCACACCTTGGTTTGTCACATACAAAGTACACCTTCTCATGCTCTACACCCTGTGGCCTTTAAGAAAACAGAATCTAAAGTAGGACTTGCAGTTCCTAATATCTGTGATGTTGTTAAGTGACTACTGTAAAATGCAGATCCAAAGCCCCTTAGGGCTCCTCGGACTCACAGCGTGGTCTAGATGGGAGGGAGTCAGGGTTAGAAACACAGGCTCTGGAATCAGAAGGGCTAGATCCAAATTTCATTTTGATCCTTTCAGAATTGGAGTGAATATTGGCAAGACATTTACAAATCCTGAAATTTGCCCTGGGCAGTGTGGCTCAGTTGTTTGAGCATCGTCCTAAGCACTGAAAAGTTTGCTGATTTGATTCCTGGTCAGGGCACGTGGCCAGGTTGTGGGCTCTCACATGGATGTTTCTCTCTCTCCCTCTCCCTTCCTCTCTCTCTCTCTCATAATCCAAAAAATTCTTATAAGAATAAAAAATCCTGAGCTTTCATCACAGTCTGTTAAGTGAGAGGTAATAAGAATACCTTGGTCAGTTATGAGAATTGAATGAAAAATAGTGCATAGTAAGTCGCCAAGCCTGGTAGGTCTAGCCCAGTGGTCGGCAAACTCATTTGTCAACAGAGCCAAATATCAACAGTACAATGATTGAAATTTCTTTTGAGAGTCACATTTTTTAAACTTCAGCTTCTTCTAAAGCCCCTTCTTCAAAATAGACTCGCCCAGGCTGTGGTATTTTGTGGAAGAGCCACACTCAAGGGGCCAAAGAGCCGCATGTGGCTCGCCAGCCATGGTTTGCTGACTACTGGTCTAGTGTGTGAGAAATGTGAGCTGTTTCCATGGGCACGATGATAAAGCTTTACCCAGGTCGCTGTCCCTGATGCTGGCCGGTGTCCCCCGCGAAGGACAGTGGGATGCAGAGGGTGTCTGTAGCTGCCCCACATCCATGTATTCCCTTAAGTTGGTTTCATCCTCATTTGATGGAGGAGACAAAAGGAGCTTAAAGAGATGAGATCCCCTCTTCAGTGTCCCACCGCGAAAGATTGTCGGAACATGGTGGTTCTGACGCTTTCTGCCCTCTTCCTGCCCTGCTCCTCCCACACCATAGGGTCAGGCACTGCAGTGAGAACGCAGCCTGACACTGGTGAGGGGCCTAATAGGGCAGCTTTTCATCGCCACCTCTTGCCCAGAGGCCTCCGTTTGCCGGGTGGGACTTTTCTATCTGAGGATGAGCCAGGAGGCACGTTGGCCAAACCGCTGGGTAATGGAATTTATAATTGCTTGTGGCTTATAATGGGGGCGGATAGTTCTTCATGAGTCAATGTCATTCCTCCTCACGGGAAGATGGTGAGTTGGAGAGGCTACCGGCCAGCCCCGGCCTGGATGCCAGCTTCTCTGTGTACAGCGTGGGCGCCTTGGTTCCTTTCCTTCTGGTGGCCTGTCAGCTCGTGCAGGCCAGAGGTGTGGGTTCTCCACCTGCATGATGGCGAAGCTCCTGCTGCACTTACTGGGTTGTGTCCTGAGTTTTGGGAGAGAACAGGTGTTACTCCTGGCCTTGCAGTGCAGAGTTGGACAGCAGGGATGTACGCTGGAAACAGCAAATCATCACGACTCACTTCTGCAAATGCATGAACTGCAGCTTCAAGAAGTAACTTGCGCAAGGCCACAAGGTTCGTGGGAGGCGGAACTTGGGTGCAGTCCACGCTCCCAGTCACAAAGGCCTTGGGGATGGGGGATGACAGGGGCTTGTTTGACAAACCACCGGACTTTGCATGATGGTCTGGAGTGCCCAGTCCCTGGGTCAGAAGATTTCAGAGTCGGGACTCTACTTCCTCCACAGCCCCTGCCTTTCGTGTTGCCTTGTGCTATGGGCCCAGCGAACCTCAGCTCCTCTAATCTCTCCTGCTCCAGAAGGCAACCAGGAAGGGCTGACATGAAGGGAACCTGCTACCTGGTGTCAGAGTCTTGGTACCAGAAGAGACAGTGGTGGATGCATGGGGTCCTTGGGGCTGTAGGTTGGATGTGATTCTGATTGACAGCGGCTTCTGGGCTTCTGTGTGATGAGCTAGTTTCCAGACCACAGCAGGATAGCGGAGTGAATTAGATGCGTAAGGAAAGGAAATGGCAAGGAAAGGACTTTGTGAATGAATGAAAACGCCAAGTGGTGATGATGATGCTCACCATGAGCACTTCTGTGATTGCATTTCATCTTCCCATCAGCTGTGCAGGTGGCTATTTTTACCCAGGTTTTAGAGCTGAAGAAAGCAAAGCCAGAGGAGGTAAGAGACTTGACCAAGGTCACACAGCCAGGGAATGAGAGAACCAGGATTTAGTCCTTCCATGCAGCTCCAAAACCCATGTTCCTTTAGAGCAATGCATTTTCTTCCCTCTCCTCCGTGACTCAGGAGAAAAGTCCATTTTCAGTGGTCATGGTTGTTTGCTAAAAGGAGCAATTCCCTTCCCTCCTTCTCTAATTTTCCTCCAACTAATTGCAAATTAGTGGTAATTTTCAAATGAACAACAACAACAACAAAAAAGGGATCTTGCATGCCATCCGTTTGTGCTTACCCAGAAAGGCCCCAGGGCCTGTGACAGCTCCATCACCATGGCAACCCTAGAGCAGGCCTTCTCTGGATCCAGGGCAGCCTGGCCCCGGACTCCGGAGGTGGGGCTGCTTACCCTCTGGGTTAGCCTGTTTCTCTGCTCTAATGCCCCCGGGACAGGCCCCACTCTTCCTACTGCCCTCTTCGATCCCCTCTATTTTAGGAGTTTAGAATTAATAATGAAAGAGGAAAGAAGATAAAAATCCTGACAAAAACCCTAGCCATGGCCCTGGTCGGTTTGCTCAATGGTTAGTGCATTGGCCCTTGAACTGAAGGGTCCCAGCTTCAATTCTAGTCAAGGACATGTACCTCAATTGCAGGCTCTATCCCCAGCCCTGGTTAGGGTACGTGTGGGAGACAACCAGTGATGTGTCTCTCTCACATCAATGTTTTTCTCTCTCTTTTTCTCTCTCTCTCCCTCTCCCTCCCCACCTTCCTCCCCTGTACTCTGTGAAAAATATCCTAGTGTGAGGATAAAAAACAAAACAAAATAAAAAGCTTAGCTCTGAAAAACTTCCTTTCTCCCCTAAAACATGGGGGGATCATTATCCTTCTCAATTCAAATGCTGCGGTTGGCAGGACAGACCCGTCTGCCCCAGGATACTGTGGGTGCAGCTGGTCCTGCCATCCGGGGTACTGGAAGGTCTGGTGGATGGAAGAGATGTGATGGGAGAATGTCCATCCACCAACCCCAGCCCGGAGGGTATATCCCTAGCAGGGGGCCCTGGACCCAGAGGGAGGATCTTTGCCAAGTACTGTGTATTTATTTATTTATAGATTCTCTACCTCAAATACTCCTAAAAATCAGAGGTCTGGACTTGGTTCTTTTTTTTTTTTTAAATATATTTTTTATTGATTTTTCACAGAGAGGAAGAGAGAGGGATAGAGAGTTAGAAACATCGATGAGAGAGAATCATCGATCAGCTGCCTCTTGCACACCCCCCACTGGGGATGTGCCTGTAACCAAGTACATGCCCTTGACCGGAATCGAACCTGGGACCTTTCAGTCTGCAGGCCCACGCTCTATCCACTGAGCCAAACCGGTTTTGGCTGGACTTGGTTCTTTTTGTTGTTGTTAAAAAATGTTTTTATTGATTTCAGAGAGAAAGGGAAATGGAGAGAGAGAGACAGGAACATCAATGATGAGAGAGAATCATTAATCGGCTGCCTCCCGCACGATCTCTACTGGGCATTGAGCCTGCATCCCGGGCATGTGAGTTGACCAGAAATGGAGCAATGAACTCCTGGTTCATAGGTCAACGCTCAACCACTGAGCCATACGGGCCATACTTGGACTTGCTTCTTTTAAGTAACAAGGAAGGAAAAAAATTAGGGATGAGATGTGTAGCCAAGCCCTCTGCTGGAACCAGCCTTCCTTCACAAACGGGGCTTATCTCTCAGGAAAAGGAAAGCACACACGCTGAATAGTGTCCTTTAGGATTAGCCAGGGACAGAGTGTTCCTTGAGTTCAGGGCAGTCGTCACGTATTTGCATTAAAAAAAAAGAAAAGGAAAGAAAGAAAGAAAAAGATCAGGCTTTGCTGAAAGCAGACAATAGTCAGCCCCCTTCCTGAGTGCTCCCAGTCTCCACAGGTCACTGTCCCATTTCAGGAGCCTCCTAGAGGGTGCCCCCCCCCCACCCCCCCCCTCCTCCCCCCGCAATGCCCTTTCTGGCTCTCTAATGGGATGTTCTTACGCAGGCTGGGCAAGCATTTCCTCCCCAGAGCTGGGTCTGGGTCTCCATGCACGCTGGGGGCCTTTGTATTTTAGCCCCCCATGCTTTCTTTGCAATATGCCATTAGATTTTGTGTCATTTGTCCTCACAGGTCCCCCCCACCCCCCACCCTGCCCCGCAAATTCATTAGTCTGTAACAGCGCATTTCAATCTTTTTCATCTCATGGCACATAAACTAATTACTAAAATTCTGCAGCACCACCAAAAAATATAACTTTTGCTGATCGGACAGAAAAAGTTATAATTTTGACTCATTCACACAGGAATTGTGTTGGCTGTTGTCATTTTTTTGACTTGACAATCTAAGGGAAAAGAGGTCAGTGCCCCTGACTAAATAGTCAGGTAGTCCATGTTTTAAAAACTCCGTGGCACACCGGTTGAAAGTTGCTGGCCTATAATACAAGAAGTACACTTATGTCTATTTCTTTGGGTTTAACCTCCTGTAATCTCCATTGCATCATAGTTCCATCATAACAACAGTGAGTGCAGCAGAATCACTGGGCTTAACCGCATGTCTAGCCAAGAGCCTGGCATGGCAGAAACCTCCGGCCACATCAGTCTCTTTTCCCTTAACAGTTTTTAAAACAATACTCCTTTATGAGATATTTTAAATACATTTTTTTTATTGATTTCAGAGAGAAGGGGAAAGGGAGATAGAAAAATCTGTTTCAGAGAGGAAGGTAAAGAGAGATAGAAAAATCAATGATGAGAGAGAATCATTGATTGGCTGCCTCCTGCACGCTCCCTACTGGGCATTGAGCCTGCAAGCCAGGCATGTGCCCTGACCAGGCATCAAACTGGTGACCTCTTGACTCCTGGGTCAATGCTCAACCACTGAGCCATGCTAACCACGCTCTTCCTTTTTTTTTTTTTTTTTTTTTTTTTTTTGTTTAACCCCCAACTTCAGTCTCCCAGGCTCTTGGGAGAGGTACTAGCAACTTCCTACCATTTCCCAGCATCGTATTTCTCCTCCAATCCTCCAACATCCTAAGCAATAAACTAGCTATAGTTATAATAGAATCCCTAAAGAATACATATCCAACAATAATGATAACACTACTTATTATTATTCACAATAAATCAAGTCTATCCTGGTTAATAAGTACACATCGAATGCATGAATGAAATGATTGTTCATATTCACAACTACTGTGCAAGGACACCCACCCCCACGCACCCATTTTACAGATGCGAAAACAGAGGCTTATCAAGGTGAGGTGACTTCCTAGTGCTAGCATTCAAAACCTGGCACCTGCACGTCCAGGTCCTTTAAGAGCATCGGACCATGAAACCCCAACCCGCTGTCCCCTGGGAAAGGACTGCTCTTGAGCGGTCGCCTTGACTTGTAATTTATTTGCAGATCCAGGCCTGTGGGATTGATTCTGAATTTATGAGGCACACTCAGGTCTTCCGTGACTCGTGCTCCTGGAATTTCATTAGGCCGCCCTGTAATTGTGGTGGTAAATGTTTACGTGTCCATAAATTATTATTAGGCAAGCCGGGCAAGGTCAGCCTCCATCTTTGGAGGCGCTGGGAACAGGTTCCAGAGTTTTCCCAGCAGACAAAGGAGCCGGGATCTGATTCATTACGGGCTGGCTGGTGTCCTATTGACAACACCATTTCTTGTGCTGATTTTGAAGCCCCAGATGGGTCATCTTTCCTGAGCATGAAAATTGATCACCCTTTGACCGATTGTTTTTGCAAGTGGTTCAATGTCAAATCACTAATGACTATCGATAGCTGATCTCTTTTCTCAGGAGGCAAAGCGCAAGGTACCTGTGGGGTTTCAGGCGGTGCCTTATTTTGACTCTATTGGTTGCAATTTATTTAGGCTCATGCCTCTATTTCTAACTTACTATTTATATGTTTGGTATCATATGCTAATTGTTTAAAAAATTGCCATAATGACACGAAAGGAATGTTTATAAGTGGAGAAGTGCTAATTAACACGACTAAACACCCGCTGTGTCTCAGGAGCTTGTATATGTCTGTCATCTAATACGACAATTAGGTGAGGTTAGTATTGCTGTTATTTCTTTTTAAAATTATATATCTGGATTTGAGAGAGTGAGCAGACAGAGAGAGAGAGAGCAAGAGCAAGAGAGGGACATTGATTTGTTGTTCCACTTATTTATGCATACATTGATTGATATTTGTGCTAGTATGTGCCCTGACCAGGGATCGAACGTGCAGTCTTGGCGTATTCAGACAGCACTCTAACCAACTGAGCTACCTGGCTGGGGTGCTGCTGTTATTTTTGTGTTCTTGAGGCCAGGACTCAGAGTTCAGGCTTCTCTGTGGAGGTCCCATGGCTAGAACAACATGAAGCAGGTCTGTGTGGCTACAAACCAAATTCTTTCCTCGGAACCTCCAGGCTTAGCACCCAGAGTTCTTTAAGCAGGTTCTAGAACCAGGTACAGTAGAAAGATAAAAAAATAATTATATTTCTACAGAGTTTGGGGGTCACACAGTTCAGCTAACACAGCATCCGTGGTGGTGACAAAATTACCCAAAATAATACCATCTCACTCTCAACACAGCTTTCCCACATTCTTGGGACATGGGGAAGGGCTGTGTGAGCTTTGTGAACTCTGTGGAAATATTTAGGGATTTTCTCCCCAATATTAATCTCCTCACATATCATTTTTCCCAATCCACTTTTATTTTCATTCTAATCTGAAACTCCTAGGAGGTAACAAATAGCTGGCACATAGTGGGGTTCTTAATAAAATCTATGGAAGGAATTCATGAATACAAGAATCCCTATCTCTACCCTGACGAAGGTTACAAATATAGCTGACTCTTGAATAATGTGGAGGTTAAGGACCCCAGCCCCCTGCATAGTCACAATGAGCATATTACTTTTAAAAAATATATTTTTATTGATTGCAAAGAGAGGAAAGGTGTGGGATAGAAGTATAGAAACATCAATGATGAAAGAATTATCAATCAGCTGCCTCTGGCATGCTCCCTACTGGGTATTGAGCCCCTAATCTGGGTGTGTGCTCTGAATGGGAATTGAACCATGACCTCCTGATTCACAGGTCAGTGCTCAATCACTGAGAAACACCAGTTGGGCAAGTATATAACTTTTGACTCCTCCAAAACTTAACTATTAATAGCCTACTGTTGACCTTACCGATAACATAAGTAGGTTTTTTGCATGTATTTTGCATGTATTGTATACTATATTCTTACAATAAAGTAAGTAGAGAAAAGAAAATGTTAAGAAAATCATAAGGAAGAAAAAAAATATTTACAGTATTGAAAAAAATCCACATATAAATGAACCTGTGCTGTTGAAAACCCTGGTGTTGTTCAAAGGTCAATTGTACAGCCATTGCTAGAGTGTAATATCACATATACACTGAGTGGCTAGATTATTATGATCTCTGAATGCATAATCATCTGGCCACTTGGTGTATATCCTATATAATCCTATATAATAAAAGGCTAATATGCAAATTGTCCTCTCGACCAGGAATTCCACCAGCATGCTGGCTGGCCAACCGCCCATATCCCCTCCCACTGGCCAGGCTGGCCGGATCTCACCCATACACAAATTCATGAACTGGGCCTCTAATACACACACACACACACACACACACACACACACACACTGCTGAGTGGCCAGATTATTATGCGTTCAGAGATCATAATAATCTGGCCACTCAGTGTATATTCCATGTTTCCTTTTAAAAAAATGTGTTTTTATTGATTTTTTAGAGGGAATGGAAGGGAGAGAATTAGAGAGATAGAAACATAGATGAGAGAGAAACATTATCAATCAGCTGCCCCCCCCAACCCCCCGCACACCCTCTACTGGGCATAGAGCCCTCAACCCGGGCATGTGCCCTGACCAGGAATCAAACCAGTGACCTCTTGCTTTAGAGTTCGATGCTCAACCACTGAGCCACTCTGGCCGGGTTATTCCATGTTTCTAAATTCTCTTTATTTCACCACGACAGGAAGAGGTGGTAAGAGACTCGCTCTGCCTTACAGAAAGCTAAATTGGAAACCAGTCTTTTCAGAAACCACAAAAAGAGTTAACTAGAACCCCCGATGACTCCAGCTTCAAAGCCTGCAACTCAAAACCAAAGTGCCCCTCTGTACTCAGGGAAAGTCTGGGACACGCTCCCCTGGTGCCCTTAGACGGGGGACCCTCAGCCTCTAGAGGCTAATTATTGGCATTTAAGCTTTTCTTTCTCCAAAACACCAAGGCAAGCTCTTTCCGCCGCTCTGCCTGCCTCCTGGGGCCTCTGCATTATTAGTGAGAGGATGGCGAGGTTGGCCTCATTATCCCGGCCTCCTCTTTCTTTCCTTTCGTGGCCCACCCCCTCTTTGTCCATGTTCCCTCGGCAAGTGTGAATGCCTTTCATAACTCAAAGTACAAGCATTCCATCCGCCAAGGAGCGCTCAGGTTCAACTCCCAGCCGCCGACTACCCACTGTGTGCCAGGACCTTTCACATTTAATCAGCCAGCAGAGAAATGCCACTCAATCCAGCTTCCGCTGTGCGTCTGTTCCTTTGTCAGATGCGGTGGGACTGTGTAAGGAACGGATGGCCTGGAATTAGCCCTCAGGATCCCGCGGTCTGATAGAGATGGCAGTGGGTAGGGTCTTCTCGGAATGGTGAAGGCCAAGGAAATGTTGCCAGACCTTGGATCATGTGACACCCTCTTATAGAACCTCCAGGGTGAGGCAGCAGCTCACCTACAAAGAAGACGAAACATCACTGTGTGATCTCCACCTCCTCCCTTGCAGTGAACGTGTATATTCCACTCAGTGTATACTCCATGTTTCCTTTTTAAAAATGTGTTTTTATTTTTAGAGGGAGTAGAAGGGAGAGAGTTAGAGATAGAAACATAGATGAGAGAGAAACATTATCAATCAGCTGCCCCCTCCCCCCCCCCCCCCTTACTGGGCATAGAGCCCTCATGCATCTCAGAGGGCAGGCCCATCAGAGCAATAAGCCTGGGATGTATTGAACTGCAAACTTGGTGGTAAGTATTATTATTACTAGTAGCCTTGTGCACGAATCTGTGCACTAGTAGCTCACCAGTAGTTCGCTGCCACCCTCCAGTAGCTCTCCGCCCACTACCCGACCCTCCTGTAGCTTCCATCATTACCCTCCTCCCCACCCCCGCTCTCCTCCCCCTCATAGCTTGCTGCCCTGCCCTCTCCTGAAGCTCTCTACCACCTGCTTGTAGCTCGCTGCCCCACCCTCCTTCTGATCTGTGATCTGGTTGTTAACTCGGTCAGTCATTACACTTCTCGGTGTAATGACCATTTGCATATTATATATTTATTATATAGGACTATTTTATTGTTGTTGTTAATTCTCACCAGAGGACATTTTTCCATTGGTTTTTAGAGAGAGTGGAAAGGAGGGGGGGCGGGGGGGGGGAGAAACAGAGAGAGGGAGAGAGAGAGAAACACTGATGTGAGAAAGACACATCCATTGGTTGCTTCCCGCCAGGGCTGGTGATAGAGCCTGCCACCGAGGTAACATGCCCTTGACTGGAATTGAACCAGCGATCCTGCAGTCTGAGGGCTAATGCTCTATCCACTGAGCCAAACTGGTGAGGGCTGGTGGTAATTATTTTGTTTTCCTTTCAGTAGGTTCAAATGAGCTGGTAGAGGCTTGCATTTGCAGAGGGCTCTTGTTCGGCATATACTTCAGCTCCCCTCCTATGCCCCGGCCCCCAGGCCTGAGTGTAGCCACGAAGCCCATCACTACCGGCAGCTCCTCCTGTGCTTTTCACCCCTGCAAGCCAGGCACTCAGTGCAGTTCACTCCTTACAGGATCCTTCATAACTCTTCCCACCTCGCTTGTCCCCATCTATCCTTGCTGTGCCTCCTTTGTTGGGCTGTTCACCTGCTCTCACCTGCCACATTCTCTCAGCAACCAAGCTGGTCTGGCAGCCTGACATGTCCCGTGTCCCCTCTGATCCACTGTCCACATCACAGCCAGGGAGATTCCTGGAAAATGCAAGTATCCCGCCTCATCCTTAGGAAGGAGCAGGACTGCCTTGAAGTGGTGGAAGGGATCAGAGCCCTCTGCCCTGCGGTCATCTCTCACATATCTGCCTTCTCGTAGCTAATGGAGGGCAGGGAGTCAATGTTCTTTATCTTTACCTTCCCACCAACCCGCACAGCGTCTGCTGCAGAGGTTGTATCTGGGCCTTGACTTGTGATTGAGTGAGGAGCAGAGTAAGAGCGGAGAGGAACTCATCAGCCTGGGATCACAGGAGACGGGCAAGGGATGTCACCTGCTCTTAGGCCTGAGGCTGGGAAACGGGCTGGACACACGGCTATCAGATGCCAGGAGGCCAAAGCTCTAAGCCGATGGAATGGATGAGGGCAGTTTGATGGCAGAGATCTGTCAGACGTGGCAGTGTGGTGGACAGACAGGCAGAGAGGCAGAAAGGAGCCACGCGCCGGGGGTTCACTGAGGACCGACATGAAGGTCTGCGCCTGGTGGAAAGGATCTTACCCAGATCCCAATTGCTTCTCTAGCCTTTGCAGCACTGCCGAGCCTGCACATAGCCCTGGGGAACTTGTCTAAACTTTCTGTGCCTCAGTTTCTCAATCTGTTCAAAGGAAGTCGAACCACATTGAAGAGGGAGAATGTTTCCTCCTCTGACGTGTAGAATTCTCCAGGGAGGAGTCTGGGGAGAGGAGTGGGGGGGTCTGGAATCAGATCCATGTTTGAATCCCAGGTCTACACCAGGCCACCTGGCGGAACATGGGCAAGGCTCACCTATGAGCCTCGGTCCCACGATCTGGAAAATGGGTCATACCAACTTCACTTGGGTTTCGAGAAGACTAAATGGGGTGTGTAGAAGGAAGGTAGCACCCAGTAGGCGGTTTCTGCAAAATAGTGCTGCCGCTCTCAATGGGTAAACAAAGGCTTCCCCCTTGGGAGCCCCAGCCCTCACCCTTCACCCTGGGTGTGTCCTGATCTCTCTCACCTCTGCGCCTCACCCTGATGGCTCCCTGAGCTGCCCTCGCGCTTCCTAACCCAGGAGACCGGGTTTTACATCCTGGCCTTTGTGTTAGCTCCTAACATATGTTAACGTTTGGAAGATCCACCTGGAACAGAGCAGGGAGCCCTTCTAAACACGAGCCCAGAGGCAACAAATAAATTACTTTGCAGGAAGGGTTCTGTCTGTTGCGAGGAAAAACTTAGCAAAGAAAACAACCCCCTTCTGTTGCAGATGCCCCGGAAGCTGTGGGCACCCTCACCTCTGGGTCAGGACTGCACCTGCGCTACCGCCGGGGATGGGACCATCCGTGTGTCCCGCCTGGTGCAAGACCCTTACCACATGTTCCAGCCGAGAAGCGGTGGCTTAGCAAGGTTAATTAACTTTCCCGACTGGCCCATGAAGCAGACAGTTGAAGCCAGAGGTGAAAGCAGGCCCGTTGGATTCCAAAGCCTGTGTTAACCATGTGACCTCGCGGCCGCCTGGCATGTAAAAAGGGGGGAGGATCACTTTTTTCTTTTGCAAGGTACGGGGGCCTTTTAGAAGATTTCCTCGGGGTGCAGCATGGGTTGATGAGAGGAAGGAGTGAGAATAAAGACAGAAGGGCCTGCCCGGCCGGTGTGGCTCAGTGGTTGAGTGTCAAACCTATGAGCCAGGAGGTCACCGTTGGATTCCTGGTCAGGGCACATGGAATCCGGGTTGCGGGCTCGATCCCCAGCAGGGGCCGTGCAGGAGGCAGCTGATCAACGATTCTCTCTCATCATTGATGTTTCCTGTTGACCATAGAGATCAATGGAGTCAGCCCAGACTGGGAGACCTGACTCACAGAATCCAGAAACAGGACACATTTGTTGTTTTAAGCCATTAAGGTTTGGAGTGGTTTGTATTTAAGCAGAATAACCGAGGATATCAGAGTCGATGGGAGAAGGTACATGCTTCTTATTTTTGAGCTTCCACTGCCTTAGGTACCTCTGGTACAGCACATATATAGTCACTTAAAGTAAAGCAAAAAACAAACAAAAACTATCCTGAGTCAGAGTTCAAGCTGAAAGTCACCTCATCCAACCTTTTATTTCCCAACTATGCTCTAGGGCAGGGGTGGGGAACCTTTTTCCTGCCAAGGGCCATTTGGATATTTTAACATCATTCGTAGGCCATACACAATTCTCAACTTAAAAATTAGCCTGCTGTCGTTGGTCAAACATTTAATTAACTCACCCCAAAAGCCTCGGCAGGGCCAGACCAAATGATTCCGTG
Organism: Pipistrellus hanaki; assembly: GCF_964339955.1. NCBI lineage: Eukaryota > Metazoa > Chordata > Mammalia > Chiroptera > Vespertilionidae > Pipistrellus > Pipistrellus hanaki. Next base: position 10,086,884 of record NC_140517.1, on the reverse strand, counting down.
GACCTTATATGGCCCTCGGGCCAGACGTTCCCCACCCCTGCTCCAGGCTCTTGGGGGTAGAGGCCAGACCCCTGGCAAAGAGCCCAGACTGCATCCTGAAGGTGTTTGGCAGCCTTGAATCTTTTTGCTTGTTTATTTGCTTTAAAATAAGAATTGAAACTGTTCTGTGTCTCGATCCTGTTGGTGGTTGTAAGACTGTATGCATTTCTCAAAACTCACAGAACGGTACACTAAATCGGCCCGATTTTACTGTTTTTGTATTATGCCTTAACAAAATATAAATACTACTTTTAAAAATGACTTTATTAAAAGAATGAGTATGTCCATGAAAGCTATGGCCTCCCAAGGCCCTTCATGAAAACCACTAGTTACTGTGACTCCTTTGTGGTACATAAGTCATTAACAGAAATTCTTTATAATTCTAATTTTCACGGCTATTTCAGTGAGAGAAATGACATCACGATAGAATGACGATCCCTTCTCTTTGTAGCATCTCTGGAAAGACCCAGGGTCCTTCTCAGGGACTTCTTCCTCCTGACCCCACCCGTCCCCGTGTTCCTTCTCAGCCAAGGAATGCTGAGAACCCTCTGCTGTGATCATTGAAGCATAAGTAAGGTGTGATGTCTCAGGGCTGTGCTGAAATGTGTTGAGGTGGACTTGGCCTTCTCATGGCACAGTCTAGTTTGGACCTGACTGTTGTCCTGGCCAGCCTGACGTTCTCTGGGGGAGAACTATGGCTAGAAGATCACACTCTTTAGTTCAGCGGGTGGGGATCCAGGAGGGACGGATGGATGGCCAGGGCAACAAGCTCATCTTCACTGTGGGGTATGCCTGGCCACCTCCCACCCCAGGGGTGAAGGTCTGTTCTTTTCTTTACCCCCCTCAGGGGCCAGGTTTCCCCATCAGAGCACGTGCCAGGCTCTGCTGTTACCAGTCGCCTCCCCATGAGATCACGTGCCTGCTGGAGGCCAGGACACAGGCTCAGGCACCTCTTATTATCCCTTCTGCCCAGCACGGGGTCTGGCTGTGAGCAGAAGACCTACAGGCACTTGGGAATTGAAATGCACAGGCTCCAGCGTCTGCAGCGTCTTCCCAGCTGCAGTTAGCAGATGGCACATTCCTCTCCAGGTGGTTGTTGACCTAACAAGTGCACACGTAGAAGGCCTTCCCCTTTGCAGAGCATTCGCGTGTCTGATTTATTATTAACAGGAAATGGTGGGTCTGGAGCAGATCCAGAGCGCAGTTAGAGTCGTGAGTAAAGAAGCAACAGCTCAGCCCAGCCGGTGTGGCTCAGTGATTGAGCATCAACCTATGAATCAGGAGGTCATGGTTCGATTCCTGGTCAGGGCACATGCCTGGGCTGCAGGCTTGATCCCCAATAGGAGGCATGCAGGAGGCAGCTGATCAAGGATTCTCTCTCACCATTGATTTTTCTAGCTCCTTCTCCCTCTCCCTTCCTCTCTCTAAAATCAATAAAAATATATTAAAAAGGAAAAAAGAAACAAAGAACCAACAGCTCCTCAGAGAAAAGCTTGAAGGAAATACAGCCCCTTAGTCTGGGGCAGAAAAACAGACCATAATGTATGAGGTATCAAACCTGTGAGGAATCTTCGGGAAAAAGCCACCCCCCTCTCTACTCTCCTTTTCCCTTCCCACCTGCCTGCCTGGGGCAAACAATCATGGGGTCTTACTGCACACTGGGTGCTGAAAGGGTTTGGGAAGGATAAAGAGATTTATTATGCATATTCAATACCTTTGAGACACTTGCAATATGGTAGGAGACAGAACATGAGTCGCTGTAATTAAAATATCAAGATGAGGTTGTACGTGAGGTCAGGGGGAGGAAGCAGAGCTCACTCCTGGCTTGGATGTGTGAAGAGAGCTGCACGAAGGAAGAGGTGAACTTTAACTTGAACTAGGGGAGGACTTGAATCGAATAGGGGAAACCATTAAGAACGCAGACTTTATCCAGGCAGACCTGCTCGGAGTCCGGAATCCTGATCCGCAGCCAACAGGCTGTGTGGCCTTAGTGAAACCACTCAGCCTCTCTGAACCTAGTTTCCTTCACCGTGAAGTTGGTTAACATATCTTCTTAGAATTTTTCTTTCCCCTGCAATTAGTCGGTCTTTCTCAACTTGTGTTCCCGTCAGCACACATGCCACATGCTATGATAACTACAATGAAAATGAAGCAAAAGCCTGCTCTGGTAACCACATCCCTCATTCAGCTCCCACCCTTTTCACTGACTTCTTTGAGATGGGGTGGGGAATGTCTGGCTACATAAGGCCCATGGAATCATTTGGTCTGGCCCTGCCAAGGCATTGGGGTGAATTCATTAAATATTTGACCAATGATAGCAGACTAATATTTAAGTTGATCATTTTGAATGGCCCGAGAATCCTATCTAATAAAAGGATAATATGCAAATTAACTGTCACTCCATCACAAAGATGGCTGCGCCCAGTCCCCTCAGCCTTGCTGGAGTCCCCCAGTCCTGGAGGGCTGCTGCTGAGAGTGGGCAGCATGAGAAGCTTGGAAGAATGCTTGCTTTGTTGCCGCAGCCATGGAGGGCCTCTGGGCAGTGGGACGCTTGCTTTGTCGCCGTGGCGATGCCCTGGCCCCAGAGGGCCTCTTGGGACAGGGCTGCTGGCCTGCAGCCTCCTTGGCTGAGTGCAGGCCTGTAGAGGAGACGGCAGGCCCACCTCCCACAGAAGCAGCACAGCTCCCTCCCAGTGCTCATGCTTGCTTCCGCCTCCTGTAGAAGCAGCACGGCTCCCAGAGGTACGCTGCGATTCCTGGACTACTGCACCGAATATTGAGCGATGGGCTATGAGTGATGCTATAAACATCCAGGTGGCCCTTGACAGCAAACAGGTTCCCCACCCTGCTTTAGAACAAGGCCCTGGCACCAGCTGTCTCAGTGCTCTCTGCCCTCTGCTCCGGCTCCAATCAGGCTGTTGTCCCTATTCTCCCATGGTAATGGTGAGGGTCAAAGTCACCGATAACCTACATGATGTGAAATCCAAAGATCAGGTCTCCATCCAAATCTTGCTTGACTGAAAGCCGCATCGCTGGTGCAGGTGACCCGTCCTGCCTCCTTCTGGCTTCCCGGACGTCACGCTGTTGGTTTCCTCCAAGTTCCCAGGTCATGCCTCTTTGGAGTTGAGTCTCTTTGCTATTCCCTCTTATTTCCCTGACCTTTCTTTCTTTATTTTAATGTTTATTTAAAAAAAAAATTAATTTCAGAGAGGAAGGGAGAGGGAGAGAGCGAGAGAAACATCAATGATGAGAGAGAACCATTGATTGGCTGCCTCCTGCATGTCCCACACTGGGGAAAGGAGCCATCAACCTGGACATGTGCCCTGACCGGAAATTGAACCCTGACCTCCTGATTCATAGGTCACTGCTCAACCACTGAGCCACAATGGCCAGGCTTTCTGATTGTTATGGAAACCCTGGACCAGTCCAGAGCTCAGCTCTTGGGCCGCTTCTCTGTCTACTCGCACGCCTATGTGATCGCATTCTGTAATACCCGGACACTTACCCCCATAACCCTCTTATACCGGACTCCCCTGAACTCGGGACTCACACATTTGGCTGCCTACCTGTCATGTGCTCTTGGAAGATTCACTAGCGTCTGAATCCTGATATGTTCATGGTACCATTGTTAGTATTAGTTAATGTATATCCTAATTATATAGATTCTAATTACACACTTATTGGTCATTTCAAGGGGAGCATTTGAAGTGTGAGGAATGGAATCTTTTGAAACACTTGCCACCCTCATATGAAATAGGGCTTTTATATGCTTTATGTTTTTATTAGAACAATAAAACCATATTGCATAAAGCTTGGGATACAGGGGAAAACATAATTTCCTCGATTTGATGCAAGACTGTTTTCATGTCGGTACGGTCCCCTTGGGTCTCTGTACGGAAGTTTTCATAAACCTGAGCTGCCTCAGTGTTGGCGTTCACACATTTAGGTGTGATGTGTTGTCAGAGAGAAGAAGCAGGAGCACAGACGCTGCTCCCAGCTCCTCCTCCTCTGGGGCCACAGCTACTGGGCTCAGGGAGGGACCCATGAACTGGAGCCCCATCCGTGTGGCTCTGCTGGTTGAGCGTCATCCCCTGCACCACGAGGTCCCCAGTGGATTCATGGTTTTGGGCCCAACCCCCAGTAGGGGGCGTGCAGGAGGCAGCTGATCAATGATTCTCTCTCATCATTAATGTTTCTCTCTCTCTGTCCCTCTCCCATTCTTCTCTCTGAAGTCAATAAAAACACAAACATATGTTTTTAAAAACAAAGAGTCCATCTCAGGCTCCCCAAAAGCCCCCCATGAGAAGAGGTGCTGAATAAAACCCTGGGCCAGAACCCCAGTTTACCTAAGACGCCAGCATCCCAGAGCTGCCCTGCACCGTGTGCTTTTCAATTCAGCCTGTGAATTCATCTTTGTAACCCTTCTGAATTAGATTTCCCTCCCTCTCTCCTTTCCAAGAGTTAAATACTATTTTTAAGTAGATATCTGCTTATCCTGTATATGGATTTTTGCTTTCATTACCTAGGTATGTGGCTTTAAAATCCTTCCTTCCTTCCTTCCTTCCTTCCTTCCTTCCTTCCTTCCTTCCTTCCTTCCTTCCTCCCTCCCTCCCTCCCTCCCTTCCACCCTCCCTCCCTCCCTGTTTTTCTCTTACCTTCCCTCCCTCCCTCCCTCCTTCCCTCCCTCCTTTCCTCCTTCCCTCCCTCCTTTCCTCCTTTCCTCTCACCTTCCCTCCCTCCCTCCCTCCCTCTCTCCCTCCCTCCCTCCTTTTCTCTCACCTTCCCACCCTCCCTTTCTCTCTCTCACCTTCCCTCCCTCCTCTCTTGCTTCCTTTCCTTCTCTCTCTTTCTCTGTCATCTGATTACTTAGCTATTGCATGATACATGTATTTCATAACTCTTTCCTACCCCTTAATATTAAGTTTTTGCGATTTATCCATACGGATTATGTGGAATCTGGTTCTTTCATTTTAACTGCTACAGAGTGTATTCCATTATTTGAAAGAACTGTGATTTATTTATCCAGTCTCCTTTGGATAGACACTTGAGTCTCTGTAGAAAACATTCTTCCCTGTATCTCCTTACACGTAAGCGTGAGAATTTCTCGGTGGTGTGACAGAGGCACATTGCCTGGGGCTTTGGAAATGTGCATTTGAAGCCTCACTACCGATTTTCAAATTGCTCTCCGAAGAGTGTGTACAAATGTTCCCTCCTATCAGCAATGTATCAGATCCTATTGCCAACATCGGTGCTATCACGCATTGCAATTGTCAGTATTTCATGAGCATGGAGCAGTATCTCATTGAGGTTTTTATTTATATCTCTGATTAATAGAGGAGATTGTGTTTTCATATGATAACGTATAGAAGTTCTTTGGTACATAGACTAAACCTTTGTCGCTTGTACGTATTGAAAATATTTTTGCCCATCTCTGGTTTATCTTCTTAATGCTGTTTTCAGCAACCTTTCCCTTAAAGATATTTGTAAATCTTTTCTTTGATTGTGCCTTTTATATTTTATTTAAGAAATCCCTTTGTTCTGGTCTGTAAATATATTCTCCAATACGTTCCCCTAAGAAATATAAGCTTATATGTCTACATTTAAACCCCTAACTAGAGTGGATTAAGATCTAAACTTTTTAATTATGGAAAGTTCATGACATTTAAAATGTATAGCTTGTTTTAAAGCAGACACAATGTAAACCACGTCCTAAGTCAAAAAACAATGCATCAGCCTCGCCAGCATGGCTCAGTGGTTGAACGTCAACCTATGAACAGGGAGGTCATACTTTGATTCCCGGTCAGGGCATGTGCCTGGGTTGCAGGTTCAATCCCCAGTGTGGGGCCAGCAGGAGGCATCCAATCAATGATTCTCTCTCATGATTGATGTTTCTCTCTCTCTCCCTCTGCCTTCCTCTCTGAAATCAATAAAAAATATATATTTTTAAAATAACGCATCAGGGCCAGAGAAATGCCTCTGGGTGTGAAAAGACCCTCACCTTGCCCACATTACTCACTATCCTGATTGTGATGCTTTTCATTATAGTCTTACTAAGCTGGCATCCTTAAGCTCTATTGTTTAGTTATGCTTGTAGTTTAAAATCTGGACATAAATGGAGTATTACAACATGTCATCTCTCATGACTGGCTTCTTTTCCTCAATACTCAGCCTGTGAATTTAGTCCCCATGCGGTATAGCTGTGGTTTGTTCCTTTTCATGATGGTGTGTTATTTCATTGGGTGAATACACCTCTGTGCAGTTCTCCATTCTACTGTTGTTGGACATTTGGGTTGTTTCCAGTTTGGGATATGAGGTAAGACAGAGGTCAGTGTCCCTTCTTTCCCTGCGAATTTCCAGTTCTCCCACAAGCGTTAACTGAAAACTGTCCTTTCCCCAGTCGTCTGCGGTTGCCTCTTCATCATAAATCAAGTGTTTGAACACACGGGCGCTTTTCAGGTTTGTGATTTGTTAACATTGGTTGGTCTATTCTCGCATCAGAGCCATGCTGACTTAATTAGTTAAGCTTCTGATCAGTCATGAGTCCCAACAGAGCAAGTTCTACCCGTTATTCTTCTCAGTGGTATCTTCCATCTTCATGGGTCTCCATATTTCCAGTTTATAATGAACTTATTAACACACACGCACACACACACACATTGAGTTTTTAATCATAAACCATCTGAATTTAATTGTGTGTAAAGTTGGTATCTTCTTTTATCCTATTACTAGAGGCCTATTAAAAAGACAGTGTGGTACAGTGGTTGACCATCAATCCATGAACCAGGAGGTAGAGGTTCGATTCCCGTTCAGAGCACAAGCCCAGGTTGTGGGGCTCAATCCCTAGTTGGGTGCAGGTAGGAAGCAGCAAATTGATGATTCTCTCTAATCATTGATGTTTCTATCTCTCCCTCCCCTCTCTCTTCATCTCTGAGAAATCAATTTTTAAAAATGTTTTTAAAAGAAAGTAAATCGGCCATGAACACTGATATACATTTATTCCCACCATTTTGTTTTAGAGTTTATATCTAACCTGCTTTCCTGGGTTTAGGTTTGTTCTTTCTCACTTTTCCTGCTTGATATTGAATTACTTGAATTCTATTTCTTTTTTCCCTTCAGGTTGGTAAGTTCTAAAACTCTATTTTATTGCTTTGGTGGATACATTACCCTTAAGTGTTTGGTGCGTGTGCTTAATCAACAAAGACTAAGACTAAACTGAATTTATTTTCTTTCTCCCCAAAATACAAGGATATCAGAATGTTTGCCCTTTAAAAGGTTTACATTATATTATACCCGAGCTGCTGTATTGTAGTCCCTAGGATTGAGTGGTCTTTCTGAGCTTTGACCTAGATTCAGACGCCAGTTCTGAAGGATGGAAACCCATTCTTGGGGCTGAAGATACAGAGCCCCAGATAAATGCAGTGTCTATTGCAATACCCCATTGGGGAGATAGGGGGAGATAGAGGGCATTAACCTCCCTTGTTCCTGCTCCAAATCCATCACAATGCCAACTGCTCATGGGTCCTCCATTGGTTTGGTTTTGCAAGGACATCAAACCTGGAATATTTTAAACAATTATTTAAACGTGAAACAGAAAAAAGAATGATTACAGTTATACCTGGGATCACGGTGGCCCTCAGGTTACCTTCAGACCATTGTCACCATTTAGTAATGATCGCGCATTGCTACCAGATGCGAGCCTTTTCTTTCTCTGTCGGTATTGCTTTGCCCCGTGGAGTGTTTGTTAAATTGGCTGTTGAACCCCTGCCAGATTCTGCCTAGAGATTTAGGTGAAGGGTGGCTCCTATCAGCAGGACGTCTGTTTTGTGCCAAGCCCGGGACTCATTGATTTACATCTGCCAACTCACTTAAGTGCCTGCACGCAGCAGCCCCTTCAGTACATGCATTGTTTGCAACTGGTAGCTCAGGAGACAGAAGTCCAGTGGGGTCCAAGGCCAGGGACTAGAAAGACACTGGCGTGCTTTTAAACCAAGGGGGTCGATTCCCACTTCTGTACCTTTGATCCTGTAGAATAGGTCTGACCACCTAGGGCCGTGGTCGGCAAACTCTTTAGTCAACAGAGCCAAATATCAACAGTACAATGATTGAAATTTCTTTGGAGAGCCACATTTTTAAAATTTAAACTTCTCTTAACACCACTTCTTCAAGATAGATTCGCCCAGGCCGTGGTATTTTGTGGTAGAGCCACACTCAAGGGGCCAAAGAGCCACATGAAGCTCGAGAGCCGCAGTTTACCGACCACAGGCCTAGGGTATCTCAGAATCACGGGGGAGCTCATAGAGCTGTGCTTTCCTGGACCCCACCCTCTAGGCCCGAAGCCAGTGCTTCTAATCTGGTGCCCAGACATGCATGCCTGCGAAGCTGCCTCCTGAGAGTCTGAGCCAAGAGAAGGTCAAAGGTCACTCCACCTAGAAAGTGACCAGCTACATAGCTGTCCCTGATCAGCATTTAATCCTACCCTCCCTGCCCAAGACTCCCCATCTCAGGAAGGGTGAGCAGGTCCCTCAGACCTCGGGAATGAGGGAGCAAAAAGATCGGCGGCTGTGGGGTTTGAGGCCACGTCCTTCCATCTAAGAAGCTGGAGCAAAGAGTATTTGCTGAAAGTGCAGTGAAATGACGCCAAGGAAGTTTTGTCCTTCCTTCTCTCCCAAACCAGCAGGAGACCAAACCTGCCCGGCCGGTGTGGCTCAGTGGTTGAGTTTCGGCCTACAAACCAGGAGATCACAGTGCCATTTCTGGTCAGTCCCCAGTAGGGGGTGTGGAGAAGGCAGCCAATCAATGATTTTCTCTCATCATTTATGTTTCTCTCTCTCTCTCTCCCTTCCTCTCTCTCAAATCAATACAAACGAGAGAGAGAGAGAGAGAGAGAGAGAGAGAGAGAGAGAGAGAGAGAGAGAGGGAGAGAGAGAAAACCAAACCTATTTTCCTTATTTGGACAGAGACAGAAGATTGTAGAAAGAGAGAGAGGGCACGAGAAATGCACAGAATAGAGACACGGTCGGGTTTGCAGTGAGCAGATGCTTTGCACTAAAATCACTCCCATCTGGCTGAGCACAGCTGCTGCCTCCAGGGCCACGTGGTCCCCTTTCTCCACCCGCCGCCCTCGTTCTTTCTCTCTCGCTCTTCCTCTGCCCCTTGTCACCCGCTCTGCATTCAGAGTGATGTCACCCAGACCTGTTGGGTCACTGTCGTTGCAATATGGATTGTTCTGGAAGATTTTGAGGCTCAGGCTCTGCACAGGACTTGCTCTTGGACCCTGGGAACTGGGGCTGAGGGGCTCAGCACCCTCCCTCGCTGTTTTGCCTGTCTTCTGCTTCACACTCATAATGAACCAGGACTTGCTGGAACCGAGGTCTGTCTTCAGCGTGGGAAAAAAAGTCTGGGAATGTCGCCAAAATGGGCATTGGTCTGGGGAGGAAGTCACTCAGACTGGAAGGAACCCCAGGCCAGGCCTTTTTAGGGTTTGGGGGCTCCTGATGCCCCCGTTTTTCGAGGCAGACAGAGTTTTTATTGTGTCTCCTTTGCTTTCGAACTCACTGCATTTTAGAAATTTAAAACCCATTAGGGAATGGCTTAAGAAGTTAATAACCTGTTACCATTCCGGAGAATTACATTTGATGTTGTTTATAGCTATTTGGCTTATGAAAATAAATACGTTCAGATCAGGAGCCAATTCTTATTCATGCCACTTATCGAAGGCGCATCATCCAATAATAAACAGATATCGTTCATCTTAAACCCACGTGGGGAGAATTTCATTTTTAAAAACTAATTGTACTTGTGGGATGGTTAAAAAAAAAAAAACAACAAAAAACTAGAACCTGAAAAAAAAGATTGCACTAATACAATCAACTTTGCATCTCTGGCGCAGAATTCGATTTGTGTGAAAAAACAAATTAACTGTGAAATGTGACCAGGAAAAGCTGTGTTGATTACAAGGAGCACGTAATTAGGGCAGCTCGAATGTGCTCTGGATTCCTCTCTGCTCCCGCCCAGCCTGAGCGCTAGCGAATAGGTATTCAATTTGGTTTTAATTATCATGTTAGTGTCGGTCATAATTTCCATAAACGACTCTTAAGCAGCAAGAATGGGTACTACTAGAGTTTGGAAGACTGGTGTGTTTTTCCCCCTTTTAAGTATTTGAGCATTTATCTCCCAAATATCAGGGCAGTCTGTACAAAGGAGGAAAAGTCGCACAAAAATGGCCTTTTCTCACTGTGATAATGCCAGATCCAAGGTCGTCTGCTTCGTTTTGGTGGCTACAGGTGTATTCATGCATCGCTAATGAGGGACACTTTCTTACATGTAAGTGTGCTAGACACTTGGGAAGTTAGAAGTCTTTGTCCTTGCATTAACATTTAGTAAGGAAGGCCTGGCTAGTGTTTCCAGTGGTTAGAGTATCAGCTTGCATGCTGAAGGGTCACGGGTTCAATTCCCAGTCAAGGGCCTATACCTGGGCAACCAATGGATGTGTCTCTCTCACATCAATGTTTCTCTCTTTCTCTGTCTCACTCTCCCCACTCCCTTCCTCCCTCCATCCCACAGTCTCTGAAAAATCAGTGAAAAAAATATCTTCAGGAGAGAATTAACAACAAAAAAAATGTAGTAAGGAAGAAATACACAAAAACAAGTTTTAAGTCATTGAACTGCCCTGGCATATATTACAAACATGAAAGTCAGTGAGTGATATAAGATGATAGAGGCCTGTTGCACAAAGATCCATGCAAGAATAGGCCTTCCTTCCCCTGGATGCTAGCAACAGTTTTCCTCTGGCACCTTGGACCCAGTCTTCGCTCTGGCCAGAGCCTTCAGTGTACCTGCTTCCAGCCGGAGCCTTCAGTCTTTGCTTTGGCTGGAGTGCTGCTTCTGTAGCTCCCTCCACCCCCTGCCATTCCCCTCATAGCAGGCGTTCTGCCCTGCCCAACTGCTTTGTGCCTGTGTATGCAAATTAACTCACAATCTTTGTTGGGTTAATTTGCATACCCACTCCTGATTGGCTGGTGATCATCACAGAGGTATGGTCAATTTGCATATTTCTCTTTTATTAGTGTAGATAGGAATACAGAAGAGGTAGAGTGAACCCTTCCAAGGGTAAGGACATAGGAAGGGGAAATTTGTGTTGGGTTTTAATGGATAAGTAGGAGTTTATTAAATGGAGAAGAGAAAAATGACTTGAATCAAGAAAGGGCTTCAAGCATTTCAGAGGCCAGAGTGAAGCCCAGGAAGCTGGAGAGCAAGATTGAGGGGAGATAAGCCCAGAGAGGCTAAATTCCTGCTAGTTCATTCAGCCATCTCGGTGACCAACTCTACACCTAATTATAGCCACCTTAACCAGAGCTTCCGCGTGGCTCTTCTTCCTGTCCCCACTCGTACCCTTTTCTAATTTGTCTTCCAAATCACAGCCAAAGAAATCGTTTTAAAAACCCAAATCTTCACCTGTCACTCTCCTTGGCCCTTGGAACAAAGTCCAGATCTGCATGGTCCACAGAGAAGCTAAGAGAGCCAGCCTCTGCCAACCTCTCCAAGCTCACTTCCTCTCTATTGGTTTCTCTCTCCCTAAGCTCCCATCACACTGTCCTCCTTTGTTCTCCAACCTGCCAGCCTCAACCTGACCTCTGAGCCTTTGCACATGCTGTTCCCACTGCCTGGATAACTCACCCTTTTCTAAAATAAGCATTTCCCCTACTTTCCTTTCCCTCTCCCACCCTTTTCCCACCTAGTCTGAGTCCTTTTATTTTTTATCGCCTATATACTGTCTGTTATTTATTTAATCGAATTCCACTTGTTTTTGTCTCTCCTCCTCATTAGAATGCAAACTCCCTGGAAGGAGGGATGATGCTTGTCTGGGTCACAGTTGTACTTCTAATACCTGGCTCCATGACAGGCACCTCCTAGGTTCTGAAAAATCACCTCTTTTGTTTTTTAAAAAAAATACTTTTATTGATTTCAGAGAGGAAGGGAGAGGGAGAGAGAGAGAGAGAGAGAGAGAGAGAGAGAGAGAGAGAGAGAAGCACCAATGATGAGAGAGAATCACTTATTGGCTGCCTCCTGCATGCTCCACACTAGGGACACTAGGGATTGAACCTGCAACCCTGGCATGTGCCCTGACCTTGAATTGAACCGTGACCTCCTGGTTCATCGGTCGGTGTTCAACCACTGAGCCACCTTGGCCAGGCTGAAAAGTCACCTCTTGAGAAAATAGATAAAAGGGCCAGGTCCCAGAGGGCTTTGTGGGCATTAGATCTTATCCTGGTGCAATAGGAAGCCGAGAGAGATTTCACCAGGCCCACAATGAGCATGGCGCAGGTCGGCCTGACACAGAAAATTAAGTTCCAAGTACTTTCAGCAATTTTACTCAGACCGTGACTTCCCTGCCTCCCCTCCGTGGCGATGTGATGAGGGGAGCAAAAGCGATTTTCATTTCTCGAGTAAAACATAAAACCTATTCCTGCAGGGCCTTCTGTGCTCTGAATGGAAACTGAACCGCTGCCCCCGCCAGACAGCCCGGAGAGCTGGTTAGCGGGAGGGCTGGCGGGTCGCTGACAGCAGAGGGGCCTCTGGTTTGCAGTTGGAAGGGAACATAAAATGCTGGCTGGCCGTCACAGCACACCGGGCTGGGCTGCAGAAGACTGTAAAATCTCCCCGTTGGAATATAAATATGGGATGAAAGTTGATTAACCAATTTTATGTTGTTATCCGAGCCTTCAATCCATTTGCACTTGAATTAAAAAGACAAAATTGCGTTTGGCCTGGACAGGCATTTTTTCAACAGGCAGCGGAGGGAAAGGGAAAGTCGATTCCGTCCCTTTTCCACCAGAAATCTTTATCTGGGGAGGGCTTTCTATGATGTCATTCTGTTTGGTTTCTGCCAGGGTTTCACATGTGGGCCCAGAATAGATGGGCTACAGGAAGGAAGGCCACCTCCTGAGTGTTCTTCTAGGGCCCTGGTTGGCAGACTGCGGCTCGCGAGCCACATGCGGCTCTTTGGCCCCTTGAGTGTGGCTCTTCCACAAAATACCACGGCCTGGGGGAGAGTCTATTTTGAAGAAGTGGCTTTAGAAGAAGTTGAAGTTTAAAAAATGTGGCTCTCAAAAGAAATTTCAATCATTGTGCTGTTGATATTTGGCTCTGTGGACTAACGAGTTTGCTGACCACGGACCTAGGGCATTCTTGCTGCCATGGACACTTTCTCTTTTTTTAATTTTATTTTTTAAATAAGTTCTTATTGATTTCTGGGAGTAAGGGAGAGGGAGAGAGAGATAGAAACATCCATAATGAGAGAGAATCATTGATCAGCTGCCTCCTGCACACCGCACACTGGGGATGTGCCCAGCTCGCACCTGGGCATGTGCCCTGGCCAGGAATAGAACCGTGACCTCCTGGTTTATAGGTTGATGCTCAACCACTGAGCCACACCGGCAGGACTGGACACTTTATTTTTTCAACCAGGTCACTGCAGCCGCCTCATTGGCGTCCTTACAGCTCCTGGAGCTACTTCTGGCCCATCTCTGCCCCATCCCTATGCCTTGTCACCAAACAGCCACAGGAATGTTCTCGCGGTGCAAATCTGGACCTGCCGAAACCTCTCCAGGGACTCCTCAGTGAGAACCATTTGGTCCTTTGATGCAATCCTTAAAGCCTTCGACAACCTGTCCACACATGCCTACCCTCCGAAACTCAGCCCCTCTCTTCTCCATCATCCCCCCGCAGGGACATGCCCTCCATGCTCTCTGTCAGGTGCTTTCCCATCAGCTTGTCTTGCTCCTGCTCTTTGAATGGTCCCACCCCCATGGCCATCACTTCCTGTTCAAACCCTCTGCATCCCTCCAAGCCCAGGCAGGAGGCGTGGGCAGCCGTTTTCTGGGAAGCACGTGGGAGACGGCAGCATTCCTCAGGCTGCCTGGTGGGAGGAGTCCCTGGGGCAGGTGTTGGATCAGGAGGAGCTGCCAGGTGATAGAAGGGAAATTTCACCCGGAGAGAGATGTGCTTGTCCAAGGTCAGATGGTCATGGTTCTAAGGACACCAGGGCCCACTTGAACTTGGGCCCTGTGGTCTTGAGAATCTGCCATTGTGAAGTCCCGGAAGCATCTACACCACCTGCATATCCAAGCAGAGCTGTGATGGCTGTGCTCCGTCCACTCGGGGGTCCTGCTCTGAGTCCTACTTGGACAGCTATGAAGCCTAAACTGAATCCTTTGTTTCGTTACATTTTTTTCTCTCTCATCAACCATGAGAGAGAATCATTGATTGGCTGCCTCTTGCAAGCCCCCTACTGGGGATACAACTGGCAACTTGGGCATATGTCCTGACTGGGAATTGAATAGTGACCTCCTGGTTCATAGGTAGAGGCTCAACAACTGAGCTAGACTGGCCGGGCTACCCTGAATATTTTCCTCATTTTTCCACACTATTCCTCCACCCATCGCCCATTGACCAATTGACTCTAAGAAAGTCCTATAAACATCAGAGAAGCCACCAGTCTGCCCAGTCCATTCTGGAACTCTTGACCATCAGCCTGGCTTTGTAACCTGTTGCCGATAGGCAACAAGAAAGGGGCTGGTGACACCCTTGCCTTGGCTTGTTGGCAGCTGGCGTCCAGCCTTCATCTCATCTCCTCTTTGTCTTCATCCCCACATCCTGACTTCAGTCTCCGGTTCTAGGCCTTTGGCTTTGACCTCTGAGACTCAGGATTCTTCAGAACAGCTCTCTATGCTCTGCTTGCCATGCCCTCTCACAGCCAGCCCCACTGCCAGCTACAGGGAGAGGTCACCATGGCTGATCAGCCCCAGGTGACCCCCAGATGACAGTGACCCTTGCTGACAGCAGGCAGAGAGAAGAACCACCCAGTGACCCCAGCCAACCCCTAGAATCATGGGGCTCTTAGTTGTTTTAAGCCACTACGTTGCAGAACGGTTTGTTATCTAGCCGTAGATGCCTGATGCATAGGAAATGACATTTTCAGAGTGCCAGTTATCACATAGTAGGTGCTTAATTAAAATGTGTACGAGGAAGAAGGGGTAACGTCTGTCGCCTGGCCTTCAGATTCCGTCACGGCTGTCCCCGGCAGCCTTCCACATTGATGAGACCACCTCTCTGTCGCGCTGGGTTGATCTGTAAACCAGGCCGGCCGTTCTGGCTCAGGGCAGTCTTCCCGGAGGGCAGATTGTGCCGTTCCACGGCCAAGGAGCCCGGTCCTTTCTGAAAGGCCAGTCCATTTCAAAGCTGGAGAGTGACAGCCACCGCTTGGTAATGGCCCGGCCCCCTGCTAGTGCTGCCATTCTTGGCTCCCATAACCAAGTTCAGGCTCACGCTCATTTTGTAGCTCCCTAAATGGAGCTGCCTTGGATCAGCCATCTGTACTCGGATCGGAGGTGACTGTGCCTTCCCAGCCACAGCACACTGCCATCGCCTCAGTTCGGGTCCCCATCACCTCTCCCTGGAATAATGACAGCAGCCCCCGACAAGTCTCCTCGCATCTTGGCTTACACCCCTGCATCCCATTCTCTGCGGCAGGCAGTAGACCATGTCCAGAGCACAAATGGAATCGTTTCACTCGGCTTTTCAAAACCCTCTCATAGGCTCCCCATAGCCTCTAAGCAGTGTCGCTCACGCTGGGTGAAGGAGTGGTCTAGAGGGTGGGGACTAGGGAATGAGACTCCGAGTTTAATACATTTGGGAAACCTTGGGTCAAATAAGGCAAACCAAGTATTTGTGTGCGTGCGTGTGCGTGCATGCGTGCGCGCGCGCGCGTGTGTGTGTGTGTGTGTGTGTGTGTGTGTGTGTTACAGGACTTCTCAGAGCCTTTCATATGCTGATGTGAATGGTGCATCCCTCAAGAGTGATGTAAAATGCAACATTTGTAAACCTGCTTTCTTGGCAGGCTGCCTTTGGTTCTGTTGCGTGAACGGGCAGAACCATTGAAGTATTTCCAAGTTCCTTGGTCTGGCACAGACGCCTCTTCAGGCGGGACCTCTGCGTCCCTCTCCAGCTCCAGTCCCCATTGTCCTCCTCAATTCTCACTTCCTGACACCGAGGTGCCTTTGCCCCTGTGTACCTGGTACCCACAAGCACCCACTCTGCTCTGTTTAGCCTGGAGAACTTATCCTCCCAGTCTCAGGGCAGCCCCTCCTCCTCTGGGAACCATCCTAGCCCCCTCGGCTCATTTCATCCTCCCCACCCTAGTCTGAATGAAAGGTTCACCCCATCACTTCCCATGAGCCACCGTTGTTACTTTTATATGAACGTGCATGCCGCCATGTCATTAGCTCGCTGGCCTTGCCTTCTAGATGGCATGTTCCTTTGAGTTGGGCTGATTGCTTGGCACTTAGTGGGCATTTCAATTAGCGTTTATTGGATACATGAGCCCCGAGAAATAGAATCCATTTTGAGAAAATTATCGTTGATTAGGGTTTTCCTGAGAGCAGGCACACTGGGGTAGCTTTCTTTCAGGTGCTGATCCACCCAATGCGCCTTTCATGGTGACCTTCCCCCACGGGGGTCCTCCAGGATGCAGTCTCCTGGGGCCATGGAAGGTCACACGGGCCAAACTGGGCCTTCTCCATTTCCTCTCTGGAAATGTGGACTCAGCAGTGGTTAGAATGTTGTTCAAGCTGCAGACACACATACTCAGACCTCGGAAGCCACTCTATGTGGGTGAGCAGATCAAATAATGAGAGTTGTGTGTGTGTGTGTGTGTGTGTGTGAGAGAGAGAGAGAGAGAGAGAGAGAGAGAGAGAGAGAGAGAGAGAGAGAAAGAGAGAGAGAGGAGGCCTGAGTGTGTTGGGGAGATAGAGTGGCCTGTGCTGCTAGCTGCTAGTATAATTCTCCTTTCAGCAAGCCAAGGCCTGGCTGCATTGCCTGTTTCCGAGTTATGAGTGTATCATCCCAATGAATTTCTTTACTCCCACTTAAGCTTGTTTGAAGGGTTTATTTGTTTGTTATATGTTACCGATAGGATCTTATCAACATCCAGTTTTTTGTGTGTTTTTCCTTAAAAACAAACAAACAAAGCACAACCTCAGGATCTAGATGGCCCGGCCTACATGCCTTTCTTTGTCATGGCCACACGGTGGACATTAATGACAATACATGAGCAGGTTGATTGTGCATTGAGAGTATGGAATATGCGTGTCCCTTACAAACAAATGATTGTCAGCATTCGTCTTGCCTGGGTTGTCACAGCTGATGGGAAGGGAAGCTGCAGTGAGCTCTCATGCCAGGCTGTGAGGGTCCCCAGGTACGACCTACACATGTGGATCCGGGAAGGTGCTTTCTCACTAATGATGTGTTATTAACTGGCTGCATGGGTAGGTTTATAATAGAGAAAACATGTTAATATAAGGTTTTTGGAGCCACATTTCTACCTTGATGAGTTGTCATTCCATTAGGCAAATTTGAGGCAACGTAATTGCTACAAGATTTTTATGTACTTGCAGATAAACGTGTGAATTTATTTGCAAAATAAATGGGTTTTAACTGGGCTGGTTGGACTAATTCTATCTTAGGGGTGTTTCCGTAATGGGTTTCTAGGTGCCCGCAGGGTGGTGAAGTAGTTCATTGTTGGCAAGAGAGCAGACAGATAGGCCTGGGTTTAAATACTGACTATATCACTTTCTAATGGTCTGACCATGGCTTAAGTATGCCTCAGAGTCTCAGTTTTCTATTTGTTGAATGGGCATGATGGTGATATTTAGCTTATAGGGTTGTTTGAGAATTAAATTGGATAATGGGTATTAAAAACTGGCATCCAATAATTGGTCATTATTACTTCATCTTAAGCTGTCCTTTGATTGTTCCTATTAGAGTAAAAAGGAAATTTGCCATCCACACAAATATTTACAAATTTGTGCGACAAAAAATGTGGAATCTGGGCTAGACATGATAGAAGGGATGGGTAGGGGGAGCTGTTGCCCTCCCCCCACACCTGTTATAGGAAGCATCCAGTAGGGCCAATAGTGGGCACATACAGATTGTCTCAGACTTCAAGGTCATGATAGCAAAGTACATGTTTGGAATGTGTGAAACCCAGGGCCTGGATCTGGCCCACATATGGGCACTTTATGGTCATTAATTGGCTGGTTGAGCTAGTTGAAGCATTCATATTTTTCGAGTGTTCTATAGGATTCTAATCCCCTTTCTGAAAGTATTGGATAGGCAGTGATTTTTGAAGGCAGCATGCATGATGAGAACTATATGGGATTTTAAGTAAAACCTGAACTCTGGTTATTTTGACTACTTTCTAATTTTTTGCCTTTGGGCTCATCATTTCACTGTTTACATATTATATCTCTGAACACATAATAATCTGGCCACTCAGTGTATATCCTATGTAATAAAAAGCTAATATGCAAATTGCCCCCTTGACCAGGAGTTTGTCCAGCAGGCAGGCCGGCCAACTGTCCATGCCCCTTCCCCCTGGCCAGGCTGGCCATACCCCATGCATGCACGAATTCATGCACTGGACCTCTAATATATATACTGAGTGGCCAGATTATTATGCGTTCAGAGATCATAATAATCTGGCCACTCAGTGTATATCTATAAGATGAAGATAATATCACAATGGGGACATAATATATTTTCTTTTATTCCTCATTAATTCATTCACTCATTCAACAAATGAAATGCTAAGGGTGAGGGACCCAGCAGTGAACAAAACAAACAAAAAATGTGCCCTCAAAGAGATTATATTCTAGCCAAGATTGGTTTGGCTCAGTGGATAGAGCGTCGGCGTGTGGACTGAAAGGTCCCAGGTTCGATTCCGGTCAAGGGCATGTACCTTGATTGCAGGCACATCCCCAGTGGGAGGCAGCTGATTGATGTTTCTCTCTCACCGATGTTTCTCACTCTATCCCTCTCTCTTCCTCTCTGTGAAAAATCAATAAAATACATTTTTTTTTTTTTAAAAAAGAGAGATTGTATTCTACTGGGGGAGGAGTGAGATCGACACCTCAAAAAAGTAAAACAGAGAGTCTGTCAGGGAGTAAAGCAACTCAGGGAGGAGGTTTGGAAGCATCAGTGCACAGAGAGGTTACCAGTTTAGAGGAGAGTGGCTAGGCCAGGACTTGCTGAGAAGAAGGTGACAATTGGATAAGGACTGAGGAGGTGAGGGATCAGCTCACAGTGACATTGAGTGGGAGATGGGAGTATCTAGGCAGGGGGACCAGTAGAACAAAGAATTTGAGGGAGAGTCTGAGGAACCTTGAGAAGACCAGGTGGCTTCGTGGAGTCCATGAAGTGGAGAGAAGCAAGAGATGACGCTTGAGGGTGGGCAGGGCAGGCAGGCGAGGTCTCAGGGACCATGGCCAGGACTTTGACTTTCACCCTGAGTGCCATGGGGAGCCTCTGGAGAATCGCGAGTCCAGCAGCAATACAATGGGGCGTAGGCTTATCAGCATGATCTAGCCCTCTGCTGCCCCATGCAGGACTGTGTGTTCCCAAGGATGTGGCTGATGGTACTAAGGGGCTGAATTTTCCTTTTATTTCATTAGAATTAATGCAAATTTCAGCTGAAAAATCATCCCTTGATTCAGTTATTGGAAAACTTAGAAATGTGTTTGCCACAACTTAGGTATGCAAATCTACATTTTCAACTGTACATTTTATGAGATCTAACCAGAGATCAGGCATTTTAATAAAACGTAACCATCCGAATTGAGACACACTGTCATTATAAAAGACGCTTGGATTTGTAAAGTATGGGATGAAGAAATTAAGGTTAAAAAAAAATCTCAAGGCTAGTTTAAATATTTATTATATGTTGAAACCATGTCTTGAGTATATAGGGTTACACGGAATATAGTGACATCAATGCCACCTGCTTCTTTGTACATTTAAAGCTATGCAGCTATACTGGAAAATTGGAAATGATGAGGCTTGCATCCTTTCTCTTTTAGACAGTGCCGGTTTAGAAAAAGCCTTGTTACCAAGCTTGACACATATTAATGAAATAATTCATCCATTCACCACCCATGTGTCGGGTACTTTCTGTAGACAGGGTGCTGTGCTCCTAGAGGGAGACATGGGTGCTCCTTGTTCTCACGAGACTTCTAGTGGGGAGACAAGCAAAACAAAACAAAAATAATGCAATGGTGTGGAAGACAAAACGCGGGTCTGAGAAAGAGCATTAGCTGGCTGGTTGAGTTGGGGAAAGATGCTAGGCAGGTGGTCAGGAAAGTCCCTCGGCAGAGGTGAGGCGTCACAACTGCTGAGGATTGCCATCCAACTGCCACATAGAAGTGATTTGAAAGCTCCAAGTGCTGTCAGAGTGAGTGCCTGTCAGTACCCGTGTGCTCGGGGGCAAGGCGTTTGGCTGGGATACGGTCCCCTGGAGAACAGAGGCTGCGTCTCCGGCAGCCATCTCACGTGGGGTGTCTGCCCCATCGGGCACACGCGAGGTGTTGGCGAGGATCTGAGACACCCTGGGCCTCCTGGGAGAAAAAGGGAAGCGCTCAACAGCTTCCAGTTTCATCGCTTCCGTGGACAGGGAGGATGCAGTGGTGCAGGCAGGAGACGGAGTGTCCTCAGGGCTGTCTGATGGACAGATGGGGATCGTGGCCAGCAGACTACAGGATCAGGAGGCGGGGAAGATGCCTCAGGGCGGGGAGGTGAAGCACGTGGGAGCCTGGAGGAGGTGGAGAGGAGCAGGGAGGGTGCTCAGGGCAGGGGGCAGGGGGCAGGGGACAAGCCCAAGCTGGGAGGTGGAACCTGGGCCCCACGACTAAGGATGCTCACAGGAAGGAGCGGGCACAGATGCTATTCACTCCGTCCTTTGCAATCCTAACCGTGGTCTGTCTGGCCTGAGTTCTGAGAAGCCACTAAATAAACTGGCTCAGAGAGAAGAAACAAGACCTAAATCTAGACCCGGTATTGCCAATAAAATTGTACCCTCTAACCCTAACCGGTTTGGCTCGGTGGATAGACCATCGACCTGCAGACTGAAAGGTCCCAGGTTTCAAGAGCATGTACCTTGGTTTGTGGGCACGCCCCCAGGATGGGGTGTGCAGGAGGCAGCTGATTGATGTTTCTCTCCCATCAATGTTTCTAACTCTCTATTCCTCTGCCTTTCTCTCTGTAAAAAAATCAATATAATATATATTTTTAAAAATGTACCTTCTAAATTGAGATAGACAAAGTATTCCAGATTTGGGGAATTTAAGATATAAAAGAAAGGAAATAAAATTATATTTATTTATTATATGTTACAACAATACATTGAACATGTTGTTTCTTTTTACTTAAAAAAAATGGAAGGACTAGAACATGTAAAATGACAAGTATGGCTGGCATTCAATTTCTCCTGGGCAATCCTGTTCATGTTTTTTTTTTTTAATTTCTTTATTGATTAAGGTATCACATATTTGTCCTCATCCCCCCATTCCAACCCCCCACCCCCACTCATGCCCCCACTACCCTATTGTCTTTGACCTCTGGTTAGGCTCATATGTATGCTCAGAAGTCCTTTGGTTGATCTCTCCCTTTTATCCGCACTCTCTCTTTGAGGTCCAACCCATGGTTCCTTATCTCTGGTTCTGTTCTTGTTCATCAATCTATGTTCGTGTCGCTGTCCCCG
Source organism: Pipistrellus hanaki (assembly GCF_964339955.1). Taxonomy (NCBI): domain Eukaryota; kingdom Metazoa; phylum Chordata; class Mammalia; order Chiroptera; family Vespertilionidae; genus Pipistrellus; species Pipistrellus hanaki. Next base: position 10,065,256 of record NC_140517.1, on the reverse strand, counting down.
CCCAGCACAGCCTTCCTCTCTGAGGAAGTCTTCGGCTGGGCCGGGACTGAAGGTCAAGGTCCCAGAAGCCCCTGTGACTTGTTACCAGTAGACAGAAGGTGTGTGACAGGGCGGCTTCAGAGGGAATGGCTCTGTGGTTGGGTGTGTTCCATGTCTTCCCACCGAGAGTGTCCCCTGTCACTCTGCTGAAGCAGGAGCCCTTGTCCTCCTTTTGCAAATGCCCTGGCTGGGAAAAGCGGTATCTGGCCCCAAGTCCCACGGGGTGGCCAGGACTCTAGCCTGGACGGTGGGCACATTCTCTCCCCCTGGGCCGTCATGGAGCCCCTGACAGCCGTGCTGGAAGGGACCTCGCCCACGAGGGCAGCACCCCGTCCTGGTCTTGGTCTCACAGACGGGAAACTGAGACCCAGAGAAACAGGCTCGCCGAGGGTCCTGCTGTGGACTCTCTTCTGGGCGGAGAGGAAGGCAGTCTGTGTCCTCCGGGGGTGTGTGTGTGTGTGTGTGTGTGTGTGTGAGGGGACCCACTCTTCTCCCCGCCCATTCATGGGGAACAAAACCACCCCGAGAAGTGCCATCAGGTGATGGTGGCCTGGTGGGGAGTGAGCTTTTCATCCCCAAATCCATTGCTCGCCCCCATCCCGCCCCCAACCCCCTGCCCCTCCCTCCTGATCAGTGGTGACCGCAGAGGCCAGAGCAGCAGGTCGGGCTTTCTCCCACCAGCGAGGCCCGGTGCAGGCTGGGAGGGGACACTCAGGAGCACCGCCACTGCTGATCGCACCCAGGATTCAGGGCTGTGAGCCAGGCGGAAGGAGCCAGGCTCCCCCAGAGACAGGACCTCCCACGGGCTGTGTGTGCTGTTTATAAGCACGTCTCCCTGCCATCTGTCGCACTTCACTTTGATGCCTTCCAGGCCAGGGTGCTGAGGCAGAAAGGCGAGCCTGTGGTGGGTCTGAGAAGCGAGAGGCCCAGTGAGGCGCAGGCCCAGGCCTCTCCGCACCCACAGTCTCGGAGCCCGGGGCTTGGAGAAGGTGCCGGGCTCCCCGGCTCTGCCGTCTCCAGCCCAGGGGACAGGGTGGTCCTCGGTGGGACAGCACTCTGGGTGCTGTTCCTGCTCACCCCAGGGTCCCCTGTTTTTCATTATTTAATTTCTAAACAGCAAATTAAATGATTGACAGCATTTCACATCCCTAAATATGACATCCTTTGTCTGGAAAGAAACACACTGAGATGTTAGCAACAGTCAAAGTCTTTGGGCGCCGGGTCTGTGGGCGATTTTTCTGTCTCTCATTTCCTTTTCTTTACTCTGAACATTGTCTTCCCTGAGCCCATGTTACTTTATAATAATAATATTTGGACGAAGGTTGTGTGTGTCTTCCGGTCCAGAAAGCAAGAGATGACTTTCAAGGAATAGATTATCTCGTTGGAACGAACACCAGCTGTTCTGAATCTGCCCAGACCCACCCACATCCCCAAATGCTTCACCCTCCTCCTTGCTCCACCCTCCATCACGTTCTGGGCAGGCATGTGTCTCAGCAGTCAGTCCACAAGAAGGACGGCTAAACCTCTCGAGCAGGAATATGAAAAGGAGGGGGGGAGGGGCAGGGAGCAGATGTACCTAAATAGGCCGAGCACCGAGCCTTCTCCAGACCCCATGGCCGGCTGTGTGTGCCAGGCCCAGCCGCTGGTCACATTTTCTCAAAATTAAAATTCAGTGAGAGGCATCTTTCATTGCAGTCTCCTGCCTCTGTGTGGCAGACACAATCCTGTGGTGACAAATGCAGGAGGTTTGGATTTTGTTTTCCCCAGTAAGGGCTGCATCCGGCAGCAAACGAATGTCATTCGTTATCACCCATGAAAATAAGCCTAATGCCTGACCCTGAACTTGAAATTGCATAACTGCGGCACAATGCCTTGCGATTGCATTGCACGTTTGTTTTCCTTCTCTTTTTACCCCCTTTCTATTCATTTGGTTAAACCTCCATTTTTCTGGTATGATGGTAGCTTATTAGAGGGCCACTTCAGAGCACACAAGAACGAGAGTGCTCACTTAATGCATCGCTACTAGCTGCCTCAGGCTCTGGGACACGCACCCTGAGGCCTTTAGCATTTGTCTCTTTCTCCAATCCATTTTTTATTTCATTACTAGAGGCCCAGTGCACGAAATTCGTGTATGGGGTGGGGGTGGGTGTGTCCCTCAGCCCAGCCTGCACCCTCTCCAATCTGGGACCCCTCGAGGGATTGGGTCTAAACGGGCAGTCAGACATCCCTCTCACAATCCAGGGTTGCTGGCTCCCAACTGCTCGCCTGCCTGCCTTCCTGATTGCCCCTAACCACTTCTGCCTGCCAGCCTGATCACTCCTAACCACTCCCCTGCCAGCCTGATTGATGTCTAACTGCTCCCCTGTCAGCCTGTTTGCCCCCAACTTCCCTTCTCTGCTGGTCAGGTCACCTCTAACTGCCCTCCCCTGCAGGATTTATCGCCCCCAACTGCCCTCCCTTGCAGGCCTGGTCCCTCCCAAAAGCCCTCCCCTGCTGGCCATTTTGTAGTGGCCATCTTGTGTCCACATGGGGACAGGATCTTTGACCACGTGGGAGCAGCCATCTTGTGTGTTGGAGTGATGGTCAATTTGCATATTGCTCTTTTATTAGGTAGGATTCTTTTGATATATCCCCATCCAAGGATATTTTTCAATTGATTTTTTTTTAAGAGAATGAAAGAGAGGGGGAGAGACAGAGAGAGAGACACACACATACATTGTTCCTTGTGATTAAGACCCTATCCAGTAATCAGCAAACTCAGTCAACACAGCAGCAAACCAAGGCTCTCGAGCTGCATGGGGCTCATGAGCGCAGTTTGCCGACCACTGCCCTAGAAACTGAGTAAAATCATGAAATAATGCTTGTGAAATTGACTAGCCAATACTGGACACTAGGCAGGCACTCAGTAAATATTGTTTATAAAACATTGTTTTTCATCAGTGTTCATGCAGTTTTCTGTGACCTCAGACCCAGGGCAACTGATGGGCCAACTTCCAGGCACTGAGGCTCCTGAGGGACTTTGAGATCCTAGAGGATCACGGAGCTACATGGAGGATGTTACCACTGGCTGAATCCTGGGAGCCAGCTATGACTGAAAGCTCTTGCTGCATGGATGCCCTTCTGTCAATTGAAACAAAAATCACTTGACTTCTAACTAGAAAGAACTCTGGAGGCCATCAACCCCATCCTGCTCCTTATCTGTGTGTATTAGTTTCCAGTTGCTGCTGTAACAACTGACCACAGACTTAGTGGCTTACATCAGCACCGGTTGGTTATCTAAGAGTTATGTAGGAGAAGCTCGGCATGGATCTCACTGGGCTAAAATCAAGCTTTGGGCAGATCTGTGTTCCTTCTGGAGGCTCTAGGGGAGAACTCATTTCTTTCCACCTCTAGGGGTGCCTGCCATCCTTTCGCTCATGGCTGCTTCCCTCCATCTTAAATGCCAGCAGCTTTGGGCCAAGCCCTCAAGCTGCTGCCAACTATCTGCTTCTCTTCCTTGTTCTGTTATGATTACTGTACAGAGGACCTACCCACCCAGATAATCCAGGATGATTTCTCAATTTCAAAGAGACATAACCACACCTGCAAAGTCTCTATGGACGTGTAAGGTGACATATCCACAGGTTTCCATGAGTAGGATGTGGACATCTTTGGGAGATGTTATTATTATCATTCGGCCAACAGGTGTGGACACAGGATCAGAGAGGGCAAGGGTTTGACCAAGATCACACAGCAGCAGGTGGACACATTGAGACGTGATGCTCAGCTCAGGTCTGGGGCATGAGGTGGTGGAGGCAGGGAGGAAGGAATCAGCATTTTGTCAGGCAATCTCACAAGCATTCGCTGATCATTTTACTCATTTCCTATGGGGATGACTAAGATTATTACCCTCATGTTCCCTCCGAAGACAATGCCGAACCGCTCAGCATCCTGTCCCCAGCCTCCACCTCACTCATTTTCAGAACATGAGGTTCCAGAGTTTTATCTGCAAGTCAGAGACAACAGAAGGAGAAGAAAATGAAGCGATGGAGTCAGGGAAAACTAACCCTCAGTACCGCCCAGCTGCTCTGTTGATGGATAGAAACCCAGCTTTCTTGGTGTCCCATTGGTGGACAGAATCAGGTGCCTGTAACTCAGCTTGAGCCCCAGGGACCCGCTGAAGGTCAAGGAGCTGGCGGGGAAGTTAGACACCCAGGGTTACAACTATGAAATGTCAGACGCACTGGTTTCACAGGCTCCTTCTATCCCTGACCTGTGCTCGTGCAGCTAGCTGGGCAGACAGACCGGTGCGGTGGTGTGAGTTCTGGCCTCTCCTCAACTCACTTACCCCTGGGCCTCTCCCTGCCCAGGTTGAATTATCCACCTGAATGTGGCTTTTGTGATTTAAACCCAAGCTTTTCCTCTTAAACACGTGGGACCTTGAGGCAGATCCCTACCCTGCTTGATGACCTCGGCTTCCTCTATTCTAAAATGACATTGATGGCAGCTACCTTGTGCTGTTAACATCAGAAGGAATGCCATGAGAATTAAATTAAATAGGGAATTGCGGGGCTAGGCTGTCATGCTCTCTGTTCTACAGGCCTACCTGGGCCCAGGTGTATGCACCTGCCCAGGACAAGCTCTGTCCACAAGGAGGCCGCATTGCTTTATCCTGCAGTCTCGGTCCATGGAAAAAATGCCTTGTGGACCCTCAGGGCAGCAAAGCAGGGCCCAGGCCCTGTGATGCATGAAGGTGGATAGCGCACCTTTCTCTGCAGATGCTACTGCGTCTCAGCATCTGGGCCTCTGAAGTCCCGTCGCCACAAAGATCACGTGGCTGAGCCTTTTTCGATGACGTTTTCCCCCTCAGAGATGGTTTACGGGGCCATCTGGCAGGATGCCGGTGTTCTGAGCATCTCCTGGCGTCATTTGGGGACACCGGGCCAAGCATGCCGCTGATCACAGCCCCCTCGCTGGGCAACAGGTGCCTTTTCCTGCAGAAGGACAGCCAGGTTATATGTGAAAGCCAAGGCAGCTCATCTTAGGGAATGCTGATCAACGGCCAACCATCTCCAAAGCCTTCCCCGTACCCCGGAGTTGCCTTCCCCCAGCAGATGAAAACAGCACGCGCCTCCTGAAAACAGAAGCCTCTTCTCCACCCCGTGGGCCGGCTCTTCCAGCCGGTATTTTCCGGCTAGGGTGGTAAAGATCCCCTGTGCCTGGGCTGTGCCCATTGCCTCAGCAGCTCCCTGGCTCCCTGAGCCTCTGTGTCCTGGCCTTCTGTGCCTCTAGGATTTGGGGTGCCCTCCTCATGGCTGGTTGCACAAGGGCATGGAGATAGCATCTCCTTCAGCCCTTCTTCTCCCCCAGTGGCTGCCCTTCATCCCCGGGGGGGCGGGGGTGTGTGTGTGAGAGTGAATGCACCCTGATTTGCTTGCTCCATCCCATCGGCACAGGCTCCCCATTTACTGCTCAATCCTCTGGGCTAGTGAGCTTGGTTAGTCTGTGCCCACTGCTGCCTCAGTGCATCGCTTTCCCCCCCAAAAAAACTTAAATATTGCATTTGCCCACCTCCCCCTGCAGACCACAGTCAGACACCTCCTGCTGTCTGAGGTCTCCCCTCCTTCCCGCTGCCTCCGCTGACCTTATCCCTGTCTCCGTGTCTGCTCCCTTTGGCCACAATCTACCTGTGTGGTTTCTCCTTCCTCCCAGGCCACCAAATTCTCAGAAGACATTCTTATTCTGAGTGTCTTTTGAGGACCAACCATGTCCCAGGCACTTCATGAAATAAGTGCTTTGTCCTCTAACCTGCTACGGGGGCAGGCGGCAGGGGAGAGAAGGTGAAATCATTGTATTCATTTTATTAACGAAGACATTGGGGTGGCTGTATGAAGGCACTTGCCCAAATGATGCGATGCTCCAGGGATGCGAGGGTTTGAGTTGGAGCCTGGACCTCACTGTGAGCTTCAGGTCACCGCTTCACCACTTCTTCTTCTTCCTCTTCTTCTTCTTTTTAAAAATATATATTTTATTGATTTTTTACAGAGAGGAAGGGAGAGAGATAGAGAGTTAGAAACATCAATGAGCGAGGAACATCGATCAGCTGCCTCCTGCACACCCCCTACTGGGGATGTGCCAGCAACCAAGGTACATGCCCCTGACCGGAATCGAACCTGGGACCTTTCAGTCTGCAGGCTGACACTCTATCCACTGAGCCAAACTGGTTTTGGCACTTCACCTCTTCTTTCCAAAGAGAACTTTGCCCCAGATTCCGTCGCCAGGTTTCCAAATCCCATTCCTCTACAGTAAGAGCGAGCCCGCTTCATCCCCATTTCAACATCATGATCAGTTTCGCTGAAATGGCTGTAGATGCAGGAGTTGAATAATGACAACCCAGAGACATCTTGGCAGACTTCCTAGACCAGAAAGTTATCCTTTGAATGTCGGTTTCTCGCGTTGCTAATTGGTACCTGGGCAGCCAACCTGCTCGGCTGTGATTTTTCTGATGAGAGGCAATTTCCAATCGGTAGTCTTTGTGACCCGGGAGGGATGACAGGACTTTGCTAAGGAGGAGGATGCCGACAACGCTAAGGGGGCCCTCAGGGGCACCAGGGCCCGCAGAGTTCTCCCTCCGCACAGCAGGGATGAGAACCAGAGACTGGTCCTCAGGCCACGCTGTCCTGGCAGGACATGAACAGACGTGAATTCCACATCACACCTGGGGAGGCAGACTCCGGGGAAGGGCTGGGCCATCGCGTTGCACAAAGCTCCATGGGCTTTTAGGGCAGCTGGAGCTGGGCATCCCTGGGCCTGGTAGGGAGGCCCTGGTGTGTCCACCTCATCCTGCAAGGGCCTGTGGGAGTGTGTGGGGGTGCTCAGCCTAGGGTCCGGGGGTGGGCCCAGGGGAACCAGTGTGAGTCCTGAAGGGATGCTCAGGAGAGGAAGGCCTCTCAGACAGAGGGTAACTTCCTAACTCCTAAGGTGTGTCTGCAATTCCCAAATCCTGGGACTGTAACGGCATTGACTGATTCTCCATCCAATGTGAAAAGACACTTACAGTAAGGATGAGCCTTTAAAAAAAAATTAAATATATTTTCATTGATTTCAGAGAGGAAGGAAAAGGGAAAGAGACAGAAACATCCATGATGAGAGAGAATCATTGATCGGATGCCTCCAGCATGCCCTACACTGGGGATCGAGCCTGCAACTTGGGCATGTGTCCTGACCAGGAATCGAACTAGCGACCTCCTGGTGCATGGGTTGATGCTCAACCACGGAGCCACACGAGTCAGGCATGCTTATTACTTTTACTGCTTAGTCATTTTAAGGCAGAGCTGAGCACATATGTGGGTCTCAGCAGGAAAGGTATGCACAGGGCACCAGGAGACTCTGCTGGGCGATACAGAGACCGGCATAACCATCATGTGTGGACCAGCTCCACGGACACAGGCCTGCCCTGAGCAGAGTCACTCCTGCAGCCTCAGCAAGCCCCGCGGTGTGTCTGGAGAGTGAAAGCTGAGGGGGATTGCAGGTGGGCACCGATGGAGAGAATCCTGCTATTCTCTTCCTCCTCCTTCTAATAAGTTGGGAAACTGAGGCCCACAGCAGTTAGGGGACTGACTGAAAAGCAGAAAGCTGGGATGCGTTTTTTGCTGCTAAGGTCCCCCTGGAGTTCAAGTCCAATCCTGCCTGACTCAGAGCCCCGCTCTCCCTGCAGAACCTGTGGCTTCCCCCCCCCCCCCACTCAGCTCCCCCCCACTGTCCCCTAGCAGGGCGCGGGCCCGAGCACCCCGGCAACACCATTGTCTGCATTTTCTTAGGCCATTACCGCACTGGCACGCTCCATTATAATATTCTTCCTCCTTCTTCTTTTCAGAGCAGTTAACGTCGCTTCATTATTATTTCATTGGGCTGAGCTTTACGGAAACACAGCCTTTCATTTGTTTATTTCACATTCGTGGTCTGCACTGGCTGATAGGGTAGACCTGATTGACTAATTAATTAAGTGCAGCCTGCCTCTGGCCCAGGCTGGCTCATGGCAATATTTCAGACTCTGAAGAGCACTCGGGCCGGGGATGGTGGGGATGGGTCAGGGAGCCCTGGCCTGAGCACAAGGCAGAGGTAGCGGGTGGCTGTTCTCACCACCACCGCTCCTCAGCCTCAGCCTTGGTCACCAGGAATCCAGATTCACCCTGTTCCTATGTGCGACACTCCTGGTTGTATTTTGGGGGCACGGGATAGGCTTTGGTATCATTGTCTTTCTGCCACCCTGGTCCAGCAATCCCAGAGTAAGGGTTCCAAATGAGGGGCGTGTCTGAAATGGTCCTAGTTATAATGGGTTTGGCTGGGAGAGGCAGAAGCTCCAAGATGCCCCATCTATCCATCTCAGCAGCCAGTCAACATTCTCTCTCTCTCTCTCTCTCTCTCTCTCTCTCTCTCTCTCTTTCTCTCTCTCTCTCTCTATCTCTATCTATCTATCTATCTATCTATCTATCTATCTATCTATCTATCCACACACACACACACACACACACACACACACACTGAGTGGCCAGATTATTATAATCTCTGAACGCATAATAATCTGGCCACTCAGTGAACTTCTCTTGAGTACCTCATTTATTTGATATCAAAGATACTATAAATCATGCACCTGATCAGTTTTCCCCTTTGCACCGGCTGATAGCAAACTCAGGGAAAATAGGTGGTTGATCTCCAGCAAAAATGTAGAATACTTTTGGTACCCATTTGAGATACAAATACACTGAGTGGCCAGATTATTATGCGTTTAAGATCATAATAATCTGGCCACTCAGTGTATATTGAAATCTATCTATCTATCTATCTATCTATCTATCTATCTATCTATCTATCTATCTATCTTGATTTCAAAGAGAGGAAGGGAGAGGGAGAGAGAGAGAGAAACATCAATGATGAGAGAGAATCATTGATGGGCTGCCCCTTACATGCCCCCTGTTGGGATGGAGCCTGTAACCCAGGCATGTGCCCCGACTGGGAATCAAACCGTGACCTCCTGGTCATAGGTCGATGCTCAGCCACTGAGCCACACTGGCCAGGCTCAGCAGCCAATCTTGGCCAATCACGTGTCCCTTGGCTAAAACTAGGGCTCTTCCTTCTGTCTGAGACCAAGGCTCCACCTCCCTCCAGGATTCGGATCTAAAAGGATAACAATGGCCTTTCTCATTCTACAGCCTTGTGTTGGCACAGACCCATGGCCCCAGGATTTGCGGCTTGCCCACCATGTGGCCCATCAGGGGTTGCTTCTCATACTACCATGACAGTGACCATTTGCATTCATTCCTAAATGCGTAAATGTTTATGAAAATGCCTGTGATTGCCAGACTGTGTTCTGGGCACTGGGGCACGGATATGGCCCCTGCCTTCAGGGGGGGATCTCTTCTCTCTGGCTCACTGCTGGGCTCTGACTCCCTCTGCAGCTTCTTGCATTGCCCAGCCAGCCCTCAGGGGACTTTTCTTCCATGTTGGTTCAAGTGCCTCCTTTGAATTCTACCTCATCTGCTATTGAACTTGATAGAAAGCAGAAGCTCCGGCAGGTGACATGACTTCTGCAAAACCAGGAGCTGTCAGGGTTGGTGCTTGAACACTGGGATTGCCCTTGAAGTCCAGGGCCCCGTAGACTGAACTTGGCCGCCTGAGTCCCAGCCACCCCTGCTTTGGTCTGATCTGCTGCTGGTGCAATGACTGTGAACTAGTGTGCTGTGTGCGGGCGTTTCTCATAGGCTTCAGGGAAAGGGAAGCTCTTCTGAAATTGTGTTTAGTGACCCTCTAATGACCTTTGCCTGGGAAGGAGGAAAATGCTGAACGAGGCAGATTTTCCAGGGCACGGGCTCCTCCTTGGGCCCGGCCCCAGCTGCTCAGCATGTCCTGTCTGACTAAGACGTACCAGGCCAGTTTCCAGTGAAGCCCCGCCCTGCAGAGGCTCCGGCTTCTCCCCGTGGCCCGGCCTGTGGATGGACACCGTGCCCATAACTCCGTAATAAATACTCACCGAAGAAGGAACCAAATGGAATAAACTGTATTCAGTCACTGGTTTTGTCTCTTGCTACCCGGGGGGCCTGGGGCACGTCCCATGACATTCTCGAGCCTGAGATGTGTCAGGTATAAAATGGGATTTACAGCACGCAGGGTTGTCATGGAGATGGAACGTGTACAAGTCCAGTTTAGTTCCTGGCAGGGAGTAGGCGCGAAGTGCCTCTTGCCAAAGTCAGGTTCAGATAGGGCTGGACGAAGCCTTTCGGGTTAGCTTTGTGCTCAGCGGTCATAGGCATCTTTACCTCTTCATTCAGCTCTCCTGGGAAAGATGAAATGCAGCTACAAACAGATGTTCCTTCTTTCTCCGCCCGCTCCCCTCTCCACCCCCCTTCCAGCTACTCTGGAAACATGTGGCTTGTTTAACTGTCTCCTCATCCACACAATGGGGACACGTTTTCATCTAGAGAGCTCCAAAGGCCTCTAGCAGCTCTCACCCACCTCTTAGGACCCTGAAAAGAATGAGCAAGGTTTGTGTCCAGTGCATTGGGCAGATGAGGGTGGCGGGGGGATTCGCTGTAATTACCTGTTTGCCTCTGGGATTTGGCCTAGAAGAACGCTGTTCTGCTCAAACAATAGTGTTTAGCAGTGCTCAGCAAGGCACGCAGCCTCCATCTGCTCCTTGGTGGCCGGAGCCTGGAGATGGGGTGGGGGAGGCATCGTCCTCTCCGCCTCCCAGCATGCTTTGTGTTGTTGTTACCTTGACCAGTGCACCTTCTGGAAACAGCTGTGTTGGCTCAAGGACCAACTAATTTATCTTCTGCTTTTTATTTTTTTATTTTTATTGAAGAGTAGGGAGGCGCTTATTGGAAAGCATTCCTGGACAGAGGCATGGAAAGTCCTAAGAAAGTGTTGAGGATCATTTTATCATCGAAGTATTGGAGAAAAGGCTGCTGGTTAGCTTTGTGACTGCTGTGCTAAGGTGTAATAGTAATAGAAAAATATTTGTTTACTAGGGACTACTCAAAGCATCAAAACCTTTTTGTTGTTGTTTGTTTTTTTGTTTTTTGTTGTTTAATCCTCACCCACGGATATTATTTTTTCATTGATTTTAGAGGGAGTAGAAAGGAGGGGAGAGACACACAGAGAGAAACATCAATGTGAGAGAGATACATCGATTGTGTCTCTCCCACATGCCCCTGACCCAGGCCGGGCATTGGGCCTGCAACCAAGATACATGCAGAATTGAACCCGAGACCCTTCAGTCCATGGGCCGACGCTCTAACCACTGACCCAAATCATCTAGGGAACATCAATTGCTTTTTTAAAAAAGCAGATATTTAGAGACAGTCAGCAGTGGGAATGATACTATGGCGGGAGCAGAGGTGGTGGTGGAGAACTGAAGGAGCCCTTGGTCAAGGGAGAGAGACTCATGATGGACATACAGAGATATTACCAGCTCACATGGAATGGCTGCTCCGGACCAAGTAAGGACAGCAGCCTAAATGGACTACTTAGGGGGAGAGGGAGTGGGAGGTTGCTTTTTGGAGGCAACATGAATTCTGATAGAAAGAGGTATGCTTGTAGGAACACGAGGCTCATGAAGAGGTTGTTCTGGCGTGAAGAGGCTGATCTGGACCCAAAGCTCAAAGTGCAGTCTGGCTGTGGGAACTGGTGGGTGTGCAGTCAGACTCACTCAGGGAAGGGCTGTGTAGAAGGCCCCTTTTCCAGTGTCTGCTCTATCACTTAGTAGCTGGGCCACCCGAGGCCGGTTGTCCTCCCTCTCTGGGCATCCGTGTCCTACTTTCCAGCTAGAATCTCACGTCTGATTACAGACATGAGTGTGGGAAGAATATAAAGAGACCGGCCCTGGCTCAACAAATACAGTTCCCCTCCTTCTCTCCTTCCCCTTTTCCTGAACATCAATTCCATGTGGCCGGTGGCCACTGGATATACAATGAGGAAAGCCCTGTGACCTACAGGTGATCACTGGATGTGACTGGCTCGTGTTGCCTGCATCCTTACCTCAGAGAACTGAGTGGCAGTGTGTCAGCGGGTGACAGCATGAGACGCTCTGACCACAGCTGTACCCCAACCTCCATGCCAGGAAAATGAGCCAAAGAGGCCTTGTCTTCCTGTGACCCTTAACCTGAGGTCTGGAATCCTGCCATGGAGTTAGCTACATGCTGCAGCTGCCCCTCTTTCGAAAATGTTCCTATAAATGATGAGGAAGCTTTTGTAGATGCCTCCTGAGGTAGGCAGAATAACGGTCCTCAAAGAGGCCCCTGTCCTAATCCTGGGGAACTATAAATGGCTACATCACGCGGCAAAGGGGAATTAAAGTTGCATATGGAATTAGCGTAGCTAGTCAGCTGTCCCTAAATTAGGGAGATTGCCTTGGATTATGTCGGTGGGCCAAAGGAATCCCACTGGTCCTCAACAGTAGAAGACAGGACAGAGGCGGCAGTGTGGCAGCATGAGTAGGAGGCACCCCACCCACACCCCCCATTGCTGGCTTTGGAGGTGGAGGAAGGGAGCCCTGAGCCAGGGAATGTGGGCAGCATCTAGAAGCTGGAGAGGACAAGAAAGCAGATTCTCCCCTGGAGCTTCCAGGAAGGAGCGCAGTCCTGCCCACACCTGGACTTTGGCCCAGCGAGACCCACCTTGGACTTCTGATCTATAGAAATGCAAGATGATAAATCTGTGTTGTTGAAGCTACCAAACTTGTGGTGATTTGTTAGAATAGCCCTCCACCTCTAATTCTCCTTCTTGACTTCCAACAGGTCCTGTCAATCATGTATTAATTCACTTACTCACTCATTCATTTATCCTTCCTCCCTTCCTTCCTTCCTTCCTCCATTCATTCACTACTCACTCATGCCTACAGACAGGGTATCCTCCAAAATGTATACACACTTTAAATAATTATTAATTCCAGTGGGTTAAATCTGAAAAGGAAGAACCATCAGTTGAGCTATCAGCTGTAAAGTATGTATACAATTTTTGGGGACACCTATATATTTACTCATATGTTCCTATAGTTTAGGCTCCTGATTTGTAAAGAGAAGCTCTGTAGAAAATATTGTATAGGGTCTCCTTGAGGATTAAATTCAATAGAACAGGTATGGGACAGGCACAGCACAAGCACTCATAAATGCGAGCTGTCTCTGGTATTATTATTTCCCCTGCAGTTCAGTCAAAAACCTTCTTGGGCATCAGGCTTGGGCCAGCTCCACCTGAACTCAGGCCGTGGCTCCTGGGTGGGAGAAGGGGGTGGGTAAGTACTGAAGGGGCTTTGAAGACAGCCCCTCTCAGTGCCTCTGCCTGTGTCTCATTGGCTACCTCTACCCGCAAGGCAGCCTAGAAGCTTCCTCTGTCAGTGGGACTCCTGGCCGCCCTTGAATAAAATCAGGGTCTGTTGTTAGGGAGGAAAACAGAGGTTGGATGTTAGTGGGAAATTGGCCCAAAGTTGGTTAAGGATTTGGAAACAAAGAAAGAAAGACGGGAAAGAAAATATCATTTTGGGAAGTACCCCAGTGTTCCATATCTTTTATGTGTAATTTCGTCTCACCGCACAACCGCCCTACAAGGTCCGTAGACTTATCCCCATTTCAATCCAATGAAATAGAGACCCAAGATCAATCACCTTGTTAATAGGAGGCAGAAGCCAAGTTGAACCATTGGGCCCTGGATTCCAAGCCCACCCCCCATCCATCCTCCATGCCTCGTCTTCACGGTGGGGGTTGCAGACACACTCAGCAGGTTGAACACCCTGCTTCTCCTGGCGCTGTCCTCTCTGGCTTGACTTCAAAACGCCATGTATTACCCAGCAGAACACAGACTGCTGTTCTCCGGGTCTTTCCAGCTCCTGTCAGTGCGTGGGAACAGTGTTGCTTTCAGCCCCCAACACCGTTCAGGTCTCTAGATAAGAGCAGCCAACAGGAAGCATCATGGGTAGAGCTAAGGCAAACACAGAAGTCACCAGAGGAGCAAATCTTCCAAAAAAACCACAAAAAAACCAGTCTCCATTTCTGGGTCTGGCTCTTGAGAACACACATGTCTGGCAAACCTGTACTCTGCAGCTTGGCTGGGCTGCAGGGGGCTGCCCCTGGCTGCTGCCTGGCATGCTGACCCACTTCCTCCTGCCAGGGTATTTCTTGCATCATTCATGCCCATTGAGCTTTTCTGTTCACACTTCAAAATAACAGTTTGCTTCCCGGATACCCACCAGACACCTCACCCCATCTTGCATGAACTAACTGTCATGGAAAAAATCCTTCAGGGGCTTGGACACAGGCAAGACGTGGTCACTGGAGACTCGATCTGTCTGAGCCAAGACCTGTCAACAATTTGCCTCCTTGAACTTGAGGTACATTAATAATAAGACAAACAATGAAAGGGCCAGCAGATAAAAGAGAGACTTGAGCTATCACTTGGAAATGGGTAGCCACATAAAAACTGGTTCAATGATTAGGCTCAGTATCTGAGATAGAATCTCTTAGGAACAGTTGTGTGTATAGATGCCCAAGGTGACATGTCAGAGAAAAGCCACCATGTGTCTCTGGGACACATAAGGAGGCACAGGCAGGAGGTCCATAAGGCTGTTGGCTGATTCACTGCAGGAAGGCCTTGGGGCTACGCTGTAGCACAAGGATGTCAAACTCACGGCCTATGAGCTGAGAGTTTGACATGATTCTGTGTAGCACTTTAACCCAAGCTCTGGAGGTAAACATGGGACAGTACATCTACAGACACTTTCATCTAAACAGCAATTTTCCAGGCCTTGGCTTGGGAAATTGGACTCAAAGTTAAGTTGGCACCTGGCCGGTGTTGTTCAGTGGTTGAATGTCAACCCATGCACCAAGAGGTCATTGGTTTGATCCCCAGTCAGAGCACATGCCTGGGTTTCGGGCTTGATTCCCCAGTGAGGGGTGTGCAGGAGGTAGTCGATCTATGTTGATGTTTGTCTCTCATCAAAGTTTTTCTCTCTCTCAATCTCTCTCTCCCTCTCTCTCTCTCTCTCTCTCTCTCTCTCTCTCTCTCTCTCTCTCTCTCTCTCTCCTTCTCTTCCTAAAAATCAATAAAAACCTATTTTTTAATTTTTTTTTTTTAAAAAAAACAAGTTAGGTTGGTGTCAGAGTCACCCTTTCTAATCAGCCCTCAATCACCACTACAGCTTGGCCATGGCGATTGAGTAAGATGCGGTGTGTTGTAGGCACTGCAGGAATGCAAGTCATCGTCCCACACCCTGCCCCTCCAGCACTTGCTTTGTGGACACTGCCTCCATGAGGCCATGTCCATGCCCCATAATTTTACTGGTTCTTTCAGTGTCTGTTCCTTTTTCATGCAGCTGAAGTAGAATCCAAACGAAGAGGATGAGCAAAAAGAAAGTTGACTTGACTACGTACTTACTATGAGCCAGGCTTAGGGCTTTGTAATGATCACCCATTGCTTTGTGAAGATGCCAATGCAAATGATGCTCCTGTTTAAGAGAAGGAGGCCACTGTGTGCATCTCTGAGAACAGAATTTTGCTCAGTAAAAAAAAAAAAAAAAAAAAAATAGTGTTCTTCCCCCAAAACCTTATAAATAAGCAACAAGGATTGAGTGATTGAGTGTCAACAAAATAAAGCCCTCAGAAATAAATGAACATTTCATCTGGTGCTTCATTTCGGTTTCATGAGCTCTGAAACAACACTTCAAGTGATTAATGTTTTCTTCATTAACCGGAACTAAACCCCCGAAAAGCCTCTCTCTTTGCTCCGACATGGTTTTGTTTTTTTTTTTTTAGGAGATTGAGGGTCATGCATTTCTAAAAGTAACCCCTTGGAGCCTGCTGTAGGCAGCCCGAGGTCCCTGAGAGAGGATGGGCTTTGCTGTCACGGAGACTTGGGCTCAGATCTCAGGACTGTGACTTGCTAACTCTGTGGCTTTGAAAGAAGGAGCCTTAGGGAACCAGGGGAGTCTGTGCCATCGGCGGCTCCCAGGGATACGTGTCTCCTGTGCTCATGCACTCTGAATCTGGGCTGTGTTTATGGCAACTGCCCGCGGGAATCTCCTACGTGCGGAGCTCAGCCTCAAGAGTCTCTTCCCCATGGACCCGGACGTGGAATACCTTTCGTCCCCTCAGCGAGACGTTTTGCTTTAAGACAGTGGTTCTCAACCTTTCTAATGCCGAGACCCTTGAATACAGTTCCTCGTGTTGTGGTCACCCCCAACCATAAAATTATTTTCCTTGCTACTTCATAACTGTAATTTTGCTACTGTTAATGAATTGTAATGTAAATATCTGTGTTTTCCTGTAGTCATGACCCACAGGTTGAGAACTGCTGCTGTAGAGCCTAAGACCATCAGAAAACACAGATATTTACACTACGATTCATTAGCAGTAGCAAAATTACCGTTATGAAGTAGCAACGAAAATAATTTTATGCTTGGGGGTCCCCACAACATGAGGAACTGTATTTAAGGGTCTCGGCATTAGGAAGGTTGAGAACCACTGCTTTAAGATCTTGCTAGAAGAGGTCAGTGTGTGTGTGTGTGTGTGTGTGTGTGTGTGTGTGTGTGTGGTGGGGGGGTGAGGGGGAGGAATGGGGACATATGTAATACCTTCAAAATAAAGATTGTATATACAAAAAAAAGGTCTTCAGGACTCTCTGGCCAAGAGTGCCACCCATGGGTACTGAATCAAGCCATGGTTCCTGCATCATTCTGGCTTTTGATCTCTAAATTTTTCTTGCATTGACAATAAAGAAGCAGTGAGCCTTGCCTTGAACCCAAAGGGAAATTCAAAAATTTAACAGGAAACTTATAAATAGCAAACAAACAAATAAATAAATAACACAGGAAAAAAAATTAATCTTCATCAGAAATGCAAGAAGTGCAAATGAAATCCATCTTGCAATACCATTTTACACTGACTAAATTAGAACAAAGTAAAAATAAATTCAAAGGCACATTTCTAGTGACATAATGGTGAATATTGGACCTTCTTGATGTGCCTATTTAAACATAAATTTCTTAACAGGAGGAGAAGGCAATATAGTAACACACGGTGGAAGCTGTAAATACGTCCTTTGCCCTCTGGCCCATTCATAAAAATGGACCTGAATACATTTGTTTCAGAGAAGATTTGAGGATGAACTTCTGATCTCTTATCCGGTCTGTGTCGCTCAGTGATGGAGCATCAACCTAGAAACCAGGAGATCATAGTTCAATTCCTGTTCAGGGCACAGGCCTGGAATTTGGGCACGTAGAGGGCAGGCAGAAAGTAGCCCATTGATGATTCTCTCTCATCTTGGACATTTCTATTTCTCTCTCCTTCTCCCTTACACTCTGAAATAAATAAAAATAGCCGAAACCGGTTTGGCTCAATGGATAGAGCGTCGGCTTGGGGACTGAAAGGTCCCGGGTTCGGTTCTGGTCAAGGGCATGTACCTTGGTTGCGGGCATATCCCCAGTAGGGGGTGTGCAAGAGGCAGCTGATCGATGACTCTCTCTCATCGATGTTTCTAACTCTGTATCTCTCTCCCTTCCTATCTGTACAAAATCAATTAAAAAAAAATCTATGAAATAAATAAAAATATATTTTAAAAAAGAATTATGATCTCTTAAATTTCACCAGACTGAAAACATATATGTAGTGGAAATAACTGGCAGGGGTCCTCAAACTTTTTAAAGTGGGGGCGAGATCACGGTCCCTCAGAGAGCTGGAGGACCGGACTATATGAACTACTAATTCCTACTGTAACACCTCGGCTGCGCTCACTGCCCAAAAAACCTGGCGGGCCGGATCAGACTCCTCTGCGGGCCGCATGTGGCCGCGGGCCGTAGTTTGAAGACCCCTGGTGTAGTGGCTAATAAGGAACTAGAACATCATGTTGGAAGACTGGGAGGGCTGTATTGTATAAGAAATAAACCTCATAGTGAGCAGTTTGCACTGTTGCCTGAAGCTTGGTCTTCTGACTCCCCACATCCAAACTGCCTAGGGCTTCCTTAAAAGGCACAACCCTGAGCCTGACCCCACGCTTGAGAAGCAGTTGATGTGAGGTGGGCCTGCATTTTAAAGAAATTCTACAGGTGACCTTGCACCTCCCAAGTATGACAGCACTGTATTGAAACCGCTCCTTTATGCCCTTTATAAATGGCCAGAATTTATGCCATTTGGGGATAGTATTAGAAGGGATATCATCTTTTAAAATACGTTTTTTAATGGATTTTGAGAGAGAGGGGTAGGGAGAGGGAGAGATAGAAACATTGATGAGCCAAAACTGGTTTGGCTCAGTGGATGGAGCATTGGTCTGCGGACTGCAAGGTCCCAGGTTCGATTCCCATCAAGGGCATGTACATTGGTTGCGGGCACATCCCCAGTAGGGAGTGTGCAGGAGGCAGCTGATGGATGTTTCTCTCTCATTGATGTTTCTAGCTCTCTATCCCTTTCCCTTCCTCTCTGTAAAAAAAAATCAATAAAAATATATTAAAAAAAAAAAAAAAAGAAACATTGGTGAGAGAGAAACATCATCGACTGACTGCCTCCTGCACGCCGCCTCCGCCTCCTGGTGATCAAGCCTGAAAACAGGGCATGTGCCCTGACCAGGAATCGAATCAGCGACCTCTTGGTTCACGGTTCTTCGCTCAACCACTGAGCTAAGACAGCTGGGTGGGATATTACCTTTCTCACGTTGCTGCAGTTATTTTTTTTTATTATTACGTTTTCACAAGTGTTAAGAGAAAAGAAAGTTGTAATTTTCCCGGAGCACTTCAGAGAATAGTAATTTTAATTAGAGGTGCCGTAATAGTCCCCCACGACAGCACATCCCTTATCTCATCCATGGTGGTAGGTTAAGTATCAAGAGAGAAAAGTCTTGCACTACGAAAAGGGCACCCTTGTCATTATTCATCTTCCTGGTAATGGATATTTATGACATAGTTAAGAATCTTCCATTATTAACCATTTCAAGTCCCAGTGGGATCTGCGCCAAGCATGCTCCTGGCTCCGGGCTGGGAGGCTAGAACGTGTAATAGGTGGTTAGAGTTCTGTCACTTGGTTTAGGGAAAGCTGTTCTGAAGGCTGAGCCGGGGCCATTAAATCCCAAAGCTTCCAAATATTGTGCCCCTCATCCGGAGCGAGGAACCCACGTGAGTCCGTGGGCGCCGCAGAGCGGAATCGGGAAGACAGGCGGAAACATTGGATTCTGACCACGGCCCCCCTCCCTGCCCTGTGCGGTCATTAGCACAACCAAAATAGCTGTCATAAAATGAATGTATTTTGCCGGTCTCAAGACATTTCAATGACAATTAAACGAACCGGGCGTTAGCTAGCAGACTTTCTGGTCTTGAAAAAGAATTTTAGTTTTTTTTTTAGCTGCATCAGAAACATCTTCAACATCCAGTTCTCTATCAGAGCTATCGGTTAGGGGGATTTTTTTTAATTTATTTTTTTTCAAAATTGAGCCTTCAATGCCAGATTGTGTTTACCTCGTATCCAGCCCAGGTATCGATTAGATGAAGGGGGAGATGATTAGAATATTGTACACATGCGTACACACACACACACACACACACACACACACATCAAGCACTTGCCTTCAAAGGGGAAATACTGAATAGATGAAGCAATGGTACAAGGTCCTGGAAGGTGAATATGGATGGGGATGATGTCAGCTGAGAGAGGCAGGAGCTTCCCGTTCAGAGCCAGGCAGGTCTGAGAAAGATGAAACCAAAATCTCTTCTTAGATTCATGTGAGCTGGAGCACCAGGACAGCTTTGTTCAAACCTGGGGGTCCAGAGAAGTCTCCACGGTTTCACTTTTCCCAACAAAAGACAGAGTGGTTGTAAAAGGACAGGCTGATGAAGACCGATTCCGAAGACGGAGATTCCAGAAAGTAGATGAGGATAAGGAGGGATGGGAAAGGGCATTCAGCTCAATCTCAGGCTTCAGTTTTTAAATCTTGCCCTAGTTGTTGTAGCATTTAAGCAGTGCAGGTGCTTCTAGTTAACTATGGCTAGGTGTCATAACCAAAATCCCAATTTTATTTTTACGTTAAACTGCATATTGGATTGAGAAAAACTCACAATTCTCTTCTGAATCTCTGGTTAAATGTGTCTTATAGTGTAGTCTATGGATCTCATAAGTGAGACCCTGCTACTCATTTGGAAAAAAGTAAATACGTTTTTATTTTTTTAAAATATATTTTATTGATTTTTTACAGAGAGGAAGGGAGAGGGATAGAGAGCTAGAAACATCAATGAGAGAGAAACATCCATCAGCTGCTTCCTGCACATTCGCTACTCGGGATGTACCTGCAACGAAGGTGTATACATGCCCTTGACCAGAATCAAACCTGGGACCTTTCAGTACGCAGGCCAACGCTCTATTCACTGAGCCAAACCGGTTTTGGCAATATGTTTCTATTGATTTCAGAGAGAGAGAGGAAGAGAGAGGGAAAGAGAGAGAAAATCTATCAGTTGCCTCCCGCATGGTCCCCGACTGGGGATCTAACCCACAACCTGAAGGTGTGCCCTGACTGGGAATTGAATCTGTGACCTCTTCATGGAATGGAGAACCCTCACAACAGAGCCACCAGGGTGAAAAATAAAAATAAAAAACTTCAAATTTTGGGGCAGGATACTTCTGGTCATTTAGTTCTGTGTTCATGCATGTACCTTTGTGTTCCCCTCCTCCTCCTAAGAGAATTTAAAATTACTTATAAATACAGATTACTGTGATACAGTATTTTGAAAACATACAATTTAACCACATATTTACAGCTGTTAAAACGAGGGAGGCATGAAGATCATTTATTTAATTTGTTTCTTTGTTTAGTTCTAGGTTTGAAATATGTTCCTGCTAAAAGCAAACACATAAGCAGAAAAAATGATCTGGACCAGGAAAGATATAAATACATGCAGGGGTGTGTGTGTGTGTGTGTGTGTGTGTGTGTGTGTCACAGGTAGAAGAATCAGCACTTTTTTTCTGTAAATTTTTTTTTTTTACAGTGAATATCTGCAGCTTGGAAGGGAAATACAGCGGTGTCTGTTGCATCTCGTCAGCACTGCCATCATAGCTTAAGAGAGCACCCAGACAATACATTGACAGCTGGGTATGGCTGTGGTCCCATAAAGCCTTACGGACAGTTCCCAACGTAGGACAGTTTGACTTAGTGATTTTTTGACTTTCCCATAGTGCAAAAGTGACGTGCATTCAGTAGAAACGTACTTAGAATTTGGGTAATTTGATCTTTACCCCTGAGCTAGCAATTTGCGGAATGCCACATGCTCTGGTGGTGTGGGCAGTGGCCACACCCCGTCAGCCACGGGAGATGAAGGTGTTGCTTTCTACAGTGAACCTTGAACCATGTTGCTTTCGGTCTTTGGATGTTGTGTTCTCAGCACTTCTGAGGCAGGCCAGGCTAAGTGATGATGTTCCGTAGGATACGTGTATTAAATGCATTTTCAACTTTACTGTATTTTCAACTTACGCTGGGCATATTGGGAGAAGGAGCAGCTAATGACCGGTCAGCGTTGGCTGCTCCTTGGGCAGGGTCTACCAGTTGGGTTGTCTCCAGCTCCAGCCCTGGTCCCACCCTTCCCTGGGTCCATAGCTCTAGCACTAACCCCTAGTCTTAGACTCGGATGAACCCCAATCTTAAATGTGAAACACACACAAAGCACTTAGCATGATGGCTGGCACATTTTCATCACTTACTATCATTACAACATCCACTGTTTCATCCCAATCCTAATGCTATTAATCCTATCTTCGCATTTAATTAAAAATCCACTTCCATTTGTTGAATGCCTAGAGTGTCCCATGCCAGAATCTTTCCTCACCCGCCATCTATCAATTAATCTATCTATAGATTTATAGGTAACCTATAAATCTCCCCAAATCAATTTCTCCATTAGCATCTTCTCTGGCTTTTATTTTCTGCCAACCCATGATCTAATGCAGGGCTTTTAGTCTCAGCACTATTGGCATTTGGGGCTGGGTAATTCTTGGGGGTTCTGTCCCATGCACTGTAGGGTATATAGCAGAATCTTGGGCCTCTGTCCTCTAGGTTTTGGTAGCATCCCTTGCCCAAGTTGTGGCAATCAAAAATATCTCCAAATAGTGCCAATTGTCCCCTCAGAGAAGGGGAGTAATTCAATCTAATCTATCATCTTCTTACTTCTCTTTGCTGTTACTTTCAAGAATAGAATAGATATTCTTATCTGCTTCTTACAAATGAAGAAGTTGAGGCTGAGAAATGAGGTGACTCATACAAGGCTATGAAAGCATGAGCCTGGGTTACAAAACTAGATGAGTCTTATTTAAAAATAATCCATATTCTTTTCTAGGAGACTAGCCTATTTTAAATGAAACACAGGAATACCCATTTAATCCTTAATGCCATTGTTCTCCTTTATTCTCCACTTAAAATTAATTCTGACTCTCAAGCCAGAACATGTCTCTCAGCCGGAAACATACGAGAATGTGTCTATGCCCCCAGCCTCTGTTCTAATCCTGCCCTCCACTCGAGACGGAACCCTGTCTCCAGCCTCATTGTTTAATCGTCTTATTGCTTTCTAAATCCTGTTTCCTTCCTATCACCCCAGGTGCTGAGGGCTGGACTGGGAGGGAGCCCTCCACTGCCAGTTCACCCGGCAGGAGGAGCGGATAAGCTCAGTGACAGTCAGGGACCTGCTTATTGTTCCACTCGAAAGAAAAAACGTCTGCAGACACAGAGTTAGTGTGCAGATGGCTCCTGCCCGGACCCCCTGAAATCGGGACATGTGCAAATTCCAATAATAGAAAGCTCCTAGGAGCACTTCCCAGTGGCAGGCTAGGGTTTGGGAATGTAACTTCTGAAAAACGGAGCAAATGAAAAGAAAAGGGGATTTTGAAATCGATCATCTGGCCCCTCGGAGCCTGACAGTTTTTGATTCCTGCCCCGACAGGCCTATGCCCATGTGAGGGCTGACAGCGTCTGGCCTCCCTGTCCGGAATTCAAACTTGGAGGGCCATTGTGTTACAGCAATTAACGGCGACGCTTGGAAGAGAAACGGCAACAAGCTGGGGGAAAAAATTAATTGAGAATGTAACCTTCACATGAAAATCCTCAGACCTCGGGCTCCCATCTGTAAGCAGCGAGTGCCGCCTGCGCGGGCCTGCTGGATTATTTAAGTGTTTTCTCCACCGTTTCTGGCGAATGCAGCCGTGCTATTTTCCAGTCCAGTATCCTTCATAAATACACGTGTCAAACAGGTGTCTCCCGCCCTGAATGCAAAGACGCCGACTCCCCCTCTCCCGCCTGAGCTAACTGGTGAACGGCTCTGTCTTTTCTCTCTTGCAGGCTCTGGAAGAAGAGCCCATGGCTGCCACACACACTCAAAAAGGTACCTTCTTTCATTTTGCATATGGTTCGCTGCGGTCCCATCGCTGATGTTTGTTTGATTGCCATCTGTCAGAAGCCAGGCCAGATAACGTGGTGTTCGCCTTGAGTTGGCTCCGTGAATCCTCCGCTGGAGAGGCTTCTGTCATTTCGTGTTTGGTTAAGGTCCTGATCACTAGATCCCAACCCCGGGGGCTGGTCTCTGACCACAGCAGCTCCTGTGTGAGCCTTTCAGATCGCTTTCTGGGAAATCTCCTTCTCACACACACAGAGGAGAAGGTGGGGCCGAAACCGGTTTGGCTCAGTGGTAGAGCATCGGACTGTGGACTGAAAGGTCCCAGGTTTGATTCCGGTCAAGGGCATGTACCTTGGTTGCGGGTACATCCCCAGTAGGGGGTGTGCAAGAGGTAGCTGATTGATGATTCTCTCTCATCGATGTTTCTAACTCTAATCCCTCACTCTTCCTATCTGTAAAACATCAATAAAATATATTTAAAAAAAAAAAAAAAAAGGTGGGGTAGAGCCCTACAGGAATGTGCGTTTGGAGCCAGCCCCATGTCCGCCCTGGGTGCCAATAAGCATGTCCTGGGTTTGATCCTGCCTGCCCGTTTGTCCCCACGGAGCTCAGAGAACCAGCCAGTGAGCCGCACGGGGAGAGTGGCTTTGGAGGGTCTCAGTGGGGCCTGATCCCCAGACTTGCGGCCTCTGTGTGAGTCCAGGGATGGTGTGGTAGTTTGCTAGGGCCGCCGGGATGAGATCCCGTAGACGGGAGGCTTAAACAGAGGCTCAGTGGCTCCCAGTTCTGGGGGCTGGCAGGTCTGGGCCATGGTGTCAGCAGATTGGTTTCTTCTGACGCCTCTGTCCTTGGCTACAGACGGTTCCCTGCCCCATGTCCTCACGGGTCTTTCCTCGGTGTCTGTGTCCGTCTGCGTCCATATTCCCTCTTTGTATGAGGAAACCTAGTATTCTGGGCCAGTGCTCACCATAATGACCTCATTTGAACTCAGTGACCTTTCCAAAGACCCTGTGTCCAAATATAGTCACATTCTGAGGAACTTGGAGTTTAGACTTCAATATACGCATCTTAGAGGGACTCATGCAGCCCACCGCAGGTGGTGACTGAAAATAAAATAAAAGTAAGATGAGGTGAGAAGGGAAAGATCTTAGGCCAAAAACTATGTAAGTAGTTTCTCTCTCAATCTCTCTCTAACCCTTCCCTTCTACTCTCTGCCTTTCTTATTCCCTCCTTCCTTCCCTCCCTCCCTACCCCCCTTCCTTCCTTTCTTCCTTAATAAAAGCTCTCTCATCATCTCTATCAAGTCAACATATTTTACAGAATGCAGGCTTTGAAATCACTTGGTTCTGAGTTCAAATCCTAACCTGACCCCTTATTAGCTGTGTGACCAGGGGCAAGTTGTGTAAGTTCTTTGAGTCTTAGGGTCTTCATCCTTCAAATGGAGTCGATAACCACTAGCCCCATTGGTTTTGTCTAGAAGATTAATAGAACACACTGTATAGAAATGCCTGTGGCTTTATGTTCTTTTCCGAGTGCAGGCAATATGGGGTGTGTTGTCAATAAAGAATTTAAAGGTAATAACGCTACTGGCTTTTTAGACAATATCAGGGGCAAAATACTCCTCATCATGGCAGATGCTCCCTCTGCCAACTCACTTCCCTTGTATGGACCATCTCTTTTTCTCTCTATTGCATATTAAATGCATCCCCTTCTTCCCTTTCTCCCCCCACCTCTCTCTCTCTCTCTCTCTCTCTCTCTCTCTCTCTCTCTCTCTCTCTCACACACACACACACACACACACACTCCCATCTGTATCTTGAATTCACAGGATGGCTTGACGAAAGGTATTTCACATGACTGCACATCTTATTTTGTATTCATTTTACTCAGAAATTGCCAAACCTTGCAGCTAAATTATGTATGATAGAGGCGAGCCATCATTTATTGTTGTTTTGAAAAGATGAGGCCTAGTGGTCTCTGGGTAGAGCCTTCCTGTGCTTTCCCCAATTTGCCCCGTTCCTCCACAAAGCATGCAGGACTAGGCCCTGACAGAGGACACTTTGCTCTGAGTTAGAAATCAAAATATACAACAACTGCCCACGGGAGTCACAGTACAGAATGGCTGACTCCGGGAGGCGCGTGTGTAACTGGGTCTAGGATTTTTATTAGTCCATGCTCCTTTCTGAGATGGTACCGGTGCCCTGGCATCTGTGCATAGAGTAGCTCCCTCTATGACGGTTACCCCAGAGGCAGTTATTTTATATAAACAGAGGAACAGGGGACTGGTGAGTTGTGCTAAAAGCAAAGCAAAAGCATCAATGAGAAATGACTCTGAATGGTACATTTCCTTTTCCAATGGGGGACTTCTGTCTTCATACGTTATCCAAAAGTTTAGACCCTTGGCATGAATCATTGCACTTTCCCAGAGCACAGTCCCTGTAGGGATCGCACAGAATAACTTCTTCAGACAAAATCCCCAACAATGGGGGAAATCGATGATGTATGTGTTGCACGGGGTGTGATGCAAGTATTAAAAGGATGGCTGTGATGGCTGTTGAACAAAATGGAGACATTTAATCCTGTCATGTCAAGTGAACAAAAAGAAGCAGAATGTTATGCAATAAAATATAAATGAAAATGTTTAACCACAAAAACAAAGAACACTTGCAAGTATCTACACTAATAAAAGAGGAAGATGCAAATTGACCGTACCTCCGTGACGCCCACCAGCCAATCAGAAGTGAGTATGCAATTAACCCAACAAAGATGGTGGTTAATTTGCATATGCAAGCATGGAGCAAAGACTGAAGACTGAAGATGACTGAAGACTGAAGAGGGTTGGCTTCTCTGTTGCGGCCAGAGTGAAAGCCTGGGTCTCGGGTATTGGAGGAAAACTGGTGCCTGCAGCCAGGGGAAGGAAGGCCTATTGCACAAATCTTTGTGCAACTGGCCTCTAGTGTCTAATAATAGGGAAAACTTAACACATCGGCCCAGGCATGCATTTGAGAAGAGCCCTTTCCTAGGAGGTGGATGGTAGGTCTTTCATCGCCTCCGTCCATCTTGGTATCTGAATCTTGGTATCCCATGGCTTTGGGCCTGATTTGGTTTTCTATAATAACTGAACAGGCCATATACAACCCGAGGCTGAAGGGTGGGATAAAATTTAGGATTTAACAATGGCAATGAAAAGGTGAGTGAGCCTGGTTGAATTCAATCAGAAGAGAAAACTTTATAGAAATATTTAGACAGTGCCATTCACATCATTCATGTAACCTTTGAATTCTACAAAGCAGAGCCTTAATAAAAAGTTCCACTTGCTCCTGGAAGTGATTTGTTATATAACTTGGGTGTAGAATGTTAGCTAAGATACATGAAATTGGGAGCCTAAACGCTATTCGGAAGCCGCTTTGAAAAGAACAGCATCACAAATGGATATGAAAAGGTAGGGCCCAGGGACACAGTACACACAGGGAAGCTAACACTCGGCCCCAGGAGGGTCACCCCTTGCCAACTGCCCACAGCTAAGACAGAAATGACCAGAAAGTCAAGTCAAAGCTGAGGAAAGTGAACTTGGAAACATGTCCTCCCAACGGGACCCTTCTTCCCTCTCTCCCTTTATTATTACTTTTTCTTTCTTCTTTTCCCCCTCTTTCCCTCCCTCTCTCCCTCCCTCCCTCTTTCTGTCCTACTCTCCATATTAACATTGTTTTTTCATCCTTGACATTTATTGAGCATCCAATGTGTGTCAGAAGAATACAAAGAAAAAGATGAGAAAAAGAGAGAATGGATGTAATATACATTTTAGATATTTCTGAAGATTAAAAGAGAGCAATTAAAAGAAACAATCATCAAGGGTATAATTAGATACAATTTTCTGAAGCTGAAAGGATCTAAATATGGAGATCAAAAATCCCCACTGTATTATAAGAAGAGATAATTAAAAAAAAAAGATTTGCACCTAAAAGAGCATAATAAATGCCAGAAAAATGGAATAACTTGAACAGTGTTTTCAGGGGAAAGTGACCCAAGAATGTTATAACCAGCCATATGGACATTCACAGTGAAGGCAATAAATAATCCCCTACTCCCCGCCCCCCCCCCCCCCACACACACACACAGACCAAACAAACACACAAGCACAAACAAAATACCTGTAAAATTTTCAAAATGTGTTACTCATCTTTGAGGGGGAGAAAAACTTGAATATGATCTATCAACAACTGGGGATTGACCTGAAATCAGAGAGTCAAGATCATGGAAACCATGGTATTAAAAGAGGGATTGTAAGAAAACAGTACAAAGTCAAAAATGAAATATCCTCCTCATTTGAATGCAAATAACGATGTAATTCTCAAAAGAGATGGTTCTCAATTACACAGTACTAATCTAATAGAAAAATGGGTTTAGAAAGGGGACGTGAAAAACATAAATGCACTAAATTGCTCTTCTTATGAAGGGGTGAGAGTTGACATTAAATCTTGAAGATCAGAAGGAAAATGACTCAAGTTTGTAAAGTACATCAAAGTAAAAGTTTAAAAAAATGAGTTTCCTTCTGGGAAAAAAGTAAGCAAAACCAAAATGTCAACCCCAAATTAACAACAAAAATATGAAGTGAAGAGAGGAAATGGTGTCTGACCGACGTGGCCCAGTGGTTGAAGATCGACCTATGAGCCAGGAGGTCACGGTTCAATTCCTGGTCAGGGCACATGCTCGATCCCCTAACATCCCCCATGGATGATAGACAGGCAAGGTCCTGGTCCAAACCTGCTTGGACAGGGAATGCTATCTAAACATCTATGATGTGAGTTTCTCCAGTTTTTTGCACTTTTATTCTCCTACCCACACAGCCCTATTGTGACTTCACTGGTAAGCCGCAAGTACTGGAGAAGGCAGTGGGAAAAGGAAATAGAACTACCTGATTCATAATATTGATATTGTGAACACTGAGATTCTACCGAGTAGGTAACCTCTTATTTACCTGTGTTCTTACTTACCCTTTGCCTGTGTTCTCAGCGTGTGGAACTGACTCCATAGCCCAGAGGCACAAGGCCCCTCAACCAGGAGCCAGGGCAGAAATGAAGCAAAGACTGACTATTCCCAGTTCCGCTTCCGGGGGACAGCGCCCAGGGGGTGGGAGGTTGGGAGGTTGGGGGGTTGTGAATGGGGTGTGTGTGCAAGGAAAGATGTCTGTTGGAATTTTTTACATCATTTAAAAGATTCTGTGTAATTAACAATTTTTTCCAACGATTGGGAAGACCAAACTTCGTGTATTGTGTTCAACAGAAAATACCCACTCTGGGCTCCATAAAACTAAAAGATACAGGAAGCTGAGAAATTGGGTTACAAGTATTATCCAGGAAATGAAAAAAAAAAAACAGAGAAAGCAGGGCGATGGCATGAGTTTCCAACCAACTTTATTCCAGGCCCAATGAGGTTACAGGGGACAAAGAGGGTCATTTTATAATCCATAGCAAAGAGAAAATGGCCATGAAAATTTATTTTCCGCATAACAGAGCATCAGAATATATAAAGCTAGCAATGTTAGCAGTAAAATGGGAAATTTACAGAGGCATGTTTGTTTTGGGAGACACTGGC
Source organism: Pipistrellus hanaki (assembly GCF_964339955.1). NCBI lineage: Eukaryota > Metazoa > Chordata > Mammalia > Chiroptera > Vespertilionidae > Pipistrellus > Pipistrellus hanaki. The sequence goes on along the minus strand of NC_140517.1, from coordinate 10,036,245 downwards.
ACGCTGCTCTTACCCTTGGCAGAGAGACGAGCACCCAGACAAATTTAAATGACATAATTAATAAGATTATGCCTTAAAATAAATAGGTGTTTTAAGCCTCCGTGGAAGATTTACAAAAGTTTATCTTATTCTAAGCCACAGCAATAAGCATAATAAATTCCTTAAAGCAAATATTTGATAAGATCAGCTCTCCAAATTTAGTGTCAGATAAATACCAATTTAAAATAAGAGTAAATAATAATGAAAACAAAAATTTTTCACTAAATAATTTTGAAAAAATACTAGGATCTCAGTTACTAATTATTTAGGAATAAAATAAAGGTGAGAATACAGGGTGTCCCACAAAATGTATATACATTTTTAAATAATTGTTAATTCCAGTGGGTTAAGTTGAAAAGGCAGAAACATCCGTTGAGCTATCGGAAAGTGTATGTGTACACATTTTTTGGCATACTCTATATTTATTGTACAAGCATGTTATACTGCCAAAGCTTTACTCCAAGGCAAATTCATAATGGTCAATATGTTCCTTATTAAAGAAGAAGTAAAAATGTAAACTAATCAGTCCCTTTAAGATATTAGACTGAGAACTCAAAACTAGCCTAGGGAAACTAGGTAAATGCAAATTGGGAAGATGAGAATAGAAATAAATTGAAATAAAAATAATTAGAAAGTAGACAAAGAGAAATGAGTTATTCCAGGAAATGATGTCCAATCTTTTCATCTTTCTCTTGCTTTCCCTCCCTTCCTCCCCCATATATCAAAAGTAAATAAAAGACATCAACTGGGTTAACTTCTGATGATCTTATTAAGAAAAAAAATAGGAATCACCATTCACCCTTAAGGAAAATAGAAAATGGATAATTCCAAATGCAGAGAAGGTTTAAAAATAAGAACATACAATTATAAGGTATTTAATAATTGTATTTATTAAATACAATTTAGTAAATTGTATTTAATACAATTGATTCTTTAGGGAGGAAATAGAAGTAACTGAAATTGGCTCAAAAACACACACAAAAGAACACCACCCCACTGATTAGGACAGTTTCTAGAGAAGCAAATGAAAAGTACTGTTTACAATGCAGGCCCTGATGGGTTTTCACAAACTTTTAAAGATCAGAGAATTGCTACGATTTATAAGTTATTCCACAGCACAGACAAAATACGAATTTGTACACCTAAGTATTAACACCACAGACCATCTGTAGTTGGTGTACCTTTCTAGTAAAACATTTTTGATGATGCAAAAAGACAAAAAAGACAAAAGGACAGCAGCATGCATACAAAAGAGGGTGGGGCTGTCTGTTGCTGAGTTTAAGTAGAGTGAGAAGCATTTTCTCAGAACCAAACAGCTCAGAGCACCTATAGAACAGACACTCTCTGAATCTATCAACTTCTTTTGCTCTGTCTCCTTTTCATTTTCCTACATGTGTATCTCTAATTTCTCTCTGTCTTTCTCTCCTCTCTCTCTCTCTCTCTCTCTCTCTCTCTCTCTCTCTCTCTCTCTCTCTCTCTCTCTCTCTCTCTCCCCTCCCTCCCTCCCTCCCTCCCTCCCTTCCTCCCTTCCTCCCTTACCCCCTCTCTCCCTCTTTCCATTCCTCCCTCCCCCCCTCCCTCCCACACACAGGTGCATACACAGACACACACAAACACACAGCTTTGAGACTGACCTTTGCAGTCTAACCTTAACATGATGTTATTCTCATCATGTTATCCGATAAGAATAACAGGTCACCATCCACAGACACTGAGAAATTCATTATAGACCCAGTACCCCCAGAGCCTGCTCAGTGCTTGGGCTTCAGTTAACTGCTGTATTACTGGCTTTCAAAGACGTGCAAACAATAACCTTGCGAGATGCAGAAATAAAAGTGGTGGCAAGAGAAGTGTTTAATTCTGGATTATGTATTTGCATGAGGAAAAGTGGCATAAATAATAGCACAAAGCCCAGTCATTGGAGCAGGAGAAATTAAGCTTTTAGCCAATAGCCAATATTCCAGGGAACCTGGATGGTCGCCATGGGCTCTTTGAAAGAATGGGGCTTGGTTTCATTTTTTTTTTTTTTAATTTATCTTTATTGTTGAGAGTATGACAGGTATCCCCTTTTCTCCTCCCCCGCCCCACCCCAGCTCCTCACCACACTATTTGTCTGTGTCTGTGTGTCATGCATATGTTTATATATTTTTTTTGGTTTCATTTCTTCCAATTTGGGATGAGCAAAACAAAAACAAACAGGTAAATAATTTTAAAAATCAGCAAAGTGAGGACCTGTGCCTAATAGAAAAGAAGAAGTATTGCTTTGGAGATTCAAAAAAAAGATGTGTCTCTAAAACTTACATTTTTCAAAATAAGTAAAAAAAATAAAAATATAAGAAATCTAAGGCATATCCTGAAAACAGTCAGCTTCTTTGAAACAGAGTCAGGTGGTACAAGATTAAGACATTCAGAGACCCAAAGAGAGCCCTTGGGGGTGAGACCAGGAGATAAGAAATCTCTAAATGTCAGGTGACATTTTAAATTGCATCTGAAGCCCAAAAGTACAGAACAGAGTTCTCAGACACTGGGTGTGGAGGAGAAATCTGAGAAAAGACATGTTGTAATCATTCATATCTTCTTACTAGAGGACTTGGAACATATTCCTATTTTATTTTTTGATAATTTAGAATTCTCCTTTTTAAAAAAATATGTTCTTACTTTAGCTGTTTTGGCTCAGTGGATAGGGTGTCGGCCTGCAGACCAAAGGGTTCCGGGTTCAATTCCGATCAAGGGCACATGTGCAGGAGGCAACCAATCAGTATGTTTCTCTCCCATGGATGTTTCTCTCCGTCTTTCCCTCTCTCTTCCACTCTCTCTAAAAATCAATGGAAAAATATCTTTGGGTGAGGATTAACAAAAACATAAAAAAATGTTCTTACTGATTTTCAGAGAGAGGAAGGGAGAGGGATAAAGAGAAACATGGATGAGAGAGAAAAATCCATGATGGTCAGCCTCCTGCCTGCCCCCTACTGGGGATTGAGTCTGAAACCCAGGTGTCTTGGTGCGAATCCAACTGTGACCTCCTGGTTCATAGGTTAGTGCTCAATCACCGAGCCACTGGGCCGGGCAGGAGAGCCTCCTCTTGCCGCTCTCTGCATCCCGGGCTGCAGGGAACCCTGGGCCAGCCAGGCAGGCTGGAGAGGGATTTCTGCAGCAATAGCTCCCGCCACGCTGGCTGGGCAGAATTCTCCTTCTCATTCCCCATTTTTGCTCTCTGCTCTAATCCGGTTCTTTTAGGAGTGACTGAGCCTTGTGGAAAGGTACCCAGTTTTCTGCACAGTTCTTGAGTCATTAAAACTTGTCTTCTTCATCATCCTGTCTTCACCCCATCCTGTCTTCAGACGTATTCATACTCTTTTTCATCCTCCCCAGTCTTGACCTTTAAGTTACGTTTTCTAATCTGCTAGGCACTAGAAAAGCAACCAACCAATGTTATTTAGGAGCACAGGGGGAAAAAATAATTGCCCACGGATATTACGTTTTTAAAAACAGTGCTACACGGGGCCCTGAAAAATTCTTTGAGTCAGTTAAGAGACAGATGATTATTATTTTAACTCCTCACATTCCCCCCCCGCCCCCGGTTCCTCTCTCATTACAGTTTGTCCCCCTTATCTTTGGTTTTACTTACCATGGTTTTAGCTACCTGTGGCCAACCACAATATCAAATGGAAAATTCCGAAAATGGACAGTGCCCATGTGTTAACTTGTGCACCATTTTGACGAGCTGATGAAATCTTGTGTCGTCCCACGGGAGGTGAGACATTCCTTTTGTTCAGTGTGTCCTCGCTGTGTGCACGCCTCACCCATCCATCATGCAGTAGCCTGCTAGGTTATCAGGTCACCTGTCCAGTATTACGGTGCCCAGTTCAATAACGCTTATTTTACTTAATCATGGTCCCCAAAGCACAAGAAGAGTGATGCTGCCAATTCGGATGTGCTGAAGAGAAGCTAAAGGATGTGTGTGTGCAGGAAAACACAGAATAAATCGGGCCTGGTACCCTCTGCGGTTCCAGGCAGCCACTGCGGGTCTTGGAACGTATACCCCATGGATCAGGGAAAACGAATGTATTCGCTCTCATTCTACGTAGCAGACCGGTTTAGTTACGTGGGTGTTCCTGTCTATAAGGTCATCTGAATGAGTGTTGATTGAGGCACACATTGGCACACAGCCTTGGAGGTATCTGTGGAAGGCCAACATGCTAAGGTCCTTGGGTTTCTTCCAGAATAGTTCCCAAGGCTGGGGCTCACTCGTTTTAACAGACCTAGTAACTATCATCTCGGTTGTAGGAATAGCAGGGGCGACCAGAGATGAGGATTCACGTGGGATGTTTCTTTAAGATTCCTGGCCCTTTGGATGACCCCTCCTCTACCCCCAGCCCCAGCGATTTTTGAATGCAAGTTAAAGCTCGGGCTTGTGCCGTCTTCCAAGCTCCCTTTCCTAGAGCCAAAAGCAGCTGCAGGGCTGCCGATGGCAAGATCTCTCTCTTCAGTGGTTTTTATGCCTCAAAATTCAGTTTATCTTGTCACAGAGCAAGGAGGCATAGGATGGCCCCTGCATGGGAGTGTCCATTACCTCAGTGAAACTACAGCCTCAAGCCTGGGCTGCTTAACTCTGCTGACAGGGGGGCATTCCAACCTGATGCTTCCATCGCTTTGCTCTCTGAAGCTGCACACAGGACAATTGGTCTTTTTTTTAATCTTAATAAATCTTTATTGTTCAGATTATTAGTCTTGCAGGACAATTGGTAGCCTGTTCCCTGACTGGGCTGAAGGCGTAACAACCACTCAGAAAAAACCCCAACTGGTTATGGGGCGTGGCTGAAGGCGTAACAGCCACTCAGGAAAAACCCCAACTGGTTATGGGGCGCGCACCAGCCGATGCGGTGAGCTCGTCCATCACTTGGTTTTAGTGGAGACCGTTTTCGAATGGAAGCAATCCGTCTTTCCCGTGTCTGGGAAGAGTGGTTATTAACGAGGGGGAAACTGTCTCCAACGGTGGATCAATTAATTACTGCATTTTAAAGCAGCTTCTCGAAAAACAGCAATTAATTCCGCCGTGTTTCTGGGGTATTTCTCCTCTACACCGTATCCATTTGGAATCGCTGCTATTAGGGGCAGGGACGGAGCCTTGATGATTTCCATAAGCTTTGGAGGAGATCATATTCTGTTTCCTTTCTTTTCCTTTTAATGATGCACGAGGGGAGAATGAGGTTTTAATTATGGCCGGCACCTTTTCACTGTTGGAAATAGACTTAACAAGACAGAAAATTGGAAGAACGCACGCTGAAAGGAGAGAGGATAAATACCCAGAAAGACTATTTATCCAAACACATCAAGTCAAAATGCTATCTGATAAGAACACACACACACACAAAATAGGCTGCATCCGCTGCGCGGGGTATTTCTATGTATTTATTGCTATTCCTCGCACTCTCCTGGCCTAATGGGGTAGGCCTTCCATGAGCTTTTTATTTTTTATTTTTTCTGGGTAAGAATAATCAAAGGGACCATGTTCACCAGTTCCTTAACCTTTTATCTCCGTGGCGGCTGCATTATCTTTGACTGGGTGGCACCCTGCCGCCCTTCTACTTGCTTTCCCAAGACGCTACAGAGAACTCCAAGGGCTTTTGTCCAGAGAGCAGCGGGCAGTGATTTTTCATTGCCCTGCACCCACCGGCTGAGGGACTGGCTGGATGGGGGTTTAAGTTGGGCATTGCATGCTGACCTTGCCGACCTTCTGGGGATGTCTTTGATTTCCAGCAGTTCTTCCAGGTACAGACTGGGCTTCTCAACCTCAGTCCTTTCAGTGTTTGGGGCTGGGTAACACTTTACTATGGGGGGCTGTCCTGTGCATTGTAGGGTGTTTAACTGGCCTCCACTCACAGGTGCAGCAGCTGCCCTTAGGCTGTGATGATCAGTCATGTGTCCAGATGTTGCTGCCTGTTCCCTGGGGGCCAGAGCATCCAAAATTGAGAACCACTGGTATAAACACAGCTGTTTGGTCATCGAGATAGATGATAGGCTAGAGATAAATATACATGGACATATGTATGCATAGTTGAGTAATAGGAAGGCTGTGGTTTTTGGAAGTACTCTGTGTATGAGAGTTCTCCAGAGAAACAGAACCAGTAGGAGACATATATCGAGAGAAAGAGAGAGAGATGGATTGCTTTTAGGAATTAGCTCACGTGATTGTGGAGGCGGAGAAGTTCCATCATCTGACCATCTGCAAGGGGAGAAACAGGGAAGCTGGTGATGCAATTCTGTGTACAGGCCTGGGAACCAGGAGCTCTGATGTCTGAGGGCAGGAGAAGGCTTGTCCCAGCTGGAGCAAAGAGAGCAACTTTTCCACCTTTTTCTGCTCAGGCCTGTCCTTTGTGAGGACAATCTTCTTTACTAAGTCTATCGATTCAAGTGCTAATCTCTTTTGGAAACAGCAGCACAGACACACCCAGAAGAAACATTCTCCCAGCTATCTGGGCATCCCTTAGCCAATGCAGTTGACACATAAATGAACCATCACACCTTGTGGTGTGTCTGCTGGCACACCTGAATGACAGCTAGGCTTTGTCACAAACAAGCTCTGAGCCCGGCCGGCCTGGCTCAGTAGTTGACCTATGAACCAAGAGGACATGGTTCTATTCCTGGTCAGGGCACATGTCCGGGTGGTGGGCTCGATCCCCAGTAGGGGGCATTCAGGAGGCAGCTGATCAGCGATTCACTCTCATCATTGATGTTCCTATCTCTCTCCTCCTTTCCTCTCTGAAATCAATAAAAAAAATATTTAAAAACAGACATCAATTTCTGAGATATTACCTCAACTCTAGGGCCTCCCCACCTTGACCCCATATGGTGTTGGTGAAGAAGAGATGAGCCAGTGCTTGCCCCTGAGCCCAGTACCCAGCAGGTGCTCCAGGAAGGCTCACACGCAGACGCAGTTAGCGCTAAACAGGTAGACTGGTAGCTGCATCAGAAAAAGGGGTCATCCCATTCATTGGCAAATGTTTCCAGCCTCTTTGCTCCATGTTCCTGTTTCTGCCACATACTAGTGTGTCATTTAATTTGCTTCCCACCAATGACTGTCAAGATGAGTATATTTTCTTAGGTTTATTGGTATTTATTTTTTCTTCTGAGATTGCTTTCTCTAAAAAGCAAGTAATAAGCAACATGCAAAAGCATTCACACTGCACAGCTTCCAGCACCAATGGCAAACCTGAAGTCTTCCTACACTTTTACCCACGGCCACACCCATCTCCAGAGGCAACGACTGACATGAGATTGAGGTGTGTCGTTCCAGACCTTTCTGGCGTTTTCTATCACAGTCATTCTGGGTGTGTAAACAGGTGTGTATTTGTCCCATACATAGTGACGTGACGCTTTTTACAGTGTATGCTGTTAGTCCTTGCAGACCTGTCTTATCCGGACTAACTGCTATTTGGCATTCTGTAGTTTGGGGAGTTGTTTTTAAAATATATATATTTTATTGATTTTTTTATTTTTTATTTTTTTTTATAGAGAGGAAGGGAGAGGAAGAGAGAGTTAGAAACATCGATGAGAGAGAAACATCAATCAGCTGCCTCCTGCACACCCCCAACTGGGGATGTGCCTGCAACCAAGGTACATACATGCCCTTGACCAGAATCCAGCCTGGGACCCTTGAGTCCACAGGTCAACGATCTATCCACTGAGCCAAACCAGTTAGGGCTGGGGAGTTGCTTTTTGTCCCATTTGGGGCTCTCACAAGCAATGCTGCTGTGAGCAGGCTTACTTCTCATTGTGCGTTTATTGATGTGCACTAGCTCCGAAGAAGTGGAATTCTTGAGAACAGAGCATATGCACATTTTCAATGTTAATAAAAACTGCCAGCTCGCCCTCCAACGTGGCTGGGCCATTCTACCTGACCCGCATGCAGTAGCATCAAATCTATTGTTTTGGGGGCCAATATTATGAAAACAACAACAACCAGATATATGGTTTTAATTTGCATCCCACCAATTACCGTCAGGATGAGTATATTTTCTTTGCTTTGTTGGCCTTTTTCTCTTTTTCCTTGCGAGATTTGCTCCTTCCTTTCTTGTGCCTGCGCCCGAATCGGGTTGTTTATCTTCTCATTGATTCGTCCGATTGTTTTTCTACGGGCTGCATGTTAATTCTTTGTCAGTTATGCACATTGCACAAGAGGAGGCTTAAAGATGCTGCACGGTAAGCATTTCAGAGGGCGCCGGGTCAAAAGCTGCTGTCTGAGGAAATTGGTGAGCGTTTCCTAGCTGCGACGCGTCCCAGCTCCTGGTCCCTGCCGTCCCCATTAGAGCCGAGTGTCCCCTCCCAGCTACACTTCAGATACTGTCAGCTGAGGGGTTCCCCCGTGACCTTCTGAATCCTCTGCATTCAGGCCAGAGGCCATGGCCAATACCTGTTCAAAACAAGTACATCAATGCCCCCTTGCAAGCCTGCCCGCCCTCAGCGCAGCGTCCCCAGGTGTGCAATGCAAAGCGCTGCCTGTGCCATGCTAATTGCTGGGAGCAGACAGGATTTATGACAAAAGCTTGCAAAACCACGGTTGGACCCTTTGTCTCACTGCAGGCCGTGGTCGCCCTCTGTCCCCCTGCGTGGTGGGTGACCCTCCACGAGCAGTTGAGTGAGCAGCGTGTCCCAGATGCATTCGACAAAACAAGACCTTCTTCCTGGGGCTCTCCTAAGACCACTCCATGAGGAAGATGCCTGAGGGCGTTTGGTGGTGGTGCATGGGGTGAGGATGCCGTGTGACAGCTGGCATGAGCTCTTGTTGTTGTTTTTAAAAAAATATATTTTATTGACTTTTTACAGAGAGGAAGGGAGAGGGATAGAGAGTTAGAAACATTGATGAGAGAGAAACATCGATCAGCTGCCTCCTGCACACCCCCCACTGGGGATGTGCCTGCAACCAAGGAACATGCCCTTGACCGGAATTGAATCCCGGGACCTTTTAGTCTGCAGGCTGACGCTCTATCCACTGAGCCAAACCAGTTTCGGCGGCTCTTGCTGTTTTTCTGTGCGGGCCATTCTGGGCCTGATTGCCTTTTTGCTCCACACCCCGTTTTGCTTCGCCCACACGCAGGGCATGGCACGCAGTACAAGTTCCATGACAGCAGCTGAGTGATGGAGGCTGTCAGGTCCCGTGTGCTGGGTTGGGGTGGGGCATCCCGGGAGCGTGGTGGCGTTTTCACGTTTTCTGGGTTTGATGAGCTGTGTGACCCTGGAGAATGTGCTCAGTCCCCCTGGGTGGTAGTTGGCCCCTCTGCAGTGGGACTGCTAAGAACTGACTTTCAGGAACTTGGAGGAAGATTGAATGAGGTCGAAAGGGATGCGCCAGCACGGAGCAGGTGCTCAGATGTGTCAGAGCAATAGTACGTGTTTTCAGTTTGAGTCTTGGCACAGAGGGAAGCATTTGGGCGGACCAGAATCTCAGGTGTGCTCTGATGGCCCAAACCCCTTCATTTTTCAGAGCGTGGCGGAGATAGCACTTACCATGAAAATGCCTTGGGGGCATGAATACAGGCTCACGTCCTTTCTCATGGTTCTTCCTACGTGGGCGTCCCAGCAGTTTCCTGATCCGCAGTGGCACCCCAGTCCGGCTTCTGCACCCTGGCAGCGGCAGTGCCTTCCTGGAGTACCAGCTGATCACATTACCCAGTGTTTTCTTTCTTTTTTTAAAAAATATTTTTATTGATTTCAGAGAGGAAGAGAGAGGGAAGAGATATGGAAACATCAATGGTGAGAGAGAATAATTGATTGGCTGCCTCCTACATGCCCCCCGCTGGGGACCGAGACAGTAACCTGTACATGTGCCCTTGACCGGAATCGAACTCGGGACCCTTCAGTTTGCAGGCTGATGCTCTATCCACTGAGCCAAACCAGCTAGGGCCCCAGCGTTTTCAACACGAACAGAGCAAGTCCTGTCACTTCACTTCTTCAGAGTTCTGGTCCCAGCTCCAGGGGCCCCTCCCCAGAGCCTCCTAATTTCAGCCTCTTCCCTTTGCTTGCCCGCCCCCAGCAGCGGTTGGCAGCTACTTCCTGCAGTTGGCTCTGGTGTTACTATTCTTGCTACCTTGTTATCAACTTGATTCCTAGTGAGCAGTTCTTTATATGAAATTCTCTGTGCTCACATAATTGGGTTGGGTTCTACCTTCTGTCTGAACCCTCCCTGAGTAGTGAAGGAAAAAGGGAAGAATGGAGATGAAGAAGGAAGGGATGGATTAAACAGTGGTTCTCAACCTTTCTAACGTTGCGACCCTTTAATACAGCTCCTCATGTTGTGGTGACCCCCAACCATAAAATTATTTTCGTTGCTACTTCATAACTGTAATTTTGCTACTGTTATGGATCGTAATGTAAACATCTGTGTTTACATTAGCTAGCAGGGTCGCCTAAGACCATGGCGGATGGGCAGTCAGGTACCCTCCCTCTGGCAGGGCCCGGATGCCACCAGAAATGCTGTCTGCATGTGTGGCCTTGCAGCGCTCCTGGTATCTTGGCCTGATTTGGATTCACCAGGCTCAGAGTCACTTGAACATCCTGCTTAGGCTCCTGCTCAGAGCGGCCTTGGCCTTGCTGGTGCTCCCAACGGCCTTGGCTGTGTGGGGACCTGGCACGGTTCCCACCCCTCGCCACCACTTGTTACAACTTGTGGTTTTGTTTGTTTTTAGAATAGCCATCTTGGTTGGAAATGTTTTTTCTTTTTTAAATTTTTAAAATTTTTAAATTATTTTTATTATTTTTTATTTTTTTAAATTTCTTTATTGATTATGGTGTCACATACTTGTCCTCATCCCCCCATTCCCATCCCAAACCCCTCCCCATGTATGCCCACCCCCTGTTGTCCATGACCTCTGGTTAGGCTCATATGCATGCACACAAGTCCTCTGGTTGATCTCTCCCCTTTGCCCCCACCCTCCCCTCCCTTTTTCTTTCAGTGCTTTGAACATACTGTGCCCGCATCCCCAGTCCCCATGGCCCAGAAAGGACAGAGGGGGTGCCCACCCCCAGCCCACCTGGCTCCAAAGCCCGGACTCGCTCATGCCCCTAGGCCTGGGCGGCTAAGCTCTTGCGTTGGGACCGACTGATGCCACTGAGTGGCGCTGGACCTGTGGGGACCTGCGTGCTCAGGGTCCCTCCTGGCTCCCTCGGCTCCCTCCTCCCTTCTCCCTCTCTCTCAGACCTTACAGTCACTTCATGAAAATGCAGTGGCGCGATTCTTCCACAGGACGGGGGAAAGCCGTTAGATCAGAGAAAGAGAGAGAGAATAGTATTTGCAGAGACAAGCAGTGCTGCATGGAGCTGTCCACCTCATCAAGGGGCTGAGTGGACGCGTGTCACCCCGCACAGAGAGTGCTCTCTCTCCCGTCCCTCGTGTGGCCCGTGATCTTTACATTTCGCCCGCAGTCCTGGAAGCTAATGGCATCATTTTCATGCAGGGGCACGGGTCCGCCAGCCGACAGTGGTTAGCAATCCTTATTACAAATATAGCTCGTCATTCCCCAGCTGGCATGGTGACGGTTTTCTATGGTGACACCGAGCCAAAATATCGAAATGGCTCAAGCCTTCAAAGAAATCGGGGCCACAGGTCATAGAAGCCTTTTAAGTGGCGCTGCTGCGGGGAGGCCTCTGGAATCAGATGGGATGCCTGTCTCCTCAGATCACCCGGGAACCCACAGCCCGGACTCCCCAGGCCTTTGGCAGGGAGGGTGGGGAAAGAGGGGGAGACAGGAGAGGGCTCTTTGAAAAGGAACTCCTGTATTCCACAAACCCTAACTCTTAGTTTCCATTTTAAACATTGCCCTAACCACTAAAACACTAGTGGTTTTACAACCTCTGGGTTATGGAAATACATATTTCTGAAATAAATGTTACAAAAACAAAAATGGAAGAAAGCCAAACTGCCTCCATGAAGAAAAAAAAAAAAGTGGAACATTTTGAAACTTTTAGATACCTCTCTTTCGATGTCTTATGATTAACCTGTGGATCTACTTGCCCTGCAATGTTTAGGATTAAAATGTTAAAATTTTGTGACCATGAATTTCTTTCTTTTATAAATTTCTCATATTTAAAAATCAAAAATTCTGCCAAAAAAAAAAAAAAGAAAAAAGTAAAGGAACTTCTGCACAGTTTATTTTTTTAATCCTTGCCCAAGAATATTTTTTTCCATTGATTTTTAAAAAAAAAATTTTTTTAGAGTGAGTGAAAGGGAAGGAGGAATATGTGACAGAGACACATTGAGTGGTTGCCTCCTGCACACGCCCTGATTGGGGCTGTGGGCCTAACCTGCGACTGAGGTAGGTGCTTGGACGGGAATCGAACTCACGACCCTTCCGTCTGCAGCCTGCTGCTCTAACCACTGAGCGAAACCCACCAGGCCTTGGATCATGGCCTCTATCTGAACACACAAACAGACGCCTGTTTGTGGTGTGGAATGGAAACAGTGAAACGGGATGTGGGTGTCGGATCCCCGAGGCCTGGTCTTTGAAGGCCTGCTCCCCTCTGTTCCCCGGCCACAGCCACGGGTGGCTGTTTCTCCAAGACACAGCTCACTGTTTACATTCCCAAGGAGGGCACCTCTTCACGCCTCCCCGCAGCCCCAGGCCAGCCCCGGCTGTGTCCTGTGGGCTCCCACGCCCCCCTGGGCTTCTCTTGGTCTCACAAAAGCAAGTGTGGAGAAGTGGGAAATGTCCTTCCTCCACAGTTGGTCTAGACTTCCAGCTTGGACACATGACTTACCATTTAGAGCGAGACCTTGAAGCCCCCAGAGCCTGCGCTATTCCACCCGTCACGTGGCTTCATGATTTTCGCTTTGTGGCCTTGTCTTGCGGGTTAAAGGAGGTCACAGGAGCATGGGCATAAGAGACAGGGGTGGTGTGTGGGTGTGTGTCCTCACCTGATGCTCGGTGGCTCTCTTCCGTAGAAGAGGCTCCGTGAGGGAGCAGCTGGGCATAGTCCCAGGGTGCCCGCGGGCTCTGCCCTCTTCCCCTCTCCTGGCTGTGCTGCCTCTGGGTGCTGGCTTCCTTCTGCAGGCTGGCTCTGTGGTTGGGGCGATGGGTGATGGTGTACCCTACAGTTGGGTCGCTTCCTCAGGGCTTGGCATTCCGTGGGGGCAGGCTGGTCCCTGAAATCCATATCTTATTCTCAAGGAAGAGTGGTTGGCATAGGGGGTTGGGATAGTCAATTCTGGAGTATCACCTCTGCCGGCCTCCCCCTGGCCCCGGTCGGATCATGGGGGCGGGCCGTGGGTGCCTGAACCCCAAGACCACAGGCAATGGGGCAGGGGCTGCTGGCACCAGGAGAAGGCGGGGATCCCCGGGAAATCAGAACCAACAGATAACGCATCACAGGGCCAAACGGTGCTTAGTAAAGGAACTCATTAATAAGCAAACGACAGTGCAGAGAGCGCTGGCTGGGGAAAAGGGAGGAGTGAGCTCACGCCCCAGTGCCTCCCTTCACTCCGGTGGCTCTGTACCATGTCGCCTCACCTCTGTGGGGCTGGCGTCCCGGGCTGGGGGGCTTTCCGGTCGGATGGGAAGATCTCCGAGGCCCCTTGCAGCTTTGCATGTCTATTATCTCCGCCGCTGCTCATTAAGAGGGAACCGGCAGTTAATTGAAACAGTGCTCTTTGGGCAGGCCCGGGAGAGAACCCTGTAGGAGCCCGTAGGGTAACCAGAAGGGGGAAGAGTAATTCAGAGGATGAAACGTAAGTAAGACTAGCTGCCCTGCCTGGGACAGTGCTGGGCTGCCCTCAGGGGAGACCCCAGCCAGGAAGGGACGTTGTACAGATCGGCCGTGGCGGGTCAGCTTGTCCAGGAGGGAGGGCTGAGCTGGGACTACGGGGTCAAGGAGAGCACAGGGAAGGCACGCGTCTGTCACCGTCCTCAGGATTAAGCACAATTTGTTGGGTGATCCTGTAGTTGTCCACTGAGGTGGGGAGGGAGCAGACTCAGCAAAGGGAAGGAACGTGGCCTTATGGCCCACCCAGGCCAGACAGCCCTGGCTCCACCCCATGATAGATCTGAGCAGTACATGCTCGTGCTGCCTGGGGTCAGGGATGGGGCCAACGGCAGCAGAGAGACCAGCATCAGGCTAGTCCGAGCTCAAAGCCGGATAGCAAAGTGTGAGCAGTGGCAGCCACCCTCCCAGCCAGCGGAGGGGGTTGTTGTCCGAAGCCCAGAGCCCTGGGGTCTTACCTCTCCTCCTCCTTCCCACCTTCCTCTCCCAGGTACCCCTGGCACAGTCCCCGGAAAGCCACAGCAGAGCCGTACTGTGTTAGGGTTTGAGTGCAGCTCAGTCCAGTCGGCAGGCAGCTATTTGTGGCCTAGACTGGGACAGGAGGGCTGAGGGTCAAGCCCAAGGGCAGGGGTCTTTTTATAATCAGCTCCCCCCCTTCTTCCCTCTCTCCTGCCCCTCTGATGTCTCCTCTCTCTCTCTCTCTCTCTCTCTCTCTCTCTCTCTCTCTCTCTCCCTCCCTCTCTCTCTCTTTCTCTCTCTCTCCCTCTTTCCCTCCCTCCCTCCCTCTCCCTTTTTGTTAATCCTCACCCAAAGATACTTTGTTCATTGATTTTTTTTTTTTAATTATCCCGCCCATCGCTCAGGTTTGGAGGTCAAGGAGAATTTTTCTCCCCTCCTTTTGTCCCTCAAAAGATCATAATTCCGTCCTTTTAAGATTCAGCCCAGCCTAGACCCTCCCTCCCCTGAGTTCCTGTTATCCGTGTGCCCCATTCCTCCGGGACACACCTGACAGTGAGCTCTGCCCTCAACGGACAGGGACCATCCCTGACGTCCCAGTGCTGGGACCCAACCTGGAACCTATCCAATTCTCAGTCCGTGCTACTGCGTCCTCGTGTATGCATGGGAGAAAGGGAAGATGACATTTAAAAAACAACAACAACAAAAACCGCTCCAGGCATGATCTGAACCCTGGGGCGGCCACAGCTCACGCCCTCTGCCCAGCTCCCTCGGGAATCCCCACTTCTTTCCAGGCTCCTGTGATTTCACTAAAGTCTGACCCGTCATCCTCTCAGCTGCCAAGAACTCTGCCTCCAAGAAACCAAGCTCCCCCCCAAACGCCGGTGTATCCGTGTGTTTCCTGCAAGCCGAGGCCTGGCTTTCGAGAAGTCATCAATTCCCATTGATTGGCAAACTCTAACCGGGGTTCTCGCAGCCAATTCTGGATGGTACAGCTCATTAGAAGCGGGCCTCTGGCATGCAGACACCCCTCCGTGCGGCGGTAATCAGGCTGATTATGCCAAGCAGCAGGGCCTGCCCCGAAGTGTCCCTGGCACGGCATGGCGGGACTGGCCCATCTGGAGCAGAGCTGCTTTGTAAGTGAGTAATGTGACCGTGATAAAAGCCCGAGCGCGGCCTGGGGGGCTGAGGGAGACTCGGAGCTCTTTGCCTGTTGTGGTGTGGAGACCCCTTCTTTCCCTCCTTCCCCTTCCTGCTCCCACCTGGCTCCCCAGGACGGTGAGCTTTCTCTTGGCACCGCTGTCAGGAACCTGGCGCGGCCCCGGGCAGGGGAGACCCTCTGCGGCGCTCCGGCGGCCTCAGCTGGGACCCTCTCGCTCCAAGTTGTTTGGTTTCAGAGGCTCCAGTGGGCTGGAACCACAAAGGTGTACATTTCTTCCCAAATTTGCACAGGGCAGCAACTTCTGGAAGTCGTCAGCTCAGGGTTCCCTGAGCTGGAGCGCCCTGAGCGCGTGCCCTGAGCCTGTGTGCCAGTTCCAAAGCTGGGGCTCCCCTTTAACTCACATTGATGGGGTGCCCATCACATGCCAGGCTCAGTGCTGGGCTCACTCACGTCTGTGTGCGGCCACTTTCAAAGCAGCCGGGGTCATGGACACTCTGACTCCAAAGCAAAGCGTATTTATGTGTTTTCTATTTTTTAATGCTCACACGGACATTCTAAAAGATTATGCAAAACAAGTGATACTGGTTTGTTTTGTGTTTTTTTGTTTCTTGGTTTTTTTTTTGTTGTTGTTGTTTTTTGAGAAAAGTACCTAGAAGGTTGGTGAAGGCTTCAAATTTTCACTTTACACCCTAAATGCATTCATTACTCACGAATTTAAGAAGTAGTTATTCACATGCTTATTGTTGAAAATTTGGAAATATATTGTAGAAAAGGAGGAAAGAAAAAAAAAAAAACTGCCGCCTGTTAGATAACAATTAACATTTTCATTTTCATCTGAGTAAATGAAGCTTCAGATGTATCCAAGTTCACATACATACCTGACGGTCCAGGGTTTGGCCCCGATTTGGTAGTGATTTGCTCCCCACTGGGGTTTCTGACAGTGTTTCTTACAGAACCTTGGTCCTAGGAGAGCTTCTGTTAGTGGAGACAAAAGGACTGATGCTCAGAGGAGACTGGAATATGGTGGCTTCCCTGCCTTATGATTGCCAATTCCCTGGTTTGCTTACGGCGTGAATTTGCTGATGAAAGGCTCTGAGAAGTCCTGCAAACTTTTATGAGCAAAGGACCCCCACTCCTGTGAATGGCCCATGGAACCTATATTCTACCAAACTCATTTTGGAAAATACTTGCACCCTCTTGCCCCTGCACATCCAATTTTCCTTCCACTGGAGTCTCTGGACGTTGGGTGGCCTGGTGGGGACCCCATGGTGAAGATAAGGGAGAAGTGACCTCAGAAAGTCACAGTAGGAATCTTTCTGGATTGCCTTTTTTTTTTTTTTTTTTTTTTTTTTTTTTTTTTAAGATGAGGAACCTGAGGAAGAGAAATGGGCGTGCCTCACCCAGGGTAACAGAGGAAGTCTGTGAGTGGCACTGGAACCTGAGCCTCATGAGCAGGATTGGGCTCCTGTCAGATACGGCTCCCTGGGGAGGCCTGGGGCTCAGTGGGTTCAGATGCCAGGAGGCAGGGGGTGAAGGTCTCCAACAGAACCTGACCGTGAACACTGACCTCTAGCACCAGAAACACACCAGGCTGCCTGGCTGCTTTTGCCACACAGACTTTCATTTCTGGACCTCGAGGACAGCTGGTGCGGCCTCTGCCTGGCTCTCCTTACAGCTCCCCCCCCCCTGCAATTCCCCCCTCCCCCCTGCCAGGCCACATCAAGTTGGGGCTCAGCAGAGACTGAACTTGTCCTGGGGCCACCTGAGGGCCGGGCTCTGGACCTGGTGCTTTCTCCGCCTCCCTCACTTCATCTGGGTGGGCAATGCCACCTCTGTCCACGGGGGTCCCAGCCTTCCCACAGCTGAGAACCCCGACTCCAGAACCCCGACTCCAGAACCCCGACTCCAGAACCACTCCCCAGTCTCCCATGAAACAAGCATGGATCCACAGCTTCGAAATCCCAGCATTTTCAGCTGCCTGCAGGGCTTAGCTGTACACTCATTGATTTGTTTTCATCTTTCACTGAGCGTGACCCCGAGCCCAGGAACCAGCTAGGCAGAGCAGCCCCCGAAGGGAGAAGGACATCTGGCTGGGGACAGGCTTGTGTACATGGCTCACGGAGCCAGGGACACAAACAATCCTAAGTTCCTGGTGCCTTCCACCGAAGGGCCAGTGAGATGGATACAGAGGTAGCAGGAGGCTCTGATTCTGGGCAGCGGGAGCAGCTTAGCCAAAGGGTGGAGGAGAGGAGTACAGGGACCCAGGATGAGTGTGGGTTTGGGGGGAGAATAGCAGCAGCCTGGTGGGGAGCAGGGTGAGATGTACAAGACCATGCAGAGGGCAGATCGGGTGAATGGCGTGAATACATGCACATCCAGTAACCCCTCCCTCTGCGTGTGGGAGGAGGCATTGGAGGGAGAAGGAGTGGGAGGCAGCAGAAGACACCTGTCCTCGTTCAGATGGTGCCTGGACAGCCGAGTGGCACTGAGGCTGTGCTGGGCGGGGGTGCAGCGGAGGCACAGCCAGGGAGGACTGCTCAGCTGTGGGGCTGAGGAGGAAGGGGGACCCGCCAGCTTCCCGGTCTTCAGCCAGCTCACCTGCAGAACACACTACTGTCTCTCTTTTCCTCGGGATTTTATTCTGTCCACTGAGAATGAGCCCATAAATGTATAATTAAATACGATTTGTTGGCTCCACCTTTGCAAGTCTTTCCGCAGACATTCAATCAGGAAGCACTCGTTGTGTTACACCAGGTCTCCAGCAGGTGACGGTGGGAAGGGTCCCGCTGGTCATAGGCCATCAGGGGGTGCAGAGTTCCATAAGTAGGCGGCTTTGTGTTGTCACCTGGCGATGGTCATTCTGAAAAGCGGATAGGGATAAAACACACCTCCCTCGCAAGCGGCCCTCTCCCACCTGGCTGGCCTTCCTTTGGGGGTTTGAACATTCAGCCACCAAATGTACTGGCTAACGTAAGCCCTGGGAACGGCTCACTTTAGCAGGCTTCTAAGCCTTGGTTAGAGGGCTTTGAGCTCCTTCCTCAAGAATATCTTTAAAGCCCTGGCCGGTTTGGCTCAGTGGCTAGAGCATCGTCCTGTGGACTGAAGGGTCATGGCTTCCATTCCAGTCAAGGGCACATACCTTGGTTGTGGGTTTGATCCCTGGCCCCGTGGCCTGGTTGGGGTTCCTGAGGGAGGCACTCTCTCACATCGATGTTTCTTTCTCTTTCTGTCTCTCCGCCTCCCTTCCACTCTCTCTAAAACTCAATGGGAAAATATCTTTGGGGCGAGGATTACAAAAGAAAGATTATTTTTAAGGTCCTCATTATCCTCTTATACACCCCCCTTTGAGGCTTGCACACACGCACGCACACTCACACGCACAGGCACACACACATACACAGCAATCGTTATGATTCCAGGCCATATTGCCTTGCAGGTCAGGGACAGCTTCACAGCTTCTTGCCAGCAAATCTTTGAGCAAGTTACTGACCAGGCCTCTAAATAAACCCCAGGCATCCTGCAAACACTCCCTGACACGCTGGGCCTTTCTCTGGGGGCAGCAGTAATGACCCACAGGGAGCACACAAAACATCACTGGCGGAGGGTGAGGTGCCAGGGCCTCTCGCTATGGAGGTCCTAAATACAGCTTCCTAGTGACCGCGGTCGGGGAGCAGCTGAAGGTCTTCGAAGGCTGTCCCTGAGAGGGCAGACCTGGCAGCTGGCCCAGAGGAGGGCAGGGACCAGGCTTCTCTCAGACAAGCCCTGGTTGGGAATCATGAACGCCCAGGTGAGGCAGAGGGAGCAGCCAGCCACACCCGCCGTGGTCCCTGCAGCTTCTGGTCCCTTGCCTTTCTACCTGCAGTTTTCATGAGCAGACTGTGGGGGGATGCATTTGGGTTGGGGCTGGTGTGGCGTGAGGATGAGCACGGAGACAGAATGGTGTGTGTGTTTCTTTTCCACCAACCGTGCTGTCCCAGAGAAAGGTCAAGTTCCTACCTTGACTCTGGCTCCTGGTGCCCGGGCTGGGGGCTGCAGTGCTGGGTCCCACCCATCGCTCAGGTGTGCGACTCCAGGCCCTGCCACTTGGGCCCAGGTTGGGAGCTGCAAATGCGAGGATTGGGATCACAAATGTGGGATTTGCATTGAGGGCCGATGACAACACTATGGGAGAAGGCAGCTCTTCCTGCTGTTTCTTCCAACAGCTCAGCTCAAACTCACTGCTGATGGGCACTTGCTTAACCCGCCCCCCAACCCAGACCTGCGGGTGACTGGCATCTTGCTGTGGCTTCAGTTTCTCCTTCCTGAGGGCAGGTCGTCTGTGGTGCACGCTGCTGTTTCTGTGACTTTCCAATTCCCATACTCACTTCCCACTGAGGTCATTTTCTCTGGCTTGGGTTAATTTTTTACCTTTTTGTTTTGTAGACATTCTCATCAGTGAATTTTTCGTTACTAATAATTTCTCTCTGACATCCATTGAACATATGCCTCCTCCAATTCTATCATCCGGTATTTTGTTCTTTCCCTTCACAGCGCTTGTGTGTCGAAGGCCAGATATGCTCTAATACTATAAGTATATTGCTCTGTGTCTTCTTCTAATTATTTGATATTTTTACTTGTTCAGTGCTTGGTACTTTAATTATTCTGAAACTTATTTTCATTAATTAATTGATTGTGAATTAAATGTTTTTCAGTTGCAGTTTATATTCAATGTTAGTTCGCATTAGTTATAGGTGTACCGCGCAATGTTAGACAATCATATATTTTACAAAGTGATCCCCCTGATATTCCCAGTACCCACAAGGCACCATTCATGGTTATGACAATTATTTGAATATATTCCCTATGCTGTAATTTCCATCCCCGTGACTATTTTGTAATTACCAATCGGTACTTCTCAGTCCCTTCAACCTTTTTCACCCATTCCCCCAACCACCCTCCCCTCTGACAACCATCTCAGTCCACTCTCTGTATCTGTGAATCTGTTTCTGGTTAGTCTGTTTGTTTATATTGCTCTTTGGATTCCACATACAAGTGAAATTATATGGTATTTGTCTTTCTCTGACTGACTCATTTCACTCTAGAGCCACCCGTGCTGTCACAAATGGTAATGTTGTGTTCTTTCTTATGGCTGAGTAATATTCCATTGTATATATGTACCACAGCTTTTATATCCACTCATCTATGGATGGGTATTTGGGCTTCTTCCAAATCTTCACTACAGTAAATACTGTATTCTTTCGAATTAGTGTTTTGTATTTCTTCTAATACATACCCAGAAATGGAGTCTCTGGGTCCTAAGGCAGTTCCGTTATGAATTTTTTGAGAAACCTCATACTACTTACCATATTGGCTGCACCAGTCTGCATTCCCAGCAACAGTGCAGGAGGGTTCCCTTTTTTTCACACCCTTGCCAATACTTGTTTATTGATTTATTGAGGACAGCCATTCTGACAGGTATGAGGTGATATCTCATTGTGGCTTTAATTTTCAACTCTCTGATAATTAGTGACATTGAGGATTTTTTCACATGTCCATTGTCCATCTGTCCTCTTTGGAGAAGTGTCTGTTCAGGTTCTTTGCCCATTTTTAATAGATTTTTTGTTTGTTTGTTTTGTTTGTTGTTGTTGTTGTTGTTGAGTGGAACTCATTTTTGTGCATGATATAAGGTAAAGAGTAGGTAGGAATCTACTTATTTATGTCACATGAATAGCCAATTGTTCTCACCCCACTGATTGCACTGTCACCATATCTCAACTGATTGGGAAATGTGTCCTTCATCATGGAGCATGTTTCTATAATTCCAGGGAGGAATGGTGGCAAATATAGGTGCACAGTTGGGAAGTAATATAATAATAATATAATAGTAAATAATAATACAAGAACAACCTATGTTTCATGTACTCACAACCTACTTCTGCCCACCCTGAATGTGTTTTTATATACATACTAGAGGCCCAGTGCACAAAATTCATGCACAGGTAGAGTCTGTAGGCCTGGCCAATGATCAGGGCCAATCAGGGCCTTCCAGCTCCTGACTGGGGCCTCCCTTCCCCACTGCTGGCCCAGGCCTCCCTTCATTCCATGCCACCCCCTGATAGTCACTGCACATCATAGCGAGCAATTGAGATCCAGGTCTCCTGATCAAACTCCCGAGGGGACAATGTGCATATTAGGCTTTTATATGTATAGATAGATAGATAGATATGGACATATGGATTCGCTTCACTCATAATTTAATGAAAATATGGGGGAGGAATTCTTGTCTCCTGGGAACTCTCATGGTGGCCTAGTGAGTGGGCAGGCATTGGACATGTGTTCAAGGTTGAGAGATTTAGAAGTAATTAAATTGACATTTAAATCCTGGATTGGATCCTGGAACAGAAGAAGGCATTAGTAAAGAACGGTTGCTATCCAAATGAAGCCTGTCATTTCGTTAATAGTATGTCGCAATGTTAATTTCTCGGTGTTGACAAGTCTACCATGATTATGGAAGATGTCAACATTAGGGGAAAACTGGATAAAGGGTACATGGGAGCTCCCTATAGTACCTTTGTAACTTTTCGGTAAATCTAAAATTATTCAAGTTTAAAATCTTTAAACATTAAAAAAAAAAATTAGCATGCAAAATGTATGCAAAAATGAATATGCAATCATGAGCTCCTCTTATGCAGTCAGGGTATGTGTCCCAGAAGGGACAGCTTTTGAAGTAGGCTGCTTTCAAAAAGACTCCTCACCGATGTGGGAGTTGCTTCTCATTCTTCTCATCCATAAAACAGGAGAAAGGTGGTGGGAGATGATCTCTGAAGCCCCTCCCACAGTTTGGGGATAGCAGCGTTATTTGTCCTATGAGGAAGTCTTTCCACTCAGAATTCTTCGTGTATCTGCAAATTTCACACTCAGTAGATGCCTAATGAGTTTTGCCTCCTGCAGGCACAAGTCATTAAATTGTAATGTTGAAAGAGCAAGCACCTCAGTTCAGAAGAAAATAGTTTGAATTGCAGGTCAACCAACTGACCCTCTATTGTCCTTCTGCACAGCCATTAATTTCTCAGAGCCTCAGTTTGCTCATCTGCAAAATGGGGATTTAGAAACACTGCTGCCTCTCAGTGCTGTTGGGATGGTTGAATGTGGTCATGTGTGTGTCGGCGATCCATGAACACAGTTTTCTTCTCTTCCTTCCTTCCCTGCCTCACCTTGCAGCGTCTTAACTCCCATTCAGATGAATACGGCCAGGAAGGAATGCTGGTTATCAGCCGAAATCTCATTTAGCTTGCTTTCCTGTCCTCTTCCAAACTGTCATATCACTCCGTGCTTGTGTTTCTTCCTGGGTGCTGGGGACAATCAAGCAGGCGAGATGTGTTCTCAGTAATGCACAATGTGATTTTTCCAGGATGATATTGCATGGGGAGGGCATCTGAGTTGAAAGGCATATTTAGTAGGCTCACTGTCACAAATCGAATAACAGAACATAAAACAAGACGCAGGCAGTGCACTGGCTGTGTCAGATTTCTTAAAAAGCAGGCATGCTGACCCGGCAGAGGTTTGAATAGCAGCCTCATTCTGGGCACAAAGCGAAGAAGTAGAAGTGCAGGAATTTTGGTAGGGCCTCCCAATCAGTCATACAGCCAGGGCCCAAATGGTGCCTCCTGGAGTTGTGCGATGTGCTGCCTCCAGGGGGCGCTAGAACGCCTCAAGGCCACATCCTGGTTTTCTGGGGGCATCAATTGAGACTACTGAATTACTGAATGCCTCTAGAATTGACACCTGTCTGTAAATTGGGGCAGGGTTAAATGAACCAGTAGGATCTATGGCACCCATTTTAATACAAATGTTTATTTTCATTAAAATTATTTGATGGTGTTGCTTAGTGGTTAGAGCATTGGTCTGTGCCCCCGGGGTCTTGGTTTTGATTTCTGGTCAAAGGCATATACCTGGGTTTCAGATTTGAACCCTGGCTCCCAGTCAGGGTGTGTGCAGGAGGTAGCCAATCCATGTGTCTCTCTCACATTGATGCTTCTCTCTCTAAATTTCAATGGAATGCATATCCTTGGATAAGGATTAACAACAACAACAACAACAACAACAATTAGTTGATAGAATACGTTGCTAGGTAAATTCCCCAACCCCCCACCTGTTTTTGGCATTATTGAGACCCTCTTGAAAAATAGGGCATAATGCCCAATAGTTGGAGGTGTGATATCTTTTTTTGCGAAGTACATAAGCACGAAAAACTAAACAATATTCCACCAAAGAATACACATGTGTGCATATGATGTATGTATGTCGTATACAGACAGGCAGTCCAGTGATCAACGAATGCACAGTCCCAGCTAAGAGTCTCTGATGGCGGGAGGAGGCAGAGAGGGAGGCCTCTGCCCCTCAGTAACACAGCTTCTTGGGCCCAGTGGTCGGGCCGTGGGACTGGGCTTCATGACGTTGCTTTACAGCTTGCCTATACCTAATGCATATTTCATTGTGTAAGAAACACTACAGAATTTAAAGAAACCCAAGGCTACCTCTCTGAAAAGCAGGTTTACGTTCAAAGGTTTATCACACGGAGAAACATCCAAAACACGTGACCAATCATCCAATGCCGAGACAGCAGCAAAAAAGAGAACAAAACTCCACACGACAGTAAGCTTCCAAACCCAGTGCGGTTGCCCTCGGCTTCTCCCTTTCCTTCTGGGACACGGCAGGCGGGGGCTGGAACTGCTCCCCGCACAGGGGGTAGGGGGTGCTCATGTCACAGGAAGTTCACCATTTGCTTTTCTTTGCTCTCTCACCTGTTCCATCTAAAGAGGAGGAGTGGCCGGCCAGTGTGGTTCAGTGGTTGAGAGTCGACCCATAAGCCAAGAGGTAACAGTGTGATTCCTGGTCAGGGCACAGGCCTGCAGTGAAGGCTCCATCCCCAGTGTGGGATGTGTAAGAGGAAGCCGATAATGATTCTCTCTCATCATGGATGTTTCTATCTTCCTCTCCTTCTCCCTTCCTCTCTGAAATAAATAAAATTCTATTAAAAAATAAATAAAATAAAGAGGAGGAGCAACGCAGGCCATCCTGAGCTTCTTTCTGTGCCTGGAGCTCCCTTGCCACCCGCCCTCTGACCTGCACTTCATTGGCCTTGTCACCTTACAACACCCCCAGCATGAGGCTCTCAACAGATACTCAATTCCTTTCCCCCCGTCCTTGACACGCTCGCTCTCAGTTTTTCCATCCCTAACATGGGGACAGTACCCAAGTGAGATGGACATTGTGGCAGTCCTAGGACCATGGTCAGCAAACTGTGACTTGCGAGCCACATGCGGCTCTGTGGCCCCTTGAGTGTGGCTCTTCCACAAAATACCACAGCCTGGGTGAGTCTGTTTTGAAGAAGTGGCATTAGAAGAAGTTTAAGTTTAAAAAATGTGGCTCTCCAAAGAAATTTCAATCGTTGAACTGTTGGCATTTGGCTCCGTTGACTAATGAGTTTGCCGACCACTGGCCCAGGAGAAAGCCGTTGTGGTCACCCCCAGCAGGAACTGGGATGGAGGAGACAGCCCAGAAACGGATCCTTCTCTCAGGCTGCCTGGCCTCTCCAGGCCACTTTGCCTTGGGGGCCTCAGTCCTCCTGTCTGGCAGCGGGGACGTCCGTTTCTGCCTGTTTGTGTGGCTCCCGGGCAGTGATGGAGGGAAGGTGCTCGGACACATGAGAAGCTTCCTTGGGAAGTTCCTGCAGAGGAAGGAAGTGTCTCCAGAGACTTGGGGTCTCTCTCCCTGCAGCTGTCTGATGTGGTGACTGCAGCCTCCACAGTCCCTCCAGCCCACCCACGTTCATTTGCCTTCTCTTCCGCTTGGCCACTCGGCTTCAGGGTGAAGGTCAAGCTCACAGACGCAGAAGTCTACAAGATGAAGGCGTTCTGTGGGGATCTGTCATGTGGGCCATGGGTCCCGGGGGAGGCACAGCCTCTTTCTCTGGTTTCCCCTCGGAGCCTCGGAGCCTAGGGCAGCTCCTCTGACCCCGTGGCCAGCCCCTGGCCGAGGTCTGCTGGGAGTTCTCCCGCCTGGCCACGCCGCCGCGTCACTTGACACGACCTGCAACATATGATAATGGGTTTTCGGCTCCCAGGCCCCAGAAGGCATTGGGATGCAGACAGATCTCTCTCCCGCCCCAGGGAGCAGGCTGTGTTCCCAAAACAGCTCTTGAGTAACTTGTCACAATTGGGAAAGGGAGGGCAGCATGGAGGGAACCCCTCTCCCCCGCCCCCGGGGGCTTGTGGCCTCAGAATTCCGGGCTCCCTGGTGTGCAGCAGCCTTCAGGGCGAGAGGGTCATGCTCTCTCTCAACCCCGCCATCTCATCACCAGCATCTCACTAATTGGACTGCATTCCCTGTGGCCAGTCACATCCCTTTTATCTTCTCACCCCACCTTGCGAGTTTTAGCTGCCTGACCTTGGACAAGCGACCTGACCTGCCCACCTGGAACCACAGTGTTGTCATCTGTGAACAGGAGAAAGGAGGCCTTTTGCCGAGTTATTTCGAAGATCAGAGCGAACGCGTGCGGAATTCCTGGCGGCCTGCGAGGCCCAGATCACCTGGACGTCCCCCAAAGTCCCTGTTCAGTCACATCGCTGGGTCACAGCACCTCACGCCTGCCTTTGGGGGCGCAGTGTGGGTGTTAGATGACTTTTGGAATATTGCGTATGCCATCTCTAAAATCTTAACATGGGGAGTTGGCAGGGAGGGACAGAGCATGTTTTTAAAAATATGTTTTTATTGACTTTTAGAGAGGGAGGAAGGGAGAGGCTGAGAGAGACACATTGATTGGTTGCCTTCCAGAGACCAAACCCGCAACCTGCGCATGTGCCCAGACCGGGCATCGGACCAGTAGTGACCTTTGGGTGCAAGGGATGATGCTCAGCCCAATGAGCTACACTGGCCAGGGTGGAAGGAGCAGAAATTTTTAGCTGAAATCTCTTCATTCTTTTTCAATTTGAGAACCATTTTCTCACTTTTAAGACTCGTGGCATTGAGTAAATGTATTCTCTCCTGCCTCCCCCTTCCTTATCACGGAGGTAAAACCACATTTGTTCGCTGAGTGGGCTCTTGAAGCTGTGTGTGTCTGCTTTGTTCGTCTGCTGGTTCGGGGTTCCTGGCAGACTGGCCCACCTGCCCCCTGGGCCTGGTTCTTTGGCCGAGCTCAGCCGAAAGCCTGATCTCCGGTCCTGTTGTGTTCTTGTCTCTGATGGTTGGGGCCAGGCCACACTTGGCGCATTCAAAATGCTCTTCCTGACTTGCCACCTCATAACAAAGCAAGAGCCAAGCTCACTCTCATTAGCTTCAAAGAGAAACACCACTATTTGTTTTTTCCCCTTTTCCTTGCATCGGAGAGAGATTTAGTTTTGCTTAAAGGAAACACAGATGACGCTAATGAGACCGCAGCGTCCTAATTTGCATATTAGATGAGATAAATATTGAGCTAATTAACACCTAGGATGCATTTCCATTGCCTGGGACAATTGTTCTGGGTTGGAAGTGTTCCCTGCTCCTTACTCAGGGAGCAGAACAATTTGAAGGGAGACTCACCACTTCCCCACCAAAATCAGGCCAACAAACATCCTCCCAGGAAAAGCCCTCAGGATTCTTCCTTTAGTCCGTCATCAATCCTGGATCCTCTTTCCAGGGAACCCTCATCCTGTTGGGAAGTTGGTCCATTTCACCCAGGATTCCGGCAAAGGGTTTGGGCACACATTTATCCCAGTGGCAGGAAGGGCTACTGCCAAAGTGACCTGCCAAAGGAAAAGGCCGGTTCCCTTCAAGAGGGCCTTAGGAGAGCCGTAACCCAAGAGTGGCCCTTGCAAGCGGGAGGCCTGTTCAATGGCACAGCTCAGGAAGCCCACTCTGTCCGGTGAAGGTGAGCTTGTAGAGGAAAAAGGAAGGGGAACATTGTCAAATATGTTTTTGTTGGTTTTAGAAAGAGAGGAAGGGAGAGGGTTAGAGATAGGAACATCGATGAGAGAGAAACATCATTGATCACTGCTTCCTGCACACCCCCTACTGGGGATTGAGGCCACAAGCCAGGCATGTGCCCCGACCAGGAATCCAACTAGTAACCCCTTGGTTCATGGTTGATGCTCAACCACGCCAACCTGGGTTTGTCCCGGCAGTGCCACAGATGTCACACATGCACGAGCTCTCAGACAGCTGAGCTCAGTGATGGGGAAGCGTGATGATGCATCTGTGTCGTTGCTATTGGGCTCCTGAAGGGCCTGCTTTCCAGCTCTAAGCTCTAACAGCCCTTGGCCCAATAGGGTCAGGACCTTCAAGGCTTAGACTCCGCAGGTCCATTGAACAAATATTTTGGACAAAGTTAAAAAAAAATTAAATAATGATCTTTAAAATGACAAATGATAGCCCTGGCCATAAAGTTTAATTGCTCAGTGATTAAAGCATCAGCCTCTGCACTGAAGGGTCACGGGTTCAATTCCCAGGAATGCACCTCCCCACCCCCAGTCAGGGTGCGTGCGGGAGGCAGCCAGTTGATGTGTCTCTCTCACAGCAATGCTTCCCTCTCTTCCTCCTTCTCTACTTCCATTCCACTCTCCCTGTAAAGTAATGGGAAAAATATCCTCAGGTGAGGATAAAAAAATAAAAAGACAAATTATAACTCTCTATAAAGGCAGGCTCTCCACTCTCACCACCCCAGAGCTAATGGGAAAAAAAATGACTTGCTTCTTTTAAAAGGGAAGACTGGATGGACATTCAATCGTCTTGAGTATTCCATTATGTCCTCTTTAGATGTAGTTGAGTGGATATGTCATGTGTGTGCATGTGTGTGCATGTGTGCTTCTATAGGCATGGCGGTTTTCAACTCCACACACGTCTTGTCAATATGAGTGTGTCATGCTTCAGATGTCATGCTCTTAGATGTGACTATGGGCCATTGTATTAGTCTTCTAGGGCAACACAAAATATCACAGACTGAGTGGCTTAGACAGCAAAAATTTATCTTCTTATAGTTCCGGAGGCTGCAAGTATGAGATGAAGGTGTCAACAGGGTTGGTTTCTTCTGAGGCCTCAACCTGTGGCTTGTAGGCAACCGCCTTCCTGCTTTGTCCTCACGTGGCTTTCTTCCTGCTTCTGGGTCCTGATCTCCTTTTCTTGCCAGGACCCCCTTTTCTTTTAGGGCCCACCCTTACTTACCTCTTTGAAGGCCATATCTGGAGATTAGGGCTTTACCATAGGAATTTTGGGGGGCGCAGTTCAGCTCATAACCATGAGAGGCACACCTCAGAAATATTGTCGGTCTATTCCAGACCACCATAATAAAGCGTGTCAGCAGGTCTTGCCTTCTGCTGGAGGCCCTTGCCTTCAATTTGTAAAATGCAGTATCTTTGAAGAGCAAGAAAAACAAGCTATGCCTGAATCAAGTCACTTCCCTTCACATTCCCAAGTGCAGATTCTTCACGCCCGGAGATTAATCGAAGGCATTTGGAGAGGCTGGGCAGATGCTCTTAGGGGAGAAGGATGGAGATGTGTTCCTTCCTTTACCACAGGCCCCACCCCTTCTCCTGTGGGTACAGTCCCCAGGGGGCCTGGTGGAGAGGGTGTAGCCTCCACAAACCTGGGCTTTTCCTCCTCCTCTCTTGCCAGTACAGATGCCCACAAGACCCTCTTTTGCTGAATTTTACTCTTTGGCTAAATGTTCTCAAAGTTTTATTAGTGAGGGCTGACATATAAAGAGATAGGGTAAAAAAAATATAGAGACACTGTGGGAAGGTTAGAGATCTTCAACATGTTGCTTTGAAATTTTGTTCCTTGACCCATCACCCCTCTGCCTGCCTCCCGCCCCCCCTCTGAAAGGGGCGCCTTCAGTAAGGCCTCTGATGAGTAGAGGGAGGAAGGAGACAGCAGGCCACTGGCCTGAGCCCAGTCACTTGCTTTGTTTGGCGCAGCTCTGCCCACTGGCTGTTGCCAGGCAGCTTGTAATTCATGGTTTCTAGTCAAGAACGCAGGGCCAGGAACCACCGCCTCATCCCCCACCAGCTCTGGGTTCACCCTAGGGCCTTTCTTTCATAGCTTCCCTGTGCTGGGAAAGTTTGTGGGCTGCCACCTCCCAGGAAGCCCACTCCCCCAGCAACCCTAGACCAGTCTGTCTGGCGTCTGTCCAGTACAAAGGGATGCCCTGCTTCTGAAGGCCGCTCAGAACCCCACTTTTTGCTCTTGGAGGCCCCAAGTAGCTGTTCTCAGTGGCGATTTCCTTCCAAAGTGGTGATAGTTCGTGCTTGAAGAAGTCATGCCCATGAGAAAGCACCAGGAGTGGAAAATCAGGAAATGGAGCCCTCTCGCCCACATGGCTCCCATAGTTCTCCCTTTAAGATCCCCACTTGCCTCTTCTGAGAAGCCTTCCTCTGCATCCAAGCACACCCATCTCCGAGTACTCCAGAGCTCCACAGCAGCACCTCTGGGGCGGACCTTACCCCTGGCAAACAAGACATTCTTGGGGCAGAGCCTCTGGCCTTGAACCGGACCTTCAGAACCCAGCATGGAGCTGGGCATACACTGTCACTCAATAAGTATGTGTCCCAATGAGCAGGAAGGAACAAACATGTTATAACAAACTCCTCTCCCTCCCACACCTCAGGTGTGACTGCTCTGGAAAGGGGGCCTCTAACTAGAGGGTTCACTCCTGCCTCTGTGGATAGTCTTGCAGGGTTGTGGCACTTTTATATGTGTACTAGGTGGTACTTATACTTAGTTCTCATTAGTGTTTGTAGAATAAATGAACGAGCAGCACATGAGATAGGAGTATTGCTCCATTTGATGGAGAAGTTAAGCCATTTGACAAAGACCATTCAGTTATTGCCTGGTGGAGGCGGGAATCAAATCTGGTAGGTTCGACTCCAGTGGGCAGGGCGTCTCCATGCCCGGTCTTGTTCTCTCAGTTTTCGAAGTTGACACCATCTCCATCGCTATCACCTGAGGACACAGACGCCGTCCTATGAAACGGGCCATGAGTACGACCCAGAAAGAATTCGAGGTGGGACTGGAGGAATTATAGTTATCATTATAATTATTATTATGCTTTTCTAAGACTATCAGAGGAGGACTCCAAGAGAAGGTGGTAATTCGCCGGGGCTGGTAGGATGAGAGATCTGTAAAAATGGGCACCGGAGGGATCTAAGTGGTGGGCATCAGGCCTGTGGGAGAGGCAGTTTGGCTTGACCACTTCTCATTTGCCTGAGGAGTTAAGTATACTAATACCAAGTACCTAGGCTGGGCCTGGATCCTGGAATGGACAAGTATGTCCTGTATCCTCAAATAACTCCTGCGCTTCTCAAGGAAACAGAATCAGTCTCACAAGTTGGCCATGAGGAGAGGTGATGGTCACTGGATACCCCTGCTGTGTGGGGTCATTTAGCAGCGTTCTGGTGCTATTTATTATCTGGATATTTCTCCGGGAGAGAGTCCCATGTTTGAGGGTGTTTATTGGCCAAGGTCTGATGAATGAAGCCTTTGTTTCTCAGCAAAGTCATCATCTCCAGATACGTGGGAACCCAGCTCCCACAGTTAATCCAGAGCTAGGAGAAATTAAAACTCCCGATCTGCACTTGATCAACTATTAAAGTCACAGAGTGGGGTGTCTCTGTGCCTTGTCTGTTTTGTGTTCGGTTTCATATTTGCCTTATTGGCTGGCATGGCACTCCTTCATGAAAGACGCATGGGAAATGCTTCTTGATGACATATGCCATGGAGGGTCCAATTTGGGGGATAAATAACAGGTGCTCTTTGGGGAGCGTTAAAATGACAATATGTGGAATATGCTAATGAATAGCCCACGTGATCACTCCTGGGCTGTTGGCTCAGGAGTGGCTGTCACTGCTTGAGGAGCAGGTTATGATGTCAGTCTCTTCCGTGTTGATGTTTTATGAAAAAGCAAGAGAGAGGACAATCTTTCCCTTACTTATCCCCAGTTGTGGGCCTGCTGTTATAGATGCGTTAACCTACTTATTTATTCCCACTGCAAGGAGCCATGGGTATCCCCATTCTACAGATGAGGGACTCAATCCACAGACCAGAGCTCCAGTGAGGTCACATGGCTTGACAAAGGTGTAGCTTGATTTGTCTGGTTGGCGTCTCTTTTCTCTAACATACATTTTCCTACTAGGTTTAGAATCCCACACACTGGTTTTCAAGATGTTTGCTTTTGTGCATGTTCTGTGAAGGGTTGGAAAGAGAAAGGCTTGAAAAAGGGTTGGGCCTGATCTGATGTACGGGAAGAGGTGGGCTCCTATAGACCTCTCCTCCTCCTCTCTCTGCAGGAACCCAAGTAGCAAGGTGAGGTGGGAATGGGAGCAGTAACTGTCACTAACCATCCTCCCATCTACCTTCTGTGGGCTCACTCTTTTCACTTGCAGAGCAGCCCTTCCATTCTGCAGGGGATGAAATGGAAGCAAAACAGTGATGAATGAGTTACCCAATGTCACTTGACAACCAGGAGACAGGGCAGGGATTTGAAACCACTAGCATCTAACTCCAAAATCTACGCGTTTTCTACTAGGTCACCGTGTCTCCTAGTTGCGGGCAAATGGGAAAGTGAAGAAACATTCTGAGGAAATGTGAACAAGTGGGGGTGATGGGAATGAGCAGCTGTTTGGGAGGGGACAGTGTGTGAGGAGGCCATCTGGTGTGAGGGGAGCCCAGGCACAGGGCCATTGGGAACGGCTGAGCCGGCCTTGGCCACGCTGGTCTGTGGAGAGCAAACTCTTGTAGGTGGCCAGTGTGGTGGGAGGGCCAAACTCCAGATTCATATGGGACATTAGAAAAGAATGAGCTAAAGGTAATAGGTGGGCCCTGGTCAGATCGTCCAGTGATTGGAGTGTCTTCTCCTACACCAAAAGGTGGCAGGTTCTAATCAGGGCACATTCCTAAGATGCAGGTTCAGTCTCTGGCTGGGGCAGGAGAAGGCACGTACAGGAGGCATTTGATCAATGTTTCCCTCTCACATCGATGTCTCTCTCTCTCTCTCCCTCTTTCTCTATTCCTCTCCTCCTCTCCCTTTATTCCACCTCTTCCTTTCCCTTCCTTACTCTAAAATAAATAAATAAATAAATAAATAAATAAATAAATAAATAAGTAAACAAACAAATAAACATTTCCTCATATGAGGAGTAAAAAAATAAGTAAGTAAAGATAATGAGTTGGGTGACCTCTCTTTGAGCGTCTTTGCATCCTATAAATGAAACTTAAAAAATGAAACAATTATCATAATTGCCCTGAATATCTTTTTCACATTCTCTACCTGCCTCCCAATACCCTGAGACTGGGGTCGAGGGAGAGGGCTTGGTTTTGCTTTGTTTTGTTTTATGATGGCCTGTGATAAAGGCATGGCTGGCTAGAAAGAGACATATCCACTCTGCTTTGAAAAGGGTGACTGAGAAAACAGGCAAGTCTGTTTTTATGCTTTGCTGTCACTGATATCTGGACACAGTGACCACCATCAAGATCGGAGCGAGTGGTAGAAAGGGGAAGTTTAATAGTGTTACACAGGTTGGGTCACTGCTCTATCCAGGGGAAGTTTAATAGCGTTACACAGACTGGTTCACTACTCAATCTGGGGGAAGTTTAATAATGTTACACAGACAGGCTCATTGCTCTATCTGAGGGAAGTTAAATAGCGTTACACTATTAAACTATTACACTGGTTCACTACTCAATCCAGGGGAAATTTAATAGTGTTACACAGACTGGCTCACTGTTCTATATGGGGGAAGTTTAACAGTGTTACACAGACTGGTTCACTGCTCAATTGGGGGAAGTTTAATAGTGTTTAATAGCTCAGATGTGTCCTGTCTCTGCATTAGGGGCTGTTGATAGCAAACTGGAGGGGATCCTGCTAGTGACCAGGGTTTAACAATGCACGGGCTTGAGGTTTGCTGCAGAGATCTTGTTGGAGCTGCAGCACCTGAGGCACAACCTACAAACCCTGGACCTCACAGGTTGGGTTTAGAATAAGCGAGCAACTCACAGCAAAAGGGGTGGAAACAAGGCTCCTGGAGCCAGAGTGGACATCCCAGTGCAGGCAGGACACAGAGAGCAAGAGTCGCAGGGCAGCTATGCATTCCCTCCAGAGGTATTTCCTGAGGGATTATTGGAGAGGGGGTGCTCTCACTGCCCCCTGAGAGCCCATGTCCTGGAGCTGGGGATCTGGACCAGGTGTGAGCTGCACCCTCCGCTCCCCAGGCTGCAGGCGAACAGACATTCCCCGGAGCAGTGCTCTTCAGACGGGGGTCTTATGAACATTCAGATGCCGAATCGGTGAGTCTGATGTGGAGCCAAGGTTACGCTTTTACACCAGGTCCCAGGGGCCCCCAAGGCTGCGGGCCGTGGCCCTCACCCCTCACTGTTCGCAGCGGAGCTGAGGCTCCAAGCCCACCGTGTTTTTTATTCGGTCTATTTATTTCCGTGTGTGGAGGGACATGAATCAAGTCCTCCTTCCAGAGCATGAACTTCAGCTTACACACTCAGCCCATTCATCATCCCAGGGTCGCAGCCAGGATGAAGATGCGTCAGAGCAGATAGAGACCTCGGGAGGCCCGGCCACCGGAGTCTGAGGCCGGACTCTGGCCTGGAGTCGAGCAGGTGCACGCATCGTCCTAGTGTGTGTGAGATTCTGCTTCGGCTAGATTTTGGGGGCGCCCCTCACTGTGGAACTGGAACTTGGTCCAAATGGACCTCCTGGTTCATAGGTCGATGCTCAACCACGGAGCCACACTGGCTGGGCCACCATTTGTTCTTTGTGTCTCACTGAAAACACTTTTGTTTGCAGATCATGAGTGTCTGTGTTATTTCAGACATGCATGCAATTATAGGTTGTCCCCAAAATGCATACAGACAATTTGAATAATTATAAAGGTCGTATTTATTAAAATACATTTCATTTTCTTTTCTTTTTTTAAAAAATATATATTTTATTGACTTTTTATAGAGAGGAAGAGAGAGGGTTAGAGAGTTAGAAACATCGATGAGAGAGAAACATCGATTAGCTGCCTCTTGCACACCCTCTACTGGGGATGTGCCCACAACCAAGGTACATGCCCTTGACCGGAATCCAACCTGGGACCTTTCAGTCCATAGGCTGACGCTCTATCCACTGAGCCAAACCGGTTTCAGCTACATTTCATTTTCAAAATTGAGTTATCAGCTATTAAAGTGTATATAATACTACTAGAGGCCCAGTGCACAAAAATTCATGCCGTCTAGGGGTCCCTCAGCCCAACCTGTGCCCTCTTGCAGTCCAGGATCCCTCGGGGGATGTCCACCTGCCAGCTTAGGCCTGCTCCCCTATGCTGTCAGTTGGACATCCTTACTGCTGCTGCAGAGGCAGGAGAGGCACCCACCACCATTGCTGCGCTTATAGCCATTAGCCCAGCTTGTGGCTGATCAGAGCTCCCCCTGAGGGAACACACTGACCACCAGGGGGAGCTACTGCATTGAGTGTCTGTCCCCTGGTGGTCAGTGCCAGTCATAGCCAGTCGTTCCTGGTTGTTCCTTGTTAGGGTCAATTTGCATGTTACCCTTTTATTATATAGGATATTTTGGGGGAAATCCTGTGTATTCTATGACATTTCTGGTTAAAATTTGCAAATTGGTCCCCATGTTAGTGACACACAGGTCACATTCAGTCCTCAAACTGCCAGTTAGATGCCAGGGTTTAAGCATCTAAGCTTCGTCAAACATCCAGCTCTGTGGTTTCGGCGCTGTACCAGTAACCAACACGCAGGAGCCGTGAGGGGGAGGCCCTCCGAGCGGGGAGCCGCAGAGAGGCCTCTGAAATTGGAAATCCACTTAAAGCGGAGGCCATCTCATCTGAGCCCTGGTAAACGCTATAAAGCGAGGAGGTATAACCTCTGAATTAGTGTGGAGAGAGGAGCAGCGGAGTGCGGCAGGCTATCAGGGACGGATATCAAGCTGGGAAATTTGGGCCTGGCGCGGGATGGGGAGCAAGACGTGCAGGCCGCTCCCGTTGGGCCAGAGACCAGCAGCTTGTGCTCACAGAGGAATCCCTGGGGGTGGGGAGTAATTAAATTTCTCCAGGAAAAAGGGGGCCTACACCCCACATGCCAACAAAATGCAGTCTCGGGTAAATAGGCTTTGCTGGAAAATATGAGCTGCAAAGAGAGCAATTGTTCAATCATCTGAATTTAAACAATTCACTGTTGTAGCTCCATTGCCTCTGGGCTGCCCACCTGTTCCCCTGCCAGGTGGGTACGTAACTAGGTTAATGATGCCATTCTCCAGCTCACTGCGAACAGAGGCCACATTACACAGGGACAAGGAGAACAAACAAAACGCTGTTTTGTAAACTTTTTTTTTTTTTTCTTAAAAAGTTCTCTCTCTCTCTCTCTCTCTCTCTCTCTGGCCCCCCCCCCCCCGCTCTCTCCCACCTCCCTCCCCTCCATTCTCTCTGAAAGTCAATGGGAAAATATCCCTGGGCGAGGATTAACAAAAAGAAAGAAAAAGGAAACCATTAGACTAGGGGTGTCGAACTCAATCAGAGAAGGGGCCAAAATCTAAAATCCAGCCGAAATCGCGGGCCGAATGGTTTACTGAACAGTCATAAACTGACAATGTCATAAACTGACAGCGGAGTGCAGTGATGACAGCGCGGTGCGGGCCACATTGCAAGGCCTGGCGGGCTGGATTTGGCCCGAGGGCCTTGTGTTTGACACATGTGCATTAGACGCTTCTTGGTGGTAGAATTTGAATTCAGATGTGACAGTAGGACCTTAACTTCTGGAAGACAGATGCCTAGACTGCATGCCTATATCCTCCCCAAGGTCATGTGTGGAAGCCTAGCCCCCAATGTGATGGCATGTGGAGGTGAGGAGGTCATGGGAGTGAGAGTGATGGGCGTAGAGACCCCCGTCCCCCGGGGTGGGGGGGGGGGGTCCCTTGTCCCTCCCACCATGTGCGGACACAGGGAAAAGATGGCTGCCTGTGCACCAAATCGCCTGGCCCCTTGATCTTGAACTTCCCAGCTACCAAAATTGTGAGAAATCAGTGTCGGTTGTGTGAACTCCCTTCCCAGTCCGAGGTATGCTGGAGCCCAAATAGTCTGAGGCAGCAGGGGTTCCTGGTGGAGACTGTCTGTGAGCACCGGCCGATGGAGGAGGCCCAGGGAGCATCCAGGCCAGGCACGTGGACCCTGCCAGTCGCCTGCAGGTGGACCCAGCCCCAGAGGAGGGCGGGATGTGGGTGCGTCCTGTGCCGCTGCTGCTTTGCTGACCCGCCAGGAGGTCAGCGGGTCACTCTGGGCCGCTTTCCAGAACAGCGGAGACTGCGGCAGAGAAAAGAACATGGACCTTACAGTGTCGGGGACCCTCATGTACCCCAGCCTTACAGGCTCTCAGCATTGCCTCTCTGTTTCTTTCCGGGACTTTCGAACCCTCTTGGGTGGTGTCCATGAGCCGTGGCCTCGGGACTGCCTGCTCCTGGGCTCCCTCCAGGGGAGGCCCTGCCTTTCTCTCCCCTGCAGGGGTCCTGCCTCTGCCTCTGTGCTGGCCCCTGGAAAGGGACCCGCCTGTGCCTACAGCTCTTTCATTCCCTGGGCCTCCCTGCTTGCCCGCTCTCTGGCTTTCACCAGCCCAGTGCTCCAGGGATGACTGCGCCTGAGGAGCGCCCCCTGGCATATGCCTACCCACTCTTCTCTCCAGGGTGAGGTCCCGGGCACTCCCCTCTCGCTTCCTGTGCTAGTTCCCCTGATTGTCCCTCTTCACAGAGATCCTCTGCCCTTTTGTCTCAGCGTTTGCCTGGAGCCTGGCCTCCCTCTCACCTTGGATCCATTTAGAGCATGCATGGAGGCTGCACCGGGAGCTTGCCTGGAGCTATGTGAGCCCTGGGCAGCCTGGGAAAATTAAGCCACGATTCCCGCAGGCGGGAACTCCTGGCTTCCTGGCCTGAGGCCTTCCAGGGACCGGCATCTCCTGGACTGAGAGGCGGCCCCGTGGTGGGGAGGCAAGGCTGGCATTTGTGGTCCAGAAGGCCTGAGCTGGGATGTGGGTACCAGTGGAGTTATTCGGCCTCCCCGAGACAAGATCAGTGACCAGGTTCCCAGGCCCTCTTCCCCGGAGTGAGCTCCTCAGTGTGTTCCTCACCTTCAGAGACCCAGGGGCAGCTTGCACCCCCGCCATGCCCGGGCCTCAGTAGCATTTCTTGGATGAATCGGAGATGGAGAATGACCCTCTCCGGCTTTCTTTCATTCTCCGAGTAGCCCTGGGGCTGGAGGAGAATGTGAAGTCAGGCATGTGGATGTGAATGCAAACCCAGGCCTCGCCACGCACTGGCTTTGTGATATCAGACAAGCGGCGCCATCTTGCTGGGCTTCCTTCTCCTTGGGTGTGAAATAAAGATAATGCCTCTGACCCCGGAATGAGTGAGGCACACGAGGGAGACCCCAGCCCCGGGCCTGGCACTCAGGAAGCATCTCCAAACCTCAGCATCTCCCTTCTTCCCTCCCTCCCTCCTGAACGAAGGAATGAATGAATTCAGGGACAAGATCAGTTGAGGACATGCAGCCTCTGTCTCCCCGGGAGAGCCCCCCCCTCCCGGCTCCGTGTAATTGTCAGCAGCGGAGTTGGGAAAATAAGGACATCTGACGCGGCTCTCGGCACCGCCGCATCTGCCGCAGACAAAAACTCGGAGAGCCCTCAATCCCGGTCCTGAACGCGCTATAAAAACAATGTGGCAGAAATGAAAATGGTTCCATCATAATATTTCACAGCTCTCTCCGACAAAAGCCAAGCCGCCCTCATGAATACGCATGTCCCAGCGTCTCATGCATTATGCATCGCCGATGGCAGGGGACCTGGGGATCGCAGGCCCCAGGAACGGGCCTTTGAAAGCGCCTGTTTGGTAAACAAACGGAGCCCGGGCCCGGCGCTCTTTAGGTGATTATTTCAGACGGACTCCGGCCGCCGGAGTGGGCACCAGCTCCTTTCGGGCCTTAAAAGGCACGCGAGTCTCCGGTGTTCGCTGGGTGGAGTGTACTTCTGCATTCCGCATTCTGATCTGTAATTTCGTAGCGTCCACGGCGGCCACTCGGAGGGGCAGGGACCATTCCTGCTGGAGCCGGAGCCAAATGTCGCCGGAATGCCAAATGAGCCCGCCAAGGCCGGCTGGGCGGTCAGGCAGATTAGCCGGGGCTTGTGACTGCCATGAGCCTCAGGCAGGGTTGGGCCTTGGGATGTGGGATGTGGGTGAGAGGACAAGGTTGATCTGTCTCAGTGGCTTTACAGGAGGCATTTTTGTTTCGTTTTGTTAATTCTCACCAGAGGATATTTTTTCCATTGCTTTTCAGAGAGAGTGGAAGGGATGGAGTGAGGGAGGGAGAGAGAACAATGTGAGAATGACAAATCTACTGGTTGCTTCCTGCACTCACATGGACCAGAGGGCAGGGAGTGAACCCACAGCCCAGGAAAATGGCCTTGACCAGGAGTCAAAGCCAACTGTGCAAGGGCCTGTGCTCTAACCACTGAGCAGCGCTGGCCAGGGCCCAGGAAGCATTTTTGTTTGCTTAAGGTGGGCACATTATTGTCATTTGGAGGGCTCTTGAAGATCACTCACTAACCCCGGTGTTTCAAGGACGGGGAGACTGAGACCAGATTTAGGAAGGGACATGTTCAAGGTCACACTGGTTCATAAGCAATAGGTCTGGGACTGCAGGAAGCTGGTCATCTTTCCCCCGAACCTCCCGCTGTTTCAAGGACGGGGAGACTGAGACCAGATTTAGGAAGGGACATGTTCAAGGTCACACTGGTTCATAAGCAATAGGTCTGGGACTGCAGGAAGCTGGTCATCTTTCCCCCGAACCTCCCGCTGCCTCTGTCATGGATCGGCAGCGATGGAAAGGACCAGGGGCAGACTTGTTACTAATCGCGGCGATTTGAGCCACGGGCAGCCCAGGGAAGGAGCGCTCGCAGCGCAGCGCCGCAGTGTGTAATGTGTAATTGGCCGTCTGTCCTCTGAGGGAGCCGATTTAAATGGCGACCTATACATGATAGATACCCGCTTGTGTGCATTGTATTTGTGGTAGTCACTGATTCCCCGCCACATGTATTTAGTCCATAAAAATATGCAGCTCACCATGGAATGCAATGCAAATGGACTTGCATCAAGGGATTCTCAGATCCATTGCAGGGTAGGCCCTATCCTTCCCTGCTTTGTACCTCAAGTTCTTCCCTGTAAAACGAGGGGCTCTGGATCGCATCCCCGCAGAAACATGGCATCTGCCAGTGGGTGGGCACAGGCCCCGTGATGAGGCCACGGTGAGGACAGGGAGGAGAGGGACCACCTGGCGCTGTGCAGCCACCACATCCTCCCGTCTGCAGGGCTGGGCTTCCTGGGGGTGGGTGTGGGGGTAGGAATCCACGGCCATCAGGGGAAGCCAGGGACACTCGTCATCAGGGGGCCGGTGCCTGGCGTTCCCCAGCTGTGGGCTCGCTTGCTGAGCGCTGCAGTTTGAGGACTGAAAGCAGCGACAGCTGAAGGCTGATGAAGGCAGGGAGACAAGCCGGGACTCCTCAGGCCCCTGGGAGAGGCTGCTTAGGAGATGGCTGCTTCCCCATCCTCCTCTGACCCGGGAACAAGCTGGCGCTGGAGGGGGCCGGAAGCGGGGGAGTCCGATCCGACAGGTCAACTCTCTCAGCCTAGAGTGGGTAGTGCTCCCACTGCTGTGTGGATTCTGTTAAAACACACCCCACACCCGGGGTTTCTGATTCAGGAGGGGGTGTGTGTGCAGGGGGTGGGGGTGTTTGGTGGTATTTCCAAATTGCTAGGTGATGCTTCGGTCCAGGAACCACACTTTGAGAACCGCTGATATATAAAAAAGGAATATCCACAGGCCTCCGATTTCCACATCTCAGCCTCTTCAAACGGC
Source organism: Pipistrellus hanaki (assembly GCF_964339955.1). Lineage (NCBI taxonomy): Eukaryota > Metazoa > Chordata > Mammalia > Chiroptera > Vespertilionidae > Pipistrellus > Pipistrellus hanaki. The sequence continues at coordinate 9,995,923 of NC_140517.1, read as the reverse complement.
TCAAAGGTACTCCCCAATATTTGTAAAAGTAAACAACAGGCACAGTGGTGAGTCGTGTCCCTGAGTGCCATAAACAGTTATTTAGTTTCAAACCAAGAATTAATTTCCTCTGGATTATGACAGAAAAGTATTCCATTTAGAAATTCAGGAAAGTGGAAAAATGAAATCAAATTCAATGGGCGTGCATCACCCTCCATGTGCCAGCCCCCACTCATGTTTGCCCAGTAAATATGGGACCAGGTCTTCATGCTGGTCCTTGAGGTCTGCTACATTGGGATCCATGGGATGTTGAGTAGTGTTATGAGCAAAATAACAAAAAAACAATAAAACCGGAATGAACCACAGAACTGGTGCCTGATTCAAAGTCAGAATCATTGGAAAATGCTGTCCTGACCAAAATTAAAAAATCGAACGGTTTTAACTGGGGGGAATGCCACTCACCTGGGCACTGGATCTACTGGAGGTGTTCAGGGAGGGAGTGCGTCCAAGCAGGCTTCCCTGTCTCCCCACCCCAAACTTTGGAAGAGCTGGGGGTTCTTAGCCCTCCTAGGAGGAATGTTTGAAGAGGTATAAGAAATTCACCCTCGGCATAAAATATGTAGCTTAAAACTCATATCACGTGATTCTCTATCATTGGTCATCTTGAGTTTTCCCAAAAGAAGTAGCCATATTTTGTTGAAAATTCAACAAATAAGCAAGACACGGACATTTCTCTTCAATCATCACTCTGGACAATCAAGAGTCAGGATTTAAAGCCCATACATCTCATGCTATGGCTTAAGCTTGCTATTTTGGGCACTAATTCTACCATGTGGGCCCCACCCTCCTGACCTTATCTAAACCTGATTACCTCCCAAAGGCCCTACCTAAAAATACCATCACCTTGGGATTAGGGCTTCAACCTATGAACCCGGAAGGACACATTTAAACTTATAATAGTAGTTTTACTTCTTGGCAAGCCCACTAACCTCCCTGAGACTGCTAGCATGTCTAAAAGAGGGTGGTGATGTCTGCATGATCTATAAACGACCTCTATTCTGGCCATTGGGAAATGGGTATCCCCTTCCCCCCTGTTCTAGCACAAACCATTCCTTCTTCCTGGAAGACCTTCTCCACCCATTTCCATTCACCCATCTAATTTCTACCCACCCTTCAAAACTCAAAGCTTTATCCTTCTCTCAACCTACCTCCACCAAAGCTCTTACTACACTGGGTTGATGCATATCTCTGTCTCTTCACTGGGTTGTGAGTTGCTCCTTAAGGGCAGAGACCATATGTCCCACCTCAGTCTGCCTGGCACACCCTAGAGTGCTCAGTAAGTGTTTGGATCAATGAGCACAGTGCTGTACAATGCATAGAAGGAAAGAGATGCAGTGGGTACATCGCTGCCACCACTGGCGAAGAACACAGTAGAAGCAGAAACCAGCAGAGAATATAAGGAAACAAGTTAAACAGGGATAAGATTACCCAAAAATGTTTAAACAAAATGATGGTTTAAAGGGACCGACCCCAAGATAGAGCATCTTTTCATGATGACCAGTGCCAAGACCAGTGCTCAAAGAGGACCAGCCAGGTTCCCCATGAGGGTCTTGTGTCTGCTTGAACATTCCCCCCCCCCACACACACACACAGGTTGGTCCCCTGTTGTTGGAGCAAGTGTGTCTGATAGAAGCAAACTCTACCTACAAATCACGAAGCTAAGAGTGAGCTCAAGCAGTTAATGATCATCTTAATGAACCCACAAAACTTTATGCATGGCCAGGATTCAGCCAACCTTTTGATCCCAGACAGAAATCTATTAGCCGGCTGAGAGAATGAAGAGACAAAATCTGATGAGGGCTTTTGCCTTGGTGGCTATTGAAGTTGGCACTGTCAATGACTCAAAGAGTGATTTACGTGCCAATAGAGATATGACATTAAGTTGGAGGAACGTCATTCCCTTACGTGCAAGCTGAGTGAGTGTCCTGAATAATGGCTTAAACTGAGGTGTGTCCGGGGCTGGAAAGGGTAGGCTTAACATTCCCGCTTTGGGAGGAGCACACTTTCTAAGCTTGTTTGGATTCAGGAACTAATCTGGGAATCTGGTGAATATCACGAAGACTGTCCTAGAATAATCCGTGTCCACGCACAGAGCACTTGGCATTTCTGAGGGGTCCATCTGGAGTCCAGTCACGAATCCCTGCCCCTGGGAGGCTGTAGGGTCTAGTGTACAGGTTGCCAGCTATAGATGTGAGCAGACTTATCTTTGAAACTCTTCATAATACACATACTCCCCAGGTAGTAGGCTAGGGGTGACTCCAGGAAGGGAGAACCGAGATGGGGCTGAGACCTGGGTGTTTAAAAAAAAATACCCAAATGGTTCTCTTGCCCATCCTTCCTACTCCCATCCCTCACCCAATCCATGAGCAGAAATGAATAGATAGGAGGAGAGAGAGCAATGGCTTATAGATGCATTTCCTCTGTCAATCACCATCTCCCCATCTGTAAAACAGAGAAACTGAGCTAAAGGCAAGGAGTTTATGATACATCCTTAATTCCCTTTCTTTATTGAAGAAAAAAATAAAGGTACAGAGGAGGAGATTCATGACAGGGTCTTCTCAACAAGGCAGCCCCAGACATTGGCTGCATTGTGTTCCATTGCATGTCTGGTCCAAAGCAGAGGTGAGAAAGCAGAGGTGATGATGGGAATTCTCCATGTAGTTCCCAAGGGGGTGAGGTGTTGGGAAAGTATTGCATTTCTACAAATCTGCTGTAAAGGAACATATCGCTTATAAAGGCTTCAATATGTTTCACAGTGAAGGTTATGAGCGAGCGGATATTGCCAGTAGAGTTGGGAGTATTTCACCATATGGTTGGTGGCTTTCTCTGGTTTAGCTTCCAAGGGCATTCTGAGTCATCAGAAAAAGCATAAAAATGTGGGCGATGTGGTGAGAGGCCCTTTTTACATTGAAGGGGGAGGAGGATCTCCATGGGCAGGGCTGCAGGCCTCTGAGGTCTGGTGGCACAGGGGGTGTCCTGCTTGCTCATCGGTCTAGAGGTGAGTCTCTCGGACACTAAATTTCCCTTAGTCTCACCTTCCCATCTCTACAGTGAGATCACTGTCATCTCCTAGAGCAGTTTTAAGGATTCAGTAGATAAGTTGTATAGACATAGTGCCCTGTTTCCCCGAAAATAAGACAGTGTCTTATATTAATTTTTTCTCCCAAAGTTGCGCTAGATCTTATTTTCAGGGGATGTCTTATCTTTCCATGTGCTAGGTCTTATTTTCAGAGGATGTCTTATTTGCGGGGAAACACGGTATTAGGTACTCCCTGAGTGACAGTCATATCAGTGTCAGGGTGCTCCTAGGCTACTTAATAGTGGCCGAGAAGACTCTAATTTCAGCTGGACAGACCAAGTTCACAGCACACAGTTACCTCCTGGGCCACTGGAGCCCACGGGGGAGGAGCATAGTGAATGTGGGAACAAATAGGAGGATACACAGAGTTGGAGTAAAACAGAAAGAACAGGCTAAGCTCGGGCTCCCACTTTCCTGTACCACATTCCTGCTTGGCTGCAAAAGGTGGTGTCTTCCATCTACAGTGACCAGTTCTCTCCACTTCATCCAGGATTTTCCTAGACAAACAGTCCATTGAGCCTGGAAACCCCTCAGTTCCTGGGAAATTAGGATGGTTGGCCACCCTGCTTCCATGTGCATTCTTTAGCCCATGAACATTAGAGCAAGCCTGTCCAGGTGGCTGTGGGTGGTTCTTACTGCCTCCTCACTTGGCACCCAGGATACCGGCTTTTTCTTGCTCCCGCTTCAGCTTAACACTTGGGTTCCTGCTGAGAATCAAGGCGCATAGTCTAATTCTCTGTGTCGACAGCAAGTAGAAATTCCTGCCACTGGATAAGATGCTCAGTGGTATGTGTTGATTGGGGTCGTGGAGGTCTTGCCAGGAGTTCCAATATGTTTGTTTAGGGTCATAAGGTACTGGCTTAAAAATCAAACTAGCTTCCCCTTCCCAAAAGCAAGTCACACTGCCTGGTCCTACCCCAGTCTCAATGGGCAGTTCACAACTGCACAATCCTCATGCTGAGCTTTGCTGCTTCCTGAAACTCTTCCAGGATGCTCAGGCCACCTTAGAAGCTTCCTCTTTCCCCAGCAAGATCAGCAAACCTTGAGTCAGAGTCCATTTCAAGTCATGAGAGGAACAGTGGTCAAGGTACCAATGTCATTGTCCCCATACATCTTCATTTTTGGAGACATTCCAATATGTAGTCACACACTCTTTATATTCCACCTGATTCTCATCCATGGTGGGAAACCATGGTTCATTCTTTGGAATATGAGGTTCTCATGGGGTTCTAGTTTCACAACTATTGGGAGAAGACAAGATGATACCCAATCTGCTCTTATTTCCCATTTTAGAGAGGTTCATCCATTAATATACTCACCCCTATGTTGAAAGTTGCAGGAAGAACAGGAAATCAGTTGGGCGTGGTTGCTGTTCCTCCATCCATGAATGACAAGCAGATATATACTCCATCAAGACTTATAGAGGCTGTCATCCTGGTGACAGGAGATAGGTTTTGAATCCATCACACCTGAATTTAGCTCTCATTCATACAATGGATTAGATCTGTGATTTTGTTATTGCTGTTGTATTATTGTCATCATCATTACAACTGGTGATGGGCTCTTGCCAGTTTAGTCAAGACAACTGTTTCATGGAACAATGGAGAATGTTTTGTATCCTTGCTCTTTACCTATAAAAGCCACTTGTGTCTCCCAATCATTGGGATGATCCCAGAGCTCTATCTACATTTCCAAATGCCTGTTGGTGGGTACTGTCCCCAGCAGAACAATCCTCAGCGAGGAAAGATAAAGGAAGGGAAATGTGTTATGGAAACTTGGGAATTCTGAGCCAATTAAGAGGTGATCTTACTCATTCTCTTTCCTGTAAAGTTAAAGTCCTTCTGATGTTTAGAACAACCTCACAGCTCACTGGTTTGTGTCTGAGCTCCGAAGGACTCAATCTGTTTTATTCATTTTCCCATGGGGCCCAACTTGAACTTTCTTTTTTTTTTTTTTTTTTTGCAAACCTCCTGCATTTGCTCAAAATATTCTTTATATGGAATGTCCTCTCTGCTCTTCCAACTTCAACTCCTTATTCAAGGGTTAGTACATAAACCCTCTCTCCAGGGATCCTTTCGCTGTGTTCCCTATACACCCATCAGGTACTTCACAGAATGTGTATTTATCACTTCTCTACCCAGACTGGAAGATATTTGAGGACAGAGACTATAAGACCCTCTCTGGTTCCTCTTGAACATGGAGCTTAGGGTGGCCATGGCTTCTGCTCTTGGAGGCACTTCTCCTGGTTTGCCCTCTGCACAGCTTTGTTGAAATTTCCAACACATATCAGATCCTGAGACAAGGCACTTGTTTTAACACAGCTGCTGGGCAGAGGTCATTGCTTTAGATAAATTTTCTTTTCTTTCTCTTTTTAGCGAACTTAATCATTTTTAATATCTTTTCCAGAGCTGAATGCATGAAATGACCCAGAGTTGGTTGAAAGCCCTCTTTTGAGTGCCTTGGGAGGATTAGAGGAAGTTCTTTCACAGCCTCTCAACAGGACTGGCTGCCTTCTCCTTTCTTTGGGTTTTCAGAGAGTGAGATTGGATCCTAATTAACAAAGTGGAGGGCGGGGGGAGGTGGGGTAGAGGGCTGAGCCTTGCAGTTTCTGTTCACTGAGAGAGAGGCAGGGGCTGGAGTCTTTGGAGAAAGGAGCCTGGTATTTTCAACGATTTCAGCTTAGGTCTGAACATGCGGATGGTAAGGCAGTTTGGAGAAGCACAGGGAGAAAGCACAGTGGGCCCCAGAGAAGGGGCAGGCGAGAGCAGTTGTCATCATGAGAATTGATTGTGGACATGGAGACCATCACCAGTGCCAACAGAGTCAGGATTTATGCCATGGAGTACAAATTAAAACTCAATTGACAGCATTTCTTTATTGCACAGAAATCTTAAAGAGAGAGAGAAAGAGAGAGAGAGAGAGAGAGAGAGAGAGAGAGAGAGAGAGAGAGAGAGAGAGAGAGAGAGAGAGAGGAATTAAATAGCAGTGTAATGAGAATGGATTCAACTTCCTGGCTCATTACCTTCTGGCAACAGGAGGAATTGGTTCATGCTCAGAGAGGGTCATATGCAATGAAGGGGCCATTTAGATGGTGTCCTCTGGATCCAAAGATACTGCATTTGGCCTATATTTGTTCCCTTGTTGTTTGTGCCCTACACCTATGATCTGATTTCTCTCAAAAGAAGAGCAAGCCCAGCCGGTGTGGCTCAGTGAGCCAGGAGGTCACGGTTTGATTCCCCATCAGGGCACATGCCCAGGTTGTAGGCCTGATCCCCAGTGTGGGGCTTGCAGGAGGCAGCCAAACAATGATTCTCTCTCATCGTTGATGTTTCTATCCTCTCTCCTTCTTTCTTCCTCTCTGAAATCAATAAAAATATATTTTTTAAAAAAGAACAAGGTATAAGAAGAGACACCCTTGCCAATCTTCTTTCTCTCCATGACATCCCAAAAGCGTGGGCCATGTGGTAGTGCTTGAGAACTTCAGAGAAGGACCCATCATAAGAGACATGCCTCCTTCCTGTCAGAATTAATTGACTGAGAGGTTGAGGATGATGGAGAGATTTGGAGTTGGGTGATTGGTACATCCCTTTAACTGAGCTAGGCAGACTCAGAAGCAAGAAGCAGACCTGGGTCACCCCATCCGTGGTCTCGGACAGGGATGGCACACCGTTGAGAGACCTCAAAGAAGTGGGCAGAGGGAGAGTTTGTGCAACTCTCCAAGGCAACAGCGTGCTCGGGGCTTGCCAATTGCATCAGCGGTTCGAGCCCACATCTTTCTCAGAACGTGGCATTAAAATATTCCGCTCAGCTGCTCTGCTCTCCAGAAATACAATAAGTAGCTCACTATTTTTAAAGGATCATTGGGCTTCATTAAGCAAAGCAAGGCTTCTCTTTAACAGGGTTTTGAGGATTCGCTGTCAAAACAGAAGGCCAGGGTGTTGACATCCTGGCAGAAGTGGGTATTAATAGGCCTGCCTGATTCTGGGGCGCTGTTCCCTCCCTGGTCTCTCTGGAGCCTGTGACTTCAGTGGCTCGCACCCTCATCTTCTCATCTCTGCACGGTGAGGATGAAAACTGCCTGCCAGTTCACGGTGAGGATGAGATGCACCAAGTCAGCTACGTGACCACTGCAAAGCGCTCACCTGTTCCTCCACGCATCCACTCCCCGGGAAAAGCTACCGGCGGGGAGGTTTGGGGTAAATATTGTTATTTCAGTTTCTCTCCATCATTAGGATCTAATGAGGTTTAAGAATGAAGAATCAATCAGGCTGAGGTGAAAGCACTTTGGTTTGCTTTACCCAGGCTGAGGTGAAAGCACTTTGGTTTGCTTTACCCACACGCCCCATACCTGTCCTGCTCATGCGCAGAATTATTCTCCCTCGGAGAAGAGGGCCAGCGCCTGGGACAGTGGGCAGCCTTTGCAATCACGCAGACTGGTTCAAACCTGGGTTGCTGCAAGGGCAGCACTTAGGCTGGGAGCTTCTTTGCTTACAGCCTCGTTTCCGTCATTCGTAAGGACCTATCTTAGAAGATGCATGAGGCCAAATGAAATGCTGCCCGGACGGTGCCTTGCTGTGCCTGGCACATATGGGACACACACGGGGGTGAGGGGTGGGGGGCGAGGCTCCTTCAGCCGAAAAACATGCTATTGTGGCCATGGTCTCAGGTCACCAGTCTCCCTTTTGGTGCTTTTCATCTCTCCCAGGCTCACACCCCTTCTCTATCCTCACCACCAAACTGTCTCCTGGCATGTCCATCACCTACACTCTCTGTAGGGGTGCGGGTAGCCCTGGTCCCTCTTAGTGGGCTGGACTGCATGAGCGCCCTCTTCCCAGGTGGGTATATGCCTTTTTGGCTTCCTGGGATTGAAGACGCTGTGAGAGGAGTTTTTAAACTTCTGGAGTGTGTGTGTGTATGTATGTGTGTGTATATATATATATATATATATATATATATATATATATATATATATATATATATATATTGGAATAGATAAAAAAGTGAACATGTATTTGTCAGTGAGAAGCCTACTGCATTTTTTTTTTTTTTCAAAATTAACAGGTGTATGTCATTAGCACCCAGGTTACAAACATTATTACTAGCACCCTATTAGCCCTGTCCCATTGTCCCATCTGGTTGCCCACCCTCCAGGGTAACCCCTGTGGGCTACTTTTGTCTGCATTGGACCTTATATACATGTCTGTCTCCATCTGCCCTTTCCCATTTGGCATGCCGTCTGAGGGAATCATCAGTGTTGTGTGTGGCTGTACGTGGTATATTCTCATTGCTGTACAGATTCCATTGGGTACATAGACCACAACTGCATGTCAGTTCCACGGCGGGTGGGCATCTGGGTTGTTTATGTTATAATCCAGGGCATTGACTTTCTGTGATGGTCGTGAAGCCTTGACCCTAAAATCTCACCCCCTGCTTCCCCTCCCCCTCAAAGCTCAGGGCAGCCTTTGGGTTGTACCTCAGGGAAAATTGCAGAAGTGACTTTTTGTGAACTTAAATTTTTTTTGTGACTTTATGTTTCCCCAGTGACAATCCCGTCAGGGAGGCAAGAGTCTCCCAGTTGTACACAAGGTCAGCCTGTGTCTGGGAAAGTGTAGATAGTTGCCTGGGGGAACAAATCTCATTACTGGGCACCAGGATTTTAATCCAGCTTTTCCTTTCTCTTAAAGTCTACCTTTTTCACAAGATCACACCACATCTTTGCAGGGTTAGATGAAAGCTCACTCTAACTGGGAGTTATTGGAAATAATTTAATTCCAAAGTGTGTCTAGAAGAGGCCTGGCCAGGTCACTGTTCTAGGTGGGTCACCATCTCCTCACCTTTAAGAATAAAACAGTGGAATTCATCACTCAGGTGGAGTATTGGACAGTAGGCTAGACCCATGATCGGCAAACTGCGGCTCACAAGCCACATGCGGCTCTTTGGCCCCTTGAGTGTGGCTCTTCCACAAAATACCAAGGCCTGGATGAGACTATTTTGAAGAAGTGGCGTTAGAAGAAGTTTAAGTTTAAAAAAATTGGCTCTCCAAGGAAATTTCAATCATTGTGCTGTTGATATTTGGCTCTGTTTGACTAATGGATTTGCCGACCACTGGGCTAGACTCAAGCCAGACTGTAAGGTTGGATTCTTGATTCTCCTACCTATTAGCTGTGTGACTTTGGGCAAGTGACTTGCCCTTTCTGTGCTGGTTTACCTATTGATGAGATGAGGGTAATAAACGTTGCTCCCTCAGAAAGCTGCTGTGAGGATTAAATAGAAAATGTACGTAAAGCGTTCTGCAGAGTGCTGGGCACTGAGCTGATATTTCTCAGGCACTTACCATTATAATAAAACTCCGGTCCCTTGGCAGGCCTGACATTCTGCGAGCTGGAAGCTGTCATTTTCGGCCAGCACTCGAATCAAAGATCTTCAGCAGCTCCTAAATAAATGTGACATGGCTGCTACCGCCGCTTCTCTTTTTTTGGAGATGTCTATTAAAATTATGATTCAATTGTCAGAAACAAAATATTCTTAAGATGTCTTCAGCCATATCGTCAAGTCCTATGACAGCATCTGGCTATAATATCCATCTAAGTAGTCATGCTGTTGACAGGTTTCAGGAGTGGCGTTTGCGCCGCCGTGCCTCTCATTAACTCATGTAGCAACATTATAACTCTGGAAGGATTTAAAAAAAGGGGATGCTGGCATATTCCATCTGAACTCATTTCATACAGAGTCTGTGTCAGGGCGTTTGCATAAGAATGAGCCGCTTTGCTGTTCGCTTATTAACGTGGGAGCACTGCAGTGGCGCGTTTTTAGAGTTCAGGTTCAAGAGTTTGAGGCACGAGAGGGAGGGGAGGTTGCAGGCTCTGTGCACCTGAGATGTCCCTGGAGTAGCCTGACGTATAGTCTCCGTCCCAGGCAGGCTGGGGTCTGGACCACATTTGCGTCTCTGGCCCAGCATCCCACTCCGCTCCTGCATGTACCTGTTGTTCCGGCCACACTGGTACGGTTTCTCATCTTTATCGTCAAGTCCTCGTCTATACATACTGCTCTCCCTACTGGATAGGGCTGTCTCCCCCCCGCTTGGCCAGCCTTCAGGATGCACTGAATGAGAGTGTTTTCCTGAACCCGTCTCAGCTCCTCCAGGTAAATGTAGCCACTTCCTCTCTGGGCCCCTCCCCAGATCCTCACGCCCGGAATGTCCTGTCCCATGTAGCTGTCTCCTTTCGGCTGGAGCTGCTGTCTTCATTGTCCCAGCCCCGGTGATCAATATAGAGTAGCAGATGCTCAGTAAGTGTTAGCGAAATGGATGCATATACACTAGGTGGCCAGATTATGATGATCTCTGAACGCATAATAATCTGGCCACTCAGTGTATATCTTATATAATAAAAGGCTAATATTCAAATTGTCCCCTCGACCAGGAGTTTGACAGGCAGGCAGGCAGGCTAACTGCCCATGTCCCCGCCCCCTGGCCAGGCTAGCCAGACCCTACCCATGCACAAATTCATGCACTGGGTCTCTAATACATACACACACACACACACACACACACACACACACACACACTCTGAGTGGCCAGATTATTATGCATCTAGAGATCATAATAATCTGGCCACTCAGTGTAGAAAACTAGAGTAAGATACTATGAGGCATGCTCTGGGATTCTCTCTCCAAGGGACCTAAGGCATTTAACACGTTAGGCGCCCAGCCTGCTTTGTCTTCCTGATGGAGAGTATAGTGTCAGTCACTGGTGATGGACCGGACCGGGCCCTTAACGTGTTCATGTGCTTCTAAATGTCAGCAGCAAGCGGTCAATCACTCTCCCTTGGAAATGTCAGCTCCAGAGGACAAGACTCAGGCTCAGAGTGCACCCTGGACTTCCATCTGAATTATGTCTTCCTTGCCCTGGCCGGTGTGGCTCAATTAGTTGGGTCATCTGGTACACTGAAAGGTCACCAGTTCGATTCCCTATCAGGCCACATGTCCAGGTTGCATGTTTGATACCCAGTCAGGTGGGAAGGCAACCGATCGAGGTTTCTCTCTCATATTGCGCCCTCTCTCTCTCTCTCTCTCTCTCTCTCTCTCTCTCTCTCTCTCCCCTTCCTCTCTCTAAAATAAATAAAAACTAAACAAAAATTCATTAATTATGTCTCCCTCAAGTCACAAGTTTGGAAAGAGGCTGAGCATGTGCTCACAGCCACCTGGCTGCCCGTGGCTTGTAGGTGACCTCATGACCTCACTGTGGCACACACAGACTTGGAGGGAATTGGCATCAATGCTGAGCTGACTCCTGTTGATGTCTCTGGAATCGGGAAGACATGGGTCTCAGCAGCTAAAGCCGGGGGGTGAGGGGGAGGGTGCAGGGAGGGGGCTGTGACATAGTACCAACCGAAGGCACACCAGACAGGGTGCTGGCCAGCGCTGTCCGGCTCACAGGGGCCTAGAATGACTTTGTAGTGATGCCACACATGCATTCGCAGGAGGCGGCTCAGGGGGCAGACTCTGAAGTCAGATTGCAGCAGCATCTGGGGCCCCGTTAGAGATGCAGATTTCCAAGCCCTCCCTGAACCTACAGAGTCAGAAACCCTGAGCCTGGGGCCCAGCCCCCTGTGTTTTAACAAGCCCCCAGGTGGTTCTGACTCACGCCCTGGAGCCCTCCTCCCAGCGTCTGCGCTGTCCTCAGCAAACCCTCTTGCCATAATCTTCACAGGCTGAGACTAAACAGCAATTTCCAGGGGTTTTTGCAAGAGAGGATGGGGTCAGTTGAACCTACCTGGTTCCTGAGGGCTGGGAGCTCAGTGAGCAATCCTGGCGGAGGACATCCTTCCTGGAGGAGGTGCACTTTTGCCTGGGAGGGCCATGCATTCCAGGAGGCAAATTCAGCTCCTGCCTCCTGGGGCCTCTCTCCACTGCCTCCCTGTCCATCCTGGGGGCCTTCTGAGGCTGGAACCCACTTCCAGCCCTGGGCGCATGTGATCCCCATCACTGCCACCTTGTCCTGGGGCTCCTCGCCTTGTAAACCTCTTTGTTCTTCTGGAGTTCAGGGGCGGGGCAGGCAGCCTGGAGGAGCTGTCCTTTCTGCCTGCTCCTGGGCTCCAGGCAGCACAGAGCGGGGGAGTGGGGAAGCGCTTTGATCCCAGACAATGAGAGCCACTGGATTAAGTGTTTGGAAGAGGCCAGACAGCTCTGGCACCAAACAGATCCCGTTACTTTTCTTCTTTTTTTTAAAGACATAATTCATGTCCTGGAAACAAAAAAGTAGAGTGTTTTTTGAAGGATGGCATTTTCATAGCTTGTACGTTCCAGGCATAACCTGAAACATCGGGGCACTGGGTACCCCGTGGGGGGGTGGCAGGGCCCGCCCTGCCCTGGAGGCCGCCCTGCTCTGTGGGCATAACACAGCCTTCCCCAGGGAGACGCTGGGCCGGAGGGCCCAGGAGTGGCAGCTGGGACAGGAAGTGCTGGATCAGGGAGGAACCTTGGGAACATTTGCTCATGTATTCAACACAGTTGCTAGACGGAGGGAACTGTGAGTTTAAAAATAAACATGATAAAGAAAACATTCCTGTATAGAGCACCTCTGCTGGGCCGAGCACCAGAGTATGTTACATATATCGACTCAGCGAGCTGCCGCCGCCACCACCTCAGGGGCCTCCGCTTTCTTATTGGCCTATGGCCATTTTAATAATACTTAGGAGACGGGTGGTATTGTTGTCCCCATATTTTGTTATGTACTTATTTATTTCTAAATTCATTATTTAAGTTTTAATAGTTAAACATTCTCTTTTCAATTACTGTTGACATACAATGGTTATCCTTTATCTTTCGGATGAGAAAAACGGAGGCACAGAGAGGCTGGTCCGTGGCCCGAGTTCACACAGGCCACTGTGTGGCAGGACCAGGATGCTGACCCAGGTCGGCTGCTCCGGGGGCCATGCTGTTCACTGTAGGGAAGGGTCCTGTCCTCAATGAATTCGGGTTCCTCCGAGGAAGTGATGGGATGGGGCAGGGGAACCCAGTTCATCCCCAGCGCCCCCCCACCTCCCCCGGATGGCTATTGTGGCTTACACAGGTAACTCTGTGTGGCATGGCCAGGCTGAATGGTGGTCTGGCTCCTGGATCCAAGCTCCCGCTTCCGGCTGGCTTAGAGCTGCTGGCAGACAGGGAGAGTTTAGCCTTTATTCACCGGAGAGGTGAGATGTGAGTTGAGTCTCTAAAACCATGTCGTGGAGAGAAAGGACATCAGCGTGGCACGTGGGGGAGCAGTATGAGCCCAGGCATAGGAATTAGGCTAGAGGGACACAAATTAGGGGTGTCTCGGGATGGAGGCTGTTGCTTGCCATGCCTCTCATGAACCCCTCACCGTGATGAAACCCCCTGCATCAGAATCTCACCTGCTGTATCAAAATGATGCAGTTAGAATTAGAAAGGGTCAGAGCTGAAGGGACCTCGGCATAGGTATTAAGTCAATGAGTGAACTTATGTCCAGACTAGAGGCTCGGTGCACGAGATTCATGCACTCAGGGGGGCGGGGGGGGGGGAGTGTTCCTCAGCCCGGCCTGAGCCCTCTCCCGTCCAGGAGCCCTCAGGGGATGTCCGACTGATGGCTTACCACTGCCACGGAGGCGGGGGAGGTGGGAGAGGCTGGAGAGGCTCCCAACACTGCCGCTGTTCTCGCCAGCTGTGAGCCCAGCTCAGGGCTTCTGGTTGAGTGGTGCTCCCCCTATGGGAGCACACTGACCACCAGGGGGCAGCTCTTATATTGAGCACCTGCTCCCTGGTGGTCAGTGCATGTCATAGTGACCAGTCATTCTGCTGCTTTGCCAATTTGCATATTACCCTTTTGTTATATAGGACAGCAGGATCCAATGACCATGGTTGGAGCATCTTTGCTACTCGTGTCCTCCACACATCTTTATCTCTGGGCCACCTGGACTTGGAGGCCCCTGTCCACCCACAGCCCAAGTCTGGCCTCCTCTTCACTTGTGCAAATTAATTACTCCTCCCAGCATGCTCTCGGCCTTCTCCCGTCTTCGGTGGCCAGGTCTCACCCACAATCAAAGCCGAGGTTAGAGGTCATTTCCTCCAGGCAGCGCCCCGTGCTTCTCCCCGCTGAGAATAACTCCTTCCTTCCTCCTGATTCCCTGCGGCAGTGATGGTGGCATCCTGGCTACCATCCTGTGCTGTTCAGCTTGCCTCCCCCACCGGGTGCTAAGATCCTTGCGGTTGAGATCCCTGTTTAATTCAGAGTCGCCGGCACCTCGCAGGCCTACCTCGCGTGCAGTGCGACCAGCAGGTGAAATATGACAACGAACGTATGAACAGGGGTTACGTACAGCCGTTCCCTCTCATCCATGCAGAATCCCTCCCAAGACCCAAGTGGATGCCTGAAACCTCGGATAGCAGCGAACTCTTACACGTGCTAGGTATTTTTCCTATACATACATTCTTAGGATAAAGTTTCAGATGGGCGATGTAAGAGATTTGCGACCACGAATAATACTAAACCAGAACAACGATAACAATATGCTGTGATAAAAGCTGCGTGAATGTGGCATTGTTAAATAGAATAAGGATTATTGAATACAAGCTCTGTGCTCCTGCATCGGATCTGATTACCCAGCCCGGCTGCTAAGTGACTAACGGGGGTGGGATCGGCTGGACAGAAAGATGGTTCATCCCTTCAGGAGGACGTAGCAGGACGGCGTGAGATGTCATTGCCCTGCTCGGAATGGAATACACCTTAAAACGAATGAGTTGTTTGTTTCTGGAAACTTCCTAGCAGAAAAAGGGGACCACTGTCTTTGTGTCCACACTCTGGTTTTCTTTTTTTCTTAAGGATAGTTTATTGATTTTTAGAGAGAGAGAAAGGGAGGAAAGAGAAACATTGATGTGAGGGAGGAGAAACATAGACCGGCTGCTGCCTGCACGCCCTCTATGGGGGACTGAGACTGCAGCCAGGTATGTGTCCGCACCAGGAATCGAACCAGCAACCCTTTAGTGCTTGGGACAGCACCCGGCCCACGGAGCCACACCAGCAGGGCCACGCTCTGTTTTTTTTTTTATGCTAGGGCTCTTGTGACCAGGAGAATGAGCCTTGGGAATAACCCCCTGGGAGAGAGCTCACAGAAGCTTTAGCTTGTGGGCAGGAAGGGGTCTCCATCCCAGCGCCCAGCATGGACCACTTCAGGTTCCTCTGCCTCCAGGGACGGAGGGAGACCAGGTCTTGGCTGATGGCTCAGTGGGGTTGCTATTGTCCGCTTCTCAGTATCGGATGAGGCCAAAGGTAGAGTGTGGTCTTGAGACAAACTGACAAGGGCCTCTTGCATTCCAAAGGCCTGACACGCCTCTGCTTTTCTCTCCCTGTTGCCAAATTAGCTCCGCTTATCGACCGCTGTTTTAATGAAACCTCCCGGTACCAGCTCAGGAAGGATATTTTTATTAGATATGACTGGGCGCACTCTCATGTGGAAGGCTTTTGGTGTAAAACAGGAACGCTGGGCCAGTCCTCAGATATCCTTCCAGATAGCTCCTTTGAAATCGGGAAATTACCAAAGAACTTGTGATAAGAAGATGAAAAACGGAATTAAAAGGCCCAGCTGAGATCTTCCCCCTTAAGATCCAGCCTGGGTGGGGCTTTGGGAATTTACAAATCAATGCAATTAGAAGATCAGATGGGGGCAGGGGGAGCAGGAGTGGGACCCTCCACAGACCCTGGCTCTGCCCCGGGGGGTTCAGTAAGATGGCCAGAGCCCCCCACTTCTGCTTCCTCCTCTCCTCTCACTTCCCCTGGGGAGCTGGGGCCACACAGAGAAGATCAGAACAGGGCTGACTCTGATAGAGTCATTTATTAAATTAAAAAAAAAAATGTTTTCTCACCCTACCTGGTTTAGCTCAATGGATAGACCCTGCAGTCTGAAGGGTCCCGGGTTCGATTGCGGTCAAGGGCACACGCCTGGGTTTCGGGCCTGACCCCCAGTGTGGGGCATGCAGAAGGCAGCCAGTCAGTGATTCTCTCTCATCATTGATGTTTCTATATCTCCCTTTCTCTCCCTTCCTCTCTGAAATCAATAAACATCTTTTAAAAATCTATTTTTACTGATTTTAGAGAGGAAGGAGAAGGATAGAGAAATAAGAAACATCAAGAAGAGAGAACCATAGATTGGCTTTCTCCTGCACGTTGACTCTCCCTATCCCGACTGACATTGCAGCGTAAGACTGGCTGCCATCTAAATATTATCCCCACAGTTTGTTCGGGGAGAATGCCGGTGCTCAGAGGAATCAGTGTTGGGGCGAGAGCTGCATCTAAGGAAGAGGGTTGGCGGAGTGTGTTAGAAAGGAGAACGTGTAAAATCTGGGCTCAGAGAGGTTTGCAGGGCTCTGTGCTTCACTCACACCAACAGGGAGATCCAGTGGCCTCTATGCCCTTGACTTGGGAGCATGGCTTTGGCGTGTCCTTAGGGTTTTCCTGGATATTGGTCCAAGACCGAAGGCATTCCTTGGAGATGAAAACTGGCTGGCTACGCCTGTGGCCCCTGCCCAGGTTTCTAGACTCACACCTTCCCCTTACTTTTCACTATCTGGCTATCTTTCTCTCAGTCCCCTTCCTAGTCCGAGTCTTCTAAGACCTGAGGAATGTTGGGAAACCAGTGTTCGGCCTTTCTGGGCTTGTGCCCTGTTTAGGCTCTCTGTCCATCTCCACGGCTCTTCCCTGACCTGACGTATCACCTGGTTCTGTCATCCCTTTGCCTCGTTCTCATTTCTTTTCTGGGACATCTGCTTGGTGGTGCGTATCTCCCCACCCCACCAGACTCCAGGTTGTCACTCTGACTCCTGTCTGGTCTGGTGCAAAGTCACCAGGAAGTCCCCCTTTTTTTTCTAGAATAGGTGAGTAATGGGAAATTTGTTTAATTTCTCAGGCCAGCTTCAGAGCCTTTGCCACGTGGAATTCTGGAGGCCTGGGCAGTTCTGTCATTGGCCAGCAAGGTCTTTCCTGCCCCCAGGGTCGGACGGGGTGATTGTCTCAGATGCTTTACATCCCTTTAGTGTATGCACTCTTCCTTCTGGGCTCCCAGGTGCTGTCTGGAGCCCACCACCAGGTGCCAGGTAGACACGATTCCTTTTAGCTGCAGGGCTGAAGGGATCTTGTGCACCTGTCAGGAGACCAGCAACTTCTTGGTGTTTTTTCCTAGAAAATTGGGATGTAATAGCACAGAAACAGTGCCTCCAGGGCCAAAGAAAGAACGGTTTCTTGAGCAGCTACTGTCTCCCATGCTCTCAGATGGTTTCTGTAGTGACTGTGTTAGTCTCTCCTGATGCCTGAATTCTCCATGAGACAGGCTCAGTCGCCTCCTCTGTCCATGCCTTGGGGAAGCCCAATGGCTTCCTCAAGAATTTTGTGATTTTTAAAAGAATCTTGGTCTCGTGACCCTACAAAACCATTCTTACTTTGGGGGTGGGTGGAGTAAGGGAGGGGGGGAGCAGACACACACAAAAGGCAGCTGGGATTGTAAAGACCTATTTTTTTTTTTTCTTTCATACATCATACATTTTTGGTTCTAATTCTCATTGAGGGGGAGGTGGGGGGCAGATTATAACTATGTCATCTTTCCTCATTAGCAAATAGCTCAAAGATTCATTATGCAAATCTGGTTCTGTAAGACTCCACACTCATGTTCTTTCCACTAATTTAAAAGGGTATTGGGCCTTCAGGTTCCAAGACCAGTTTAATGGTGTGACCGACAGGGGCTTCATAATGTCATCTTTGCATCGCTGTAAAGACACAGTCGTTTTCTGGGAGGGATTTTTACCTTGGACAACTAGACTTTTCACCTATAGGGTGTCCCCCAAAATGTATACAGATGCTTGGGATAATTATACAGGCAGTGCTTTATTAAAATAAATTTCATTTTCACAGTGAGCTATCAGCTGTTAAAGTGTGCATGCATTTTTTTGAGGACACCCTGTATTTAGTCTAAATTTTGACCCTGAAAGTTCTACATTATAAAGAGCCATAGGACAAATAACTGATCAGTTCATTAAGGCTTTTTGAAAACCTGGAATGAATCAGACACCAGCATAAGGCTTCAGCTCCAGGAAATAGATGGTCTGGGATCTTAAAAATTGCTCGGTTCCAGAACTTATTAGGAGTCTGCTTGAAATTCTGTACTGTCCCAATTTTATCTTCAGAATTGAGTTAATTAGCCCCCAAACATTTGCATATATAATTTATTTTTTCTTCAGATGCACCGTGATAACAAGCTATTCTTTTACATCATTAAGATGGAAACATATTTTCATGCAAAGCAGAATCTGTTACTTTTGAAGTATATAATCGCCTTGTTTTTTAAATTATTCAAAAAGTAAATAGATGTCAGACTGTGAGTGCCCCGGGCCTTTGAAAGTCAAACTTTTAGCTCACGTGGCTGTGGGTGATTTCATCCGTAAGCAAAACGAGGAAGTTGGTCCAGATGAAAAAGTCACGAGAGTTACAGCTTTGTTAAGATGCTCACTAAAGCCATGGCCAGATGGCTCAGTGGTTGAGCTTTGTCAAGGGCACAAGCTCATGTTGCAGGCTGTATCCTCAGTAGGGGACGTGCAGGAGTCATTCAATCCTTGACGTTTCTTTCTCATTGATGTTTCTCTCTCTCTCTCTCTCTCTCTCTCTCTCTCTCTCTCCCTCTCCTTTCCTCTTTCTCTAAAAATTAATAAAAACTTTTTTTTAAAAGATGCTCTCTGAAGGTCTGTTCCTAATTTGAAATGATGTTGGGCACAAGATTTAAGGGAAGAAGAGCCAGGAATTGTAACTGGCCTTAGCCTTTATGGTGTCATTTAAAATGAAAATTTTATAGACAGTTTCTGTCTTTCGACCTTGGAGGCTTGAGAATTCATAGTCATTTTAAAAAACGTATCCACCTTGATTAACCTCCTTATCTATAAAGTTATAGTCCATGAAACGGCCTCTTCTGACATTTTTTTATTAGAAGAGATTATCATGAAAATACACTTTAAACGTGTTATTAATTTTAAAATGACAAAGAGAAGAAGTTTACCTAATTATGAAATATATACCATTTTTTCCAGCGTATAAGATGACCCCCTAATTTTACAGTTAAAACATAGGTTTAGGCCTATATTTGCTGTATAAGACTACCCCCCACTTCCGAGGCAACACCAGTTCTTTTTTTAATAGACCGCCTCTCTGACTCTGGCCAATCTGAGCAGGCTTTTTACTAGAACACAGTGTCATCTTATACACCGGAAAATACGGTATTCCCATCATTTGATAGATGAAAGGAAATCTGATTTTATTGACTGTCCTGGGAAACCGGTGAATTCCTTACCTGGATTTACAGAGATATCAACCACTGAGTTTCATTTTAAACATCAGAAGCAACTTCAGAAGTAATTTAATAAAAAACACATTCATTATATAGTTCTGACTCAATTCTACTTATAACTTAATTTTTCTCCTCCATGTCAAGATAATAATAAATAAATAAATAAAAACAGGCCTATTCACTTTTAAAAAAATGTTTTTATTGATTTCAGAGAGAGGAAGGGAGTGGGAGGGAGAGAGAGAGAAACATCAATGATGAGAGAGACATTGATTGCCTGTCTCCTGCTCGCCCCCTACTGGGGATGGAGCCCACAACCAGGCATGTGCCCTGAGTGAAAATTGAACCGGGGCCTCCTGGTGCAAGGGATGATGCTCAACCAACTGAGCCACACTGGCAGGGCTCTACTCTTAAGTCTAGAGTAAAATGACCATAATGTTGAGGGAACTCAGAAGCCTGGGGGTAGGAATTGCATGGGAGTTGAAGGATGCGCTGTGTTGGCAATCTGTCTCTTGTTCTCCCTGGTGATGGCACCATGGGGAATGTCACTTCCACGCCCTGAGCCTCAGTTTCCTCTCCTGTAATGAAAACCTCTTAGGGCTATAACATAGAAAGCTTATGCACAGGTGCCTATAAATGGTGATTTTTATGTCTAACGTGAAGAGGATCATGTATTTTAAGACATTTTATGTGAAAGAATGGTTATGTTTGTCCTGATCGCCTCCTGGGATTGGGCAGAGGGGAGGGGAGTAGAATTGGGATTGATTGGTGTAAGTCACAGGAAGTCACCTGTCTCACTCGAGCTGCCTGTTGTTGTGGGAGGTGATCAAGCCGGGTCTGGCATCCCCAGGGGTGAGTTTGGTAGACATGTGTCAAGATCAGATGCGAGATCAGACCAGGTAACCCGTAACTCCCTTCCTTGCCTGATGTTTTGAAATTCTGATTAATCCGGTCCTCTAATTGGGTTGAGATCGCATCTGGCATCAGATCCCCAAGGCCAGACGTGCCTGTCCTGATGCCTCATAGACTTGGCCTCCATGGATGGGCCATGGCGTCTCCTGGGTTTCCTCCAGGCTCTGACCGACCCCACAGGCTCCCGCGCCAGGGAGCTGCACTTACAGTTTCCTCTCTCCATGTCAGTCCTTACCAGCCCTTCCTCTGCACACCCTCCATCTGCCCCCCACACCCCCCACTTTCGCTCCCACTTTCAGATGTCTAACTCCCATCAGGACCCGGGGTATCTCTGCCTTTCATGGGCTTCCATTCCTTCAAGGTTACTTGGCCTCTAACAAAAGCAAACCGTGATGAAACTTGAACACGCATCGATGTTTCTCTCTCCCTTTCCCTTCCTTTGGGACCAATTCTGAAAGTTACTTTCTTATCCGCTGGCTTCATTGTAGAAGTGGCCCATGGGGACGAGAGTGGACTTTGCATGCAGACCCGAGTTCAAATCCCATCTCTGCTGCGTGCTCACTGTCAAATCTGGGGTAAGCCCCTCCACATGTTAGGGTCTCCTTTTCCTCGTCTCACAAGATTAGCTGCCTTTTTAAGGGTTGTGTGAGGTCAGAAGACTTTGATGAAGAGCCCAGGCCAGGCCGCAGATGTGCCGGGCATGGCTGCCCCTCCGGCTGTCCCCTTTGCTCGCCCACCTCAGCGTCCCCTTTCTGGCTGGCTTCCGGTCTTCAAGACCATTTCTCACTCTTCTCATTTCCTTCAGAATCTTTCTGAGAAACTTTTATGACCGGTGACATGAAAAATGTATATCACATTCTACCTCTTCCAGGAAGCCTTGTCTAATAAAGGAAGTTATCAAGGATATTAATATCCATATTAAGTGATATTAAACTAATATTCATTCTGGTTTCCTTTCTGCCCAGCACAAAAGGGAGTCCACTGTGGGGGAGGGCAAGGAAGACTCCAAGTCCCTGCTTCAGCTCTCCATCTCCAGCTGCCTGGAAGCCTCACTGTTTGCAAGCAGGAGGACCGGTATCCTCTTTGACTTTGCAGACACCGAGGAGCCCCCAGGATCGGACCTTGTGAGCAGGCATGGCAGTAACATGGAGGAAGAACAGAGGGTTTGGAGTCGGACAGAACCGGCTCTCAGTTATGCATAGACACATGCTACCTGCCTAACCAGGGTAGTTCCTCTAAGCCCGTGGTCGGCAAACTGCGGCTTGCGAGCCACATGCGGCTCTTTGGCCCCTTGAGTATGGCTCTTCCACAAAATGCCACGGTCTGGGCGAGTCTATTTTAAAGAAGTGGCGTTAAAAGAAGTTCAAGTTTAAAAGATTTGGCTCTCCAAAGAAATTTCAATCGTTGTCCTGTTGATGTTTGGCTCTGCTGAATAAAGAGTTTGCTGTCCACTGCTCTAAACCAGGGGCTGAGAACAGTAACTACGTTAGGCTCTGTGGACCCTGTGGCTTTGATTGCAAACCCCCAACCCTGCCACTGTGGCGTGAAGGGAGCTATATGGAGGCCATGTGAACAAGGGAAGGAGTGAGGGTGGTTGTGTTCGGAGAAAACCTGATTTATAGAACGGAAGGTGGGGTCCTGGCCCAGGTCCCCAAGCCGCAGCGTCCTCAGCCCTCATCTTCCACCCGGGACAGAGCTCCGTGAGGAGCAGACAGGGGAGCACTGAGAAGCCTCTGAGCTCCCGGCCCTGCCTGGGAAAGAGCCCCAAAGTGACTTCTTGCCTTTCCGTCCCCTTTTTCTCCCCCGGGGCCTTTTGGACGGTGAGGAGTGAGGAGGAAAGGCACAGGGATCCTTCCCAGCCCTGTGGTTTTAATGTAATTTCCTATCGAAGAGAGAGAGAGAGAGAGAGAGAGAGAGAGAGAGAGAGAGAGAGAGAGAGAGAGAATGTGCTGGAGAGAGAAATAGTATGCGGCTCTTTTTCTCTGCAGAGTCTGACCACAGGAAGCACTAAATCAGATGACAAAGCGGATATGAAACATTGAGCTGGTTCGGTCCCTCGTATGCAGGAAACCCGTGCTGTTGAGACCAGACACACACACAAAAAAAAGGCAAAGAAGGAAGTGTTTTCCACACATTGTATGCATCGGCTATTCTGTGACTCCCACGCCATTCATCACAGGGAAACTGAGTGCAATCATCCCCCTTCAGCAGCCGCTGTGATCCAGAACAAAGCCATTAGCATAAACGCAGATAAATACACGGCAAAGCATGGCGTTCCCAACTGCTGGTGTCAGCCGGCTCAGCTCATCCATCTTGCCTGACTGGGTGAGGAGGAACCCAGAGAATTTACAGCCCGGGGGGAGGGAGATTTCCTTGGGAAGCATTTCTGCCTCGCAGAAGGAGGGGAAGGATGGATCCTCTAGAACACATGTGTCAAACACAAGGCCCGCGGGCCAAATCCAGCCCGCCAGGCCTTGCAATGTGGCCCGCACCACGCTGTCATCACTGCACTCCGCTGTCAGTTTATGACATTGTCAGTTTATGACTGTTCAGTAAACCATTCAGCCCGCGATTTAGGCTGGATTTTAGATTTTGGCCCCTTCTCTGATTGAGTTCGACACCCCTACTCTAGAAAGTTCCAGGAAACCAACTGCGCACCCTTGCTTTCCGAGTTCCAGCTCAGGTGCCCTCTGGGGCCCTGCTGCCCCAGGTCCCTGCCCCTCTGGGACTGGGGCCCCACCCACGTGGCATTTCTTCAGGCAGAGCTTATGGCTGTATCTGGAGGTTGTAGGCTCTGTCCCTCCACACGTGGAGAAGGGTATGTCTTAGGGAGCTTTTGGCGCTGGTCCTGCCTGTGATGGCTTATGGGGGAGGACTCGGCAGCATGTCTCCCCTCTTGGCCCTGACATCAGTCCTTGTTACGGTGGGTGGGCCACAGTCCCAGAATTTCTTAGCTTCCGGCTCTGCTAACCTCTTCTTTTTATTTATTCATTTATTTTGTTTTGCTCACCTCTTCCTTTTAAATATATGTTTTATTGATTTCAGAGAGGGAAGGAGAGGGAGAGGGAGGTAGAAACATCTATGATGAGAGATGATCATTGATTGGCTGCCTCCTGCATGCCCTCTACCGGGGATTGAGCTCCAGTGCTGGCATGCATCCTGTCTGGGATTCAAACCGGGCACTTCCTGGTTCATAGGTTGACACTTAACCACTGAGCCACACCGGCTGAACTCTATTCACCTCTTCAGCTTTCACTTTATTGACTTCACTTTCTTGTCTGCTTTCAAACAGCAGGGTCCCTGATCTTCTTCTCCCAGCCCCCTCCTCTCCCTCAGTCCCCTCTCCCCAGTCATCTCATTCATGGTGACACATACCACCTACATGTCAGTGACTCCCCCATGTAGACCTCCTGCTGGGGCTTCTCCTAGGAAGTGCAGAGTTTTATATTTAACTCCTGGTTGCTGTCACTCACTGTCCATCAGACACAGAAAGTTAGCATACCTGCTGCAGCTCATAACCCCGCCTCGTTCCTTATTCCTCGTTCCTCGGAGTCCTCTAGGTCACACTGTTCTCCACCCAGTGGCAATGCTGACCACTCCTCGCCTCTCAGCCTCGGCATCCCATCAGGAGCGATGGAGAACTTCCTGCAACTCTCCCAGCACCTCCTCCCGGTCCGCCAGCTCACATTCCGGTGAGGGGCTCATGGCCTTTGACCTGGTCTTGGTCTCCTTGCCTCTGGTCCCATCCTTCCTCCCTGTCACCCACAGTTAATGACTTGGGGTTCTCTGCGTGCGATGGTGGCAGTAACATATCAATAGGTAGCATGTCCCCTGGATGCAGCAGGGGTGAACTGTCTGCAGGAGCCGCTGTGGGGACAGTTAGGACTGGAAACAGGGCTTCCTGGTTTACAATCCCATACAGCCGCTCAGGGGGTGTGGGGGAATGGGAGGGGAGAAGAGGGGGAGAGCTCACGGGAGGGGGAAGGTTTTTACTCAACTGAAAAAGTAAAAAAAAATACTATGTTTAGTGTCTGTGCATCTGGCTAGCTGACTTAGCATACTGAAATCAACTCTCCTAAGTCCCTTCACGGAGAAGGCTGTTGTCCTGCATCCTCCAAGGGAGAAAACACGCTTGCAATTGGTTAGTTTGGGTGATCTCTTAGTGAGAATGTGACCAACCCAAGATGCAAGCCTAAGGCTCCCTGTCTTCAGAAATCCCACCATCGGTCCCCACCACCCTGCTCTGAGGAGGTGAGGAGGGAGGCAGCTGGACTGTTCTGATAACACGTGGAGAAGAAATGCAGTGGGACTGGGCAGACAGAATGCACTTCCCTAGAAACAAGAGCAAAGAGATAGAGAGTTTAGTACCTATTTTATTCTGTTCCTAGCGAGCCACTCAATAGCTATTTATGGAGTAAATGAATTAAATTATAAAACCAAAAAAAACTTGATCTTGGAAGTCATAGCACTCTAAAGAGAGCATCATTGCCTGGCCGGCATGGCTCAGTGGTTGAGCATTGACCCATGAACCAGGAGATCATGGTCTGATTCTTAGTCAGGGCACATGCCCAGGTTGCAGGCTCGATCACCAGTAGGGGGCATGCAGGAGGCAGCTGATCAATGATTCTCTCTCATCATTGATCTCTCTCTCTCTCTCTCTCTCTCTTTCTCTGAAATCAATAAAAAACATATATAAAAAACATATTTAAAGAGAGCATCATCTTATGACCTTGTCATGTCTTCCCATGTGTCTGTCCCTGATTGGCTCTGACAGCTGCGTGAACAGGACTTCCTCCCATGGGCTTCTGTTGCCATGGGGATGAGGGCAGTGGATCCATACTCGACGTTGGCTGAATGAATCCTGGACCATTGATTCCCTTGCCTTTTTTTTTTTGCCCCACTCCACACAGTGTGTCAGAGTTTTCCATGTCCCGTACATAACCTAGTGTACCTTGTCAGGGACCCTTTAGCATCTGCCCTGGAACCCTAGTCCTGCCGGAAGCAGTGACTCTCCCTCAGCCTCCTGCTGCCCTATCCTGGAACCCTGGGCCGCATAGACAAGCCCGATGAAGAAGGGTTACATCTTTCTCTTCCGGTTACCCCTGCAGACCATCTTCCTCTCCACCTGCCTCATGAATGATTCCTCTCTCTGTTGCAGAATAGCAACAGCAATATCCAGAGAGAAACACTTTTAAATAGCCCTCCCCCTCTGCCTCTTTGCTTGGACACGGTCTCAACTTCCCTTGTCTCCGTATCGCTCGGTGTCAATGCCCAAGTGTAGAATGGGAGAAAGAGTCAGATGCCGTGGTTTAGGAAACCATAGTTTGATCTTGGTTCTATATCTTATCAGCTGTGTGAATTTTAAAGGACCACTTACTTTATCTGATGAGGGGGTACTTCATCTGTAAAATTGGACCAAGAACCCCTCGTCAGCCTTTTGCTATTTGGCAAGCTGGTGTGGCACCCTCAGCAGCTACACTGTGGGTGGCCTCTGCATGTCAGTTTCTTTCCCCTGGTCCCCCCCCACCCCACCCCGTATCCCCCCCCCCCCCCCTGTATCCCTCCCCATCAACCACATCTGCACCGGCACCAATGGGTCTCCTGGTTAAATGGCAGTGAATTTCAAACCGCTCCTCGGGGTGACTGCAGCCACCTCACCTGTCAGAGTGGCCCCAGCCAGGCGGCAGACATGCTCTGGCCTTTGGCCAGTGACATTTGGACCTGCCTGCCTGCATGCCAGTCTTTCCTCGAGTGCTGGGCGCCCGATGCCAATCACGGCTGGTGGCGGCTGATCGGCATGCTATAACCGTGCCTGCCGAGTCCTCCCAGACAGGAGGGGCCGGGGCCTCGCTGACCCAGCCTCGTCCGTCTGGCTGGACGCTCGTTTTTCTTCCCCTGCCTGTCTTACTCCTGCTCGTGGCTCAGGAGGCGTCTCAGGGTGCTCTGCTCTGCGTGTCCTTTCTCCTCACTCGGCCTCCTCAAGGCGACGCTGACTGTCAGTGCTGGCCTCAACGTCCATCTCAGTGACACGTTCACTTATTCCCTCCATCGGCTCATCCATTCATTCCTGCTCTCCTCCGCCACTCCCACACGCCCACCCCATAAACGAAGGCTGAGCTTCTCCCATGTGCCTCGCTCTGGGAGACTCTTAGGTGCAATTCTCCGTGAATGGATTGCCTTTCCACTCTCGAAGGAGGTGCCACCCAAACAGGGACTCCTATTGGGATCATTGTCTGTACCGTGCCAGCTGAGGGGGTTGTGGCTGCGGGCTTAGGGCTGGGTGGGCTGGGAGTTGGCTCTTGCTGTGTATTTGTCCATCCCTATCACCGAGTTTTGGTCCCAGGTCTCTAACCATTCCTGTATCCTTCCTGCCAAGGTGCATTCTTGCTTCTGTGTTTCTTGCCATTTCTGCAGCCACGGTCAGCCAGGGCTCTGCCGACTCTCAATCCAGGTTTTTGTTGCTCAGCTCTTCAGTCTGAGCTGCCTTGAGGTTACCTGGGAGAGTCTAGCCCTGTAGGAGATCAGCCAGAGGTCTCCTCTTTCTCCGAGTTCACAGCCTTCTCGAGAGTTCTTCAACTTTGGCTGATGGGAGGCTTTCCTAGGTGGACTTCCACAGCGTTACATTCCAGCTGGGGTTTGCTGCATGCCTTTCGTCTCCCAGCTTCCTCCGGGGGACTTCCTTCCTGTGTAATAAAGACATAGTCAGGCCCGGCCAGTGTGGCTCAGTGGTTGAGCATCAACCTATGAACCAGGTGGTCATGGTTCAATTGCCAGTCAGGGCACATGCCCAGTTTGTAGGCTTGATCCCCAAATAGGGAGTGTGCAGAAGGTAGCTGATCAGTGCTTCTCTCTCATCATTGATGTTTCTATCTCTCTCTCCCTCTCCCTTCCTCTCTGAAATCCATAGAAATATATTAACAAATAAAAAAAGATATTGTCAGCCGAAACCGGTTTGGCTCAGTAGATAGAGCGTCAGCCTGCGGACTGAAAGGTCCCGGGTTCGATTCCGGTCAAGGACATGTCCCTTGGTTGCAGGCACATCCCCAGTGGGGGTGTGTGTGTGTGTGTGCAAGAGGCAGCTGATCGATGATTCTCTCTCATCGATGTTTCTAACTCTCTATCCCAGTCTCTTCATCTCTGTAAAAAATCAATAAAAAATATATATTTTTTTAATAAAAAGATATTGTCTTTTCTCTCCTCTTGGCTTGGTAGTTGTGAATCCCCATGCAGATTGAATGCTCCAGGGCCTTTCTCAGGCTTCTTCTCCTCAGGTTCCTATTGCCCACAGGACACCTGCCATCCTCCTTGGATATCCTGCGCCTGCAGAGATGCTGATGCAAATGACACCCCCTCTGTGGCCCGCGCTTCTTCAATATTATTGGGGAACTTTTCTTCACAGTAATCAACATCTCATCTTAATTGCTTTTGTTTATGGTTCAATAAGTGCCCTGTTTTGGCAACGCCAGCTCACAGCAATATCTTAAATTACCCAAGCCTGCCCACTTCCACTTACGTACCCTGGCTGGTGTCTGATGAGCTCTTGGATGTTTAACCATTTATTTCCTCCGCCTGACAGGGAATGAGGAACATAAAGCTGATGGGAACAGTAAAGAAGGGGGAACGCCAGGGACCAGGGAACCATAAAAGTAGCGCACAGTGTACGAGGCCAATATAAAAGCGATGAGTTTTTAATATACGGCGTGTGTAATACATTCGTATTCCTAATACAGTCGATTACTGTCGAATCCGTTATTTCTCCATTTTTCACCTCAGCTCAGACAAAAACAAATCTGGAGCTATTCGGAAGGGGAAAGAAAAAATTATGTTATAGTAATTGCAAAGGCAGCAGCTGTCAAAGAATTTGTCTAATAAGTGCCTGTTGAACACATCCGCCCTCTCAGGAGCTGGGGGTAATGAGGGAACAGGGCTTGCCATGAATATGATCTACGACAAAACGGAATCTTTGGCCTTGGTTTGAGCAGTGGCCTTTCTCTTTGCTAATGTTTTTTTTTGTGTTTTTTTCCCCTGTGAATATTCCACTTGTCATTCTAGAGGCGGCCGTGGGCTGGAGCAGGAGGGTCACTGGGGATGTGTGCTCTTCAGTGACACTGCAGTTTATTAATGTGTGAACCTGCTGGGGCCATTGAACCTCTCTGACCCTGTCCAGGCCGTTGCGAATCTCTGGGCTTTGGTTTCCTTATTAGTTTAATGAGGGAGCAGTTCCCAGACCTGACTGATCTTCAGAATAATTTATCTTAGATTGATTTTTATTTAGAGCACACCATGGCTAATTTGCAAAGCACTTCCAAGTATTATGTTATCACTATTTTTAATTACAGGGGGGATATTAGTTATCTATTGATGCATAACAATGTTACCACAAATCAAGTGGCTTAAAACAACATGTCTTTATTACCTTTATTTGTATTGGTTTCCATGGGTCAGGGATTCATGCACAGTGTGGCTCGAGTCTTCCATTTCATGGCCTCCCAAGACAACAGAGTGGGAGATGGGGGCTGTGGTCTCATCTGAGGCTGGACTGGGTCAGGCTGCGTTTCCAGGCACCAGGGCTTGTTGGCAGAATTCAGTTCCTTTCAGTCCGTTGGACTGAAGGCCTAGTTTCTTGCTGGCTGTGGGTGAGAGGCCACCCACCTTCAGTTTTTAGATACCTAAGTTTTGGCCAGAGATTTGCCTCTTTGCCAGATGGGCCTCCCCACGGTGACTACCCGCTTCATGAAAGTCAGCAAGGGAGGGAATGAATAAGACATGCTTTACAGTCTTACCCAGTGCAATCACAGAATAGCATCCTGCCACCTTTGCTGTACTCTGTTGGTCAGAAACAAGTCACAGGTCCCACTGCCACGCAATAGCAGAGATTACACAATCGTGTGAGCTCCAAGAGGAGTCAGATGGCCCACTTTTGAATCTTTCCATCCACAAAGATTAACACATCATAGTTGTTGGTTTTTTAAAATTGATTTCAAAGAGGAAAGGAGAGAGAGAAAGAAACATCAATGATAAGAGAAAACCATTGATTGGCTTCCTCCTGCATGCCCCCCCACTGAGCATGGAGCCTGAAATCTGGGCATGTGCCTTGACTAGGAATGGATACTTCACCTTCTTTCCTCATGACCCACTTTCTGGCATTTATACCCTTTTTGTCTATTATTTGTTTTGTTATTTTATATCACATTTAAATTAAAGGAGTAATTATTCCTTATGATTACAATTAAGTATTAATATGATATAAATTGTAAGTACAATGCACATAAACATAGACTTGTGTAATTTAATTACAATTCATGAGAAACCCAATAACTAACACATTCGAGTGAATTAAATCAACTTAATAATTAAATTACTCTAAATTATATATTTATGCTCAAAACTATTGCTTCATCTGTTTCGACTGTACAGTATCTGGTTACTCTCAGCTTAGGAGAAATGGACACTTCCCTTCCTCCTCCTGTTGCCCCTATTTTGTCATCTATATAGCTTTCTTTTTCTCTTCTCGAGTTTTATATTTATTTCATCTGTTCTCATTGAGCTTTCTGTGTTTTAAGAGGCTAATCTTATAAGAGCATTGGCATTGAAAATCAGCTACTCTTCAACATGTGACCAGTGTAATAATAATAATAATAATAATAGTAATACCAGGTGCTACTTGCATGCTCACTGTAAGTCGGTTACCATTCTACATGCACCGCCTCTGTTAGCTCATTTAATCTCTGTCACAGTCCTATGTGGCAGGTTCCATTTTCAGAGGCCAGCACTGAGGCACCGGGGGTCAGT
This sequence comes from Pipistrellus hanaki, assembly GCF_964339955.1. Classification (NCBI taxonomy): domain Eukaryota; kingdom Metazoa; phylum Chordata; class Mammalia; order Chiroptera; family Vespertilionidae; genus Pipistrellus; species Pipistrellus hanaki. The sequence continues at coordinate 9,965,764 of NC_140517.1, read as the reverse complement.
TAAGTAGCTTTTCCCAGGTCAGAGAGCAGGCAGGTGGCAGAGGCAGACCTGGGGCCCCGTCCGTGACGTCAGAGCCCTTGCCAGAGCCAGCATGTTATGGGACCTCTCCTGTCCAGGTCACTCCCCACAGTCACGTGGCCTGTCTGTCACAGGGAACAGAATGCAAGGCTGTACTTATAAACTTACACCACTGGCAGGAATGTGGGAAAAATCACAAAAACTTTCTCTCTTTACTTAAATCCAGTGAATTCCTCAAAAATAGGCCCCATTTTGCTGAAACGGGTTTGGCTCAGTGGATAGAGCGTCGGCCTGTGGACTGAAAGGTCCCAGGTTCGATTCGGGTCAAGGGCATGTACATTGGTTGCGGGCACATCCCCGATAGGTGGTGTGCAGGAGGCAGCTGATCGATGATTCTCTCTCATCGACGTTTCTAGCTCTCTATCCCTTTCCCTTCCTCTCTGTGGAAAATCAATAGATATATTTTTAAAAAATAGGTCCCATTTTAATTTTTCCTCATCTTTCAATGCCTTTCATGTATTTGCTTTTTTGTGTCTCTCTCCCTGCCCCCCCTTTGTTTCTTTATTTTTTTCTAACTGACAACAAAAACATCAGTGTCGCTGTTTTCCTCCTAAGAGGTTGCAGCGCCTTCATCATACAAAGGAAGTGAGGTTTCGCTCTTCAAGATCTTAGTCCCGGCGCCGTCAACTTCCTGTTCCCATGTGGACGGATTGCTTCTTGCCACATACATATCCTCTTGAGATTTCATTTATCCTCCTCTGGGTTTAGTTTCCATTTTTCTTTGGATTTCCTTGACTCCTTTATGTATTTCTCTTGGATTTCTTTTTCATTTGGCTGAAGTATATTCTCATTGTTGTTTTTTTGTTGTTGTTTTGCGGAAAAAATACTCTTTGCAGAAACATCAGTGTCCTATGTGTATGTTGTCTGGGTGTATAATTGAAATGCATTTCCCTGATTGGTGAGCACCGTGGGAATCTGATTACCGTCCTGTGGAAGATCACGCCTGCTTCCCTCTAAGCTCTCGGGATTTCCCCTTTGCCTTTGCTGTTTGCTTGCTCACCAGGATACCAGGTGAGAGTTTTCCGTTTATTCATGCTCTGAGACATTCCCAGCGAGGCTGTCATTCTGAAGGTCTGAGGTCATTTATTTCTATGACTATTGTCTAGGGAAGATTTATTTTTCAAATTTAAGTTCCTGGTTCCCCCCAGATCTAGGATGGGGCTCAGGAATTTGGATCCTAACAAGATTCCAAATCATCTGTATTGCCTCGGCCTGTGTGGCTCAGTTGCTTGGGCATCATCCCGTGCACCAAAAGGTTGCTGGTTTGATTCCCGGTCAGGGCACATGCCTGGGCTGGGGCTTAATTCCTGGTAGGGGGCATGCAGAAAGCAGCTGATCGATGTTTCTTCCTCCCTCTCCTCTTTCTCTCTCCCTCTCCCTTCCTTTCTCTCTCTTTTTAAAAAATACATTTTATTGATTTTTTTTTTTTTTTTTTTTTTTTTTTTTACAGAGAGGAAGGGAGAGGGATATAGAGTCAGAAATATCGATCAACTGCCTCCTGCACACCCCCCACTGGGGATGTGCCTGCTACCAAGGTACATGCCCTTGACTGGAATCAAACCTGGGACCTTTCAGTCCATAGGCCTATGCTCTATCCACTGAGTCAAACTGGTTTCGGCTCCCTCCCTTTCTCTTTAAAAATCAATGAAAAGAATCTTTAAAACAAACAAAACAACAGCTTTATGAATCAGTGATGTCTGTGACCCACTCAATAAGAGTGGGCCCCTGAGGTCACCTTCTGGCTGCAGCACTTCCACGGGGTGGAGTGGCGATGTTATCACGTGTTGCCTGTGCCTGCAGGTTTGGTCACCTTCCCCAGCGGGCAGGGATGGAGGTGTGAAGCCTGGCCACCCCTGTCTGATTCACAGCGTCCTCTCCAAGGTCACGTGCCACTTGTTTGCAGAGCTGCTCCGAGAACATTCCTGGGCCCTGCCATGCCGGAAATTATTGTACTTTGTCCGGGCACAGAGAGCTGTGGCTGGGCTCAGTGCATGCCAGCAGCCCAGGTCTCTCTCACTGACCGAGCGCAGGGAATGTTAATCCTTGGGTTCCATTTCTGCTGGATCTTCCCTTTCTATCACTGCTTCGTGGTCCCTGAAGGCAGATGCCTGCCGGGATAGAGCCGTCGGTTTTAATCGGTCCCCTTACCCTGGCATCTTCCTATTGCATGTGCCGCCTTCAGCATCCAAGCAGGCGCCGTTTCCAGCCTCCACATAGCAGCGCCTCCTCACGCAGCTCCATCAATCATTATTGTTAATAACAAGGATAATAATGATAATGCTAAGTGGCACTCAGGCAAAATCTCCCATTAGGAGATGCTTTCCGAAACGGTACCTCTGGGCTGCTGGTTGATATCGGAAACACGGAAACTGATTTAAAAAGATGACTGTTCTACCCCAAATGTGTTTGCTTTTCTGGGTTGAATTCATTTGTTTGATTGAAAGTTTCATAAGGAAGGTGTGCGCCGGAGACACCTGGGATCGGGAAAATCGGCTCGGTGCTGCGCCTGAAATGGTTACCCGAGAACCCAGATGTTCATTCCATTCCAAGCATGGCCTCTCCTCTGTCCGTGTGGCTCTGCTTTTCCAGAACAAGCCAGACCTGGCCAGATCATGAAGCACTCTCTGGAATCATGAGGGCTTCCTGAGGTCCAGTCCTTCTCTGTTCCTAAAGGATGCTGGTGCTTTGGGGAAGTGATGTAACATCTCAGGGCCTCCATTTGCTTATCTGTCAAATGGGGGTTTTAAATTGGTCTCAAGTCCGGCCAGAGTGGCTCAGCTGGTTGAGCGTTGTCCTGTGCACCAAAAGGTTGCCTGTTGGATTCCTGGTCAAAGCACATATCTGAGTGGTGTGTGTGATCTTCAGTCAGGGTGTTTAGGGAAAGCAACTGATTGATATTTCCCTCTCACATTGATGTCTCTCTCTCTCTCTCTCTCCCTCCCTCCCTCCCTCTCTCTTCCTCCTCCTTTCTCTAACCATATTGCTATCAGCACCTACCAGTTTCTAGCACGTATGATTAGCATTCCAGAATGGAAGGTCTTGTTATTGTTATTATTATTGAAATTGTTTTTATGTACATCAAGTACTGCAAATGAGAATAACCTAGGGGTAAATTTTAAATTTCCGTATATTTGCGTAAACATGCGCACAAAGAGTATGTATCTGGTAAACACACCTAACAGAAAATGGAAGGGGGAACACTGGAACTGCCCAAGGGGTCCCCCATGTGTCCTGGATCACTACTCCCACCCAAGTGTATTATAACTTCTGAGCATCCAATTGTTACGCCTGGTTTTGAACTTGTGAGTAGATGCAATAGAGATTCTTTTGTTAGGTGGGTGGGTGAATAGAGGTTCCTGGTTTCTTTCGCTCAGCCTATGTAGGTGGGAATGATTCAGCCAAACTGATCATTCTGTTGGAGATCTTCCCCTCTCTGAGCTATAGGTGCTCTGTGGTGTCAAAAGTGCTCCATTATGGAGGGAGCTGTGGTGTGTTCCAGAACATTCTTTTAAGGGAACAAATGGGGACCACGGTCTTCATACTAATGAGTTAGCAAAGCAGGGTGGTTTCCCTCACCCTTTTCCTCCCCATCCAGCTGATCTCCAGGGCCCATCCATCCGCCTCCTCTGTGTCTCAGGTCTGACCCTGAGGTGTGAATTGGTATCTGTGGCCGACGCCATTGCAGTGACCGTTTTCCTTCCCTGTCGCTCATCTCTCCCAGCTGAACGTCACCCCCAAATTGCCTCCCTCAAATAACACATCTGATGTGTCCTTTGCCTCCTCAAAACTCGCATCCTCAATGCCGCCTGAAAAAAAATCAACACAGTACAGCTCTGAGCTCCTGTGCAAGCAGGATCGACCTTGAACCAGCTCCTGCCAGCCCAGTCCTCTGCAGCCCCCACTTCCACTTCCTCCTTGGGTACCGGTGCCAGGTGAGTGTTCCCGTGCTCTCTTCAGCTGGCATGACCTTCATCTGTTTTGGTTGATAATAAATTTCTTCGTCTCATGGTTGAAGATCAGCCCAGGACTATCATGTCCAAGAGCACTTTAAGATGAAATGTTTTACTGATTATTATAAAGAGAGGAAGGGAAAAGGATAGAGAGAAGGAAACATCGATCAGAGAGAGAAACATCATCCATCAGCTGCTTCCTGCATGCCCCTTGCTGGGGATTGAGCCCCCAATCCGGGCATGTGCCCCGACAGGGAATGGAACAGCGACCTCTTGGTTCATGGGTCAACACTCATCCAGTGAGGCCAACAGTACTTCTTGCTTAATCTCAATGCAGCCTCTCCTGACATCCTGGGCTCATGTTGCCCATCCTCATCTGTCAGGCCCTGACCCATGGAATGCTGGGTCCGAGATCGTGGCTGGCGGCTCTGCCTGTTGCTCAGTCCTCTTGCTTCCTTGCTCTAATGATGCAGCCTCTTTCTTGTGCTCTCAGAAATTGTCCACACCTCGCTAGGGCAGGCTCTTGTCAAACAAATGCCTCCTGATTGGGGTATGTGGACCCAATTGTTTGTTTATGCTAATTATTGGAGAAATCCTACCGTGTTTCCCCGAATTAAGACATCCTCTGAAAATAAGACCTAGCGCATGGAAAGATAAGACATCCCCTGAAAGTAAGACCTAGTGCAACTTTGGGAGAAAAAATTAATATAAGACACTCTTATTTTCAGGGAAACAGGGTAATCATATGTTCAAAGTAACTTTTATTTGTATAATGAACATCCCCCTCCTGGCAAAGTAATTGAATGAGCAAATTTCCTTTTCTCTATAAGAAGCCATTGCATTTTCAATAAGACCCCCATCTGCCAGGGGGAGTTTGGCCCATGCAACAGGGAATCTTCTGGAAGGGCTGGAGTGAGGAAAGATTGGAGATCTCCTGGCCAGGCTTTAGGACCAATATTCCCTCTTCTTTAGGATCATTCCTGACTCTTACCCCCAGTACTTGGCACACCCCCGGCACACAGTAGGTCCTCCATACATGATGGCTGATTGGATGAAGGAATGTTTTGATTTCATTTTTAAAAAATATATTTTATTGATTTTTTACAGAGAGGAAGGAAGAGGGATAGAGATTAGAAACATCGATGAGAGAGAATCATCGATCAGCTGCCTCTTTCACACCCCCTACTGGGGATGTGCCGGCAACCACGGTACATGCCCTTGACTGGAATCGAACCTGGGACCTTTCAGTCTGCAGGCCAATGCTCTATCCATTGAGCTAAACTGGTTTCAGCTTGATTTCATTTTTGAATGAGCAATTCAAAGCCATTTGCACTGGGCAGATTGCTTCGAAGTGTACTTTGCTGGTTTTCAAAGTGAAGGAGGAAATTCTCTACAAATCGATAGTTGTTCATTTCTAATGCACATATGCAGCTCTAAGGACATTCCGATGGGCAGCACGTGTGAAGCTGACTCAGACCCGTGCCCGGCCCTTACTTTGAATGCCATTCCATGTGTGACTTGGGATGGTTGCCTTTGGGTCAGGGCTCATGGTGGGTGCTCTGCCTTTATTACCAGCTTTCCTCTCATTCTTTGTGTGAATGGTTCAAGGGAAATACCAATTCTCAACAAATAGACAAACCGACCATCCCTCTCCCAAGGCTGGTGAGGAATTGAATGGAATGGAATGGAATGGAATGGAATGGAATGGAATGGAATGGCTGGATCTAGAAGAACATAAGGGCAAGTTTTATGATATGAACCAACCGTAACATTAGTGGGGTTTTAACCAGTAGCCCCTCCTATTAACATGACATGAAACCATCTTATCCAACCAATATTCATTTGGCACTTGGATTGAGCCCTGGGAGTGCTGTGGGAAACAAGAATCTATTGCATTGTTTTCCGGGAACTCACGTGCCTCCCGGGGGAAGCCAGACAAAACAGGGAAAAGGCATGTAAACAAGCAAAGGGCTCGCAATATTTCCAAAATCTACTGGTTTCTAAGACGCATTTCTCTTCACCTTTTAATATAGTTGAAAATGTGATTGTCCTAAATGGGAATGTGTGTTTAATATATTGTGTTTCCCCCTGAGAACTTGCTCAATGGACGCTTTGACTCCCGATCGATGATGTCTCCGAGCGGAGGAAATATGGTCATAATGAAACTCACGTTTATCGAGCGCCGAGTCTGAGGCAGGTGCTGAGCGACCCGTGTTGGAGCATTGTCTCTGGTTTCTGCATAGCAACTGGATGAAGCGTGCAGAAGAAGGCTCTCTACTTTCCAGGAGAGGGGAATGGTGGGGAGGCGCCAGGTTTAAGGTTGAACACCTGTAGGGGCCAGGATTTGACTGCTTGTCTGACTGCTCTCCTGGTTTCTCTGTTACTCTGCCACCCCACCCCACCCAACCCCGATCTCCACCCCCCCCTTCCCACCCCCAATGCCTTCTTGAGCTAGCTGGTGCAGAGCAGTCAATGCCGTCAGCATTTCCCAGGTACTCCTGGCACAGCTACGTGGTTTCCACATAAGGAGGTACATCCTGAGGGGTCATTGACACATGTATACAAGCACACCACAAAGACAGCACCCAGAGCCTTATCCCCGGGTGAATCTGAAAGCACGGATTGGGGACCCACCTTGGGCAGTGATCTTGAAGTGCTTCAATTTATACAGGTGACTACTTTGAAAAGGGGAACAGCCTGGCCAGTGTGGCTCAGTGGTTGAGTGTCGACCTAGGAACCAAGAGGTCACGGTTTGATTTCAGGTCGGGGCACATGCCCGGGTCATGGGTTCGATCCCCAGTGTGTGGCGTGCGGGAGGCAGGGGATCGATGACGTTTCTCTCTCATCAATGCTTCTACCTTTATACCCTGCTCCCTTCCTCTCTCTCTCTCTCTCTCAAAATCAATTTTAAAAAAAAAAACATATTTAAAAGTTAAAAAAAGAAAAGAAAAGAAAAGCAGTGCAGAGTAACCTTTGTGCTACCTGGAGGTCATCCATTGAGAAGGATGCTCTGGGAACAAAGAGAGAAAACTCTGGGTTATACTGTAGGGTAGAATTTGCTAGTAAGAGATGCTGGGATTAGCTTCTAACCACACTGAGCCCAGAGGGGCTAAGTGCCTTGCTCTGGGGTCCCAGAAGTAGGTCCCCACAAGGTTTAGACCCCTCCCCTGTGCTCCTTCCTTTCTCCTTTCTCTTAACCTCCTCCTCCTCCTCTTCCCTCCTCTTCTTCTCCCTCACCTCTTTCTCTCTTTTCCTCCTTCTAGTCTCCTTCCTGTTCTGCTCCTTTTTAGGTCCCGTAGATTGAAAAGGTATTAAATAACTTGGGTGGCATAAACAATGAAGAGCGGTTGCTAAAACAGAAAGTTCTAGAACTTGTGGAAATGATGATTAGTTGAGGATTGATGTCTGTGGCTAAATAGTTCATATGTTCAGAGGGGCTTTAAAATATGAGGCTTGCCATTAATATTTATAGAGCTGAGTGATGAGAAACGAGCAGAAAAGGAGGCTGTTGGGCTGACTTAGTAAAAAAATAATAATAATAACCCTGAGAGGAACCAAGTGAGAAGGGGGAGGCGGCGGGGCTGGTGTGCTCAGAGCTGCTAATGCAGAAGGAATCTGGGAGATGGTGTGCAGGGGAGGCCTGCGAGACGTGGGGGCGATTTCCTGGTTCACTGAGCTCACGTCACCCAGGCTGGGCTGACTTGGGTTACACTGAACTAGCGATTCCACCAGCACATGAGCTAGTAAACTATTTAGAAAATGTGGAAGGAGTTGGAGGAGGAAGGCCTTGGAGTCCACAAGCCAGGCAAGTGAGAGAAACGCAGAGGGAGCGAAGAACTTCTGAAACGTGGGTGCTTTTTGCCGTGTCTAAGCCCAGGAGCCTGTGGCCCCTCCAGCCAGCTCTGCGCTCCCCCTTCCTTCCCCCCTGAGAAGAAGTGCTGGTGAGGACAGATCTGTGCCGTGGAGTCCAATGTCCCGGAGACCTCACCTCCCTTTGGTGAGCCGGCCATTTCCATACATTCGGTGTAACGGAATCTTTCTAACCAGAATGGAGCACGGCGTCTTTGGGACATTCTCATTGCCAAGTGAATGGTTTAAGAACCTGTCGTTTGTTTATGAACATGGATACAGAGCAGAAACTCATTTTGTGAAACTGGCTTTCTGGCCTTAAGAAAAATTTAATTACAGAAGGACAGGTCACTTCGTAAAAGGGTTCCTTTGTTTTGTTTGTTAAAAGGTGTCACCATGAAGATCTTTTAAAAAGAACAAACAAAGATAGAACTTTTCAACTTTAAATATTTCAACTGTATTCCATGTATAAATTGAGGCCACTCTGCCTAATATACACATACTGAACTTTGTGCTACTTGTAGCTCATTCATTCATTCCTTTATTCATTCATTCAACATTACAAGAGACATTCAGGCAGATCCCACGAGGAAGAGAGAAATATTGTAGAATAGCATCTTAGTCTTCAAGTAGAAGAAATGGTCTCTTCCTATTTTTTGTAAGTGTTGGCTGCAGAAGATTTAGAAAATACAAAAAAGAATTGCAGGGAAGGGAGAAATATGCCTATAAATTTCTTATTCAGAAAAACTGACTGTGGATATATTTATCTGTTTCTTTCCTGTCGCTGTAGGCAGTATGCATGTGTTTGGGTGACGGGTGTGGCTCAGAACAGGATATGAGAGGAGGAGGGGCCAGGGACAAGGCTCCGAAAACAAGCAGAGCGTGAGCTTTGCAAACCAGGATGAGTTTGGGATTTTCCCTTTGGTGATGGGGAACCCGGATGTAGCATGATCTGAATATCTACCCCTCCAGTGCATTCGTGGCTGAATGCTGTGTGACCTTTAGCTGGAAATGAATCTCTCTGGGCCTGTTTTCACACTTGTAATGAAGGGGCTGAGTGATGTGCAAGGACATTTCCAGCTTCAGGGTTCCGACTCTGTCTGTCCCTTGTTTGTATTTTCAAGTGGGGTTGATCCCTTGTTTATTTTGCCAGGAAATAGCTCCCTCTCAGACAGCCTTGTCCAGCCCTGTTCTCACAAATGTGCCTTCCTGGGCCCCTGTGTCAGCACTAGCCCTGACCGAGACATTTAGTCCACACGGAGAGCTGTGCTGATCAGAGGAAGAGACAGAGGTTAGGAACCAGAGGGCTTGCACATTCCAATGCTGCTTAACTGGATTTCAACTTTTGACCTGTAATGCTTCCCAGCTGTTTGGAAGTCACACATCCCATCTTGATCAGACTCGCCCCCAAAAGTGATCCAAACAGAGGTGTTGTTTTTTTTTTTTTTTTTTCAAGGAACCCTCATCCTGCTAGCTCTCTCTTGGGTTGAGTCTGCAGTTCCTGCCTCAAGGTGGTGACTGTCCCCACATCCTTTGCTTAACACTGCCCTTCAGAAGGGGTTCATGCTCTCACCCCCTCGCTCACTGCAGACAGGGGCCACCTTTTTAACAATCTGTTTTACAATGTGGAGAAAGAGGTGGGAGTGGGGGACCAGCGGGGGGAAGGGAAGGACAAGCCAGTGTCCCTGCCCCCCCACCCCCCCTCAGAATAACAGACCCCAGGTGGTGGGATTTGCCAGGAAAGCTCAGGGCTCCGATTCCAAAGTACACACTGAGACAAATGAAAACCAACTGGAACTGAGGTGGGCGGAGGCAGCAGAAGAAAATTCAGCTTCAAGGTTGTTTTTTGTGTGTTTTTTTGTACCGAATGCTAATCACGGGTGAGCTGGGAGGAATGTGTTGTCTCTGAGTGAATTTCCTAACATGGTAGAAAGGACTGAATCCAGGAAGCAGCCCAGCCTGTGGCCAGGGGTCGGTGCTTGTGTGCTGGCCAAGGAGGTGCGTTCTCCATCCATCGACAGGCCTGGGGGTAGGGTCCTGTGGCTCACATGAGTTGGACTAAGACCCAGAGAATCAGACCTGCGGGTCCCACTTTGTTCTCTCTGAAAATAGCCTTTCAGGTGGTTTGTTTTTTCTTTTTTTTTGTACAATGTATGAGAAGATGTCCAGGAACCCCCATTTTAGTTTTGCAAGTTTACTTGGCATCGGTTCAGCTAAACGGCCTCGGCATATTTATGTAAAGTTGTGCAACTTAGTTAAGGGTTTCTTATTATGCTGTGAACTCAATTTGTTGGACCACCCTAGACGTGACTAAGTCACTACTTTACACCTGGCCATGTAATTGTTCAGAGGAGACAGCACAATGGGAACGAAGTTTCAAACCAAACCTCCAATCAGAACGCACCACCTCCTCCAATCAGTATGCACCACCTCCTCCAATCAGAATGCACCACCTTCTCTGTTGGGAGGCCAGGTCACTTGTCCCCTCCCCTGTTGGCCTCCATTCACCCCTGACTGGACCAAATTCTCCTCTCTCTCTGCCTACCGCAGGCCATTCTGATTTCCTGACCGGTCCCCAAGTTCTTACCTTCTTTTCTTTGCATCCTCTGTTCCTCTGTGGGAAGGTTTTACCATCTACCCTCCACTCCCTTCCCCACCAGCTTTCCAAAGGGCTGCTCCCCGGAAAGCCTGCTCTGTTCCCATCTCTGTAGCTCTAACTTATGGTACAGGGTGGGGCCAGAGTAGGTGTACAGCTGTGAGTATAGGAAACAGAGCTTACTCTTCTATCACTTATAAAGTATTGTACTCTTTTCCATACACACAGCTGTAAACCTACACTGATCCCATCCTGTGTGGCATTAAGCCATTGTAAGAGCACTTCATTTATTTATTTATTTATTGTTAATTCTCACCTGAGGATATTTTTTCCATTGATTTTTAGAGAGAGTGGAAGGGAAAGATGGAGGAGGAGGTTAGACATCGAGAGAGAGAGAGAGAGAGAGAGAGAGAGAGAGAGAGAGAGAGAGAGAACAGAAGAGAAGAGAAGAGAAGAGAAGAGAAGAGAAGAGAAGAGAAGAGAAGAGAAGAGAAGAGAGAAAGAGAGGTTGAGATTGGCTGTCTATTCCCACATGTGCCCCAACGGGGCCAGGGATCGAATCTGCAACACACGTACATTCCCTTATGTACATGGGCTGACACAGACAGGGCAAGATGCATGTTTTCCCGCACTAGCCCTGACTATTCCCCCCAATCCTTGCCCTATTCCCCCCAATCCTTGCCGGATGCCTGCACAGAGTAAATGCCAAGCAAATGATTTTGGAGTGGATGGTAGCCCTGAATACATAAGGATAAAATTGTCTACAAAGATCAAGGTTATGAAGAAGAGCACTTTCTAAGGGATTCTACAAGCAAGTGTTGCTGGGCCACCTCCATGTCCAGGCATTGTGTGGTACCTGTGGGTATCAGAGCACAGCCAGTCGCTATGACCCAGATCTGGACATGGCCAGAACAGGGACACACCAGTTCCTCACTGGTCCCTGACACTTGCTCAGCTGATTCCTGACTCCTGAGCATGCCTGCCTGAGAGCCACGGCAGGGGAAGATTTCAGGTGAGAAGATCGTCCAGCCCAGGGGCTAGGAGACCACACTTTATTAGGCAGGTGTCATGGTCTGAGCTCCATATTTCAGTTATCTTGTTTTTGTTGCTTTTTCCCTCCCCCCTATACCTCATACTGTTTTATAAAAAATCAAAGAGGTGAATCATATTGTATCTGGGACATGGGCATTCTAAGTTCTGTTTTACAGATGAAGAAATTGAGTTGCAGAGAAGTTATCATTGGCCCAAGTTCATTTAACTACTCATTGCATATCTGGAAATCATCAGAAACACAGTCCAGGATTCTGGTCTGAAACTGTACATATTCCATTAGGCACTGATCATCTTGCGTTTATCTCTCTCTCCCTGCCTCAAGCGAAGTGCCTGATATATATCTGTATGTTTGATTGGCTCACTATGTGTGACCTTACATGTACAATCATTGCTGAAATGATATTAGCAGTGTTCAGTTCTATTTTTCATGCCATCTTTCCTTTTTGTCATCATGCCCTCTGGAACTTCCTGGTGCATCCAAAGCTGCCTCAGGGGTTCATTCATAACCTAGATTCTACCTGCAGAGGAGGGCCCAGAGGACACAGTGTTGGCATCACATCTGGGTCCTCCCAGGAAAAGCTTCTGCAAGAACTGCTACTTGAGGCTGTTGTCAGTCTGACACTGATACTCAGGAGGGAACCCAAGGATTCAGCCAAGGATTCATATGTAGAACTTTGCAGACATCACACCTGTCACCCACTTCACTATTCCATCTCTCATATCCATATGGTTGGGGGGAGGGGTGTATTTGTTACTGTTGTTTGTTTTGTTTTGCTTTATTTCCTTTTCACTTTGATGTGGCTCATCATGGCAGCCGATCTTTTGTTGCAATGCACACACATTATTTCTGTGGTAATTTTGAGGGAAAATGTGGTGAGCTGGCCAGAGAAACTTCAATAGGGAAATTAAAATGAAAAGTAGTAATTTTAAGGGAGGAGAAAATGAAATGACAGTTTCGATCATTTCAGGCCCAGGGTGTTAGGCAGAGATGACATCTGCGCTTCTCATTCGCGTCCTCATTTTACTGTTTGATTGACGTGGCCATTGCATCCGGGAGGAGGGCTCTTGGCTCCTCTTGGAACATGCAGGAGCCGGGGATGCTTCGCTGCCCAGTTTGTTCACTAGATGGCATGGCTCAGGCCGGCCAAGTCGCTGGGATTCAGCCCGATGAAGGAAGGCAGGACGTTCTCAGTGGACTGCCGACTGTCTTTGGCTAATTTCATTTGGAACGGGCAGCGTGACCCTGAGGGGATAAGACCTGGAGGGGTTCTTTGATTGGAAGCAGGAGCTCCTGCTGGAGGTGATGTGTCTGCCAACTGGATTAGCGGAGACTCCCAGGGCCAGACGGTGCCTGGTGGATCATCTCGTCTGCCTTGTGGTTTACATGCTTGTTTATAGAGGAAAACACTTCCCTCAGCAAAATGCTCGGCAGAGCTGGATTCGTAACATGGGAAGCAGCTCAACTGCCAGGGTAGACACTTTCTGGAGCCTTGGGGTTTCAGAAACATTGATCTTGTCCCTTATTTATTTATTTGCTCCTTTCCTCTCTTCCTCCCCTCCTTTTTTCTTTTCTCTTTTTCCTTATTTCCCTTTCATTTTTCAGAGTTGGAGACTGAGGACTAGAGAGAGCAAGATGGTCTTGGCCGCTCTTGGCCCCAAACCAGCCACTGGCTGATCTTCCTGTGAATCACTGTCCTGTGCATTGGCGTCCACATGTCCCCATGAAAGGGGTCTCCATAGAAAGTTGCTGTAAACCCTGGGGAGCAGCATGGTGGGTGGGTGGGTACGCACATGGGCAGAGCTCACTGGATGTTTCCCTTGCAGCCAGTGTGTGGACACCGATCGTAAATCCAGCAGGACAAGAGTGACAATGAGGAGTGTGTGAATTCCGGGCCAGACACTAGACAAACACGTCCATGCCTTATTTCATTCTTCTTCCCAGGAAACATATGGAGTTTATTTTTCTATTGCTACTTCACAGATGGGAAAAACTAGATTCAGGAGCTAAACTTTTTGAACCTATGACTATCTTAGGATACAGATGAAGGTCTTATAACAGGGAGTCTCTCACACACAAGGTCTTCAATACAATAGCTAACCAGCTGATGTGGCTCAGTGGTTGAATGTCGACCTTATGAACCAGGGGGTCATAGTTTGATTCCTGGTTAGGGCATATGCCCGGTTGCGGTCTCGATTCCCAGTTGGGGGTATGCAGGAGGCAGCCCATCAATGATTTTCTCTCATCATTGATGTTTCTATTTCCCTCTCTGAAATCAATTTTAAAAAAAGTTTTTAAATAAAAATAAATAAAGCAGCCGTTCCCTTGGTCCTCATGCAACAGCCCATAGGATGCTGGGCATGGCTGGGACCCTTTCAACACATGCCTTCCCTCCCTGTATCCAGTGTGGCTTTTCCAGTTCCTGTCAGCTCTCAGCCAGCAGAGCAGCCATGTAGCCATAAATGAGGGGATGTAAATTTGAACCCAGGCTCATGTGGTTCGAATGTCTGTTGTTCACTAACCACTGAGCAAACACCTCCATTATCCCCACCCCCAATCAGTACAGACCAAACATAATAATAGCAAACTGCTGCTGTCTCAGGCGCCTCCTCAGTCCTGGTGGCCAGCCTCCCAAATGGCTCCCGCTACTCCTGCCCTTGCGTATTCGTGCCCACAGGGGATGAGGCTGAGCTGGGTAGTCAATTGGGTGTCATGGATGTGATATTGAATAACTTTAAAGAGACGTGGTCCCCAAAGACATTGTGGCTTCTGCTCAATGCTTTTTCTAGGATTACTAGCTCTGGGGAAGGCAGCCGCCATGTTGTGAGGACACTCAAGCAGCCTCGTGGAGGACTACATAGGGAGGAGCTGAGGCCTCCCACCAGCAGCCAGCACCAACCGACCAGCCTGGGAGTGATCTGCCTGGGAAACAGATCCTCCAGACTCAGCCGAGCCTTCAGAGAACTGTAGCCCAGCCTGATCTTGAATATAATCAGAATCCCTGAACCAGAATCCATTGGCAAAGCTGCACCCACCCAAATTCTTGCCTCACAGAAACTGTGTGAGATGGTAAGCATTTATTTCTATTTCATGTCACTAGATTTCACAATAATTTTATTTAACTACCTAGAGGCACGGTGCATGAATTCGTGCACAGGTGGGGTCTGGCCAGCCCACCCAGATCAGGGCCCATCAGGGGCTGGGCTGGCTGGGGGGAGGGGCCGAGGGATGTTGGCTGGCTGGCCCTGCCCCTAATTGGGCCAGTTGGTGGGCCACAGTTGTATCATAGCAACCAGTTGTTCTGGTAGTTCTGGTCGCTTGGCTGTTACTGGTATATATACAGACAGACAGACAGACAGACAGATAGATAGATAGATAGATAACTATCGCATTAGAATATATGCTAGGTTTAGAGCATATAGTTTTTCTAGACCAAACTCATGCTACCTTCTTAGGTAACACTTGTTGACCCCACTGGGGAAGTGGACACTCTCATCTCGTGTCACTCCAGGCTGAAATTCATATTTTTACAAATCTGTTTTCTTCTCCAGACTATTCATTTCTTTCTTTCTATGTTTTTAAAAATGATTTCAGAGAGAGGAAGGGGAGGGCGAGAGATAGAAATATCAATGATGAGAATGTCATCAATTGGCTGCCTCCTGCACTCCCACCCCCTTCTGGGGATTGAGCCCACAACCCCGGCATGTGCCCTGACCTCCTGGTTCATAGGTCAGTGCCCAATCACTGAGCCATATGGTCGTTCAGGGCCATTCATTCCTTGAAGACAGTGTTTTGTGTTCAGGGTCACCTCCCTCGTGCCTGGCAGAGCCACATTCAGTGAATGTAAGTGGGTGGCTGAAGCCTGCTGCCCATCACTTGTTTGATTTATAATATTGCAAACCTATTTTCTTGACATGCAGGCTCCAAAAACATTGTGCTGCCTTTTACGCCATGCCTCTCGGTTACATCGCCGTCATAGTAATAGACTTTTAAAAGTACTGTGTGTAAATAAAAGATAAATATCTTAAGGGTCGGGGATCATGCTGTTTTAGGAGCTTTTACAGACAGTTGGCACCTCCTTATTCTTGAAAACCAGGCCTGAAATCTTATCAAAACAAAGGTCCCCTGGAGATTTCCCCGGAGCTGGGAAAAATCATTTCTTTCTAAATCACATTTTCTCTTGTCCCATTTAGGAGAGGAGGGAAGGAGGCACGTCATGAACCCAGCAGCTTGGGTCCCTCCTGCTCCCCGCTCCCCAGTAACCCTACTTTCTTTCTGATCCACCCAATGTGTTTCAGAAGCCGCCTCATTCCCAAATACACACCCAGCCTGTTAGGTAACCTTTTGCAAATCTTCCAATAAGTCTCATCTAAAAAATCCTCCCAAAACACTTAATTCAGAACTGCTCCAAAGGGTAACTGGGATGTGTTCTGTGTCCTTTTAAAACTTGTAGACTGCTCTGGCCAGTTAGCTCAGTGGATAGAGTGTCAGCCCATGGATTGAAGGGTCCTGGGTTCAATTCTGGTCAAGGGCACATACCTCTGTTGCAGGCTTGATTCCTGGCCCTGGTCTGGGAACATGCAGAGGCAACTAATCCATGTGTCTCTCTCACATTGATGTTTCTCTCTCTCTCTCTCTCTCTCTCTCTCTCTCTCTCTCTCTCTCTCTCTCTCTTCCTCTCCCCCCTCCCTCCCTCTTTCCCTCTCTTCTGTTCTCTTCCATTCTCTTTAAAAATCAATGGGAAAATAGCCTTGGGTGAGGATTAAAAAAAACACACAAAACAAAGCAAAAAACCTGTATACTGTTCTCAGTCTTCAGACTCTAGGGATATTTATGTCAGTTACCTGCAATCGAGCCTTGGTTCAACCAAGGAAGAAGTTGAGATGTTGGCTGGGGTGTCTGTGGCTTAACAAATGAAAACACGCGGTATTTTGTGGTGGCCCCTTGCCCAGGGAGGCACTGACCAACTCCTCAGGGCCCCTGTGGCCGCATCTGGACTGAGCCATTGGCCAGACACTCCAGCCTGGACTGATCCACACCCGTCCTCCTCCCAAAACTGCCCCTTCATAGTAAGTGGCATCAAGGCACAGATTTCCGTTTGGCCTGCTTGGCACGGTGCCACCAATGGGCTCACACGGGACAGTGGCTAAGAGCATGTCTATGAGATGGTCATGCCTCAGTGCATCAAACAGTCGGAATGTAAATTTCACCCCCGATTACCTCTCCCCACCCAAACTCTCTACATTATGTCTCCCAAATGGGCCATATGAATACCTCAATCATGCACATTTTCCATGCTTACTCAGATTTAAGACTCTATCGATCCACATCACTGATTGAATAACACTGATTATCACTTGAGGGGGAAAAAATCAACTATAGGACATTCCTGTTTCAGTTGTAAGAGGCATTCGGATCTTTCAAAACGTAATGAGAACGGAAAAGAAATGGCTGCCCTGTACTTCAGGATGCTCGGTGAACTTCTGGAGAGGCGAGAGCTCTCAGTTTCTGAAGATGACCAGGCAGAAACGTGGATGGAGGTCCACACACCGGAAAAGGCCTCTGATGGCCCATCTACTTGTCTACTCCAAACACGAGACTGAGAGCTCTTTGTGACAAGGGACAATACCATGTCCGGGGCTGGGTCCCTGGCCCCTGGATCGATGCCTCATGCCCAGAGTCACTTGGTAATTATTTGTGGAATGAATTAAGTATAAAAGGTCAGAGGCTCTCCCTGATTCTTCCTCGTTCCCCCATGACCCCTTCACATTAGCAGGCCACTGCAAGCATCCAGGGAGATGTGGCTCCTACAAGTCCTGGTGAAAGTTCTCAGCAAACAGGTTCCACCTCCTCCGCTTCCTCCTCCCCCTCCCGCTCCTTCCATGCTTTTTTGCCGACCCAAGACCCCTCAACAGAAATGAAACTTTGCAGACAAACTCCCCAGGGCCTTCCTGAGGACATGCTCTTTCTATGAGAAAATGAGTTTATCGACGTTTCTGCTTCAGAAGAGCGTGAGGTGCAGCCCTGGGTGCAGGGCTGGGGGCCTGGCGGGGCTGCAGAGGCCCAGCTGCAGGGGCTTGGGCAGGATGCAGCAGCCAGCGCCAGGGTGGGCTCCTCGCCCCAGCTTTCCCCCACCCCAGGCCCTGCCTGGCTGTCACAGTGGGGTGCTTACATCCCCGACCCCCTGAATAAAACCCAAGCTCCTGGGAGGGCGCTCAAGGAGTCTTTGGCCCAAGTTCTATTTTCAACTTTGGCCCCACGTTGTATCTGCCACGGGCCTGGAGCATGGGGCGGCTTGATGCCTTCACGTGGGAGATGCGAAGCAGGAACGGGCTCTTCCTGAGACCCCATGCATCCATTTCTCTTCGGTGTGGCCTTTGGGTCGGTGACATCTAGCTCCCGCCTTTGGTGAGCACCACTGGTGGGCGCGTCCTCTCTGCCTGTGATCACCTGCCTCCCGCTACCATGACCTCCACTCGCCCCCTTCATTATCATGTGCCCGCATGACAGGGCTCACAACATGCCCTCTCCTCCAAGAAGCCAGACAGATTTGCCTTTGCAGAAGAAAATCCTGAGTAGCTCAGGTCTGCCTGACATTCATCCGGATGGAGACGAGCCTGGTACATGGTGCTGGAGGTGAGGACACAGTAGGAGCCAGGGAGGCATTCAAAACAGGAAGTGATGCTATCAGATGTGTGTCAGATCACCCAGGCAGCGCTGCTGTGGGAGATTCTGCAGGGAGAGACGAGGGGCAATGGGATAATGTAGGAGTTGAATCTGGTTGGAATCTATTGGCACTCAAGCTCATCTCTACCTTTCTCGTCATCTCTGCTCCCTAGCTTCAGAGGGAAGCCAGGGGTTGTTCCCTCCCTTCTCCCTCCCTCCCTACGCCCTCTCCCTATCTCTTTGCTAAGTAGGCCTGCCATGGTTTCAGTCTCCCACATGAGATCTCAGACACAGGACTTTTGGGGTTCTCAGCTCTTCTAGCACTGGTGTGACCAAACGCCTGCATTTAGTTCCTCCTGTTGAGATACTTGGGGTGCTTCCTGTTTTCCTGGTTGGACCCTGACTGAGGCAGAAGTATGCTGAAGTCATACATGTAAAATGAGGGCATTGTCCCGGGATGGAGGAGGGGACGAGCTTCAGTGATACCCTTAACCAACATCCTACCCAGGGTTGTAACTCCTTGTCTGTCTCCTTGAGCCCAAGGCTGTTCCCACCATTTGGGATACTGTCCACTGGACCTCAAGTATCACTGGTCCTTTATAACCTTGTCATATCCCTGAGGCTGTATTGAATGATGCCTCGTCAGCCACAGATGCTTTGATTTATCACCGATTTGCATTTTTCCATAAAATGAAGCACACAGGGAGACTCAAGTCCAGCATAGAATTGAGACAAGAAACAGACATTGACCTTCTAGTCAGTACCAGATATAGCTTATTGGTCTGCTTTGGCCAGCCTCCGGACCAGCTGTGTGAACTTGGCCTTGGCCCACTGTCCTGGCTCTGGGCTACTTTCTCCATCCTTAAGAACAGGATCCCGATGGGCCTCCAGGCCCGGGTAACATTTGTCATCGTCTCTGCAGTGCTGAGAGCTTATCACGGGATCCATCCCGTTGACACGATGAGTTCTTCCGCCCTGGTGCCCGGTTTCCCCTACCAAAGCCTGCGAGCTGTTAATAACCTCGTTTCTCTTTGGAAAGCTCGGCGAGTGCAGATGGGTTTTCCAGGCCTCCGCTGAGCCCTGCACCCAGCGAACCAAATATCACACCTTTAAATGTCCTTGGCAGCCGGTGCCGACGGGAGCCTCCGCCAGGAAGGTTGGTTCAGGCACCGCCTAGCCGTTCAAAGCGAGACCCTCTGTCTCCCAGATGAACCAGCTTGCCTCTCACCGTCTGTTTTCCAGGACCTGGAACGATACACACTCTTCTTTCTATTTGCAGCCTCATCTGTTCCCAGAAATAGACCCCGGAATCCAGGAAAGAAATATCACTCTTTGGCTGGGTAGCCTAGGATGCCATAAGCCACCTTCTTTTCTATTTTCTTTTTTTTTTTTTCTTCTGCATTTCAAACGATCATTTTCCAAGAAATATCTTTATGGAAATGTATCTCTCTCTCTGGGAGATAGAAAGTGCACTTATTCCTGGGCTGATATTGAGGTCCACACTAGAGAGGGTGGCCCTTTTTCATGTGTGTTAATCCTCATCCATGGATATTTTTCCCATTGATTTTCAGAGAGAGTGGAAGGGGGCGGGGAGAAAGAGAGAGAGAGAAACATCGATGTGAGACAGACACCTCGATTGTCTACCTCTTGCATATGCCCTGGTCGGAGCCAGGGGTCAAACCTACAACCCAGGTATGTGCCCTTGACTGGGATGTAGCCTCAACCTCCCCCTCCATACTTACTTCCTCTCCATTTCGCTCTCCACACTCCTTTTAATTCCCAATCAGGAGCAAGGCCATGCTAAATCGGAGACACATTTTGCTGTTGGGTATGGGGACTGCATTGTAAAGCTCACCATTCCCATATTCCATTCTTCCTCTGCAGCTCCCTGCTATACACCTGGGCAGGCCCCGTGCTCAGGGCCAGTTCTCTCCATCCCTGAGGGTGAAGCCCGGGGATAACGGGCCGGAGCAGTTGGGTTTGCCCCACCTCAGCTCCCGGTAACCCGCAGTTTGCTATCCGTACACCAGAGGGATGGCGTGGGGATCCCCACGTTTCCTCCCACCAAGATTCTCAACCTCTTGACATCCGGGGCCGGACCACTCTTTGTTGTGGGAGGACTTCCTGTTCACAGTGGGATGTGGAGCCGCATCCCTGGCCAGTCACACTGCCCCTCCCACTGGGGACACTCCCAGTGTCTCCAGCCCTTGCCCAGTGCCCACAGCTGAGAGCAGAGGGGTTTCTAGGCGAACTTCCCTCTGCCTGGCAGGGTTGGTCCTAGCATGTAGTTCCTGGCCCCGGGTCAGCAGGCATCTCTAGAAAAGCCGATCCCTCAGAGTTCAGGGTAGAACTGTCCTACCCACAGCCACGCTGAGGGGCTGGCTCCCCTCCAGGAGACTCCATGCACCCCAAAGGCCGGGCTCCCTCGGAGGCACCTCTAGGCGGCCTCAGAGGATCAGCGCTGGCTGCTGGCCCCGGGCAGGGGAGTCCGGGCGCCAGGCCCTGCTCAGTTTCCTGGCCCCTGAGAGCCCCTGGGGATTTTCGGCCTGGACCAGAGCCAATGGAGGGAGAGGCCGCTGTGGAGGCGAGAGCAAGGCAGCGGCAAAAGAATGCAGGAGTGGGCCAGGAATTTCCGCGGCTTCATTGGAAACAGATGCCTCGCTGAGGTGGAGGGTTGGGCTCAGCGGCAGGAGAATGTGCTTGGCAGCAGCTTCTCCCCACATCCCTCAGCCTCTCCTCTCGTCCCCCCTCCCTTGTGCAAGGACCACCGGACTGTCACTGAAAGGGGGGGAGGGCACTCTGGTTTAAGGGAAGCTGGGGTTGTGACATAGGAACAGAACCTGCGTTCATAAGCATGTGTGATGTGAGTCTGTTTACATGTGACCATGATGGGTGGGATTAGGAAAGACCTTTTGGGATCTGAGTTGAGGTCTGCAGCCAAGAACTGAGTCCAGGGCTTCTCCCCATAACCCACCCCTGCCTCCATGTCCTCTTTCCCCCCCCCATTTTTTTTTTATTATATTAAGGTGTCATATGTGTACATATCTTACCATTGCCACCCCCCCACTCCCATACATGCTCTGACCTCCCAGTGTTTTGTGTCCATTGGTTATGCTTATCTGCATGCAGACGAGTCCTTCGGTTGATCTTTTATCTCCCCCACCTCTCCCTACCCTACCACTGTAATTTAACAGTCTGTTTGATGCTTTACTGTCTCTGTTTCTATCTTTTTGTTCATCAGTTTATAATGTTCTTTATTATCCATAAATGAGTGAGATCATGTGGTGTTTTTCTTTCATTGACTGGCTTATTTCACTCAGCATAATGTTCTCTAGTTCCATCCAGGTTGCTGCAAAGGGTAAGAATGGTCCTCTTTTAAGATGTAAACTCATTAGGATGAAATCGATCATGCCTGCTACTCCCAGCCTGTTCCCATGGCAGGCATCACTAATTGATCACAGAGTTTATTCCTGCTGGGCCTTGACGCCGCCCAATTCCCTAGCAACCTGACAAGTGGCTCGGTGCAAGGACCCCATTCACCTTGGCTCATCCTTGGACGTCCCTTTTGCTAGTCTCTTTACCCCTTTACCCTCGCAGCTACCAACCGACTAACCTGAGGCATCTCAGCATCTCAGAACCCACACCCACTTCCACCCTGACCACAAGAATGTTTTGGAACATTCTTAAAGGTCCCACTGGAGGTCACACCTTACTGAGAATTCAGCCTTAACCAAGGACCATAGAGAGGATCTATTTCCTCAGAGCAAAACTCATTTATTTAAGCAAATGCTGCGGAAGGAGGGAAAGGGAGTCTGGCTAAACATGGCCCGGTCCTGGCCACGTGTCAGCAGGCATCTCTAGAAATGCCGCATCCCTCAGAGTTCAGGGTAGAACTCTGGCGAGAGGAGAGAGGTCTCGCTCTCACTTTTGTGTGAACAGCCCTGAGTTGAGAGAAAATTTTAAGACTCAGACTTGAATAATGGAAGAGGGAAAAGGAGTGGGGAGGGCACTCCTTCCTACAATCCCTGTAACCGGTGCCCTCTGCAGCCTGGGACCGTCCTTCAAAAGAGCTCTTTCTTCTCCCGTTTCTTTGAATGAATTGAACAAAGAGAGAAAAGAAAACCACACAGGACCCACGAGCTGCCAGGAAAGGGCTGCTTATGCGGAACTGGTTAACAAATACAGATGGGCATGTGGGAAAGCTAACATTAGGAAGCGCACAGCGTGGCTTCAGTCAAGTTTGTTGCTGCTGTTGCTCTTAGTGGTAGTGATAGCAATAGTACCATTTCTTAGATCCGGGGGCGGGGGGGGGGGGGGAAGGGGGGCATGTAGTACTTTTCTCAAAGTTCATGAACTTGCTTTCTTCATCCCCACCTTGCACCACCCCCATCAGGACCCAACCCTGGGTGACTTTATTTTTTCTTTTTCTTTTAAAAAAAATATATTTTATTGATCTTTTACAGAGAGGAAGGGAGAGAGATAAAGAGTTAGAAACATCGATGAGAGAGAAACATCGATCAGCTGCCTCCTGCACACCCTTACTGGGGATGTGCCCGCAACCAAGGTACATGCTCTTGACTGAAATCAAACCCAGGACCTTTCAGTCTGAAGGCTGATGCTCTATCCACTGAGCCAAACTGGTTTTGGCCTTAGGTGACTTTAAAGCCCTTGTTGGCTCTCTTTGGATGAAGCTCTAAGATTCATTCTTTTTTATTTTTTTATATTTTTATTGATTTGGGAGAGGGAGAGAGAGATAGAAACATTGATGATGACGACGAGAGAGAATCATGGATCGATTGCCTCCTGCACGCCTCACACTGGGGATGGAGCCCACAACCCAGGCATGTGCCCTGACTGGGAATCGAGCCGTGACCTCCTGCTTCACAGGTCGACACTCAAGCACTGAGCCGTTCTGACCAGGCTAAGGTTCATTCTTTGAAGAGGACAGACATGGAGTAACCTTCGGAGCTGTACCGTTTCCAGTATTTCCTTCCTCCCACTTTTGCCTCTCTCCCTCCCCCCATTCCCGTTTTTATTTATTTTTCTTAAACTGCTGAGTCTGATAAATTAGGGCTATTAAGAGACTGACTGTTATTCTGTCCTGGGTTACTATTTGAAGTGCTTGAAACACTCATAAATAAATGATGCTCAGACTGTACAGGGGCAGATGTTAGCCCGTGAAAAATTCATTTTCTCCAGCATCCGTCCTTTTTCAAGTGTCCCGCGGAATTCCCGCGCAGCCTCTCACCACAATCTTCCACTTTGCCTGTCACTGTGATGGGACAGAAGCAGCGCCATTGTCCATGTGGTTCCTTCTCTCTGAGCCATAAATACCAGCTTGGGGTGGGGGGTGGGGGGCAACCACTCCCCCAGCTCGGCACCGTTGGGTTTTAACCAGTGTTTGGGGTTTACTGTGAAGCCTTCTTGGGCTGGAAACCAAGCGTGCCTGCATCCCTATCCGTTATCTGCTGGCCTTCCTCCTCTGGGACAGAGGCACCCCGCCTCCCAGCACAGAGATGTTTACATCCTGTCTCAGCCGCCCTTTCTGGATGGAAGGTGGGGCTCTCCTGGGGCAGCCCCAGTGACATATGGTCCCAGGGACACTGCCGTGAGGGAACTCTTTGACCCTCAGAAGTCTCCCGGGTCTGATTTGCATGATTCATTACCTGTCACTATACACTGAGTGGTCAGCTTATTATGATCTCAGAGTGCATAATAATCTGGTCATTCAGTGTATATCCTATATAGTAAAAGGCTAATATTCAAATTGTCCCCTCAACCAGGAGTTCAACCAGCAGGCAGTCTGGCCAACCACCCATGTCCCCTCCCCCTGGCCAGGCTGGCCAGAATCACCCATGCACGAATTCATGCAATGGGCCTCATATATTTACACACACACACACACACACACACACACACACACACACCCATACACCCATACACTGAGTGGCCAGATTATTATGCGTTCAGAGATCATAATAATCTGGTCACTCAGTGTAGATGAAGGCTAAGTGCCTTTGGTGCCTCTCATCCCTCCTTCCCCTCACCCCCTGATCCCCCTTATCCCATATCAGATGCTCATTCTGTGTATTGGAACCTGCTTTTTCCTCCATCAACCACTCATCCCAGTCAGGAGACTTACCATTGTCAGTGGTAACATTGCCAGGCTGGCAGACAAGAGAGAAACAAATAGGACCTCGGTTGCCACCATGGGCAAAGGACTCTGCTAGATGCTTTTCCAAACAGCCGTGCTTTTATTTTAAGGACAACCCCATGCAGTACCATAGTTCATCAACATCAAAATGCATCAGTCAGCATCTCAAAAGTGGGCTGTGCCTTATCGTTGATGTCATCTCATAATGGCTGTGGGACACCCCGAATCGTGATGTACTCGTCATGGTCTCGGCTGTACCAGCATGGAAACTCACAGAATTGGGGGTCAGCCGCGCGGGAGGAAACCCTGGAAGCAGACAGAGCCTTTTTTTCACCCCCCAAATCCATTGGTTGTGGGGAAAGGGAGAAAGAGTTGGGAACTCAGATGCATTTAGCGGTATTCCGGAAGCAGACATTAACAGTAGAGCAGCATTCCACACCGCCAAGATGACTTTTGTGTTGTTGTTTTTTTTTCTCTTCAGAATAATTTTAAGAAAAGCTGCATCACCTGTCATCCTGATGACACAGAGCCGAATTGCTCAGGGAATGACCTGTGTGATGATTTTGAGCCTCCATGTGACTGGTTATGAGCAAGGTTGCGGGCTACCTCCACCTATTTCATTCATTTATCCTTTTGCTAGGTGCCCAGGAGCAACTCAGGATAAAATCTATGCCAATTAAGTCTACCATAATTTAGAAATTAATTATAAAATTAAAAACCTCACGAGATGAAAAACACAGGGTCGGAGTTATTCAGAAGTACCCTTTCTTAGTGATGCGTGAGGACACAGGTGTCCTGCCATTGACTGTGCCCTACGGTGGTTCGATATGGTGGGTACTGGTGAGCCCATCTCACAGGGGAACCGAGAGAGACAGGTGGTCTGCTTTTCCCAAGGTGGTGTGGTTTGTTAGTGGTGGTGCCGGAGCAGGGATGGGATGTCTCAGAAATGATTTAAATAACAGTCATGGAGCCGGAACCAGTTTGGCTCAGTGGATAGAGCTTCAGCCTGCGGACTGAAGGGTCCCAGATTCAATTCCGGTCAAGGGCATGTACTTTGGTTGCAGGCACATCCCCGGTGGGGGGCGTGCAGGAGGCAGCTGGTTGATGTTTCTCTCATCGATGTTTCTAGCTCTCTATCCCTCTCCCTTCTTCTCTGTGAAAAATTAATAAAATATATTTTAAACGATAAATAAATAACAGCAATGGAGCTGCTACCAAATGCCAGACAGTGTCTGGGGGACTCAGCAGTGAAGAAAACATGTGTAGTCTCTGCCCCCACAGAGCTTCCAGTCCTGGGGGTACAGGGAACATTGGGGGGCTACGGAGCAGGTGACTGTGATTCACCCTGAAGGATCTGATGGAGGCAAGAGAACCAACCCTGAACCTGGGACTCCAAGAGGAAGGAGCCCCCAAGCCCTGGTCTGCAGAGTGAGGAGGATTGTTAGGCAAAAGGAGTTCGTGGCAGAAGAGTGTTCACACAGCAGGACAGTGAGTTCCACCAGCATCCTTTCTGAGTGTGTAACCCGCCCCGTCCGCTGTCACATGTGAGTGAGCAGGTCATCCTTTGCAGAAATAATGAATATTAATTCCTGTTAAATAATTAACATCGTTCCAGCGAAGGATGGCCTGCTCACTCACATGTGACTGCAGACAAACAGCCTGCGTGCTCAGGAATTTGAGGAACTGACTTCACTAGAAACAGACTCAGACCTTCAGACATCCCAGCTCTGGGAGATTGGCTGACCTTCAACCAGTTATCTGAACAGACTGTTGACTTGCATGTAGTGTAGTCTCCTCAATGGACAACTCCCAACCTCCTCCTTTTGATTCCTTTGTTCTGTGTTTGTTTGTTTTCCTCCTTGCTCCTCCCTCCTTATAAAAAATCCCTGCCCCTGTCCAGTTGTTAAAATGCTTTTTGTGATGTGAGTCCTCCATCTTCTCCAGCTGCAGGCTCTTGAATAAACCTACTTTCTTCCATCAGCCCTTGTCTCTGAATTATTGCCTTTCAGCTGCAGGCAGCTGACCCAGTGTACGGCTCCACCCTCCCGAGGGGTTTATGGTGATTGGTCAGGGGAGTGAGCTGCCCTGTGGAGAATGAGATGAGCTTTCCTGTGAGCTGCCGATTTGGCCCTGTCCTCCCCTAATTCTCACAAAGGTTGGCGGTCCACATTCTAAGCTCCAATTTGAAGGTGAGAAAAAAACAAAGTTCAAAGTGCTAACCGGCTGTGCCCAAGGTCAGACAGGAAGTAAATGATGGAGGTCAGCCCCAATGAACTGGCGTCAAAGTGAGAGTTTTAGATCAGACTGGGTCACACACTTCCCAGGATCCATCTGTTCAATTCCCACACACCTTAGAGCCTTGGGAAGGTGAGAAAAACAGAGGCCCCGCAAGTGAAGAGAGGTGACCTGCCCAGGGGACACAGCCAAGGACAAGCTGGGAGCAGGGCTGTCAAGGGGCCGCCCGCTCTCCACTCACTCCATTCACTCGTATGGTTGCTACTTTTATCACCTCTTTTTATCACCGTATATTTAAGGATCATCCAAGCAGAGCTAACCTCAGCTTCCAAGCAATTACTTGGTGATGATCAGGAGGGGCCCGGGGGGGGGGGATTCTGTTTGCTTATTTGTAGGAACCCAAAACGCCTGCTTTCTTAATTAAGCCTCAACGCTGGGATTCGCCTCCAGCTTTTCATTTTTCCCCCTTTAACAGGCCTCAGTCTTCCTCCATCAGCGCTGGCCTCGGGCTCTGCCTCTTCGCTGCTTTCCTAAAAGCATCTGTTCTGCCCTGTCTCTCTGTCAGCCCGCTCCCAGCTGCTCTGCATCTTATAATTACCAGCCTCGGGCAACCGGGAGCCAAGGCTGTGGAGGTTTCTGTACCTGAGCTCCCTCCTTCCGTGACACTCTTCCTGAAAAACTCCCTGCAAGACAGCTTTGGGGTGAGGCCCCCTCCCTGGTCAGCACGGAGTCTTTGTGGGGCGCTCTGGTCCGGCTCCTGTGGCCCCTGGGACCTGGTGCTTTTTGGCTTTCCATGTTAGCCATGGGCAAAGCATCTGGGAGACGGAGACCCTGGGTCTCTAGGCATGAAGAAACTCGGTCTGGCGTTCGGGTGAGTGCGGGTGTCTGTTGGCAATGCCAGGGTGGGGCGCTGTCCACTATCGTGTCGCATAATGTTGGTTGGAATTGCTTCTCACAAAGGAAGGCGTTTAAGGGTGTCTCCTGGTGGCCCGGTGGCCAGTTCGTTGTTTTGTTGGAATACCTGTGTCCCTGGCCTCCCGGGCTGGGCATGATGTAGGGGCCGCTTCCGTCAGAGCCTGGGTGGAGTCCATTCACCCTGTGGAGTGTAACCCCTTTCAGAAGGTGGTTCTGTTCTTGGCTTGACCCCCCTTCGTTGTCCCTGGTACTGAGTCAGTACTGTGCTCCTGCTGGAGATAAGCTGCTGAAGCAGACAGACAGACAGACAGACACGGGTCCTTGCCTCCTGGGACCCCGGGGTGGGGGCAGAGAGAAGCCAGCAGCGGGGCACACCGGGTGGGAGGCATGTTGATTTCCAGGGAGCCCGCGTGGGGGCACCGAGGACAGAGGAGTGTCCCCATAAGAGGCAGGGGCCCCTGAGCTGAGGTGCGTGTGCCTTGGTCAGTGGGAGGGGCGAGAGGAAGTGGGGTGTCCGTTACTGTACAGCTCGGGCCGCAAGGCCGAGGGTGTGTGGCCAGCTGCGTTCTGCCGTGTCTCGCCGCCCGTGAGTCAGGAGTTGGACCGCGTTCTTGGGGTGACTCCTCCAGGTGGTGCTCATTGAGGGGTTTGATCACATTCAGCTGGGAGACAGCTGGGTCCTGGGTCCGAGGGCGCTGCTTGCTTGCCTGGGGCTTCAGTGGGGGCGAGGGGCAGCCTCTCTCCTCAAGGCAATCTCTCCAGGAGCTGCACCTGCCCCTCCTGACCTTACCAACACAGTCGGATCGCTTATATGTAATCTGGGTCTCCAACACAGAGGACGCAGCAGCGTCCGGTCTTCTGAGTCCTGGGGCCACCAGCCCTCTGGGTGTGACTCCCTCTAGCCCCATTGGTCAGAGCTCCTGGAGCCTGCCCGGGTTCAGGGGAGGGGCAAAGACCTGCCCCCCATTTGCTGATGGGGAAGGTGTCAGAGAACCTGTGGCCATGTCTAATCCGCCGTCCTGGAGAGTCAGAGAGGGTTCCAGGCAGAGGGGTCGCCAGAAAGGTTCAGGAGGACCCGCCCAGGTGGGGGACCCGAGACCAAGGGGCCATGGTAACACACGAGGCTTCCGAATGCACCAGGCCTCAGTACCAGGCCTGCTGAGACATGTCCTTGCGTCCTGGGACCATGGGATGCATTGAAGGGGTGTGACATGATCACGTTTGCAGCTGAGAACAATGACTCCCAGTGGCTGGAGAGGGAGGGAGATGGTGGTAGTAGGGGGGGTTTGTGCTGGGGAAGGGTCGCACAGGGTCTGCTTGGAGCCCCAGCCACCGCGTGGAGGAAGGGGTTGAAATAACTCCATGGACAGGTGTGGACGCCCCAGGGCAGGGGTGGTGGGTGGAGGGACCAGAGAGACTCAGGGGCATTGGGTGCCTGCACACACAGAGGACATGCCGCTGTACTGGGATGGCCAGCCTCCTGTCCTGCTTGTCCTGCCCCCAGTCCCCATGGGCCAGCACACCCCAGCCTCTGCCCCCACAAATCAGCTGCCCGGATGGCCATGTGGGCCCCGGGCCTCGACCGCACGGTCCCACAGGGACTGCGCTGTCATCTGGGCATCACCTACGAGCATCAGTCAGTGTCCCGTATGTGAAAAATGGGGGCAATAATATTAAACGTGACAAACATGTAACGTCCAGGAGGCGGCGATCCCGTTAGTAACTGGAGGAGATGATGGAGTGCGGCCTGGGCGGAAATCGGATTTCCTGGTGCGGGAGCTGAGAAAACGTTTCATTTCTGCAAACACAGAGTCTGGGGTTAGCCTGAGGGGCTCCTCCTGGAATCTCAGGCCCAGAGCTGGGAGGCCTGAGGGTCTCCTGTCCCCACAGGGGTCCCCTGCTTTCCTGAGGGGCCATTGTGGAGAGCCTCAGAGCATGGAGCTTACGTCGGGGTGCTTGCATTTGAAACCCTCCCCTCCTGTCGCCAACAGAGCTGTTTTGTTTTATTTTTAAAACAAGAATGAGCCCTAGCTGGTTTGGTTCAGTGGATAGAGCGTCGGCCTGCAGACTGAAAGGTTCCAGGTTCGATTCCGGTCAAGGGCATGTACCTTGGTTGCGGGCACATCCCCAGTAGAGGGTGTGCAGGAGGCAGCTGATGGATGTTTCTCTCTCACTGATGTTTCTAACTCTCCCTTCCTGTCCCTTCCTCTCTGTAAAAAAAATCAATAAAATATATATTTAAAAAAATAAAAAATAAAACGAGAATGACCGATGTCCACCTTCCATGGTTGGCGTGGAGCGTCCATGGACGCTTGTGGACTCTCACAGACTTCCCATGTGTGCAACATAAATGCGGGGGAACAGCCCTAGCCAGTTTGCTTCAGTGGACAGAGTGTGGGCCTGGGTTCAGTGCTGGTCAAGGGCATGTACCTCGGCAGCAGGGTCCTCCCTGGCCCAGGCCCTGTAGGGAGGATCGCCAATCTAGCAAATGAAAATACAGGGCACCCAGTTAAATGCGAATTTCAGATAACTGACACGGTTTTAGCCTAAGTCTATCTCTCACATTGATAGTTCGCTGTCTTTCCCTCTCTCTTCCACTCTCTAAAAATCGAAGGGAAAAATACCCTCAGGTGAGGGTTAAAAAATAAATAAAAATAAATGCAAGAGCCCTAACTGGTTTGGCTCAATGGATAGAGCGTCGGCCTGTGGACTGAAGGGTCCCAGGTCCGGTTCTGGTCAAGGGCATGTACCTTGGTTGCGGGCACATCCCCAGTAGGAGGTGTGCATAAGGCAGCTGATCGATGTTTCTCTCTCATTGATGTTTCTAACTCTCTATCCCTCTCCCTAACTCTCTGTAAAAATCAGTAATATATATATATATATATATATATATATATATATATATATATATATATATATATTTTTTTTTTTTAAATAAATAAAAACAAGGGGACAGAGGCTCTCCAGGTAAAGTGGCTTATCCCAGGCCACTTCTGAGAAGCGGTTTGGCTCTTGTGATGGTGGTGTGGCATAAGTGGGCATATAACACAGCACTCAGACAGCGGATGGGTGCCTCGTGGAAGCAGGTGTCAGCTCAGCTCAATGAGTAACTGACTTGCAAATAGAATTCCATTGTGTGGTAGTGAGCGCCTCATCATCAGAAGTATCCAAGCAGAGGCTGGAGTTAGCTGTTCAGAAACGTGGTTGGGAGAACTTGCAACTCATGTGTGGGGTCAGAGCAGATGGCCTCTGAGGTGCAGCCTGGCTCTGAGCCCGGCAGAGTCAGAAACATGTGTTTCCAGAACAAATACCAGAATAGCCCCGCAGCAGAGGTAGCAAGGCAGCCCGGGCCTCACCAGCCACCCGGGCTAATTAAACTCTAATTGAGTTCCTTCTCCTTCCTCTGAAGTGTCACCGTGACGTTAAATTACAGGATTCAAACATCCAATTTCCCAAACTTAAATGTGATTTATTTTAATAGGACTCTGCACCAGGTCACTTTATCATGCACGGTGTCTGAGACCAGAGCTATTATTCACAGGGACTCTTAGCGAGCCAGAGAGTGTGGGGCTGGGAGAGGCCTGGAGTCAGGGGTGAGGATGGGGTGTGGGAGGGGCCTAGGGGGCAGGGGTGAGGATGGGGTGTGGGAGGGGCCTGGGGGTCAGGGGTGAGGATGGGGTGTGGGAGAGGCCTGGGGGTCAGCTCCTGGTCACCTCAACTTTCCTGTGTCTGGGCAGTCACACCCTGAGCCAGGAGCCTGTGGGTGGGCAGCTGGGTTTACCTGTGAACAGAAAAGGAGATTCCATCCTCCCCAGACCTCACATCAAGCTCGGGGTCCAGCGTAAAGCCTTCTTGCTGTAAGTCGTCTCCACTCTTAAAGGGAAGGTGTGTCTCAGGAGAACCTTGTGTTGGTCCTACCTCAGAGTCCCCGGGTTCTACTTAGCTGATGACCATTCCCCTAGAACAGCGGTCGGCAAACCTCCGGTGGGCAGAGGTGGCTGCAGGTGGGCACAGCCTTCCTGGGGCAGAATTTGCCTTGCTCTTTGCTGAGCAAAGTAACTAGCTCCTAACACAATGGGTGGAAGGACAGAAGCTCCTTTATTTCACATCTCCTGTTCCCAATTTTGGAGGGAAGTAGGGCCCCGTGTGTCGGGAGCCGGGCAGATTCCAGGGGTGCTAAAGGAGGCTCGGACCCCACGCTCTGGACCCTAGGCTGAGATAGACACTCGTCTTCCATCTGGGACATGCACGTGGGCAAACTGCAGCTGGGAGGCCCAGGAGGCTGGAGGGGCATGGTGTGCGCGGGCAGTGCTGCGGGTCCTGGCCAGGCAGGCTTCAGGGAGGAGGTGACATTTGAGCTGATCCTGGAAGGAGGAGGTTCTGAGTCTCTAGTAGTGTTTGACCAAGACGGGGAGAGTCTGTGGGGAAACTGCAGGGATGGGGGCTCAGATGGGAGAAGGGTCTTGGTAGCTCAGGGCAGGGACGCATGGGGGAGGCAGATGCGTGAGAGAGAAGCTGGTCAGGGCAGCAGGATGGGGAGGGGCCGGTGGGGCTGGGGCTGGAGGAATCCATGATCCGCCTGGAATCCATGATCCAACTGGAATCCATGATCTGCCTGCAATCCACAAGCCACTGCAGAAGGATCAGGCAATCTCCCTGGGATGGGCGAGGCTTCCAGAGGTGTAATATCCAAGCTGAGACCAGTTGGGGGGCTGGCCAGGCCAGGAGGAAAAGGGCAAGTCCAGAGGCCCAGGCCCTGCAGAGAGCGCTGGGAGAAGGACAGAAGAGGGACAGACAGACAGCTTTGACCCCTCAGGCTAGAGTGGAGGGTGAGAATGGACCGGGAGCTCATGCTCAGGCTCAGGTTGGGGCCAAAGCATGCAGCGAGCGCCTGGCAATCCTGCGGTCTCTAGGATCCAGGCAGGTCACAGGCAGGGGCTGGTGTCACCGGGATCTTGACTGGTAACCCTCCAGGCCCCAGCAGACTCACAGCTGCCTGAGCGGGGCCTGAGCTCCCCGCTGCATCAATGGCCCAGTGCATCACCCTTGGCTGCTCACCCTTGACCGTGCTGTCCTTCCGCCCGGACACAGAGGACGCTCCCAGAGAGCCCCCTCCCCGGGCTCATGCAGAGCCGGGCTCGCTCTGTGGGATCCGTTTTGCACTAGAGTCTGATATCACCCTGTGTTCATGGATGGCTGAGTCTAAAATACCCATTCCGAAGGCCACTGAGGGATGAAATTCCTTGTTACATTCATAGATTCTCTTGTCTCATTTCCCGCCGTGGAGGAGCAGAAAGCATTGGTATTTTTAGCTCAAGGCCTAGTCATTTTGCTAAACCTACCTGAGTAAGAAGGAAGGGCATTTGTGGGGGGAAGGGTAGGTTTGATAAAGACAGTCCCAGCCTGGAAGGGTCCCCAAAGGCAACCCCTCCCCAAACAAGGTCCTGTTTCAACCGCATTTGGAAGCTGAGAGCTGTCTCCCAGGCTGTCTCAGCAACTCCCAGCGATGCTGACTCTCACGAGGACTCTGGGCTTGAACCTCAGGTGGAGGTGATGGTGCACCTGGCCTAGCTGCCCAACCAGGAAGGAAATCGGGCTGGGTCTGGGTCCACAGGACCCGGCCCTGCACCCTCTCCCCATGGTCAGCAGGGCAAGTTCCTGGGGGGCTTTGTAAACTATTCCAACGCTTCCTAATTCTGGACTGAACCGCTTCTAGCTTCACTAGTGGTACCCGAGTCCTGGGTCTGTCGTGGTTCCCCATGCTCAGCAGGCCCTGCCTTCTCCCGACCCCTCCCTGCACCCTTCTCCGGCCTTCCTGGGCAGCTCAGAGGGCAGGGGCTGGGGGGGGGGGGAGTGTCCTCTGTTCCTCTTTACTACGGTGCAGTTGGCAGCCAACTAACCAGTGACACGGGGAGAAACTCAGATGTAAATAACCATTGTAGCAGAACAGGAGGACCATTCTTGACCCCACAGCCTGACAGTCACTCTCTCCCCAGGTTCCTGTTTAGTCTGGACAAACAACTGCAGGCTTCTCAGAGGCAGGCTGGCACTGATTCCGCGAACAGGTAAGGGCGGCTGTGACTGCATCACACACCCAGGCCTGCAGAGGAGCTGAGGCCTGGAGCACACGGGGGAGGACACACTCAGGCCTGCAGAGGAGCTGAGGCCTGGCGCACACGGGGGAGGACACACGGGGGTGTCTCCTGGGAAAACCGGAGGTGGTTGGACCAAAGTCAGCCGCCCCGCCTGCGTGCTCCAGAGAGGATCGGGCAGGAGAGCAGACTTCGGTTCCACGCGTCTGAATACAGGTGTGTTCCTCCTCGTCTCGTCTCATTGTCTCACACAACCCGGGCAAAGGTTTATGGATGTGCACGCCGAGGCCACAGGGGGCTGTGGGCTGAGTGTGTCACACAGAGGGGCCGTGCTGGAGTCTGATCCGCTGGAGGTCTGTGTGGACTCCAGGAGGCACTCTGCTGGAAGTGACAGGCTGAGGTCTGTCTGCTTCCCGCTGGGCGGCATCCTGTATCTGCTGTGATGGAAGCTGGAGCCGTGGGCCCACACACACTGATGAGGGGCTGGGTGTGGGCTGCCTCTACCTCCACCGGGGCCTCAGCACCGCCAGGACAGCTGTGCTATCGGGGGGCCCATTGTATAAAGGTGGGAGTTGAGGCCGGCGTGGAAGCAGAAAGCCTGGGCAGTGGGTACTCTGTGGTGGCGCTGGGAGTGGTCTGGATGGGAGGTCTCCTCCATGGTGTCTGGCAGGAGGCGGGTGGCAGGCTAATGCCTGAGGCGACTGCTGTGCTGTGGTCTGGGGACCTGGGAGTGGAAGGGGGACTCATGAACTAGGCCATGTGCAGGAGCGGAGTGCATCTCCCCCAGTGGGGATGAGAAGGCAGGGAGACCGAAGGCAGGGGACACAAAAGCAAGGGGACGCAGGTGCGTTATTGCTAGGACTTGGCTGGGGCATAGGGGGGGGGCTGCCTGAGGGAATGAGGTGGGAGCTGGGTTCTCACCAGGAGGCCTGGGCCAGGGCCTACCTGCACAGGGTGATGTTGAGGGCTGAGAGTGGACAAGTAGGAAAGTCAGTCCTCGGAGAAGCCAGCCCGTCCATGGTCCATGGGCTGGGCGGTGCCTCTCTGTGGGGTCCATCAGCCCCGGCTGTGGGGAGGGAGGAGGCCTAGCAGTAGACCGTGTTACCCACACCTGTCTGCTGGGTGTTTGGTTTCTCCCCCTGTCCCGCGGAGCTCCGTGTTGCTGACTCCTTTGTAGATGCTCAGCCCACTTCAGGTCTGGGCACCACATGGACTGGAGCTGATTAGTGCCTATCTGACCAAAAAGATAGGTATACGTTTGATTCATACATTTGAACGACCGGGTGGCTATTGTTGTGTTGGCTGTTGTTATTGTTTTTGTTATTATTTATTTGTTAGATTTGACAATCTAAGGGAAAAGGTCAGTGTCCCTGACGAAATAGTCAGGTTTTGCATGTTTTAAAAATTCTTACTGCACCCGGGTTGGAGTCGCTGAGATAGATTGGTACAGGAATTACAGGAATTGTTGCCAGTGGAGGCAAAGCTAGCCTTTTGATTCTTTCTGGATAAGATGCAGAATTAAATTAGAAGCTCATGGCCATGTTTTATTTTGCCCGATTCCTGGTCTATTGTAGAGGAGCTTTGTGCATGTAGCTGAAGCCATTGTCGATTGGTTGTGTACGTGTCCTTTATTTTTTTCCCCTACTGAGGGAATTATGAGAACTCAGGTCTTATTCTAAGACTTTGAAAAAGGTGGATGAGCAAAATATCATGTGTTGAACGACCGGGAGAATGAATGGGTGCGAGAACTGACAGGAAGGGGCTGAGCTTGCCGCTTGTAGCTGCTCATCTGCCCGCCTCCCGTTCCTGAGGCTGTTCATGCTGGTGCCTGGGGCTGCTTCTCTCTCCTCTGACAGCACCTTCGCTCTTCCTTTAAATGAAACGAGCGCTCAGGATGAGTGAGTTTGGTCTATTTGAGCCTTAAAGTTAGTAGTTGGCAAGAAAAGTCAGTGTGTGCCCTAGCCAGTTTGGTTCAGTGGCTAGAGCCTTGATCCGCCGACTGGAGTTCCAGATTTGATTCTGTTCAAGAGCACGTACCTCAGTTGCAGGCTCGGTCCACAGCCCAGGTCAGGTGCATGTGAGAGGCAACCAATTGACGTGTCCCTCTCACATCGATGTTTCTCTCTGTGTGTCACTCACTTTCGCTTCCACTCTACAAATCAATGAAGAAATAGCCTCTGGTGAGGATTAACACACACACACACACACCCAAAAAAACAACAAAAAGTCAGTTTGTTATAGAGTCTCATTTTGTCTCCAGCAAGGTCAAGAAAATATCTTTCAGTTTATGAATCCAGTCGCGGCCTCTAAACATTCCCATGTCAGTGAAAGGAGTGGAACCAGGTTGAAAAGGCAAAACCGTTTTTGAATTGCATCCCTTTTTAAAAATTGAGATGTCATTGACATGCTAACCTTATATTAGCTTTAGGGGGTATGACATAATGCTTTGATATTTGTATATATTGCTAAATGGTCTCCACAGCAAGTCTAGTTAAAATTTTGTCCTGGCTGAATGGTTCAGCATCGTCCCAAACATCAAAAGGCTGCAGGTTTGCTTCCTGGTCAGGTTCGATGCCTAGGTGGCGGTTCAATGACTGGAAATTTGATAGGGATGGCGTTGAATCTGGAGACAGCTCTGGGTAGTATGAACATTTTAACAATGTTACATCTTCCCATTCAGGAGCATCAAATATCTTTCCATTTACATTATTTGTGTCCTCAATTTTTAAAAAAAATCAATATCTCATTGTTTTCAGTGCACGGGTCTATCACCTACTTAAATTTATTCGTATACATTTTATTATTTTTAATGCAATTGTACATGAGCTTGCTTTCTTTGTTTCTCTTTCCGATAATTTGTTATTAATGTATAGAGATGGCAGCAAACAGTTGTGTGTTGGGTTTTGTATTTTGCAGCTTTACTGAATTTGTGTATTAGTTCCAACAGTGTTTTTGATGTATTTTTAAAAAGAGTTTTCTATTCATAATATCATGTCACCTGCAAATAGTGACAGTTTTACTTCGCCCTTTCCAATTTGGATACTTTTCGTTTCTTTTTCTTACCTAACTAAAGGCCCGTTGCATGAAGATTTGTGGGCCTAGTGACCGTGAGGCAGCCACCTCCCCTCTCGCTGGACTTCCAAGGGGAGCAGTTCCCTTGGGGTCAGGAAACCCGGATTTGCTGAGATGCGCTCTTTCTAGCTATGTGACCTCCCTCATCTCCTTATTTCAAAGGGGGGGATTTAAAACCCAACCATTTGGGGAGGCATTCGTGAGGGGGGCTCTTAGCTCAATGGGGGCAGGCGGGTGCCATTCCCAGAGGGAGCCCACGATGGGAACAATGGTAACTGAAGGGTGCTTGCTGGAAATTGGGGTCCTCCAGTGCTTTTCCTGTACAGAGCTTGGCCATTTCGGAAAGGAAACTCCTAACAAAACCTGGCTCCATCCATGCACAGCTCCATCCATGCATGGCTCCATCCATGCACGGCTCCATCCATGCCCCCTCTGCATTCCGGCTCAGCTCACCTCGCCGTGAGTGTGCAGGGCTGGTGGCATGGACAAAGCCCATGCCGTCTGATTTCCTCCAGAGCCTATCCATTTCCCCGACACAAATCCTTCTGTTTCCTCTCAGTGTCCATCCGCCCTTCTCCTACATCTCAAGGTAGGAGAGCCGGGCACCTAACGGGAGAGCCCCTTTCAGCTCCCGGCACCTAGAATGTTCCAGTCGTAACCTCTCGGTGCGCCTCTACAGTGGCTGGTCACCCTTAGACACGATGTCCTCTTCCCCCGTGAGGACTAGATGTGACTCCCCACCCGAAAACCCTCTGCTGGTCCTCTCCGTGTCTTGTGTAGGAAGGGGATGCTATAAAACACCGTGGGGGAGGCAGGTAAGCCACCTGCGGAGCGCCCACCCTGCTGGGGTCTACGGAGGCAGGAGGCAGCACCTCAGGTGCCTCGTCCTCATTGCATTTAAGCGCTGCTCTCCACCCGGAATCCACTGTGGGGAGCTCAGTATCTTAAGAGGCTTCAGTACCAGCTGAGTGAATTCATGTCGCCTGGAAAGGTGCTTTAAGAATCGATGCTTTCGGAAGAATTGTCTCCTAGGTGCTCGCAGAACTCCATGATTCCATCTTGCTCTCTTGTCCCTGTGGCTGTGGAGGCAGCCCCTCCACTCTCTCTCCTCAGCATCCACCACCAGGGACCCTTCTCTCGTCCACACGGAGCCTCTCCTGCTCCTGAGTGTTCAAGGTCCTCTCCTGAGTGGGAAGACCTACTCAGCTCATCTCTCAGGACCCGTCGGTTCCGTAGCTGCCTCAGGCCTACACTCTTCCCGGATCCCCTAATGCGGGCATGTGCTCCCTCCTTCCCCAGACACCCTCCAGTTCTTTCGTTGTGACTCCACACCCCACATGGCACGTGGGTGTTCACGTGTCTACCTCTTGTGTTGGGCAGGTCAGGGGTAGCAGTGAGGGATGCATGTAATTCACCTTCCATCAGAGGCACCTGCCTGACAGTGCCCGGGATGTATCTGATACCCATTGGGACTCCGATTTAGAAAAGGAATGAGCCCTGGCTGATTTGCTCAGTGGTTAAAGCGTTGGCTGGTGGACCGAAGGGTCACAAGTTTGATTCCTGGTCAAGGGCAGGTACCTCTGATTCAGGCTCGATCCCCGACTCTGGTCGGGCTTGTGTGGGAGGCAACTAGTCGATGTGTCTCTCTCAATACTTTCCCAATTTCTCCCTTCCCTTCACTGCTAAAACAAAAACAAAAACAAAAAAACAACAACAAAAAAACAAACAAAAACCAAACAAACAAACAAAAAAAAAACAATGGGAAAAATAGCCTTGGGTGAAGATTAAAAAAAAATGAGTGGGAAGTCAGACATGCTAAAGCTGGAATAGACTGTGGCGGGGGGGGGGGAGCTGTGGCTGAGATAAAAGGTGGAGAGGAAAGGGAACCCCTCTCTTTTACATGGGATCCAGAGCTGGATCTATCCCTCAGCCAGGCAGCAGCATCTTACTCGTGCAGGGAGTGTTCTCTGTAGGGCAGGACCTCAGAGGCTCTGTCCTGTGGGAAGTGAGGGGCATGAAAGTGGCCGCTCCCCCAGGACCCGCTGGCAGCAGAGGGAAGCAGGCTGGAGGCTGCCTCACATGCTGCCTCCAGCCTCCTCCGTAGCTGTGCTAGACTAAGTCCTAGGAACGTGCATGCTTGGCTGGGACCACAAGGTGACAGCCCCTGGACCATCATGTCATAAAGATCGTGATGGGACTGACTGGTCACCCTTCCAACTCCCAATCCTTTGCCCAGGCTCACAAGCCCTTCTCTGCACCACGGCCTCCTGCTGCGGAGGGATTACCCACGGCCTGAGTGCTGCCTGGAAGGTCCACCCCTCATTTCATCTAGCAAATGAAAGTATGAGGCACCCGGTTAAATATGAATTTCAGATAACTGACATGTTTTTAAAATTCTTTTTAAAAATATATATTTTATTGATTTTTTACAGAGAGGAAGGGAGAGGGAGAGAGTCAGAAACATCGATGAGAGAGAAACATCCATCAGTTGCCTCCTGCACACCTCCTACAGGGCATGTGCCCTCAACCAAGGTACATGCCCTTGACCGGAAATGAACCTGGGACCTTTCAGTCCCCAGGTAGACGCTCTATCCACTGAGCAAAACCGGTTAGGGCTAACTGACATGTTGTTAGTCTGAATATGTTCCAGGCAATATTTGAGCACCCCGTGCAACCATCTTGAGGTCTCTTCCTCCAGAAACATCTAAGCTCTCCAGTGTTTGCCTGGGACATGCCCATTCTGGGAGCAGAGCCACACAGCCTATGTGGTCTTCCTGGGGCTCAGACACATTGGATAGTGATAGATTTATGTTCACTAGACATGCCTGCTCCTGTCTTGAAAGGCTGTTTGGTCCTCAAGGGCCATGGTTTTATGTGTGTGTTCTTTCCCCCTCTGAGTATTCTCCTCTTGATCCAGCCTCAGGGACATTGGCCATGTTAATAGAGGTCACAGACTTTCTCTCTGACCCAGAGGAGGGCTGGGAGGAGCTTTGAGGGAGTGGACAAACATGTAGAGCATCCATGACAGCGTGCTGGAGTGTGGTCGGTTCCTCCTTCACTGCCTGGCCTAGGAGATGGACTGCAGCTCAGGGCCCCTCTGCGCAGTCATTACTGGTTGCCTAGGACTGTTGGGAGAACTTTAAAAAGGTGAGACATGCAAAAGGCGCAGCTACCTTGGAAGATTGTCTTTAAAACAACTCTTTACAACACAATCTGGCAATTGTACTCCTTGCTATTTACCCAAAGGAGTTGAAAACTTACATTCACACAAAAACATTTGCGCTCAGATGTTTAGAGCAGCTCCCTTTGTCATCACCAAAACTTAGAAGCAACGGAGATGTCCTTCTGCAGATGAATGGATAAATAAACTAGGCCATCAGACAATGGAATATTATTCGGTGCTGAAATGAAATGAGCTATGAAGCCATGAAAAGGCATGGGGGAAACTTAAATGTGTTTTAGTAAATGAAAGAAGCCAATCTGAATAGGCTACATCCTGGATGAGTCCAATTATCTGACATTCTGGGAGAGACAAATGGGGGTGAGGGGCGGGGGCAGTAAAGACTAGTGGCTCCCAGGGGCCGGGACGGGGAGGATGACTAGGCAGAGCGTAGAGGATTGTTGTTAAGGCAGTGGGGATATTCCATGTGATTCTATAAAGATGCATACATGTCCTTATACATTTTTGTTTCAAATGCATAGAATGTCTAAAACCAAGACTGAATCCCGGTGTTAACTATGGTCTTTGGGTAATTACGGTGTTTCAATTGTAGGTTTATCATTTTTAATCAATGTTCAACTCTGGGCATCGGGGGAGTGTTGATAATGGGGAAGTGAGGCATCTATGGGGTCAGGGAATATATAGGAAATCTCTGTCCTTGACCCTTCATTTTATCTAAAATTTAATAAACCTACAACTGTTTGAAATACTGAAAGAAAAGAGGTGAAAGATGGAGTGATGACAACAGTGCTAGGACCGTTAGTGTTTTCTGCATGGTAACTGCTTCCCACTCATTCATTGGGGCAATGGCCCTGATGGACTGTCCCAGACTTCTCTCTGCCACTCTTGCTATATTGACTTCTGGGTCTTCAGCAGGGTAATGGCGGCCATGTTTTGAAGAAAGATGAACTGACTGGGTGCCAGGAAGCCTGGATTTCTTCCAGCTTCCCACGGCTTGCGATACAATAAAAATCAGAAAAACAGATGAAAGCCAGGGAACACGGGCACTTAAATGAAGTGAGTGGCAATGACGATGATGATGATGATGATGATAGTGATGCTGGTGGTAATGGTAATAAACACTTGAATAGTCTTCATCAGTTCTCAGGGTCTTTGGGGAAGAGCTATACCTGATAGTGAGACATGAAGCTGTTGACTTCATTTTGTTAATGAACCTGTTTGGAGCACCAACATTGTGCTGGATTCTAGGCATATGGATGTAAATAGGAATCAGTGTTGGATCCCAAGGTCTGATAAACCCACCAAGGCTAAGCCATTCATTAAGAGCTAAGGAAATATAACAAAGTGAGGTAGGGGGTGGCATCAATTCCAACAATGTGCATGAGGCTAGGGGGAGGAATTCAGCAGGGACTTTTCATGGGCCTGGCTCCCTACACGTGATCAGAGTATTATAGAAGGGAACTGAGCACATGAGAAGTGGCAAAAGAAATCATTATCTTTAGGGTTTCACTAGACCCTTCAGAATCTTTTACATTACTCTAACAATCTGAGCAGGCTGCTGATTTTTTTGTAGTATTTCGTTAAGTCAAATATAACTTCTTCTCTGTCAGGATTTGGGGTCTAGGTGGTTGCTAAGTCCTTGGGCCACTCTTTCTAGCCAATCAAATCCAAATTCGGTAGAGCTTCCTAATAAAATTTATGGAAGAATTTGAGAAATACAATAAATTTTGAAGACTTATTTGCATTCACCCCAGAGTCCAAAATTAAGTTTTTAATAATTCAGCACACTTTGATTCACTCTAAAAAGTTCATCAATACAAAATGGAGGAATGCTGACCACATAAACCACACTGAACAGATTTAAACCCAGGGACTATCACATGGCATTAGAGTAAAAAGAAGCAGAGGACACTTCTGTAGACCGGCCTCTCTCTCTTGTCTTCCGGGAGAAGGGAGTATATCTGCTCAGAGAGGCTGTGCAAAGAGCTTTACCCAAGAATCTCTGTCCTACCATGGAAACTCTCCTAGGCAGGAGTTTGGGGCAGCTTAAGGGACCATGTTTAAGGAAATAAGGGCAAATGACAAGTCCAGCTCCCGATTCCTGCATTTGAAGAATTAGGTAATTGTCTTTCTTCAAGAGACTCTTTTTGCTTAAAATTACATATACTTTCTGGAATAAGCATTCTGGAATTTTTCATCTAGCAAAAACCATCCCAAATCTTCACGGCTTAAAAATAAAACCTTTTATTGGTCTTAAAATTTCTGTGGGTTGGCTGATCTCTCACCTGATTTTTTTTTTTTTTTTTTTTGAGCCCACATATACCTCTATCATTAGCTGTTTTGTTGGCTGATGACTGGCGGTTCTAGGATGGCCTCACTCAATTGTCTCACACTTAACAGAATGTCAACCAGGGTGCTTTGGTTTTCTTATAAGGCTTCTCTCATCCTCCAGTTGGCTAGGTTGGGCTTGCTCACCAGGTATATGCAGGTTTTGGTCAAACTAGGGGTGTTAGTATAAAACCAGGAGCTTTTGACTTGGGATATTTTAATAT
The DNA here is from genome assembly GCF_964339955.1 of Pipistrellus hanaki. Taxonomy (NCBI): domain Eukaryota; kingdom Metazoa; phylum Chordata; class Mammalia; order Chiroptera; family Vespertilionidae; genus Pipistrellus; species Pipistrellus hanaki. The sequence continues at coordinate 9,923,373 of NC_140517.1, read as the reverse complement.
TGGGGTGTCTACTAGACCTCCAAGGAGAAATATAGAACATGCACTTGGATATAGGAGTCAAGATCACGAGCAAGGTCTGGGCTAAGGATATAGACTCTGTGGAGGTCATCTGCAAAGATATCATTTAAAGCCATGAGACTAGATGAACTCAACATGGGAGTGTGAGTAGAAAATAAATCTGAGAAATAAGTCCCGTGGCTCCCTAATATTTAGATGTTGAGGTGGTGAGAATAAAAACAACAGGTAAAGAGAATAAGAACAAGAAGACAATGACCTAGGACAGTGGTCGGCAAACTGTGGCTCGTGAGCCACGTGCGGTTCTTTGGCCTCTTGAGTGTGGCTCTTCCACAAAATACCACGGCCTGGGCAAGTCTATTTTGAAGAAATGCTATTAGAAGAAGTTTAAATTTAAAAAATGTGGCTCTCAAAAGAAATTTCAATCATTGTACTGTTGATATTTGGCTCCGTTGACTAATGAGTTTGCTGATCACTGACCTAGGAGAAAACCCAACAGAGTGTTGAAAGAAGGAGAGAGTCAATTGCTACCAGCAGATCAAGTAAGAGGACTAGGAGTGACCAGTACATTTAGCAATGTGAAGGTCATTGGTGATTTTGACGAGGAGAGTGGTGATGAAAGCCTATTGGAATGATTTCTGGAAAGAATGGGAAGAAAGAATTTGAAAGGTAATTGACAGTTTTTCCTCCAGTATTTTACTTTGAAAAATTTCAAATATGCAGAAAGGTTGCAAGATGTGCTGAGTGGATAGCCCCCACCAAGGTTCCATAACAGATGTGCCTTCTCACTTCTCTCCATCTAGACAATATTCTATCCATTTAGTAATCCATCATTTTTATATTAAAGAAATAGAGAAATGGGGTGGAATTAGAGTGAGATGGGCTGAAGGAATCTCTTTTCTCTCTCTCTCTCTCTCTCTCTCTCTCTCTCTCTCTCTCTCTCTGTCTCTGCATGCGTGCGTGCGTGCGTGTGTGTGTGTGTGTGTGTGTGTGTGTGTATGTATGTATGAATGATTTTACATGGACAGTATGTGTTTATGTGCTGATTGAGGAAGATCAGCAAAGGCATGGTTGATGATGCTGGGTGAGTTAATATTTCAAATAATGTCTTTGGGTAGAAGAGGGAGTATGGGCTTTGGTACATCAGCAGAGGAACTGGCCTCAAATAGCTTACTCATGGTAAAGGAAGAGAGGGTGGAAAACGTGGGCAGTGGGATCCAGGAGAATGTGTATCAGGGTATTACATGTGCTGTGAAAGGAGCGCCTGGACCCAGCACCTCAGTCCTCACTGTGGATGTGCCTCTGTTTCCAGCTGAGAAGGTGAGGAGAGCAGCATAACCAACCGCTGGGGTCTTCTGGGAGCTCAGCAGTGAAATGAGCATCATTATGGATATCATATGCACACTACAGGGAGCTGGGGAGACTCTGCACTGGGGATGTAGGTTTTATTGGGATTTTTTATTATCCACACAAGAATGGCTTTGCAGGCTGTTGCAGCTCTGCCTCCCACTGTGTATAACACCTTCTCTCTGGAGATTCTCAGATACTGATGAACAGCCTGGGACTTCACAGACTTTCACTGTCCCCGTTAAGGTCCCCTAACATTTGGCGGATGGACCAACATTGTACTGGAGGTCAAGGCGCCTAGGGGTGTCCCAGAGGACTTGAGTTTATCCTGCCTTGTGGTGGCGACTGTTCCCTGCAGCGGAGGGCAGCGGTATTGGGCAATACCATTCCCTCATTCCCTCTGTCTGCCCTCCTCTTTGTCTTGGGTCAGTAGAGCAGAGTTGATGGCCTGCCACTTGCTGTCTATGTTTGGCTCCTGTGTATTATAGTGAGTGTGGCATTTTATGCCAGAGTTCCTTTGTTCTTTCTGCAGCTTTGCGTGCCGCCTTCCTTATGCTTGTAGTTATTTGTGTCTGCAGAGAAGATAGGTGGGTGACCTGACAAGTAACCACATGGAGCAAAGAAAGTCTGGCTAAAAAAGTACAGTAGCTATAGTTAGCACTGCTTAATGAGAATGCGCTATCTTGACTTCACTTTCCCTTTCCTTATGGTGAGGATTTTTTTTAAAAAATATTTTTTTATTGGCTCCAGAGAGGAAAGGTGAGGGCGAGAGAGAATCATTGATTGGCTGCCTCCTGCACACCCCCTAATGGGGATGGAGCCCACAATTCGGGCATGTGCCCTGACCTGTAATCAAACAGTAATGTCCTGGTTCATAGGTTGGCATTCAACCCCTGAGCCACCCAGGCTGGGTAATGGTGAGGTTTTGAATTAAAACCCAAACACTTCATGTTTACATTTACTGTCATGGAGGAGCAACAGGATTGGGATTGGGGGCAGGAAAGGGGGACATTGGGTTGAAACTAAGATCCTCTTACCTTGGGCAAGGTACTATACCACTTAACCTTAGTTTCCTCTTCAGAAATCTCAGGTAGTAATAATTTTCTCATAAGGGTGCTGAAAGGATTGAGAGAGGTCATTATGTGAAAAATCCCAGTATAGTGCCTGGAGAAATAATGTTTATTAGATATTAATATAATGGATGGATGAGCACTCTACCCGAAATGATGAGTGGATACTAAGTGGTTGTGGTGTCCCAGACTTAGTATGCTGTGGTCTTCGTGGGCTGAATTAAGCCAACAGATTAAAGGGTTGCAGATTCTGATCGCTTCTCTGAAAGTTCACTCTTCTCAAGAATTTATACATGTTCTGGAAGCCCAGTGTGCTAAATCACACGGCCCTGCCCATCCACGCTGATCTTTGGTCTTTATGGCGGTATGGCCACTGGGCTTTTATATTATAGACGATAAACTCCCAGCCTTGGATTTCCAACTTGTTTCAATAAAATAGCATTTTATTCTATTTCACTTTAAGATCATTCACTAATTCTCTGGTGAGTCTGACAGGGAAAATGCAAGACACCCGGTTAAATTTTAATTTTAGGTTCACAAAAAAAAATTATTTTAGTATGAGTATGTCCCACGTCATATTTGGGAAATACTTATACTTACAAAATCATTGTTTAACTGATTTACAATTTAACTGGGAATCCTGTGTTTGAATTTGTTAAATCTGGCAACCTCAGACCCTGGGAAATACAATATCTGATTGCATTCCAAAGGCAGCACATCTTGATCATAAAGTTTGAGGTGCATGGGCATGACAAAAGGTCACGATGACCTTGAGAGAAATAGGATTTTCCTGCCTCAGAAATCTAATGGAGGGTTAGCTATCAGCTTTTTGCCCTCCATTCCTTCTCCCACATCCGAGTTCATCTCCTTTACAATAACCTTCCTTTTCTTCTTTTGCCTTCAAATAGGTAATAATATTCTTAGTGGTTATTTATCCCATTAGGCGGCCCAAAATGATTTCTGTTCCATTTATTCTTGTATCGCTCTGCTAGGCAGAGGGATACGGGAATGAATAAAACCAATATGGTATCTGACCAAGAGTACCTTATTACCTGGTGAAAGGCTAAGGAGAAATACAGAGATATTTTTTTTTTGGCTTTTATTACTCTGTGTTTCATATTACACATCTGGTAATGAAGTAATTGAATGTAATTCAAAAGATTACTTTGAGAAAATATATGTCCATGTCTGTGTCTGTCTCTATCTCTATATCTATCTACAGTTGACCTTTGAACAACACTGGTTTGAACTGTGTGGGTCCATTTATATGTGGATTTTTTTTTTTTCCAATGAATGACTGTGCTGTTTTTCATTGCAATTGAGAGTCCTTGGATATGGAGGGCTGACTGGATATCTGGGTCTATTTTATATTTGAGCCTCTTTGGATTTTGGCATCTGGAGGGGGTCCTGGAACCAATCAGTTCTGAATACCCGAGGGACAACTTAAGTTTTGGGGGTATCAAAACAGATTTTTGACTCTGTGGGGACTTGTGTCCCTAATGTCCACATTGTTTACAGGTGAACTGGGTATCTATTTGCGTGTGTGTGTGTGTGTGTGTGTGTGTGTGTGTGAAGCCAACTGATAAACACGCAATTTTCTAAGTCAATACTTAGTTCCTTTCTCTATCTTTGTGTTAGGAAACTATAGTTGTTTGAGCTATTCTTTCTTTCTCTTTCGTCAGGAGAGGGGTAATGCTTAGACTAGAACTATGAACACATGGGTTTTCCTTTCTCAAAAAATAACTTTCTAGAATATATATCCTTGACAGATAGCCTAAGATCTCAATCAGACTCCAGCCAATACTGAGGTATCCACTTTGCAGAGGGCCCTTGAAAACAGGGTGCTAATGATCCGATGGCATCTCTCCACCTTCCCCGGGGAGTCCCTGGAGCCTCACAGTGTAGGGGGAAGGTGGTGAGGAGATCTTACAAGTACTGTTTTCTTTCTTGGGACACAATGATGTGTGAGTCTAGGTTGAAAGAATACTCTGCAGATGACATCAAGACCCAGGGAATGTGTACCAACATTAGACTCCCTGCTCCTCGGGAGGGTGACTTTGATACTCAGAAGGATGGCGAAGGAGTTCATAACATCTTCTATCACACATTAATTGGGGCTCCTTGCCTTTTCAAGGAGGTCAAAGTCATTCCCCAGGTACATGTCTTCAACATGAGACTGGTCTGAAATACAAACCATAGGGTAAGATAACAGTTTCATTGAGAATGTAAATACCCAGGTCACAGAATACACAAAATGAAGACTTACTTGTGCTCTCCCCATTTCATATGCATCATGTGTCACTGGGAGGTGCCAATTCAATTGTAAATTGTGAGGAGTATATGCATTACAGTTGCTATGGGGACATTGATTGTTGTTGTTAGGGTATGTTGAAATCATTTGCTTGTCTCAGAGATTGTGGACATATGACCAGGGCTGCCATGACGCCATGGTGAGATTGGGGGGGGTGGGTGTTGGGGAGAGTCTTTGGAAGAGCAGCATAGAGGAACACGGTCAGACATTCACCTAGAGCTATGGGTGCCTTGCCTTCCCTTCATCCATCTGAGGATTTAAATCCTGAATTGCCCAGGCCTTCCAGAAACTGGTAGTGAAAATAGATTTATTAACTTGAGCACGTCTGTTTTCAATCTACTCAATCCAGACAACGGCTCAGTTCTGCATCATTTTTTTCACATCATGAGAACATCTTTGAAAGCTTAGGTTGGTACCTCTTCGCAATCCCAGGCAGAATCGCTAGAGATCCAAGGTATTACAAGCTAGATTGCTGCAAGAAGCACTAGTGCATGCGTTGAGTAGCAGAAGGAACCCAGCCATAATTCAAACACAGGATGGAAGGCCATTTCATAGGATTTAAGAATCTAGTAATTTCTCAGACCACAAGGTATTCTTAGATGTCAAGCAGAGTAAATAAATGAAAAATTAAGTCCATAAAAGACACTATATGGTGAAATTTTAGTCACTAAAGAAATTCCAAAAACTTGAGGCACAGTGGGGGGTGGGTAGACTGGTTACTGAGGGAGGAAGGTGGACCAGGAGACACCAGATTCTCAGCAGTAGCAGCGAATGCCTCGAATCATTAAACCATGTTTTCTAATGTCAGGCAGACGATTAGCCTTGAATCTGATGGCAGAACCCAATAAAGTTTAATTCAAGTTTGAGTATAAAAATCAATAAATTTTCTGAAATGCACAGATTCCTTGAAAAAAATTATAAGCAACAACAAAAATAAATCCAAGAAAGAAGTAAAATACACAATTATGAGAAAATCTACCAGGAAAAAAACCTTTGTTCTTAAATTTAAATTTGTTGATTTTTTAAAAAATCTTCAGCCAAGGGCATGCTTATTGACTTTAGAGAGAGGGGAAAGGGGGGAGAGAAAGAAAGATTGATGTTAGAGAGATAACTTGATTGGTTGCTTCCCCATACCCTCTCCAGCTGGGGAATCGAACCCATAACCTAGGTAGGTGCCCTGACTGGGAATCCAACCCACAGCCTTTTGGTGAATGAGACAATGTTCCAACCAACTGAGCAATACCAGCCAGGGCTAAATGTGTTGATTTTTGAAAAAATTAATTTTCTAATTAAAATATTTCAGCTGGTTCCAAATGCAGTATGCTAGGGATGCAAAAAGGAGGCAGATGGAATTGAAAGCATGCTGAGACTCTTGTTATGTGGAGAAGATAGATGCTGATGATTCTAAAATCGTTCAGAATAATCCATGATCAAATATGTTTATCAAAAGCATAAGGGAACAATTAGTAAAATAGATCTAGCGTACACGCCCCTAAACCACTGTTCATTCTGGTCCGGGAAAGCAGAACAGAGGAACCGGAATCAGTCCACCAGAAGTGAGAGAAAGAACAAAGGATAATTAAGGAAATGACCCAAAAGAGCAGCAAATAGAGAGTGAACGAACTCCTTCGTGGTATTGTAATTATGAATATACTAGAGCATACATAAGGCCAAGTATATTAGAAATTATAATACTTTCACTTGTGAAGAGGGTGATTCTCAGGTGGAGAGAGAAATTTGCCAGAGAAAAGCTAAATCCAAATAGTAATAGGAAGTTGTTGACAAAGGACTACAGATGCTTTCAGAGAGCAGTGAAGAGAGTGTGTCTAGGGGAGGGACAGACAGAGGGTAGGACCACCTACAGGTTATGCAGGGCTCTTTGGGGAGTAGCTTGGAATTTTTCCTGAATGGAAGTGAGCAATAATGTCCAGAACTTAGTGGTTCATGAGATTCACATGAGAAAGAATACTATGGCTTTTGGGAAAGTTTGGGGGGGAAAGGCCAAGCCTGTGGTGAGAGAACACTTAGGAGATGTTGAAGGACTTCCTGCAGCTAACACCTGTTGAATGAGTGGGGTGGAGGAAAGGTGGTAGGTGAAGTAATTTTAAAGAGATAGACTCAATGAGACTAAAGATGAAGGGAGGACATGAAAGATGGAACACTTCAGGTTTCTGAAGTGAATGGCTGGGTGGCATCCCTCACCATTATGGGAACGTGGACAGGGAGGAAGATGTAGTTGGGGAAGAGACTATCAGCTTGGGTCTTGGTCCTATGGGTTGTTCATTGATGACTGGACCTCAGGATACAGATTTTGATAGGATGTATAAGTCTTGGAGCCACTGTCTCACTGGTGGAAGGAATCAACATGAATTCATAAATAGAGCTGGACTTGCTTATATAAAGTATAGTACTATACTTTTTAAGTAGGTTTTTATTGATTATTTATAGATAGAGGAAGGGAAAGGGATAGAGAGAGAGAAACATTGAATGGCTGCCTCCTGTACCCACCCTCCCACAACTGGGGATCAAGTCTACAAACTGGGCATGTGCCCTGACTGGGAATCGAACCAGTGACCTCTTGGTTCATGGGTCAATACTCAACCACTGAGCAACACCTGCTAGGCTGAAGTACTATTCTTTAGATCCATCGTGTGAGAAGATGAAACCCTGACACGACTCCTCTCTTTTTGCATTTAGTAGAGAGAAAACAAAATGAAAATGTTCATGTCTCCTAAAATCCAATAAGGAATGTTGACAAGCACACTAATCAAAGATCAGTGCCTTCTTCATCTCTCTGGATTCTTGGGCCTGCGCAGTCATGGGAAAGGTGCAGGTGAAAAAGGATTGTGCTGGATGCCTTATGGCATTAAATGAATCCCTGATATGACACATTTAGGGAAAGGAAGAACCCCCTGGTTGCTCTCTGAAGAAAAGCAGTCCCTCAAGTGAAATGGTTGCTAATTAGTCTCATCCCAGTCATGAGTTGAATGGGGTAATTGAATTCATAGATCACAAATGTCATGCCGTTTTCTGAGCTTTCCCCAGCAAAAACCCATGTACAGAATGAAGATCCCCACAGTGGAAGTGGGGGTGTGTCACAGTGTGGTCTGTTGGAAATTTTCAAGACCATTGATGGGATAGAAAGCCCAAAGGGTGGAGAAGTTGCTCACTGACATTCCTTAGGCTGCTGAGGAATGTCCTAGATTCTCCCTCGTTCTCAGAGATGGAAAATATGTATATCTGCATGGCTCTCCAGATTCCAAATCTAGTTAACTTCCCAGACCCAACTTCCCAGAATGGAGTGGAGCCACAGCTGGGAGGAGTAGAGTGGCTCCAGGTTACTCTTCTTTCCCGAGAGGCTGAGCTCAGTGTGCTCTGTGCTTCCCTTGCACCACACAGTACAATTCTGGGGTCTGTGTTGGATTTGTCAAATGTCTGTGTCCTTGATACCTAGCAAAGTGCCAGGCATCTAAGAGGTCTTTGGTAGATTCTTATGGCACAAGGGAATGTGGCTGTGGTGCTGCCACCTTTGAGGGTGTGACAGTCAATTAGCATACTTCCTCCTTATTGGATGTGGGCGTTTCCACCTTTTGTGATGGTGTGAGGGTCAATTAGCATATTTTCTCTTTATTAGATAGGATGCTTTAGAAATTAAGATATGTCCCTGAAAGAACTCAGAATTTTGGGATCTCCTGTATAGTGTTAAGTCATCTATTTAAATAATCAGTTAATGAGTAGGAATGAAGGCAGTTGTCAATGGTAATAACTAAGTTCCATTGAAGAAGTAGGAAGGTATGAAGATCCAGTTAGTGAACAGTGACCTGAATTCTATCTCTATTTTCTTTGAGAAAAATAACTTATTCCCAGTGATTTCATTGTCCAGAGGGCCACAGGGATGGGTCATCTTGAATCTTTGCATGAGAACTATGTGGGCCCCAAAGGAAGAGAATGGGCGCATTAGCCTCTTTCAATGTGAATGGCTGGGCATAAGGAGGGAGAATCTTTGAGAGAGCAGCTAAGGTTGTGTCCTTGCTTGGGCCCAGGTCAGAGGGAATCGCAGCCTCTCAGCACTGTGTGCAGAGGTCTTCCAGGAGGCAGTGAAGGAAAGCATGTTGTGTGATGGACTGAAAATATCTTCAATGGGGAAGGCTAATCCTTGCATCCCAACTTGACCTTGTGCTAGCTCTTTTGACCTTGGATAAGTAACTCTCCTTGCTGGCTCGCTCTCTGCTCATTTCCACAATGGGGACCATAATACTGGCACGCATGGCCGTAGGGAGAATTCTGCGGGCTAACCTCCACACAATGGCCACAGTGTAGGTCTCCCGCCCCCACCTCCTCTCCTGGACGGGGTCTGTGGCTGACAAGTATAAATAAGGGAGCACAGCGCTTACTCCGGTGGAGCCCAGAGAGCTCCTCCAAGGTACCCATGATTGACACCCTCTGCTCCTCCCAGGACTGCCTGCCAGGGGACGGGTGGGATTCTGGGGCTTGTGCGGTTTTAACTTAGTGCACAACCAGCAGAAACCCTTTTCAAAAACGATTACCATGGACTTATTATTCCGCAGGCTGGGGTGACCTGGTACACCGGGTCCTGTTTGCATTGGAAAATAACATACAAGGAAGCATATGAAACACATGCTTGTTAAACACGGAATCCCACACGCCCTGCCCGGGAAAGGATGCTGTCCACCGGGACCAGCCTGGGACAAAGGAGGGGATGGCTGCTGGCCCTCTCCCGGGTCAGAGCCCAGCCTCGCCGTGTGCCTCCCGCGGCCGCCACTGGGAGAAGCAATTTGTCAACTTTATACCTTTCTGCTTTCTGGTCTGGTGACTTAATAGGATTCGACCGTCCCTGGGTTCCATTTCAGTTGGGTCAGACACTGCACTTCAAATTAAAAACTGAACTCTGAGACGGCTGAGGGGCTGGGTAGGGATGTGGGCAACTGACCTCGGAGGGCTGGGGCTTCTGCCACCCTGTGAGCATGGGATAAGTGCCTGGGTTCTGGCTCCTGCCTGCCTGCCCAAGGGGTAGCTTTCCCACAGCCCTCCTGCCCTCCTGTGGGCTCTTTAGCAGATACACTGTGGTGCCATGTGTCCACCCATGTATCTACCCATTTAGAGGACACATCCATTTTCATGCAGCAAGGGGCTCAGAGGGTCCTTAAGAAGGCCAGATCCCTCAGCCAGGATGTGTTCAGCATCACAGTGTGGCAGTCACCGTGGCAGTCAGCGAAGGGATGTGTGAATTCCAAGCGCGCTGTCAAGGAATTTGCAGTGGGAATGAGAGAAAGTCAAGGGTGAATGGGACCATGAGGCAGGGCGGAGGGTGACTGGACTGAGGAGGAGGCTGCCCTAAAACAAGGCGGGAGAGAGGACGCTTTGGGGGTCTCAGAGGAGAGGCGTGAATCTGGAAGGCTTCATAATGGGGGTACCACTGACCTGAGCATTTTTTAAAAATATATTTTATTGATTTTTTACAGAGAGGAAGAGGGAGGGATAGAGAGTTAGAAACATCGATGAGAGAGGAATCATCAATCAGCTGCCTCTTGCATACGCCCTACTGGGATGTGCCCGCAACCAAGGTATATGCCCTTGTCCGGAATCGAACCTGGGACCTTTCAGTCCACTCTATCTACTGAGCCAAACCAGTTTCGGCTGAACTGAGCTCTTGAGGGAAAGAAGGATTTGGGCACATGGGCCTTGGATTGGGGAAGGGCAGTGTCGGGGGAGGGAGAGGCCTGGGCCAAGGTGCAGGGGTGGGGCATTGCACCATGCGTATTGCAGAAAGTGCTCCATTGTGTCTTGGGCTGGAGCATTTTGGGGAGATAGAGCCTGGTGATGGGTATGTGGCCAATAGAAAAAGCTAAGGCGTCCTGGGAGATTACTAAGGGGTTATTGTTTAAGCACTTTGCATGGGTGCTATATCTATATATCTATATTTTATATATCTAGTACAGTGTTTTTCAACCTTTTTTGGGCAAAGGCACATTTGTTTCATGAAAAAAATCACGAGGCACACCACCATTAGAAAATGTTAAAAAATTTAACTCTGTGCCTATATTGACTATATATAAAGTAATTCTCTTGAATAGGAATCAAACACAAAGAAAGTATTTTATAATTACTTTATTATGAAATATTAAGTAAACAAAATAGTGAAAAATTATAAAATTCTTGTGTTGTCTGCACCTACGGCACACCAGGCAACATCTCGCGGCACACTAGTGCGGTTGAAAAACGCTGATCTAGTATATATCTACACTGAGTGGCCAGATTATGATAATCTCTGAACGCATAATAATCTGGCCACTCTGTGTGTGTGTGTGTGTGTGTGTGTGTGTGTGTGTGTGTGTAGAAAGAGGAGGAGTGCCCATTATTGGAGGATGAAGATGAGATTTCGTTCTGCGGGTCTAGCCACTCCTCCCATGTGGGCACTCCTCCTCTTTCAACCCGGGAAGAGGGATTTCTGCACACATTGATCATCTCTAGGCCCAACCCACTAAGCTTTCCAAGTGAGGAGGACAGACTTTGAGGGGTTCTTCCATCCTGGTCACAACACCTACCAAGGTGCCTTTTCCCCCATCTCTCACCAGATAAATGACAGGCCTCTGGGCTGTGAATGGGTGAGACTTCAGTTTCCTTCACACCTGTGTGTTTTGTGGCAGGAAGAGACACCGCTGTCACACCATTAACACGGGGAGGGTCAGACTTTTCTGACCCAGACACGGCTCTCGCACCCTCAGCCTCCCCATAGAGATAGAGACTCGGCCCCGCAGGCGCCTCCGCGCTGTGGTCTGTCCGGAAGTGGCTTTCTACAGAGCAGGATCAATGGCATTGATCTGCCGATGGGCTATCGCATGGCCAGGGCGGAGGATCAGAAGGAACTGGCTGGAGCTTCGGGAGTTGCTGGTAACTCTGGGTCCATATCCAGTTAGGGCCTGTCCAGAGCTGTTAATATGCCCCCCTCCGCTGTGAGGAATGTGCTGTGGGTTATATAGTTCATTAGAAGCCTATAGCTTTCTTAAGTCCCAAGTGCATCTCCTCGCTGGCTCTCAGTTCCAACAAGGAAGCTATGCCCGAGAGTGGGAACTGGTTGTTTGTGGCAGAGCCAGGCACGCTGGCTTCCTGACAGGGAGTGACATATGTCTTCCTCAGTGACTATAAAGACGATGATGGGCCTTGCCAGTGTGGTTCAGTGGTTGAGCATCAGCTTATAAACCAGGAAGTCATGGTTCAATTCCTAGTCGGGCACATGACTGGATTGTGGGCTCTGTCCCCCATGTGGGGTGTGCAGGAGGCAGCCGATCAATGATTCTCTCTCATCATTGATGTTTCTCTCTGAAATCAATAAGAAAAATTATATATATATATATATATATATATAATTATTATTATTATTTTAATTTTTTTAAAAGACAGTAATCAGATGTCTACCAAGTGGGGAAACAAAGCTGGGCATTCAGGGTTCTTGCTGGAGGCACACCCACTGCATTGTGGGAGCCCCCCCAATAAGGAAATGTATGTCCCAGAGCATCATCCTGTGAAGGGAGGTGTTCGGTTTTCTGAGTCCATTGCTGGTCCCTACAGCCAGACACAGTGCCTGGTACACAGTAGGTGATGCACAGGTATTTGCTGCATGGATGATGAGCAGAGGCTTGTCCAAGATGCTGTGTTCTCACCACATTGAAAAGTGATTCATGCTGCTGAGAAAGCCACAGGGGTTCAGATGATGCACAAGAGAGGGTGGAGGGGGAGATGGGTCTTGGAGGGTGAGAAGCTGTTCCCAAGGAAACGCAGACGGGAGAAGATTCTGGGTGGAGGAAACGGCACCCCCAGAGTCTGGTCCTAGCGTTCACGCCGAGGTCCCGGGACAGGGACATGCTCGGTCCTCTGCGGGGTCAGGGCCCACGGGTGGGTGGGCTGGAACAGCGGGGGGAGGACCAGGGCTTGAGCATGCCAGTGTCAGCCTTGCAAAGGACACTTTACCTTATGGCGGTGGGCAGCCGGAAGGGAACTTCTTGCTGTAGTTAGGCACGTCTGACCTGCAGGGAAGGGCATGAAGGGACATCCCGGCTCTCGGCTATGCTATTTGCCTTTGCTGAGGCTGCGAATGTTCCAGATGAGGTTGTCCAACGAGGGAGGACTGAAATGTCTCATGGCACCCATGGCAGCTGTAGCCGCTCCGGGATGTCTGGTCCAATCTGGTCCCTTGGAAACCACACGGTGCCTGCGTTCCCGCCGTATTTGCAGGAGGCTGAGCACGGGCCTTCCTGTTGAACACCAGATTTCAGGGGAGGGCTGGGCGAGAGCTGTGAGATGTGGGACAAGTGATCTTTGCAGAACGTGCAGGGGAAGAGCATGTTGCAGATGGAAAAGGGAGGCAAATGTTCTTTTTTAAAAAACTATATTTTATTGATTTTTCACAGAGAGGAAGGGAGAGGGACAGAAAGTTAAAAACATTGATGAGAGAGAAACATCGGTCAGCTGCCTCCTGCACATCCCCCACTGGGGATGTGCCTGCAACCAAGGTACATGCCCTTGACCAGAACCCGGGATCCTTCAGTCCGCAGGCCGACACTCTATCCACTGAGCCAAACCAGTTTCGGCAGAGGCAAATATTCTTGAAAAGCTAAGGAACTTTGGGGTAGACTTGACTGCACTGGGGGCGGGGTATCAGCATTGGAGTTTGATGGACTTGGACTTAAATTCAGACTTGGTCACCGAGGTGGTTGGGAGTTTTGCTTAACCTCTCTGAACCTCAGTTTTTCCATCTGAACAATGTGGATAATGGAATCCATCATCAGGGCATTTGTGACATTGAAGGGAGGTGCTTGTGAAAATGCTAGTCACTCAGTCTTGCTCCCCCTACCCACTCTCCTTCCTCTAAAAATGGGCCTTGGCCTTGCATTAGGAGAGAAAGCTGGTATTTCTGGTTCTTCAAGGAGCTGATCTCCATGGAGGGATGGCATTGACTTTCACAGGCGGTGACAGTAGCCAAGGTCTGGATGCAGGGGAGGGGGTGGTCAGCCTTCCCACTGGCGCAGGGGAGGGTGATGTAGGTCAGAGACCCTGGGGTCCAGGCAGGGGCTGAGAATTTGAACACTTGGAGATGAAAAGGGGGAGGGGAGCAATTTTTTTGAGCCAAGGGCATTTGAGTTTGACAGCAGTGTAAGGTGTTTTGGGGGTCAGGTGGGTTGAGAAGGAGAAGGGGAGCAGTAGGCTGTAACACCTCAGATATATGGGGGACAGTTTGGGAGACCCTCACATCCTGAGATAAGGGACACATACTTTACTGAGGTCCAGAAAAGCCCCAGCCAAAAAGAAGGAAGGAGGAAAGGAGACTGCCCTGCCCCCATTCCCTTCCTCCCCCAGCCTGGGAACTCAACAGCTTCCTTGGTATCTCTGAGTCAGGTCCTCACCAGGAGATCCCCGTGAGATGCTCAGTGTGGGCTCTCCCCTGGCTAAAGAGGGTGGACTGAGCGGGGAGGAGTGGGGAGCTCCACCACTGGCCACACACACATGCCCCCACCCCCGGGGATGGGCCACCCGTGCTTGGAGTGGGCACGTGCCAGTCCCCACGTCTCCTGAAGGCTGTGTCTCCTGCCCCCTCCTGGGGGCCTGGTCTGTGCTGCTGATCAGAACTTGCCTTCCAGAAGCCTGGGCCAGATTCCCAGGGGAAAAGCAGTGCTGACATTTAATTTAAAAGCCAACATGCTACTTGGTACAAGTTTGCTCAGCTGTGTCTCGGTTCTGCCTCTAGAACGAAGCACCTTCCAAAGAACGCAGGACTCCTCAGAGTCTGAAATTCCTCTCTGGGGACCTGCTTAACAGGGGGGTCATGTGGACAGGGAGACACATCCTACCTGGATGAAAGAGTGTCAGGCGGAAGTTCCAACGGTCCTCTTACAGATGGGGAAGCAAGGGGCAAGTAAGGGAACAGACTTGTTTATTAAATATTTACTAATAAGTATTCATTTAGTACATTCACTGTGAGCAATGTGGGTTCAGAGATTAAGAGGCTTTAGCAGTAAGTGATCTTTCAAACTTACAAACCCGATTGTGTCCTTTCTCTGGCTCAGACCCTTTAACAGCCTTCCACTTGACTTAACCTCCTTAACACAGCTGGTAAGGTCCTGTGTGATCTGGCCACTACGTATGGCCCCATCCTTAGGCTTCATGTCTGTCTTGTCCACTCAGTTCCTCTAATAAGCTCACACATGACAGGCTTTTCCTGGTATCTGGTCCTCCTCACAGGCTGTGCTTTCCTGCTGAAACCCTTTCCCCTGTTATTCCTACAATTGGCGCACTGCCTTAGGTCAACAATGGTGTCTCCCTTAAAAGGCCTCCGTGATGACTCCAGCTACCATCCACCTCTTTGTCGGAGCACCTAGTCTGCTCCTCTGTGGGACTGATAAGAATTTAAAATCAGGTATTTACTTGCCCAACACCTTCCTCATATTACTGCTGGCAGCATGTCAATGTTTTTCTATTGATATGTGACTCCTCTAACACATGTATGTGCTGGACCCCAAGATGCCAAGAACATTTCTATTGAATGAATGGATGAATGAATGGTGTATGCCTGTGAGCAGGAGTAAATGGGTGAGTGGAAGCACAGCCCCTCCCCTCTCTGTAGTACCCAGGGACCCGGCACTGAGACCAATCCTGATAACAATGAGGCTGTCACAGTGCCCTCTAGTTGAGCAGGGCAGGGCACTTGGCCCCTAAGGGTAGAATGACTACTTCAAGAATGAGAGAGGAGCCATCTAGAAGAGGGTCCATTTGAGCTGGTTTTGGGGGGTGCAATTTTTTAAGATTGCAGGGGAGGGAGTAAAGAATATGCCATATTAGAGAACAGAGGGACATGCAATATTTGGGACCTACTTATTACCAACGTGAATCTATTGTTTATCTGAAATGTGTATTTAATGGGGCATTTGCATTTCATCTGGTGATTCTATCCTAGTATGGACCAGGAAGAGTAGAGCATGCTTGTAAAGGAAGGGCACTGGCCTCAGGCTGCCTTGGGGAGCATGGGAGGTCAAGCACAAAGGCCCGAGGGCATTGCCATGTAGGAATACCTAAGGACAAAGAGCAAGGCTCCCATTCCAGGAGCAGTGGCCTATAAGTAAGAGAGTAGCCAGGTCAGGACCTGCCAAACCTCTGAGCACCAACACCGCCTCCCTCCACTGCAGAGTCCTGCCGTGTGGACTGGAGCTGTGATACACATGCCATCGTAGGAATGGGGATATGTCTTCGGTCTGGCTGTCCTCTTACCTGTTATTTGTGGGGAAGAGATCTGTTCCAATCCTGTGTGATCTGGGCCAGTTGCTTCCCCTCGCTGGGTGTGGGCCACCCCACAGCTAGAAGGAAGGGGTTGACCAGATGTCTTTAAAGCCCCATTGAGTTTCAGCAGCGCCAGGGTCTTATCTTAAGAATCTGTGACACATTCTCCGGGGAAGAGCTGCCAGGCAGAGATTTCAGAGTCCACGCTCAATGGCCTTCGCTTGTGTGACACGCTCTCTCCTTCCTTAGACAGCGGGTTGGGAGAGGTTTCCCAGGAGTGATGGAGCCTGTGACAGGCGTGAATCTGTGCAAGTCACTTACTTACTGAGGGAGTGTTTGTCAGAAAAAAAAAAGATTGAGGAAGCAGAACAGGGCAAAGGAAGTGAGCTAAGGAGGGTGTTTTCCCCAGTGTAGACTTGTTTTAGCTGGATCTCCGGGGCAAGGGGGTAGTTCTGGAAAGTTGTCCCATCATGAAGTAAGGGGTCTGAGCTTTGGCCCTGTGCTGCCACTGTGGGGGCCACAGCATGTGAATACCCTCTCAGCCCACTGTTATGTCCTCCCATCCTTGGAGGGCCATTGTCCTGAGCAGGTTGCAGTTAGGAGCTGTTAGCAACCAGCATTCCCAGCAGCTGGGAATGGTTACACCCACTTGGGAAGGAGTTTGGGCAGCATACTGAAGGGGCCTATGCAGGCAGCTCATTCTTGGAGCACTATTGTAAACAATTACAGGGCACATCTTGTATGGGACACAATTTCTCTGTCTTGGAAATGGGAAAACTGGATCATGTTTTGTTTTTTTCTTAAGGCATCTACCACTGCACCGGTGTTCTTAGTGCAGCTGCCTTAGTCCAGATGAGCTTTCCCAATGAGGAGTCTGTGTTTGCCCCAAGGAGTGGCCTGTGCTTCTAGGCCTGATTCTAACTCGGTTACAGCTGCTGAGCCTCATCTGGGAAATGGAGCCCTAACGGCACGTGCCCTGCACGGTGACAGGAACATTCCTAGGCCAGCGCTGAGCATGCGTTCTTCTCATCCCCCTCCTGATACCTGTCATGCGCAGCTTTGCAAGAAAGTTCTAGCGCGTCATCCTGGGGACTCTTCCTAAAGTGTGTGTTCTCAGTAGAGGAAGCGGGGAGACGTTCAGCGAGGCTGGGCCCTGAGGGGCGGGGTTCCAGGCCCTGATGAAATGGACCACAGGAGGTTCCCTTTTCCTGACCCGTGTGTCCCATGATGCTTCAGATGGTGTCATGAGAGGCTTGGCCAGGCCGGCACAGCGGCTGTTCCCAGCGCACTGCCTTAGGAAAGCCTCGTGCAGATGGGCTTGTGCCGATTTGAGGAAACAGAAAGAAAATAATTCGTGGTTTCCAAATCTGACATTTTTGAGCTTCCCACCCGGTATGTCACGCGTACTATATCTGCTGCGCTTCTTGGCCTGATTCCCCAAGCTCCAGATTCAGGAATTGCACATGACATTTCCTCCCAATTTGGGCTAGAGACACAGAGGGAGGAAGCTGTGAGGCAGAAGAGACCACGGGTCTGAAGCTGTGAGGCAGAAGAGACCACGGGTCTGCGCATGTCCAGACCCAGGCCTGGTGCTGGCGGTGTCCCCCGCGTGCTCTTGCTCAGGTCTCCTGTCCTCCTTTGTGAAGTGGGAAGAACCCCTACTTCCCAGGGATGACACAGGCTGCACACAGTAGGTCATCACATGTCATGCTAAGAACTTAAGTAGCTCTCATGACATTGTTTTCACATGCAAGGAAACCATTCCGTCTTACAACAGTACATGTGAGAGGCAGCCTTTAGCCGGGATGTCTCTGAATGGGGCCTTCACCCCTTTCCTGCCTCCTCCTTCCTGGAGGCTGCTGGGAGGCTTGGTCTTGGTGTCCTATAGAGAGCGTTCTCTGTGTGGGTGGTAGGGGCTCTGTAATTGGTCACAGGGGAAGGGACTAAGTTGGTCCTTGTCACTGAGGTGGATGAGGACCAGAAAGTGCAAGCTCTGATGTATGACAGGACATGGGAGGATGACAGACCCTGTGATGGAGATGGGAGCCAAGGAGGCGGGGAACAGACTCGGACTAGCACAGCGCTGCATCCTGGGGAGCCCTGGGGAGTCTCCCCATTGGCAGGCTGCTGGCGGAGGGAAGTTAGGCTTCTTCGGGACTAGGACACAGGGTACCCACCCAGTCGCATGTTTGGGTGCCAGATTGGAGTCCCAGGAGCAAAAGGCTTGGATGAGGCCACCAGGGCATGAATTTTCTTTTTTTAATATATTTTATTGATTTCTTTTACAGAGAGGAAGAGAGAGGGATAGAGAGTTAGAAACATCGATGAGAGAGAATCATCGATCAGCTGCCTCCTGCACATGCCCTACCGGGGATGTGCCTGCAACCAAGGTACATGCCCTTGACCAGAATCAAACCCAGGACCTTTCAGTCCGCAGTCCGATGCTCTATCCACTGAGCCAAACTGGTTTCTACCAGGGCATGAGTTTTGCTATCCCTGGGGGAGATTGGCTCCTGCTAGAACAGAGGTGGGCTCAGCATTAGGGAAGTTGAGTCAGTCAGTATGGCTTCGGGCACACAGCGACATTATCGCCCCCTCGTGGGCTCTTCTCTCTCAAGGCCTGGCCCAGCAGAAGACCTGGTGCCATGGTGTGAGTCCAGCCTCGCCTCCTGGGAGGTGGGCTTGAAGGTCCTTGTTGTCAGAGCCCATGTGGGCTCGAGGTTTGAACAGAGAAGGCATGAGTATGGGCCCCCCCATATTAGAAAGAGGGGGCTCCCCCAGGCACAGTGGGTGCTGGCACTGAGGAGACAACCCCTAAGTGATGCATAGGTGGTCTCCCCGGCCTCCCGCCCGGACATGTAGTTCCGTCAGGGTGATTCAGGGACCTGGCTGCTTGGTGCCTGACCGCTGTCCTCGCTCTCCTCGTTCCCCTCCCCTTTCCTGGGCCTCAGCTTGTACTTCTGTCTCATTTCCTCTGGAACCAGGCGGGCGACCTCTACTGGGGACCCGCATCCTGGTTCACTCTCCTAAGCCTTCCTGGTGGGCCACAGTCCCTTCTCCCACTGCCGCCTCTGTCCCGTCACCCCCAAACAGTGCGACCTTCATCCTGGTGGGGCGAACCCCCATGCCCCCTTCTCTCCTCTGGACTCACCTCTTCCTCGGGCTTCTCATGTCACACTGCCTGCATCTCCCTCCCGCGGATGGTGCCCATGACCCCAAACTGTCAGCTGCTCTTTCACGCTCGCTCAGAGCGCACTGCAGACGGACTGCTCCGGGAGCTTCCGCTACGGAACACGTGCACGTCAGCATCAGGACTGTGTGTTACTGACCAGGAGGGGAAGCCTGGGGGTGCCCCTCTCTCAAGAGGCAGACGGGGTCCCCCTGTCCAGTTCCTCCTTCAGGACGCCTGCTCGGTGTGTGTGGCAGGTAGGCAGAGCCAGAGGACACTCAGGATCCTACAAGTGGTCCCACCTTGCTCTTCTGTGGGACGTGGTCCGCCACCCCATCACTGCCTCCTGTGGCTGAGCAATTCCTTCCCGAGACCGCTCTGCCCCTGTTGGCCCCCCTACTTGCGCTGTTTCCCCCTCCCTTTCATCACTGACCTTAGGACTCACTTTTCGAGGACAGCCTCCTGCACCAACCTCTGCCTGTCTCCTCATGGGGCCCTCCGATAGTCCATGATTATGTCTCTACAGAGCGTGGCTACTATTTTTAGCATCTCGCACGAGGTCCAGGAGGCGTCTCTCACAGGGAAAGGCTGCTGGTGTCCTTTGTCACCCCAGTGTTCACCCCAGTGTTCACTGTAGGTTCGGTGGAGACCAAGTGCTCAGAATAGAGGGATGGAAAGGATGGGAGGAGGAGAATGCAGGGTCTCACCCATCACCAGAAACAGCGCCGTCACTGGTTGAGAGCAGTGGGCGAACAGGCTTAGCTTTGTGATTCCAGAGCAGGGGCATGGATAGTGGCTTAACGATCTTTCATCTTAGTCTGCTGCTTAAATACTGGGGGTGAGTATGTGAATGTGTGTATGTATTGGGAAGGGGTTCCCTAGTCTTCCCAGCATGCCACAGGCTGGCACAGAGCCCCGCAGGAGGTTACAGCCTGGCTCGGCTGCCGAGGAGACCTGGGCAACTGCTGCTGGGGTCCCCGGGCGACTCAGACCTGGGCAAGGTTGATGGGTTTTGTCATATTTTTGAATAATTAAAGAGCGACTTCCATTTGTGGGGATTTGCTCTGAAGGTCTCAATGTCTTAGCGGTCAGGTGGGCTGCACGTGTGTGTTTAAAAGGAATTCCACAGCTTAGAACAGTGGTCGGCAAACTGCGGCTCGAGAGACACATGTGGCTCTTTGGCCCCTTGAGTGTGGCTCTTCCACAAAATACCACGGCCTGGGCAAGTCTATTTTGAAGAAGTGGTGTTAGAAGAAGTTTAAAAAAATGTGGCTCTCAAAAGAAATTTCAGTCGTTGTACTGTTGATATTTGGCTCTGTTGACTAATGAGTTTGCCGACCACTGGCCTAGAACTTCAAGTTTACACCTTAAATAATGGAGTTCCAGGCACAGTGGCTCGGTCACAACACCATTGACTGAAGCCCTGCCTCCCGGGCCCTGGGCAGCCTGGGTGATGTGCTCCTGGAGGCCAGCACTTTCCCGGGACTGGAACATTGAGACAGGGACCACCCAGGCAGAGTCCCTTCTCTGAGCCCCACCCGGTGCTTTTCCAGAGAAGGGAACTGAAGGTGTTGGACTTGCCTTTCATAGGGAGTTGGGATGGGGTCCTGTGACCCCGGCTTTCCTTCCTCCCTATAACTTGGCGAACAGCAATGGGCTGGTTTCTGTCCCAGCAGAAGTGGTTGATGGACAGGAGCTGGAACACACCAACCCCAGAAGCCCCCAGGGTGGTTCCTGGGGCCGAGTTCTTCCCTTTCTGAACCCAAATTAAAAACAGGAGCGGGATCGAGAAGGTACACAAATGAATGAACAGTCCCCAATGTCATGACATGCAGAATTTACACGTAAAATTATGCTGTTAGGTATGGCTTGTGTTTTTTTGTTTTTGTTTTTTTTTTTTTGCTTTAAAAAAAAATATGTTGGTTTTTTTTTTGCTTTAAAAAAAAATAGCTGATAGGAAGAACAGGAGCTAAATATATAGGGTTAGGATGAGCTATTTTTTTCTCAGCTTCCAATCTTTCCTCTTGATCAAGGAAATGTTGATATTTTTGAAAAAGAGGCTTGTGTTCAGAGTTGAGGGATTTGTGACAGAATTCCAGCTTGGTCCCTCCCTGTGTGTATCTATAAACATGCGACATTTGCGTGAAGAGCCTATCACCATTTCAGTGGGAGAAGGGGTTTGAGGTGGGGAATTCTTGGTGCGAGGAGCAGCTATTATATATTTTAATTGTGGCTAGAAAGGAACTCTTTGACAGGATGGGTGAGTGCAGTCAAAACGATTCTATGAGGGCTGTGATTCCCCCCCCCCCCCCCCCCATTAAGAATGACTTCCTTTGTGGGGCAATAGGAAGCTATCGTTTCCGGTGCAGCTGGAATGACCTGCATTCGGTCATTCAGAGTAATCTTGTTTTCCCCGTTAATTAACGGAAGGATTCTCCGTGTCTGACAATGAAATAAGGCACAAGAACAGGGAAGCAGGCAGATTTTCCCTTTTATTTGAGAGAGCCAGGTCTCCCGCATTTCAATTTGGAGCCACCGCGTTATGGGCAGAGAAGGCGAGCAGACAGGGGGTGGGTGAGCTTCTCTGGGCTGACATGTCCCCTAGAGGCATCTAGTTGTGGTGTTCACGGGAATCATCTGAAGATCTCCTTAAAATACAGTGGAACCTCGTTTCTCGAACGGCTCCCGTCTCAAATAATTCACTTCTCAACGTGACAGCCCTTTCATGCTGATGCCTCTCTCAGGTGACAGGAGAGGATGCATGAACAGGACTCGGTTTACCACTGTTAACATTCCCAGTACACTATCCTGAGATATTTTTGTGTTTTTCTCTGGTTATAATTGTTCTTAAAGTGTTGATGTATAAATTAAACAGTACATTAGACATGTACTGTATAGAATAAAGGTTAAAACAGAATCATTTGGGGATCTGGAATGGATGAATTCAGCTTACATTATTTATAATGGGAAAAGGTGATTTGGTTTTCAAACAGCCTTCCTGAACTAATGACGTTTGAGAAATGAGGTTCCACTGCACAGGAGCTGGTCCAGAGGTCTGGGATGAGCCCCGAGACCCTGCCTTTGTAACAGCCTCTCAGGGGAACCCCATTGGAAGTTGTGTATGAGGCGGAAGTTGCTGGACAGTGTGGGGAACCTTAGGAAATGCTGTAAATCTCGCAGGCCACTTACCTACACATGCAAGCACAGCAACTCGATTCAAGGATCTCTTGATGGTCAATCTATGGGCGCAAATACCAATGACCGATTCGTCCTGAAGATACCACTGCTAGGGTAAACAGATGTTCCAGGATTATTTCACCTGGCCAGGTTATGTAAAAACGACTGCAATAATTAGGTTTGTGCCTTCAGTTTCTTTGATATTGGTGTAAATGCTCTTGGCGTACACAGCCCAAGCTATGTTAGGCTCTACTTCGGGATGAAGATATATAAAAGTGCTGTCTGGTTTGGGCTTTTGTTCTTATTAACATGCCCAGTGGGACTTTTTACTTACAGAGGGTTGATGTGTCAAAAACACTGTCCAAAATGAACCACGATGAAACAAACGTAAGCACCCTTCCCAATGCATTCGATTTTAAACCAAGGAATGTGCACGTAACAAACAAGAGACAGGAAGTGGGTTGTCACTGAGTCTGTCGCTCACTTGTTCTGTAGTCCTGGGTGGAGCTTTTCTCTCCATCCCTCATCTCCATTCATCATCCCAGGTTGCTGCAGCGTCATGAAGGATGAATGGGAAAATTCTAGGAGGCAAAATAATGCTGCCATACACCCCTTTTCTGAGAAGGACCCCTTGTGTTCCCACCCCCATCAAGGAGACAGCCAGGCCTGTGCCAAATGATTCTGCCCTCCCGGGTCACAGCTGATTGTCCAGAATACAGACACAGAGTCTGGTTGTGCTACGGATAGAGGCACTCCAAGAGTAAGGTGACCAGATTTTTAACATTGGTAAAGCAGGACACCATTGACCAGGGGGGATTCTTGATTAAAAATTTGGTCTCAAGTAGATACATAAATACATGAAAATATTACATGAAAATACTTTTAGTTTATAAATTAATTTGATTGCTATAAAGCAACTATATTTTAATTATTTTAATTTTAATCCTATATTTCTTTCTAAATAATAACAATACTAACCTGTATTATTTTTCCTCTGAATTTGCCATAATGTAAGTCATAAGTGTCACTTTTAAGGCCGGCGCTAGACTTTTTGCTGCCACTTTAAAATATAAAATATAAATAATATGAGTACTGTCTGCTAAATTCAAGAAAATTTATGTATTTATGAAATAAATTACTTAAATTATCTGGATAGCTGATTTGTAATTACATCACTTGTCTGAGAGACAGTTACAAAATGCGTTGCCAATCCCCAAACAATGGCGGTCGAATTCTAACAACTGATCAACAATGTGAACTTTTATAAGCAGCTCTCAACAATTATTTAATATTAAAGTTTTATATTATTTTTGTTAATTTTATGTTAAACTCATATCCTGGCTAAATAGCCACATGGCCGCCTAAAACCGTATATTCCCTTCTCTAGGTTGTTGTGCATTCTTTTAAAAAATCAGGACTTTTTTAAAATGCTGCGGGACAAATTGATAAAAATCAGGACATCTGGTCACCTTATCCAAGAGCCTCCATCTGGAACAGTGCTCTGTCATGGGACTTCTAGAGCGTCAGCTACCCAATAGCATTGCCACATGTGGCCAGTGTGACTTAGGGATTCAATGATATTGGGCAGCACTGCCCTAGAGTTGCTTTATGGCGTTGGGCATCTAGGGAAATCCCAAGAGCCTCTTACCTAATCCTTTGCCTAGTTTTGGCTGTTGAACTGTCACATCAATTTTGTGAGACACCCCAGAGGCTCTTTAATAGATGCCCCATTTATTTCCACTAGGCTTGTGGTCAGCAAACTGTGGCTCACAAGCCACATGCGGCTCTTTGGCTTCTTGAGTGTGGCTCTTCCTCAAAACACCACGGCCTGAGAGAGTCTATTTTGAAGAAGTAGTGTTAGAAGTTTTAAAAATTTGGCTCCCAAATGTACTGTTGATATTTGGCTCTGGTGACTAATGAGTTTGCCGACCACTGCACTAGGCAAAGGAGACTTAAGACAGCTCTTAAGAGCTTAACTACTATTCTTTGGTGGAGGGGTATCTGTCCATTACAGTGAGCCACACAGAGGTAAAGATGTTGGGCCTCTTATTGCCCACCTAGTACCCTAAGCAAACTACCTTACCAAGTCCCAGGCAATCCTGTTTGAAATATGAAAGAATCCGTGGCACTGTGACGGTGACTTATGTGACAGTTACATGACACTCATGGAGCATCAACCTGGGGAGCTGGAAATCTGAGCTCATGGTCTACCTTTAGTCTGGGTGAGAAGCTACATTGTCTCTGAGCCTCAATAACTGTGTAATTATAAGAAGGCTTTAAAAGTAAATCACAGAATATCATCCCACTACTAGTGGTCAGCAAACAAATGAGTTTGCCGACCACCGGGATAGGGGCTTCATCACAAGGACAACCTTTAATTATTGGAATCAAGAGTCTAGGTCAGTGGTTGGCAAACACATTAGTCAACAGAGTGGCAAACTGCGGCTCGCCAGCTGCAAGTGGCTCACAAGCCGCAGTTTGCCGACCACAATAATCTATAAGCACTGAGGGACTTCCTACTGTGGAATATACTCTTGTTGCAGGTGGACACAGGGGTGGGCAAAAGTAGGTCTACAGTTCTTGATATGGTAACTTAATACAATAATTAATAATGACAAGAATAAACTTTTGCATCCTTGCTACTGTAAACCTACTATTGCCCACTCCTGTAGGATAAAAATCAATGTGTTTCCTCGGATCTGGTCTAGAGGGCTGATGGGCGCTTCATCTTGAAGCTGGCCCAGATTTGGGTGTACAGGTGCTCATTCCTTTGAAAGTGTCCTAGCTTGACATTGGTGGGCACAGTCTCATTGTCAGCCATCTTGAACCAATAAAATGAATGGGAACTTTCCAGTTTAAACAGTGTAACCATTATCACATCATAGTCTTACCTCCTTCCTAAGGAGCTTGCGAGGTGGATGTCCTTGTCTCGCCGTCATTGTCATCAACATGTCCTTACTCTTCTTTGCAGGTGGGGATAGCGGAAGCCAGCTGATGCGAATCCTACTGTTAAGAAGAGGAAGAGACAGAATACACAACCAGGTCGTCCAAGTCTAACCCTTAGTAGACAACGTCTGCTTTAAAAGTGTGTGGACACAGTTGCAATAACATATGTTTGGAGAAAAAATGTGAAGCAAATTAAAGATTGCATTTTAAGAGATGAGAAGGGCAAGAGTGTCATTTGAGTGTGTGTGTGTGTGTGTGCTGGGATAATGCCTACAGGATAAAAAATAGACTAACAGTTACTGAGGAATCTGGAGCAGGCCTTCCCGTAAGCAGGTTTACTGTTGTTCTGTGTTACTAGAGCCAATTCTTTTGCCACCAACACGTTCTGTTGTTCTCACAAGGGACCCGGATTTGCTGAGATGCGCTCTTTCTAGCTATGTGACCTCCCTCATCTCCTTATGTGGTCCACACTTCAGTTCTCAGTTTTGATATGAAGATGGTTTGCCACAGAAAGGTCAAATGACTTGCCTAAGACCACAGAAGTGAAAGTTGGCCAAACTTCACACCTGAGATCAGAGCTCAAGTTATGAGATTGTGACTCTTTAATAAACATTCACCTGGATGTTTATTAAACTTCTTTGTTTCACTGGTACCACTTGAAGAGAAGGAGCACTGGGTAGGTCACAGGATGTCAAAGCCTCACTGTGATGGTGGCAACGTCACAGGCCCAAAGGGA
This sequence comes from Pipistrellus hanaki, assembly GCF_964339955.1. Classification (NCBI taxonomy): domain Eukaryota; kingdom Metazoa; phylum Chordata; class Mammalia; order Chiroptera; family Vespertilionidae; genus Pipistrellus; species Pipistrellus hanaki. The sequence goes on along the minus strand of NC_140517.1, from coordinate 9,897,313 downwards.
GGTGGGCCTCAAAGATAACATCAGATAGCAAATGTCTAGAAGAAGCTGGCAACGCTTAAATGCCATGGCTTTCCTAACTGGGGTGGATAATTGCTCTCCCACTCGCTCCATCGTATCTGATAAAAGGCGCCTTATTTATCTTCGTACTACATGACCAACCTCAGAGCCAGACACAGTTGAATCTGTGGGGCGCATGAATCATTCTGAGTCCTAATATTGCTAACAGATAAGCACACACACACACTGTTCTCCTGTGAAGCCCTACTTAGATATTACACGTGAATGCAGGGGAACAAGCATTACATTATCTCACTAAAGGTTACAGAATCACTGTCCCTTGAGCTGGGTGGCTAAGGAAGAGCCTGTATTTTGACCAAAATGACATTCCCATCACAAGGTTGGATATACTGGCGGCCTCATGGGAATTTTTAGTGCAGGCCACACCAGGTGACCGCATGGGATACCCACATGGAAGATGCATGTGGGGGACTCTGAGGTCAAGCACACCTGAAGGTACCACTCAGCAGCAGACTCTCTTGGGAGATGGGGTGGTAGACTTTCTAGATAAATGATGATGTTGCTGATATCCCAGTGCTGGGATGACTCAAAAGGCTTGGGTCCTCCTGATGTACCTAACCTCCTGACCTACTGTGTGACCTATAAAGGATGGTTATACTGGGGCCTTTCTACCAAGGTCAAGGGCTGAGCTCACATGGCTCTTGTTATAATTCACATACCCTCAAGAGGAAGAGGCAGTCAAAATGGGGGGGGGGGGGGGGTTTGACCAAACATGTGGAGGACTGAAATGATGGCACATTAGCAAGGACCGGGAGGCACTGTGATGGCTGAGGGGACAGATGCTCATGGGAAGGGAGAGAATTGTTTTTTAGATGCCAGTAGGCCTGATGATTCGATGATAATCCAAGTGTTCAGTGCGATACATAATTTTATAGAATGGATACATGGGGTGACAGTTTACCTAGACCTGTGGCCGGCAAACTGCGGCTCTCAAACCACATGTGGCTCTTTGGCCCCTTGAGTGTGGCTCTTCCACAAAATACCACGGCCTGGGCAAGTCTATTTTGAAGAAGTGGCATTAGAAGAAGTTTAAAATGTTTGGCTCTCCAAAGAAATTTCAATCGTTGTACTGTTGATATTTGGCTCTGTTGGCTAATGAGTTTGCCGACCACTGACCTAGACTGAGAGTGCCCTGAGGACAAGGGGCCACATCTTTCATAATCTCTGTGTGTGGCTCTGGGTCAACCATCCAGTAGCAACCGCTGTTGGTTGACATGAACTGAACAAAGTCACTAACCTTATCAGATGAGGGACCTTTAGTGGCCTGCCCTTTGCCACTCTGTTGACTAATGAGTTTGCCGACCACTGGGTAAGGCATTACCCTTATACAGAAGTATTGGCTTCAGATTAAAGACATTAGTACATTATTAAAATGTTTTTTAAGTGTTTTTCCCTAAGGCAGTGGTCGGCAAACTCATTAGTCAACAGAGCCGCAGTTTGCCGACTACTGCTTTAGAGGAATCAGAATAGTCTGAGAAGAGTAAGGGCTTCTGGGGTTGGTTTTAAGTTCTGTCACTAGGTATTTATTATCAGAGTCTGGGATAGTCACCTGTCAGGTGATCTGTCCATGTGAGAGACGCCACAGTGATGTAAATAATGATAACTAATGGACATGAAATAATGTCATTTACTGTCTTATCAGTCCTTGCAGCTGAAGTGGGTTTGGGGTCTGAAGGGCAAACCCCTGAAGCCGGAGGAGAGGATTAGCTGGACAGGGGCATCCAGGTTCCCGATTCAACATGTACCTTTGTAACCACTGGATTCTAATATTGCCACAACTGAATGTCTTTCCCCCAAAACCTGTCTGGCTGCCCTGCCAAGGTCTCTTTGGGCATCTTTAGCTGAGTCTGGTGGGTCAGAAAGTACTTCCACCTCTACCAGCTAGACCAGTGGTTGGCAAACTGTGTCTCTCTAGCCACATGCAGCTTGCAGTTCTACTGATTAATGAGTTTGCCCACCATTGAACTAGATGTATTCATTATCATTTCCCTATTATCAGGTGTTACTCTGCCCTTAAGAGTTTGACAGATAACTCCTTACCTTGCATGCATGTATCCATCGATCCATCTTGCTCTTTCTCAATCCTGAAAGGTGCACTGCAGGGTTTCTGGTGAGCTATGTGAACTTCCAGGTGACTGTGGCCAAGTCAGGGAACCTGTGTAAAAGGAGGGATCTGTTGAATTTTCTAACATATCATGGACACAGTGTGCACCAGGCAGGACAAAGAAAATGACCCATTTCCCAATTCCGGGGAACTTTGGATCTAGATTTGGAAGTTCACACAAGTGAGAACGCACATATACAACTGAGACCACGTGACTGGCTGTGCTGACAGCAAAGAGGCAACAGTGTGTTCTAAGGGTCAGGAGCGGGGAATCCAGGGAAGAGTTCCTGGAAACATGGGGCAGAAAGCTGGGATTTTATGTTTGAAAAAGAATGAAACTGATGGGGACATGCCAGGCAGAAGGGCTGCCCAGCAATGGAGGGCAAGGAGGATTGTGCATCAAACCCTAAGTCCTTAACAAAGTGTTCTGTCTCACACAGGAGAGTTGTGAGGCCAGATCCTGGACATCTTTTTTAAAAAAATATATTTTATTGATTTTTTACAAAGAGGAAGAGAGAGGGATAGAGAGCTAGAAACACCGATGAGAAAGAAACATCGATCAGCTGCCTCCTGCACACCCCCCACTGGGGATGTGCCTGCAACCAATGTACATGCCCTTGACCAGAATCAAACCTGGGACCTTTCTGTCCGCAGACCGACGCTCTATCCACTGAGCCAAACTGGTTTTGGTTAGATCCTGGAGATCTTTTAATGCCAGGCTCAGAGTGGAGGGCCTCCCAATGAATGAATGAACTTGACCTGGAGCCTGTGAAGGTTGAAGAGGGTGAGGCCTTCTACATAGCTTCCTGGGGAACAGAGCCTGGCAGCTTGGAGGAACGTGGACGGGTTGCAGGGGACAGAGTTAGAAGGCAGAGGAATGAGCCAAGAATGTCTTATTCCAAGTTGGCTATTTTTCTATTGGAAAAAAATAAGAAAGCACCCAAATAACAAACTCTAAGCTTCTGATGAACTGCCTTTTATGACACGGAAGCCATAAAGGCGGTGATGTATACGGACGCCGAGCAGGCTGCTTTGAGTGGCTTTATGAGATACACACAGCAGGAGGTGGTTAGCGTGGGAATGTCCCGCATCAGGTTATAACCATCTGAGTGTGGGAACGCGTGGCAGCCGCACAATCACATTTTTATAGCCCTGCTTGGTCCTTTCCCTCAGACAGCTGAACTCCGAGCAGGGAAGGAAGGGAAAGCCAGCAAATCGGTGCCATTAAGTAGCGAAGGAGAGTCTGAATTTCAAAGGCCACAGCAGTTAGCAGATTGATACAAAAAAAAAAAAAAATTATTTCCCCAAATCTGAAATACCTGCGCTGTGAATAAGGGTAAGATGAATACTTAGGAGACCGGGCTTACTAACAAAATAACCATTGGGAGGAAGCAGACCTAGGGTTTGAGAAGGGCCTTAGAGGAGTCAAGATTGATGCAGGTGAACAGACGGGAAGATGCAGGTAGCATGGCCATGAGAACGATTTGAACTTAAACAGGATTGCTCAACAGATACCCACAAAACATCAGTCATCCATCAGCTTGTGACCCTCCTGCCTCCTCTACACTCTATATAGCATGATGCTGGGGTAGGGCCCAGGCGGACCTGCATCAGATTCAGCTCCACCACTCATGGCCTTGTCTTCTCTGCCTCAGTCTGTCAGTCAGTCGGTGGGGTCAGCACCCCTCACAGTGCTGGCGTAACACTAAACAAGATGCCATGGACAAGTCTCCCCCCCCCCCCCCCGGGGGGAGGGTGACTACAGCAGGGGCTCAGGAAGCCCTGGCTCTCAGGTCAGGTCCTCGCCCTGGCTTCCGGGTGAGACCCGTGGGAGTTCCGAGTGAGAGCTGCTTGGCGAACTTGAGTTTGCCAAGCCAAGGTTGTCTACCCCTGTCCATGTCGCTATCAGCAGTGACTTAGAATTCATGCCCTGCACCTCTTCTTAGTCTCCACGCCCATATTGAGTTCATCTAGAAAACAAGCCTCATTTCCAGACATTTCCTTCCCCTGCCTTTTCCTGAAAGACTCACAGCTGCTATCCCGGAGGACCAAGGTGCTCACAGCTTCTGATGGACACGCTGAGCGGGGGAGGAGGGAGAGAGAGAGGGAGAGACAGGCTCGGAGGGACCACTTCTCACCTGCTCACCCGACGTGAGATGAAATGCATGATGCCGGTTAAGTTTACATTTAAGATAAAGCAGAAATATTTTAAAGTAATATTTGGAATGTACTTATGCTAAAAAATAAAAAAAAAGTGTTTGTCTGAAATGCAAATCACATTGGGTATCATGCATATTTCTGTTTGCTGTGTCTGATAGCCTTATGTCTGTGGCGCGGTGGGCTCGGGAGATAGGCTATCAGTTTTGATATCAGAGGATTGGTGGGGGGGTGGTTAGGTCCTCATTGAGTCACTTCCTGGTGGTAGAACCTTCCACCTCTCGGAGCACCAGGATGTTTATAGATGAAGACACTTCTCTCAGGGTTCCTGAACAGAGAACATGAGATCCCATCCACTCGCATGGCTGGTGTTGTGTCCTCGTGCCTAACAGGAGTCACATCTGCCCAAGTACATCCCCGAGCTGCTTGTTTAGAGCTCGTTACAAACAGTGCACCTCCCGGAAGCTAGACAGGCTCCTCATTGCTGTTTCTGCTCCGGGGCCCCCCAACAGGGAGGGGGTGCTTTTGAGAACATAACATGTGCAGCTCCCACCCAAAGCCTCTCGGTGGCCCCTTCTCTCTCAAAGCCTTTCTCACACAAGGAAGTGTGGTCTTCAGCCGGCTGAAGACAGACTGGAGATCAAATGTATTCCTAGCATTTGCTACTCGGCCCATCCCCGTGGGGTCCTGGGGAGCAGGGTCCCTCGGGAAAGCATTTTTATCTGTTATGGTTGTTCCCCAAGGAGGGGACTCCGTCTTAGGTGAGAGGAGGAGGGGTGCGATGGCGTCGGAGCCAGAGGAGGCCTCACCAGCACACGGGACCTACGACAGCCCGGTCATGGCACGGGAACAGGGAGGACAGTCCTGCGTGGCACCAAGCAGAGCAACCCCAGACGCACGTGGGATTTGGAAGGTGTGTGCTGTGCCCGGTTTACGAAAGGGACAGTGGAAGCTTCGTGGGGTGATGCCAGCTCCCCCCAATCACACAGCCTGTAAGTGTCGAGCCTGACACACCAAAAGCCATTTCTTTTCCACGGCCCACTGCTGCTACTTCTTTTTCCCCCGGTTGTTCTGAGCAATAATAAAGCAGTTGGTTCATAAACCAAGAATAGGGCTCCCGCCCTCCACCCACAGTGCCTGAAAGGGAGAAAGAAAGGGCACATTGTGAATACTACAATGCCCTGAGCGGCTACAGCCAGGATGCTCCAAGGCTGGACACGGTGCCTGAAACGCTCAGTTTTACCTCCCACATTCCCACGCCTCACATTGCCACCTTGGCCCCAGCATAGCTGGTGCTTTGCCTTAAGCCTCATAAATCCCCTAAGGCCCTGGTCGGCAAACTGAGGCCCTTTGGCCCCTTGAGTGTGGCTCTTCCACAAAATACCACGGCCTGGGCGAGTCAATTTTAAAGAAGTGGCGTAAGTAGAAGTTTAAGTTTAAAAAATTTGGCTCTCGCCCTAACCAGTTTGGCTCAGTGGATAGAGTGTCGGCCTGCGGACTGAAGGGTTCCAGGTTCGATTCCAGTCAAGGGCATGTACCTTGGTTGTGGGCACATCCCCAGTGGGGGGTGCGCAGGAGGCAGCTGATGGATGTTTCTCTCTCATCAATGTTTCTAGCTCTCTGTCCCTCTCCCTTCCTCTCTGTTAAAAAAAAAAAAAAAATCAATAAAATATATATATATATATGTTTTAAAAATTGGGTCTCAAAAAGAAATTTCAATCATTGTACTGTTGATATTTGGCTCTGTTGACTAATGAGTTTGCCGACCACTGCCCTAAGGATATTGTCTCACAGGCAGAGGGGCTGGGGCTGGGCCAGGTCCCAGGGATCTGAGACAGGCCTTTCTCCCTCTTTGCCATGCCCTGTCTGGAGAGAGAAAGTTGGTCATGCTGGCGACTCACGACTTAGCTGTCCCGCTAATGGCTACCTGCTGTGATAAGACCGACCTGCACTGAGAGCACAGGCGCCCTGATCTGGCCACAGCAGCGGCGGGAAGAGCACGTCTCTCAGAATATTAGGCCGGCGGCTCCGAGCCGGCCATTGGATGCAGCATGCTAACTGGCGTCATCATCATTAGTGTCACAGGTGGTTCACTTAGTCACTGCACAATAGGTTCCAGGCACTAAAACTGCTTAAATGGGAGTCAAGAACAGTCCTTCTCCCTTAGCCCCCAGATCAGGTGAGTGGAAAAAGACACCCGGTCAGTCTGACATGTGCGAGAGAGAACAGAGAGTGAGCTGGCCGGGGAGAGACAGACCTCAGGAGCTTCTTGGAGGAGACAATGTCTAAGTCGGTCTGAAAGAAACAAGGTCCCATGTGGAGATCCTGCAGAAAGAGAGGACGTGCAGAAAAGAATGTCACCAGGATGGTGACACAGAAAACCAACGGTCAGGATCTGTGGAGGAGACACCCTTGTAAAAACCCTAGAACGATTGTCTGGGCATTTCCAGGGTAGGTGAAGCTGTGCTCGCCTTCTCCCAGGAGCACATTGAATTACAACTAAATTATAGAGCAACTGTCATTCGGAACCACCTGAAGACTAGCTGAACAGAAGTCCTCTAACTAAGGATATTAAGAAGAAGTCACAAAGAGACTAGTAAGCGGGACAGAACAGGCAGGTCCCACAGCCCTGGTGTTCCTCCGTGCTGTAAGTAAATCCCTGCACAACAGCTGGTCCTGTGTAGTCATGGACATTCCTCCCAGCCAGTCAGCCTGAAAGTCAATGCCAACAGGAAGCAACAGTCTATACACCACGGGTGAGGATTCGATCCCTGGTCAGAGCACATACAAGAATCAACCAATGAATGCATAAGTGGAAGAACACATTGATGTTTCTCTCTTACCTGCCCCCGTCTCTCTCTCTCCCCAAAATATCATAAAAGAGACTCAACAGGAGGGCATACAACCCAAACAAGGGGCACTCCTGGAGCACCCAGCTCAGGTGAACAGGGGGACCACCACTGGGCCTCACAGAACATCTCCTCTGTAGGCCACTCTGCCAAGATAGGGGGATGTAACAGGTCTACCTCATACATGGAGACAAACACAGGGAGTCATCCAAAATGAGGAGACAAAGAAGCATTTTTCAAATGAAAGATCAGATCAAAACCCAGAAAAGGACCTACATGAAACAGATATAAGCAATCTACAGAGTTCCAAACCCTGGTTATGCTCAATGAACTTAGGGGAAGAATAGATGAACTTGGTGAGAACTGAACGACCACTAGACTAGTCACTATGAGGTGCGTTGACCCCCTCTTGGTCCTTTTCCCCGGCCGGCAGGCTCCAATTGCCGATAGCAAACAGGGACCCTGGGTGGGTGGCTGGGGATGCAGGCCAAGGCCCCTGCCCCTCTGGTTGCCCCACACATAGAGGGCAACTGGTGGCGGGAGTGGGGCAAGCAATGGGGCTGGAATGGCTGACCTCTTGGTCTCTCCCCTGGCTGTTAGGTCCCATCACCAGATTGGGGAACAGGGAACCAAAGTGGGTGGGAGAGGGAGGGAGGGACAAGGCTGGCTTCTGCCAGCCAGGAAGATGGCCTGATCGCAGTCTAGGCCTAGGTACCATACTCGTGCACATATTTTGTGCGCCATGCCTCCAGTTCTTTATAAAATTTAATCTGTTCTAATTATTTCAATTTATATGAATTGAGTTCCAGCTGAGTAGCTCTACTGTTTGTGGATGTTTAATTAAATACTTATTCATTTTGATTTCTCAGTTTTTCTTTTAATGTTTATAGTTCAATACAGTGTTTCCCAGACCTCAAGCACGTGTGCAGGCTCTGGACCAGGCCGTTGGCCCTCAGCACCCTGTCTAGAATTCTGAGGGTGAATGAGCTCTGACAAGGTGTAGGGTCTTCGCAGGGAATTGTGGGTGAATCCAGAGGAGGACTTAGTTCCTGAGAGAGGAGGCTGGTAGGCAAGGGCCAGGACGCTCAGGCTCTTGTCCATGGAATGGAGACCTTTAGTACAAAGGAAATGGAGACCCACAGAAGACTTATAAGCAGGGGTGGCGATCATAGTTACATCATTATTTAGGAAAAAAGAAAATACTGGCTGATGCTTTGGAGAATGCCCTGGGGATGGGGTGGTGAGGAGGCCGCTGAAAATCTCCAATCCAAGGAGTAGCGGAGAGAATTGTGAACATGCAGAGGAGGGGATGGAGAGAAGATGATGGAAAGCAGACCGGGCCGCTGAGGCCGGGGAGGAGGCGGGTCTGGGGAGCAGGGTGTAAGCCATGCCTAGTAGGGGGCTGTGGGTGGGCATCTGTGGGATGCATGGGAACCTTGCTGGCAACCCGGCTGCCAGGACACCCGTTCCTCCCAGGCTGCAACTGGAGGCTGAAGGTATCCGTGGGCGCCATGGGGCATTTCCGTTCGGAGGAAGGGAAATGGGAGGGCCAGGAATCTGACCTCTGGCCCTGGCTGGTCAGGGCCTACTGGCTGTGCTCATTAAAATGTCAGCAGGCCTTCTTTCCCTGGGAAAAATTTCTCTTTCTCAGCCCCTAGCATGTGGTGACCCCAGGAGGGAGGCACGGGGTCAAGGGTCATGCCACAGTCCTGGCTCCCTGCTGCTGCTGAGTCTGAAACACAGAGGCAGGAAACCCCAGATTGATGGTGAGTGTGAGGGGCACTAAATGAGCCCAGCAGATGCATCTGGACGCAGGCAGCAGGTCTGTCTCGGTGTTGACTGGCTGATATAACCACGAGGATGAAGCTGATCCCAGGTAACATTGCTGCACAGTCTCTGTGGACCTGACATTGCACTAAGCACGTCATGCTGTTTCTCATTTAATCCTCAGGACTTTATAAGGGGGATTCGGGGAGGGTGGGTACAGGGTTAGGAACAGGCAAAGCTGAGGTTCTTACCCAGCTGCCAACTCTAGTTCCCACTCTCCTTTTTAAAAGTATATTTTATTGATTTTTTACAGAGAGGAAGGGAGAGGGATAGAGAGTTAGAAACATCGATGAGAGAGAAACATCGATCAGCTGCCTCCTGCACACCTCCAACTGGGGATGTGCCCGCAACCAAGGTACATGCCCTTGACCGGAATCGAACCTGGGACCCTTCAGTCTGCAGGCTGACGCTCTATCCACTGAGCCAAACCGGTCTCGGCTCCCACTCTCTTTTAATGTTACCACTACTCTCATCCTTTGGATTCATCTAGTTCAATGGTTTTCAACCGGGGACGATTTGGGCCCCCATCTCCCACACCTGAGACACTTCTGATAGCTATGATGGGGGGGGGAGGGGAGAGTATGGTATTGCTAGGCATCTACTCGGTAGAAGCAGAGATGCTACTAAACATCACACGATGCGCAGACCAGCCACTGAAGCAAATCATTATCCAGCCCTTACATGCCAATAAGACAGATATCCTACATATCAATAGTGCAGACACCATGTTCCAGTGATGGGCACAGGTAGACATCCAATCAGTGTTTGCATGGTTTTGGAGTCAACACTTTCTTCCCCCTCTTCCCTTCCTTCCTTCTCCACTTAGTTGTTTATTCATCTGTTCTTTTATTGAGAAACTAGAGGCCCAGTGCATGGATTCATGCACCAGTGGGGTCCCTTGGCCTGGCCTACAGGGATCGGGCTGAAACCAACTCTCTGACATCCCCTGAGGGGTCCTGGATTGCAAGAGGGTGGTTCTCTGGTGACACTCCCCGGAATTGGGCTAGCTTCTCTCTGGTTCCGGGAGCATCACCCGAGAACCGCAGCTGCCAAGTCACTGTAGCTCAGCAGCTCCTGCATTGAGCATCTGCCCCCTGGTGGTCAGTGCAAGGCATACCTATCTGTCAGAAGGTCGTTTCGACTTTTATAACATATAGATTGCACCCCTTTTCTGAAGGTCTTGCTACTTTCTGTGATGTCAACAGGTGGCTAGTCTTGGCTCAGTGTCCCTCTTAACTGGAAATGAATGCACACCCTGTTGTTTGCAGCTGGTCCATACCTAAACTTGGCTAGAGAAGGTGGTCTCTCTGAAAACAATTGGGCATCTGTTAGTACTTTTTAAAAAACTACAGTTTGAGCCGGCTGGTGTAGCTCAGTGGTGGAGCACTGGCCCATGAACCAGGAAGTGGTGATTAGATTCCGAAGTCAGGGCACACGCCCGGGTTGCAGGGTTGATCCCCAGTGTGGAGTGCGTAGGAGGCAGCCGATCGATGTTTCTCTCTCATCAATGTTTCTATCTCTCTTCCTCTCTCCAACATCAATAAAAACATTTAAGAAATAAGTAAAAATAAAAATTACAGTTTGGGTATTGGCTGGGAAGCCCAAGGACAGTGTGCTCCCGAAGCACATGTGTGTGGTGGATGCCCTAAAGACGTCAGTCTGATCCCAGCGAAAACAATCCGCCTCGTGTGGGTTTTCATTCACCACTGTTTTCAGAAGCGCTGCCAGCACCGTGGAGATGAAGACAAAGGGGCCCTTCATGCCCAGCAGCCCACATGGGGGGAGGCAGAGTGCCCTGGATGGAGTCTGCCTGCTCCCACCATTAGGGCTTTATGAGTGGGGCTGGCAGAATTTACAGACTCAGCGAGGGGGCCCAACACGGCCACTGGTCAGACAGGAATTCTCCCAGGTAGGCCCCCTGTGCCTGGAGAGGCTGGCACACAGGGGCTCACCACCTAATTCGTGTCCTTCTGAATGCGTGAAGGCAGAAACCCACAAGGACTTTGTGTGGCTACTTGATGAAGGTTGGGTTTACTTTGTCTTAACACAGAAGAGAGTCTGCGAGTCCAAAGCAGTGCCAGGGGGGAGGCTTTCAAAGTCGCCCAGTGAACGGGCCTCCCTGTGTTCCTGTCATGCCCCAAAGGTGAGAGAATTGTCTGGGTGCCTCCAAAAGACCAGTGGGAGTGAAAAACTACTGAACTTGAGGAACCACTGGAAGTAATGATTTTCTCACCAGCAGAGCAATTCAAACCTGGGCAGAGGAGTCTCGTGGCACGGAAACAGGATTCGAGAATGAACCTCAGAAAGAGGAGGAGGGGAATGAGATTCCACTGGATTGAGGATGCTCCCCAGAGCTGAGCTCCAAGCTAATAACCAAGCCCTGTGCGTAAGAATGCCTGGTACAGCGCAGTAGCATCATTTCACTCAATGACTGGCTAGATGGACAAACAAAAGAATAAGTTTGTAGTCCCAAGGCCCAGGGGATACTTAAAGAGTCAGTACCTTAGCATAAGTTTCCTGTCCTAATGCAACATTCTTCTATGCTTTTAAGTTAGGGTTTAGATCTTCAACTGAAGTTGGGTTTTAGTTATGGAAAGAGTCCTTGCCTTCATGGGACAAGTGATTTTTCTTTCCACTTTTATCCACTCTTTAAAATTTTTTTTTATTAAATTTATTGGAATGACATCCTAGCTAATAAAGGGAGAATATGCAAATTGACCATCACACCATCACAAAGATGGAGGCAGGGTTTCTCTAACACAAGATGGCTGCACCCAGAGCAGAGGCCAAGTTCCCCTAACGAGCCTTAAGGAGCAAACAGCAGGGACCTGAGGCTGCATGGCAATGGGCCAGGACAGGGGACCCGAACCTGCACACCCTGCCCAGTGGGGCTGGACAGGGGACCTCAGGCCGTGCCACCTGCCCTGGCATCAGGCCGGGCGACCTCAGGCTGTGCCCCCTGCTTGGAAGCACTTGATGGGGGACCTCAGGCTGCAGCCCCCACTCGGCAGGGCTTGACGGGGAACTTCAGGCTGCGTTCCCAGCCCTGGCACCAGGCCAGGGGACCTCGGGCCACACCCCCCTCCCCAGTGCTGGGTCAGGGGACCTCAGACCATGTCCCTGGCCCAGCAGGGCTTGACAGGGGACCTCAAGGTGCATCCCCCACCTTGGTGCTGGCAGGAGGACCTCAGGCCCGTGCCCCCCGCCCTAGCATCAGGCTAAGGGACCTGAGGCTGCGTACCGCTCCCCCCCCCCCCCGTGGGGCTTGATGGGGGCCTGGAGGCTGCGCGCCCCCCCCCCCCAGGTGGGGTTTGAGAGGCAACCCGAGGCTGCACTCCCCCACCTGGTGGGGCTCGATGGGGGTGGGGCTGGCCAGATCCGGATATTGCCCAATGGGGGTGGGGCCAGCTGGGTCTGGGTCTTGCATGATTTTGAGGCACTGAGGGTTGGCAGGGATTTGACTCTGGGTCCCACAGCGCACCCCAGATTCTGACAGGAGGAAGATTTTTCATATACATTTTACTAATTTTCTCTCATCTCTGACACTTCTATTATAAAGGAAGGGCAAATAGCCATATTAAAATATTTCCTGTAGCCCTAACCGGTTTGGCTCAGTGGATAGAGCGTCAGCCTGCAGACTGAAGAGTCCTGGGTTCAATTCCAGTCAAGGGCATGTACCTTGGTTGCAGGCACATCCCCAGTAGGGGATGTGCAGGAGGCAGCTGATTGATATTTCTCTCTCATCGATGTTTCTAACTATCTCTCTTCCTCCCTCTCTATAAAAAATAAAATACATTTTAAAATTTTTCCTCTAATTAATCCCTTTAGTGTGCATGAGTTTTGTGCACTGGGCCACTAGTTGATTAATAAAGTTATATAGGTTTCAGGTTACAAATCTATAATACATCATCTGTATATTGTATAAAGTGTACACCGACTCAAGTCTCCTTCTATTACCATTTATCCCCCCTTTACCCATTTCTACGGGACTCCACCCCCAACCCTAAAAATGACAACACTGCTGTCTGTGTCCATGACTTTGGTTTTCTTTGCTTCCTCTGTTCCCAGCCAGCACCGTCACCTCCCTCTCCTCCAACAGCTGCCAGCTCCATACTCTTGTTTTATAGGCTCTAAACTTCAGGTGAGATATTTGGGAAACAGTTAATTTTGATTGCTCAGAAAGAAAAAAAAAAGTATAAACCCAAGCAAACTACTATTATTCTTTCCCTTGGAGAAGATTACTAGGTAAGTGCTGAGAGGTAACAACTTGCACAGAAAGCTGAATATAAATTCCCAAACAAAGGGCAGTCAAACCTAGGGCAGCAGCATTTAAGGCCAGGAAATTTCCTTGCCTCTTTACTTAAAGCAAAGTGGCTCAGCGGGGTGTATGGAAAGTGGATTATAATGATGTGAGGTTCAGAGGTTTGCATTCGGTCTCCTGCTCTGCCAAGGAGTGACAAGGTCACCTTGAGGAACCACTGCCTGGAACCGCCACTGCCTCCTCAATGGGATGGAAACAGAGATGTCCACCCAGCATTAACGTTTCAAGTATCTGTGAACACAATCTAAGATATTACTCAGGGATGCCATTTATAGATCATGCAACTCTCTAACAAACAATTTTATTGTCATCTTTTCACGATCACTTTATTTCAACATCCAACCTCCACCATCCATTTTTGAGTTTGCGAGGCCTCTAAATAACGCCTCGCTGTAGAAATTCTATTACTTCTACATTAACTATTCTTCAAGAATTTGAATGAAATGATATAGGACTATAATTTTCATTAGCTATAAAAATATCTCTACGGGCACATTCTGTTTTATTTATCAATATTGCCAACATAGTCATGAAATGGGAGAAGGGACTTTTGATCAGAAAAACATGAGAGCTGGTATTATATTATTTTCTTTCTCCCCTTCCTTTTTTTTTTTTTTAGCCTTTCCTTCCTCCTTCCTTTTCCTTCCTCCCTCAGGCTCTCCCTTCCCTCCTGTACTTACATGACTGGCATTTTATGTCTCATGACACAGAATTAATAAGACTGATCCTCTGACCTCAAAGACTTGAAAATTTTACTGGTGATGAAGTTCAAGTCAAGAGGGAATTAAAACACAGTATCTAATACTCCCACACAGGCTGGGGTGGGATGATTTTTAGAGAAAAGAAGAAATGGCCGGTTTGAATTTTCAAAGGTAAGTAGTCATTTTAAAGAAAAGAAAGGATGAGTATGAACACACACACATATACAGAATATTCTATCCAACAGCCACCAAATATACAGTCTTCTCAAGCACATGTGGAAAACCACATGTTAGGCTGTGAAGCATCTTCTTCAAGAATATTAAAGTCAAACCCCAGATATCCTCTGGCCACAATGGTATAAAACTAGAAATAAAACAGAAACTAACAACTACATGGATATTACACAACACCCTCCCAAACAATCAATGGGTCAAAGAAAAAATCAAGGGCTCAATCCCTGGTGGGGGCAGTGCAGGAGGTGGCTGATGGATGTTTCTTTCTCCCTCTCCCCTTCTCCAAAATCAATAAAAACATTTTTTAAAAGAGTAGGACAAGAATGAAGCTCTGGAAATATTAATAAGAACAGAACTGGATACCACTTATGCTCTCAACTACTGCTATTAAGTCTTGGATAAAATAACAAAGGACAAAATAAACCAGTCAGAGAAAGATAAATATCACATGATTTCACTCATTGGTGGAATATAATGAGCAACATAAACTGATGAACAAAAACAGATCCAGAGACAGAGAAGCATCGATCAGACCATCAAACCTCAGAGGGAAGGTAGGGGAGGGTGGGGGTAAGGGGGAGAGATCAACCAAAAGACTTGTATGCATGCATATAAGCCTAACCAATGGACACAGACACCAGGCGTGTGAGGGCATGAGGAGGGGGGATAAGGACACATATGTAATTCCTTAATCAATACCTTAATCAATAAAGAAAAAATTAACAAGGGGACAGGAAGAGGATAAATGGAATAGGAAAAAAAAGTGGTGTGTGCACATGTGCTTATATTAGTCTTCATTTCTGCAGCTGCTCATGGTGGCTGCTGGTGATTGCTGTCCTCCAGTACTGGTTCCACAAGCAATTTCCCCTGATCCATGACCTCCACTAAGCAGTGTTCTTTACCATGAGTAACCCAGTCTTTTTTCTTAGACTGTCAAATATATATTCTTTAAAAAAAAAAAAAATATATATATATATATATATATATATATATATATATTATTGATTTCAGAGAGGAAGGGAGAGGAAGAGATAGAAACATCAATGATGAGAGAGAATCACTGATCGGCTGCCTCCTACACACCCTGCACTGGGGATCAAGCCCACAACCTGGGCATGTGCCCTGACGGGGAATCGAACCGTGATCTCTTGGTTCATAGGTTGATGTTCAAACCACTGAGCCACTCTGGCCAGGTAGACTGTCTAAATTCTTAGTTGCTTTGCCTTCTATTTTGGTTGCTGCAGCTTTCTATTCATGCTTGGTATTATACGTAGGGATGTTAAAATTTGCCCAAGAGAGTCCCCTAGGTTTCAGACCTAGTCCCTTCTGAGTTATTGTGTAGCAGCAACTCAGAGTTCCTCTTGCTGTTCAGAGCTAGGTGGTCACTTTCCCTGCTATTGGTTTCATGGCGGAACAAGCCTGAAATGGACAGGGGGCCCTGGAGACAACCAAGTCATGGGACATTGTGTCCCCCGACAAAACCATTTCTCCATGGGGAGCAAAAGCTTTCCCATCAGAAGTGCTCACTATTGTGAGGAGAGGGAGCGAATATTCTGTGAATGGATATAATTATGAGAGAAGTTCACACTTTGACCTCTTCATTTGCAGAAGCATGCATTCTGATTATGGGAGAAAGAACACCATGTTACTAGTTGCTTATTTAAACATATCCTGCATATTTTCAGGTATAAATTTATAACCCCAAACTTTCAATGTGTTTTGTTTTGTGTTTTTTGCTAACAGGCACCATACCTGATGCATCGGTAGGCCATTCCATCATTCTATGATTCTAGATGCTTTTGATGGGAATGGGATATATGTTATAAGACTATTCAATTCTATGAGTTTCAGCTAATGTCATACTGAGTTCCATGTTCAGAAGCAACCTTGTGTGTTCTTCCATGATGACAAGAAAAAAGTTCTGTGAGTCCATGGGTGGTGGCTCTGACCGTGCACTGCGGGCAGGAAAGATAAATCTGTATCCAAAATGTGTATCTGTTGCTATTCCTTCCATAACGAAAGCATCTCCATGGAACCAACCTGATAGGACTGCTTCCCCAAAGAAATGATGTCATTACAATGTTACTGTAGGAGAATCTATTTATTGCCACAGGCATCTTAATATGATCATATATCTTAGCCTAGTCAATCCTTTGGTGGGGATTTATTATAATTAATCAGCTATAAAGGAAGTCCTTTATGCCCAAACACATCAATCCTGGAATTACAAATATTAGCAAAACCTGGAGAACAATCTCAGCATCTGATAATGGGGAGAAAGGGATTAAATCATGGTGTGTCAGCTCAATAGATTGTTAAACAGCATGTAATGAAAACGTTAAGGAAAAAGAACCAGGGTATAATATGTCCAGGAGATAACATTATTATGGTAAGGAGAAACCTATATGTGAGAAAGAAAAGCCTGGAACAAATTTCATATTCAATCAATGACCAAGCCTGTCCATTTGCTCTTCCTAAATATCTCCAGAATCTGTGAATGTCTCTGTTTCATCATCCCTACCATCTTCCTCCCAGCCATGGTTGACTCTCA
Organism: Pipistrellus hanaki; assembly: GCF_964339955.1. Lineage (NCBI taxonomy): Eukaryota > Metazoa > Chordata > Mammalia > Chiroptera > Vespertilionidae > Pipistrellus > Pipistrellus hanaki. Next base: position 9,880,491 of record NC_140517.1, on the reverse strand, counting down.
TCAGGGTGACAGCCTCTATCCACCTCTACCCATGACCTTGACCCATGCAGGAGCATCTTAGGGATTCTGCAGTTAGAGGGATTCTTAAATATGAATCTCATTTTAGAATTTTCCTTGTGTAAAACCCTTCAATGGCTTTTCATTAACACATTAAGCTCCCAGTCAGTCACCGGTGACTGACACTCTACTTTTCGTCTGGGAGATAAAACAGGCTGGGTGCTTAACGTGTTAAAGAATAATTTCTAAAATCTTTAATGGACCCTAAAAGGTAATGCGTAATTTGGCTACAGCAAACCTCTCCAATTTCATCCTTCTTGCCCGTCTCCCCAGCCACTCTGAGGACCCTAGTCAGTCCTGGCTTCTGTTAACAGGCTTTGCATATTTTTACGGCTTTTTTCCTACCACTGTGATCTTTTTAAAAATATATGTATTTATTTATTTCAGAGAGGGAGGAAGAAGCATTAATAATGAGAGAGAGTCATTGATCTGCTGCCTCCTGCACGCCTCCTACTGGGGATTGAGCCCACAACCCGGGCATCAAACCATGACCTCCTAGTTCATGGATCGACACTCAACCACTGAGCCATGCTGGCCAGCCAGGGTGATCTATTTTTTTTTTTTAATTCTTTCTAGAATAAGAACCTCTGTTAACTAAAGTACAATTCACATTAAAAGAATGAATGCCTTCTACAGATATTTTCCATGTTTCCATTAGACTAAGAGGGTTTACAAAAGGCAAATCATTCCCAGGGCTGGCTAATGGAAATAGGAATTCCAGGCATCCTGTCTACCAAGGAAAGCAAAGTAGGGACAAGGTTCTGAGTCGCCCGTTGATAATTATTTCATTATTATAGAATAAGCTGAGAAAATATTACCATAAGGCTGACAGGACTCAGAATAAATCTTCATAAAGGAACATTAAGCAGTTGCAATGACAAGACGGAAGGAGTGAGCGTGCCTTCCTCCCCTTCACGGTTTCTGGGGTATGTGCTCACCTGTGCCTCCCAAAACGCATGCTGCAGCCCTGCCTTCCACCCCCAGGCGACCTCAAATGACTCCCTGTGGGTGTACCCCCAGGGTCCCAATGAGGGAGTCACTCCCCACGTGTCTCACAGACTGCAGCAACAGGACTTTTAATCTACAAAGGAACATCTCCTTTTTTCTCTGTTTTCTTTTTAAATTCAGCAAAGAAAGCAATCCTCCAATCCTATCCTATCCATGTCATTTAAACACACACACACACACACACACACACACACACACACACACACATTATTGACTTTACAGAGAAGAAGGGAGAGGAATAGAGAGTTAGACACATGGATGAAAGAGAAACATCGATCACCTGCCTCCTGCACACCCTCTATTTGGGATCTAGTCTGCAACCAAGGTACATGACCTTGACCAGAATCAAACCCGGGACACCCTTCAGTCCGCAGGCTGATGCTCTACCCACAGAGCCAAACGTAAGGGCCCATCCATGTCATTTAAATCTATTCACAATTATACAAAAGTGCTGGAAGTGGCCATTCCCATTCATGCCACTCCCTGCCCTGGAGTGCTGTGTCTGGTGGTGCCTGCAGTCTCCCTCCCATTTCCAATCACAGGCTCCTGAGCCCTGGCTCCATCCTAGGGGACACTGTCCCAGAGGCTGATACCCAGGGCGCAGCTTTGCCTGACAGTAGCCAGGACATCCCTGAACTCTGCTGCGCGTGACTGGGCAGTGCACACTGGTCAGCGGATTCCAAGGCGGTGCCCGTGGTCTCGGGCAGAGGAGACTCGGGTCCTATAGCCACACGAACACTTGGCAGGTGCCAGCAGATGTACACGATAGCCCATTATTACTTCCCCGGGGACCTATTCTCGGAGCTCCTTCATCAGCTCAAATGGCCCTCTTATGGGCTCTCATAACCGCAGGCTCTCATTATACATTTATTTGGGGGATTTCTTTGTGTCTGTCTCTTGTTAGACTGTAAGTTCTATCAAAGATGGGAATTATAGCCTTTTTTATTCTTTCACTTCCTCCCTTTATCTTTATTGGTTTTTAAGTATCTGTGTTGATTTTTAGAGAGAGAGGAAGGGAGAGGGAGAGAAAGAAACACCCATGTGTTAGAGAAACATCAATCAGCTGCCTCCTGCACGCCCCCTACTGGGGATAGAGCGTGCAACCTGGGTGTGTGCCCTTACTGGGAACTGAACCAGCAACCTTTGGGTGAACTGGATGACACCCAACCAACTGAGCCACTGTGGCCAGGGCCCTCCCTGTATGTTTTTATTTACCATTTTATCTCCAATGTGCGACCCAACACAAGGCACATGGAAGTGTTTCAGCAAACACTTGCGGAATACATGAACATATAAAGATTACTCAAGGAGTTCTAGTTGAGGTAACAGTGCAGCTAGCATTGAACTAATCGTTCCCTGAAGGAGTGAGGGTGGGGGAGGGAAGTATGGATACACATAAGAAAAGAAAAACCTAGAAGAATCAGAGAATGCCCCATAGGTATAAGCCTATCAGGATGTGATGCCTGAAAAAAGGAGCCACACTGGATGAGAGCCACATTTATTTTCCCCTTGAAGATGCTCTAATAGTTATGAGGTCCAACAGCCAGAGCTCAAAACATGGTCTCTTATCCTGAGGAATCAGAAGGCAGTGATTTTTGGATTTCCAGACATCCTGGATCATAGACGAGGAACATTCTAAGAATAAAATCACAGAGAAAGCTCCAAAACCCACATATGAATTTTTGTCTAATCTTAGCTCGAATCCTTAACTTTGCATGTTTGGAAGAGACTCCATGGAGCCCAGATGTACTAGCATTAACAGCTGTAAGGATGAGACCGCTAAGCAGAGATTTAATCACTGACCTCCCAAGGAGTCTGAGTCTGGAGTGAGAGTCCCTCCAAGGGGGAAAGACTTGGGAAATATCCATGGCTTTTCCTTGGAACTCCAGAAAGGTCACCACTTAGAGTGACTCTTTTTAAAAAATATATATTTTATTGATTTTTTATAGAGAGGAAGGGAAAGCAATAGAGAGCTAGAAACATCGACTAGAAACATTGACCAGTTGCCTCCTGCACACCCCCCACCAGGAATGTGCCTGCAACCAAAGTACATGCCCCTTACAAGAATCAAACCTGGGACCCTTCAGTCCGCAGGCCGATGCTCTATCCACTGAGCCAAACTTGGCTTTGGCTAGAGTGACTCTTTCTGAGAACTACGAGATTCTCCCTGGAATGATGCCTTCAATGCAAGCTGCACTATCACCTCAACTGGAGCTCTCATTCACGAAGAGATCACACGCTGCCCTAGGACTGAGGTCAAGACCATCACAGAACCACTCTAACAAGGGTCCTAAGCTGCTACAGCATCAAGATCTGTGACTAAATACATTGATTATTAGGGGTGAAAGCTACATGGTTCCAAGTGTGCTAACAAAATTCAGTCTCTATAACATATTAATGATACTCAACACACAAGTCTGGGGATCTAATGTACGTCATGGTGACAGTAGCTAATAATACTGTATCACGTACTTGAATATTGCCAACAGAATAGACTTAAGTGTTCTCATCACACACACACACACACACACACACACAAAAAAAAAAAAAAAAAAAAAAAAAAAGAAAAAAGAAAAAGGAATGGTTACTGGGTGGTAGATAATATTTTGGTGGTGACTTATAAATTTTGCAATTGATAAGTATATTAAATCAATATGCTGTATGTACATCTTGATCTTATACTATGTTACCTGCCACTTTTATCTCAACAAAATCTGGGAAAAAGCATTTGCACTTTATTTAAAAATTAAATAACCAATATGAAAATTTAGAGATAGATAATAAATTAAAAATGGATAACTTGAGAAGAGACATGGAGACTTAAAAAAGAGGAATCAAATCGAGATGTTAAATATGTTTTTATTAACTTAAGAAAGAAAGGAAGGGGGAGGAAGAGAGAGAGAAAAACATCGATCAGTTGTCTCTTGCATGCCCCCTATTGGGGATTGAGCTTGGTGACCTTTTGAGGCATGGGTTGACTCTCAACCACTGAGCAACATTGGCCAGGCCAAATAGAGATTTTTAAATGGTCAAGTACTATCGCTAAAATTTAAAAAGAATCACTTAGATGAATTAACAGAATACTGTTACAAAGAAATCATCAAAAAAGTATTTATAAACTTAAAGACATATTAATAGTATCCATCTAGACTAAGAGCAAAGAGAAGGACTAGAAAAACAAAAACAAAAAATAAAACCTGTTCTTATGCCCAAAAGGAAAGTGCAAATTTAAAAAAGTGTATTTGAGGAAATATTGGCCAAACTTTTAAAGTTTAAGCAAAATCATCAACCCACAGATCTAAGAAGCCCAGCAAACCCCAGGCAGAACAAATACAAAGAAAATCACACCTGGGTACATTATAGTCAAACTGCTGTAAAAAAGCTCTTAGAGCATGGCATAGGGTGTGAGAGGTTCGAGGAGGGGAGACATAGAGGAGAACCAAAAAAGAATGACAGCATTTTTATTATTTAAAAAAGGAAGAAAGATTGGAGATGAGAAGATAAAGGTTATCACATCCTATAGTAGTGTCAAGGGGGGATGTCTGAGGAGGAAATATTACAGAAGTGTGAAAATATCTTTTCAAAAATAAAGAAAAAGACATTTTCTTAGATAAATGAAAGCTGAAAATATGTATCTAGACTCACACTACAAAAAATACTGCAGAAAATTCTCAGGTTGAGTGTAAATAATAGCAATTGAACAGTGAAATCTAAATGAACAATCTAGAGAACAATCACTGAGAAGTGCAAGCATGAAAAGCTACATTTTCTTAGGAACAGACTGTGGGACCTCAGAGGGAAGGTGGGGAGGGTGGGTGGGAAGAGATCAAATACATAAGCACAACCCATAGACACGGACATAGGGTGGTGAAGGCCTAGGGCAGGGGGCCAAGGTGGGCGAGAGGAAGTCAATGGGAAAAGAGGGGACATGTGTAATACTTTCAACAATAAAGATTGGTTTTTAAAAGCTATAGTTTATTTTCCCACATTTCAAAAAACGTAACCATAGAGCAAAAATAACAAAGTTGAGGTTGATTAGAGGTCAGATATGTGATGGACAGGAACATACTATTTGAGCCTCTTACATTATATCTGAAGTGATATAATGTTAATTCACATTAGGCATAGATAAGCTAGGGATGTATATTGTTATTGTTTGCAGGGGTCCTCAAACTTTTTAAAGTGGGGGCCAGATCACGGTCCCTCAGAGAGCTGGAGGGCCGGACTATATGAACTACTAATTCCTACTGTAACACCTCGGCTGCGCTCACTGCCCAAAAAACCTGGCGGGCCGGATCAGACTCCTCTGCAGGCCGCATGTGGCCCGTGGGCCGTAGTTTGAAGACCCCTGGTTTAGAGTAACCATTAAAAAGTCTAAATAAAAATGCAAAAAGCCCACAGAGGAGGCAGGTTAAAGAATTCAAAACTTAACCCAAAAGAAGACAGGGATAAACAACAATACCCCTCACCCCCATACACACACAAATAACACAAAAAACACCCAAAACAGAGTACAATTAAAGAGATAGCAATAATTAATCTAAATAATAGCAATATTTACTTCAAATGCAAATGAACTACACTTTCCAAATTTAAAGGCAGGGATTGTCACATTGGATATAATAGAAGAACCAAGTACATTTTTTCTAAGAGAGACAATTTACATGTAAAGAGATGAAAACGGATAGACAGAAAAATGACAAAAAGAACCTTAATGCCTTGGGTGGGTATAAATATGAAGGAGCTCATAGAGCATATCAGAAAAAGTAGACTTCAAGATAGACAGTAGAGATTTTTAAATGGCCAAGTACAGCAAAAGTGGTATTTCTTACATGCACATGTGAGCATATCGACATTTGTGGAACATATACCCAGGAACTGTAGGATGAGTATGTTTTTCAAGGGCATATGGGACACTCACAAAGATAGACCATATGTTGTTTCTTAAAAGACATCTCAATGACTGACAACTGGTTGGACTCATACACAATATGTCCTCTGATAAGAGTAGAACATTTGAAATTGTTATCAATAAGATATTTGGAACAGCCCAAGTATTTAGATATTAGTACAGAAATCACAATGGGGGGGTGAATAAAAATGTTTCGAAGTAAATGGTAAAGCTACAACATATCAAAATTTATGGGCAGTAACTAGAGAAATACTTAGAAGTGGATGTATAACTTTATTTTTTTTAATTTTAAAAAAAATATATTTTATTGATTTTACACAGAGAGGAATTGAGAGGGACAGAGAGTTAGAAACGTCGATGAGAGAGAAACATCGACCAGCTGCCTCTTGTACACCCCCTACTGGGGATGTGCCCGCAACCAAGGTACATGCCCTTGGCCGGAATCGAACCCGGGATCTTTTAGTCCGCAGGCCGACGCTCTATCCACTGAGCCAAACCGGTCCCGGCTGGATATATAACTTTAAATGTTTCCATTAGAAAAGGGGATAGGCTGATCAGTGATGTAAACTCCAACCATATGAAGTAAAAGCACATAGTAAAGATCAGGAAATAATGAAGATGAGATTAGAAATATGAAGTAGAAAATAGACCAATGGTGACCAATGCTGACCCAGAGAAAACTCAACAAGGTCCAAATTTGCTCTCAAAAGGGACTCTAAAAAAATATATATTTTTTTATATTTCATGGTCGGCAAACTGTGGCTCGTGAGCCATATGTGCTCTTTGGCCCCTTGAGTATGGCTCTTCCACAAAATACCACGGCCTGGACGAGTCTATTTTGAAGAAGTGGTGTTAGAAGAAGTTTAAGTTTAAAAATGTGGCTCTCAAAGGAAATTTCAATCATTCTACTGCTGATATTTGGCTCTGTTGACTAATGAGTTTGCCGACCACTGTCCGAGACCAATGAAGGAAATAAAGAGAAAGTGTAAATCACTAACACCGATACGACAGAGGGGAAAATACGACTGTGTTGGACTTTCCCAGACTCCCCAGGTCCTTTTGGTAAGGTTCAGAAAACTCAGCATAGAGACAAACTTATGACTAAGATTCCATATAACAAAAGATGCAGAAAGATCCAAGACAAAAACAGCAGAGGAAAGGTTCATGGGGTCAAACCCCAAGGAGAGAAGACAGACTTTTAAAGGTGTTCTCTCAGAGGATTCCCAGAAGGCATGCCACACTCCCCCACAATGAGCCAGACTGCCCTGTGAGATCTCTATGAGCTCCTTAGGGATTCACATCCAGAGTGTCCCTGAGGGCTGTCCTGTGTGCAGCCTTTGTCTAGCTCAGTGGTTGGCAAACTGCAGCTCATGAGCCACATGTGGCTCTTTGGCCCCTTGAGTGTGGCTCTTCCACAAAATACCTCGTACCCTATTTAAGTTAATAACAATGTGCCTACCTATATAGTTTACATTTAAGAAATTTGGCTCTCAAAAGAAATTTCAATCATGGTACTGTTGACATTCGGTTCTATTGACTAACGAGTTTGCCTACCACTGGTCTAACTCATCCCCAAACTCCAGGTTCTGAGAAGGCAGGCATACACCCTGGTGTTTGTCCAGTCTCCATACAATCAGCACTCTGATCAGACCGGACTGTGAGACCTCTCCCGAAATCCAAGTTTCCAGGTACCAGGCAGAGACCAACCTTGAGGGGAGTTCTCTCAAATGACAGCAGTAACACCTATGGTGTCAACTCTCTACACAATACATGCCCTACGAATATTACAGAACTGGCAATCTTACACCAATATCAGAATGGCAACGGGGAAATAACCCCAAGTCCTATAAATATTACCAGAGGAACAAGTTGGTCAATGAAAACCAAGTGGCAGATTTCTTGGAAGTGACAATATACCGAAACTAGCACACAAGAAAAATTATGAATAGTAATATATCTTTTAAAGAAATCAAATTGGGGGGGGGGACCTACTGACATGAAAACACAAGACCCATCTGGTTGCTATTGTAAATTTTATAAAACATTTAAGGAAGAAATGACACTGATTTCATACACACATGCTTTCAGAGCATAGAGGATTAGGAAAGACATTTGACCTGTTCAATAAGGTCAATATTACTCATACCAAAATCTGACAAGCATATTATTAGCAAATAAAATTATGGTCTAACAGCCCTCATGATTATAAATGCGGAAGTACTTAACAGTGTGTTAAAAAAAATTAATCCAGAAATATGTAAATGGGATAATGCGTCATTGGGATTCATTCCAGGAAGGCAAGATTGATTGATTTGGGCATGCTCAACCAATGTAATGAACCACATTAGCAAAATAAAGGAGAAATTTATGTGATTACCTTAATAGATGTGGGAAAAATAATTTGACAAAATTCAATGTTCCTGTAGGGGGGTTGGGAGTGGGAGGGTTGTGGGGGAAACAACTCTGCAATCTAGGAATACAGGGAAACTTTTTTAAGCCAATAAAGGATATCCATGAAGAACCCACAGCCAACCTGAAGGTCATATATGGGATGTGTTCTTCCTGGAACTGGAGACAAGACTTTTTTTTTTTTTAAGTAGTCAACTATAGTTGACTTTTTTTTTATTAAAAAAAAAAGTTTTTATCTATTTTTACAGAGTAAGAGGAAGGGAGAGGGAAAGAGAAACACTGGGGATTGAGCCTGCAACCCAGGCATGTGCCCTGATTGGAATTCGAACTGGTGACCTCCATGGTGCATGGGAGGACACTCAACCACTGAGCCACACTGGCCAGGCCTGTTCTTACCCCTTTCAGTCAACACTGCACTACATATTTTAGCCAGTGCTCCAAAGAGAGAGATACTAGTAGAAGGCATAAAACTTAAATAATATCTTTACTCACAGATGATTGTTTACATAGAAAAATCCTAAGGTATTTTAAGAAACACACACACCTACTTAAATTAATGTCAATTTAGCAAGGCCACAGGAATACAAGTCAGCATACAGAAATCAGTCTGTCCCTGTAGGCTCGGTGGGTAGCTGGTGGCAGATGGTCCCCAGTGTCACTTGCTTGCCTCTTTCTCTTGATTCCTGCGTATTCCCCAAAGACACTGAAGGAGCACTGCCTAGCTCAGTGGTCAGCAAACTCCTTAGTCAACAGAGCCAAATATCAACAGTACAACGATTGAAATTTCTTTTGAGAGTCAATTTTTTTAAACAAACTATATAGGTAGGTACATTATTATGTTAATTAGGGTACTCTTAAGCTGGCCTTTGCTAAAAATTCAAGGGGCCAAAGAGCCACATGTGGCTCGTGAGCCGCAGTTTGCCGACCACTGGCCTAAGTGACCTATAGCATGAGCTGAAGGGAACAAAGTGGGACTCCTGAGACTTCTCAGGAAAGGCGTGGCGGCTTTGCTTGGTCCTTTGGGCCCCTTGCTGTGGAGGAAGCAGGTGAGGACAGCCCAGCAGCCCCATGGAGAGGCTTCCATGGCAATGTGATTGGCACCAAATTGCTAACCAGGTGAGTGAGCCAATTTGAAGGGGAGTTTGTCTAGTCCTGTGCAATGACTGCAGCCCTATTTGATTTTCTACTGTGATGACCTTAGAGGAGACCCTGCGCTGGAACTTCCCATTTAATTGGCTCCAAATTCCGATCGATGGCAACTATGAGCGACAATAAATGGTTACTGTTATTTCAAGGCACTCAATTGTTGGGTGGTTTATTGTACAGCTAGTGATAATAAATACAGTCATTGGAAAGTGAAACTGAAGGTGATATTGACAACCCTAACAAAATATTTGAGGACAGATAAGTAGTATTTTTAGAAACATAAACCAGGCCTCTGTACTGAAAATTACAATATGCTGTTGAGAAAAAGTTACAAGATTTATGATGTTCAGGGAATTGGAAGATTTAAGACTAAGATGTCATTCCTCCCCCAACTGTCCTATAGATCAAATACTTTCCTAATGAAATCCCAGCAGGCTTATTTGCACTAATGGGTAAGAGGATTCTAAAATTTACATGCAAATACAAAGGACTTGGAATTGATAAAACCACCTTGACAGAAAGACTGAGGAGTCCCAGTACCTGACTCTAAGGCACATGAGAGCTTCAGTGCTGATATTTGGTGGTTGTACTGTGGGGACAGACGAATAAACCAACTGGAACAGAATGGAGATTCCATAAATAAACTCACACCTATAGGTGCCAAAGCAAGTCTATGGGAAAAGAGAGGTATTCAAGAAATACTGTGCGAAGATTTTCTAAGACTTTCAAAACCAGTGTGGGGGCAAGGAGATGCCCGTATGGAAAAAAGGGGGACTTGGTCCTTACCCCATACCCCCACAAAAAATTAATCTGAGAAGGAGCACCTCCCTAAGCACAAAGGTTGAAACTAGACAACTTCTAGGAGAACCATAAAAAAATAATCTTTATATCCTGAGGTGGAGGAAAATTCCTTAACTAGGACTCAAACAGCACTAATCATAAAAAGAAAAAAAAAAGAAAAAGAAAAAGAAAAAGAAACGAAAGACGAGTAAAATTACCAAATTTTAGTAAATTGACACCACCACCATCAAAAAAGTCACCGGCTAAGGAAAATATTTACAAAGGACTTTAACCCAGGATATACTAAGAACGTGTCCAGTTCAATAATAAATCAACAAATACCCTGATAAGGAAATGGGACAGATAGTCGCAAAAGCAAATAGGCATTTAGCCAATAAATGTAGATGCCAACACTGGGTCTGTGATCAGAGAATGCCAATCGGTAGTGCCTGCCACCTTCAGACAGACATCCTCTGGGCTAAAATGAAAAACAAAAACAAAAACAAACAAACAAACACAAAACACCAGCCATCCCGAGCACCGGTAAGGACAGTAAGGACGCGCAGAGCATCCTGGAACTCTCCTGTATCGCCGATGGGAATGGGAAATGGTTTGGCTTGAAAATGGTTTGTTGAGAAGCGATTTGGTAGATTTTCAGAGAGCTGAAATGCACCTCTCCAGATGCCTCAGACACCCCACTCTCAGATATTCACCCAAGTGAAATAAATGCATGAGCATTTCCACAAACAGATTCTGCACAAGAACGTTCAGAAGAGCTTTATGCATAATAACCAGAACTGTGATTAGTAACCGAAATCCAAGCTAAACGGATGAACACACTGTGCTAAGGTCTTATGCGGGAAAATCACTCAGCAACACAATGAAGCCAACTTCCACTCTGCACAGCAGCAGACACACATCTTAAAAGCAGGCTTCGGGGCGCGAGATGCCGCCGGATGCAAAACCCATAGCGACTGTCTGATTCTCAGCCCCTTTCTGCCCACAGGGCGCCTGCAGCCCATCCACGGACATCTAACATCCAGCCTCTCTCTCCACTTCTGACTCAGCAGCGGGGCCTTGGTTAAAAGCCTCTCTCCCGGCTGGAGCAATTTCCTTCCTTATGCCCTGAGCGCGGGCACACTGGAGGCTGATTTCTCTCGAGGGAACAATCTCCACTTAAAGCCGCAGCCACCAAGGGGCCCCTCTAATCTCAGAAGCGTTTGCAGAGCTGAAAGCCTTGTTTTCGTCCCCTTCCCACAGCCGCCCCGGCCCCCACCTTGTCATACTCTCACACTGAGAGCAGCCAGACAGGCACCCCTTTCCCCCAGAGGTCTCTGTACCTGTTCGGTGATCTTGAACCTGGGTCCCAGGGTGGCGGGCGGGTGGTCCTGGGCTCCTTGCTTTCCGAGGAGGGGAGAGGAGCGGCCTGGCTCCCTCCATCCCCATCAGCCGGGCTGGAACACGGGGGCATTGCATGCCCGGCGCAGGCCCTGTGTGCAGACAGTCACCTCCCTTCCCAGCCACCGTCTGAGCGGGTCCTCCTTCACACACGATCACGGATGCTTCTTCTCTCCGGCCTGACACCTGTCTCATTGGGAGCCTGCTCCGCTCAGCGGCCACACCTGCGGACCCGTGGCCTGGGGCCTGCCCCGGGCAAGAGAAGTCTGGGAGAGGGACAGCTTAGCAAAGCAGGGCTGCAGAGGCAGAGACTTCTGATGCTCCTGCCCCAGGGGACCCGTGATGGCCCGGGCAGGTGTTCAGAGCGCCCCGATTTGATCCAGTGTTTGGATGTTGCTGGTCTTTGGATGCACCGGGCTTGCGGGTCTCGGCGGGCCGGGTGCCTTAGGAGGCCCTCACGCACCGGTAGGGAGTTTGGAAAACTCAGGAAAACAGTCTGCGGCGGTTTCACCTGCATCCCTCCGGCCGCTCCTGGCAGATGGATGCTGGAGGGCAGGGACTCCGGCTACCTGCATCCGAGGCGTTGACTTGTGAGGACAGGAAGTGCCCCCCGAGTTGGCACGGGAAGGACATCTGTGACAATCAGAGAAACAGGCGAGCTAATCATGTCCCCTCGACGTTCTGCTGCCTGGAAACCGGGAGTCACTCCGGGAACCTGATTTCCTTGGATGTTCTGCCCAGGCTGGCGGCTCCAGGGGCTCCGGCCTGTGTCCCTGGGAAGGCCTGGGTTGTGGGGCTCAGGCAGGAAGCACACTCATTTCCAGTTTTGACCCCAACGTGGCGTTCCCGAGGCTGGCTGGCCAGGCGTCCTCCTGCTGTCTGCCTGTCCTCACACGGGCCTGCAGGGGAGTGGTTCTTGCCTGTGACCGCAGGCCCGGCTGCCGTGGGCCGGCTGTCACCAGAGAGGGAAGCAGGATGCCTGCTGAGAGGGCACATACGTCCCACCTTTAGATGATGCAGCAGGAAGCCATCGGGCCAAGCACAGCAGCAGCGAAAATCAAGCGCAGGCTCAGGAGCGAGGCCACAGTGCATCTGAGTCCTGCTCTGCCTCTCGCTGGCTGTGTGGCTTTGGAAAAAGTTATCACCCTCTCTGGGCCCCTTGTTTGGTCCTCAGTGGATGCGGAGAATGTATCTCCCAGGTTGCTGTGAGAATCCAAGTCCAGGCATGCCTTGGAGACACGGCAGGTCGGCTCCACGCCATCGCAACACAGCGCGTAGCCATCCCTTCTACTGATGGAGGCACTTGTCTTCAATTAATAAAACACACAGCATCTGTGACACGTGGAGCTCCGTCCAATCGGGGGCGCCTGCAGGCAATGGAGGCAATGAGCACGCTGCTCTGGGATTGGCCGAGGAGCCGGGCTAAGGGGTGTCCGGGTTTAACCGGTTTAATGTTGAGTCGTCACACCTGGGCCTGAGATCAGTGTGGGTCTGTTAACAGTTATGCTGCTGTGAGCTCCTGACCCGGAACCTGCCCAGCTTCATTCCCCTCACCTGCAAGACCAAGGAAGGAAAGCCCGCCCCCGGGAGCCTGCTCTGATCCCTGCCACATGAAGCGGGGCTGCTTTGACTCCCATGTGCTCTTGTGAAAAATCTCGATTCTCGGTCACCATGTCTGTGATGGGGCCTGGGATTCTGCATGGCCAACCAGCTTCTGCGGATGCTGTCCCTGCCAGGCCAGGGACCACACTCTGAGTAGCATGGATGTCGAGTCAATCAATCCATTCCCGTGTGTGTGTGTGTATCCATGTATGTGTGCATGTGTACGCATGCATGTGTGTCTCCCATGCACCTAGCACACCTGTGGGACAGGGACCATGCCTGGCTACCTTCTCTCCACCCCTCACAGAGCAACCACCTCTAGTGAGGACTCGAGCAGCATTCCCAGGCAGCAGGCACCAGTTGCTTCCTCCACCCGCTGGTGAGCCCTTGAATCAAGTCACCTGCTGTGACCGGGGACTGAGAGGCCTGGCTACACCTGCGGGGGACCCTACTTCCCATCTTGGGCGCCTGCACTTCCCTCATTCTCAGAAGCCAGGGCCCCTCGGGCTGCCTTCCCTCAAGACAGCTTTCTCTTCAACACTCCCATAGTGCCTCTCTGTGGCCAGGACCCTGTGTCCCTCCATCCTGGGGCCTGCTGCACTCCCAGGATGGAGAGTGGTCACTCAACGATGGCTAGGACCCACCCACCTTCTCCCTTCCTGTCCAGTGACTCAGAGCAAGGAACAGGCCTCCGCCTCGGCACCCTCTGAGGCTGGGCCGGACCCCTGCCTGGGGCTGCCCTCCCCCCTGTGAGCCCACTCCCTCTCCTCACCTTATAAAAGTGCTTTCCAGAGCCTGACCAAGGCCCCTCCTGGCTCTGACAGCCCCACACAGACCTCCACACACAAACACACACTCTCATATGCGCACACTTACACACGCACTGTCCCACACATGCGCATATGCATACACCTGTCACACCTCACATATGCACCGTCCCATACAGTCACACATATACACCTGCCATGTGCACACATACTCATACACTGTCCCAAACATACACCTGTCACATGCACACACATACACTCTTATACACATCCATTCATCTCACATACACACACACACACACACACAAATACATGTACATTCACTTGCCTCACACACACAAACTCCTGCAGCCCCAGCTTGGGGCTCCATCTGGTTGAGGGGCCCCTCTCTCTCCCCTGGAGCACACAGCACTCACGCTGGTTTCTATTTTATCCCCACCTCATCCCAGGTTGCTCTCTCTCCTTTAGTCCTTGCTGAACATGGGCTCGTGTCTGCTTTCTTCACTCTCTGCAAACAATTTACAATGACCATGAATTATCTTTGTCACAAGAAAACATGTTATGAGATAAACAATGAGTCTGTCGAGATTGGTCATCAGCTTTCTGGTCTGATATTCTTCGGTAACTCCTGACTCTGCCTCCTCAAACACAAAAGAATGTGGCAGCCAAGGGCAAGTGTAGGTTTCCTCATTACAGAAACTCATTCTATACAGAAAATAACCTCTGCTTCTCTTTCAGGCTTAGAAGGAAGAATCTAAGGTTTGAGGTCAATATTTTAGAAACTAGAGGCCTGGTGCACGAATTCGGGCACAGGTGGAGTCCTTCGGCTGGGGGTCGGGGGAGACCATGGGAGGTTGGCTGTGGGAGCCCACTGACCACCAGGGGGAAGCTCTTGTGTTGAGTGTCTGCCCCCTGGTGGTCAGTGCACATCATAGTGACCAGTCAATCGGTTGTTCGGTCACTTAGGCAGATAGATAGATAGGGTAGATATTCCACAGCAAGAGCCACTAATCAGTGAGTGATTGTCCCTGCCCAAGCAAACATTTGTCTATCTCAGCTTCTCTCCCAAGAAGGTAAGTGGCCCAACCGGGCCCAGGGGCATCAGGACTGTCAGAAATGCCTGCACATGAGGAGCCTTGCCTTTGTTTCTTTTTCTTTACAAGAATATTTTTATTGACTTCAGAGAGGAAGGGAGAGGGAGAGAGAGCTAGAAACATCAACGATGAGAGAGAATCCTTGATCGGCTGCCTCCTGTACACTGGGGACTGAGCCTGCAACCCAGGCATGTGCCCTGACTATGAATTGAACCGTGACCTCCTGGTTCCTAGGCCGACACTCAACCACTGAGCCATGCCGGCCAGGCCAGGCTTACCTTTGTTTCTTGAGCAAAGTCAGGAGAGGGAGGCAACGTCTATGGCGTTGGGGGCACTTTTCCTTACATCCTTCTTCTTAGCATCACAAAAGCAAAATGCTCGTCGAATTCCATCTGTGAGCCTTCGCTGTGGATTCCATTCTCCCACAATTAGCAGGGCAGTGGGTGGTCAGGGAGGGTGGACCCATATTGTTGTGAGTGACCTATTATTATGTGCAGATTACATTTTACGTGGAAATTATATGAATGCTGTCAGAGCTCCAGGGCCAGGCAGAGAAGAAAATGCCTCATTGTTCAGTTCCCGCTAGCTGGGGAGACTGCACGTGGCGATAAAGAGACCTGTGTCTGTGCAAACAAGGCGTGGGCTTCCAGTTTGAAAGATGCATTTGTTACACCAAAGCTTGAAATAGGAGAGCTGTGTGGGCAGAAACAAAGGAGAGGCAAGGGGAGAAAACTAATTATTACTACCGCTGCATATGCACGGTTGGGTATTTATATAATGTGTTAAACTTCTGTGGGGAAAATGTTTGTCATATCAGTGAGAATGAAACTTTACCCTGAGAAGGGTATTCTAAGGATTCAACACTTTCAGCTCAGTGAGAATATATATTTTGCTTTAAATTATCTGCTGCCTTCTCTTCTCTCCACTTGTCTTTCAATAAATATCATCTTGTTCTCTCTTTCTTCTGTCCTCCCTTTTTTTTTTTTTTTTTTTTTTTTGGTCAGGCATATGGGAAGTATCAATATTAAATAAATAATGAGAGGAAAACTCACACCACCTAGCAAAAAGGTGGGGGACCATTTTTTCTGCCAGAGGTCACTTGAGTATTTATAACATCATTTGTGAGCTAAACAAAATGATCAACTTAAAAACGAGCCTGCTAATCTTGCTCAGACATTTAATTAACTCACCCCTTATGCCTTGTCAGGGCCAGGCCAAATGATTTCGAGGCCCTTCTATGGTCCTTGGGCTGGACGTTCCCCACCCCTGGCCTAAAGTCACAGTGATCTCAGGAAACCATGTTACAACTGAGAAATCTACAAAAGGTCAGAAACTCATGGAGACCTTTCCTGGGATGGGACAACATAACAGCACCCAGATGTACTAAAGGATAAAGAAAGAGGTGAAGAGACCTCATTCTATTGGGGAAAGGAATTGAGTTCCAACCAATGACCCCAGGGATCTTGCCTTCCCAACTTTGAATCAAGCCCATCCAAGGGCTGGTTTTGATTCTCACACATAAATGACTCGTATCTTGACTGATTCACCGGGTAAATACGTATGAAGCAACTCACCGTTAACAATGCATTGTGTGGGAGAAGATTACATTTCGAGACAGGATGTACAATGAATTAGCCCAATCCTAAACACATCCTTTGTACAAAGCACTCAAGAAAACCCTCCCCATTTTGAGGAGCCTTATACTCATGCCTGTGGAGCTTGCATCTAAGCAGAAGCAAGAGGACTGTGATTGGAAACCCAACATCAAGGCATGAACAAGAGGGTTTAGCAGCTCTGGTACAAGCCCAGGCTCAGCCATGGGAGTTTTGGGGGACAGGGGTCCTCTACAGGTGTTTGAATCATGGCAGGTCAAATCGAGATTCTTGAGCTCATTTCTCCAGCCAAGTGGTGCCACAAACACACTGAGTAATTTTTTATTAGTTTCCCCCCACCCCCTCCTTTTGGGTTTTCCAGCAGATGATGCATCCTAAACAGTATAACAAATGGGGATCGAAATGTATAAGAAAATCTCCCCCCATCCACAGTGTAAATGATGCTGATAATGTCCACTTTGGTCATCAGGGGATTGAATGTTTTTAGGAAATTGCTGAAAGGCGGAACTAAATGGTCAAAGAAGAATAATGCAGTGGTTTTCAAATCGGTGTGTATCTGAATCACCACTGGAAATTGTGAAGTATTAAGATTCTGGGAAATACCCTCCCATCCACCCAGTCTGGTTCCGTTGGGCTGGGCTGGGGCCAGAGAGTATGGGTGTTGAACAGACTCTCCAGGTGATCATCACCGGTGTTCTTGGGCCAGGCTGAGGGAAATATCGGTGCAGGGGTGAGGTCCTCAAAATCTGCTCCTATCAGTTGATTCATTGCATTCAAGATCCTAAAA
Source organism: Pipistrellus hanaki (assembly GCF_964339955.1). Taxonomy (NCBI): domain Eukaryota; kingdom Metazoa; phylum Chordata; class Mammalia; order Chiroptera; family Vespertilionidae; genus Pipistrellus; species Pipistrellus hanaki. The sequence continues at coordinate 9,862,918 of NC_140517.1, read as the reverse complement.
CATTTAAAGCATTTCTCACTGAAATCCCGTGGGAGAGGATGGCCAAGAAGACTGAATGCCCATCTGTCTAAAGGGCCTACGTCACTCTCCTCTTACATGGTGCGCTTAATAATAATTATCCTGATCACCTCCACTCCAGTGAGAAAGATGGAGGTGCTGGGGTGTAGTGGTCACTCACTGACAGTTTCCAGACAGCAGAAATGTATGGAAAGATCAACATGTTAACTTCAGAGGCCAGGGCATGGAGCCGGACTAGGGCTTCTCACCTCGCACAGCCTAGGAAGAGAATCAGGACATGCTGACAGCAGCTGCTGTGGAGAAACTCCAAAAGCAGCACACAGTAGGGATCTTTTATGAGGTACCACCTCCATCTCCCACTGCCTGCTGGGCTGCTTTAAAGAGGCCAGGAGAGGGTAGCCACAAGTTTAAGTGGTGGCTGCAGAGATACAGACAGCATCACGGTCTCCAGAAAGACCTTGTGGATCAACCCCTATCCATGATGTGTTCTCCTTTCCCAGTATTCGTCATGATTAATTATTAGTAGCTAACTTCCCAGAACACATCTAGGAAAAGGCCCAGATGCATTAAGTTTGAGTCAATAACTTGTTCCCGAATGAATATTAATGATAAAAACTCACATTCAATGTTGAGCTCTGTGCAGGGCGTTAGGGAGTTAACATTCATTTTTTGTAACTAGCTCATTTCAGAATATCAGTTTGCTACATAAAGTAATTAATACATGAGAATTATACAGATTATATGTATGGTTTTAAAAGTCTTTTCATCGATCCAACCCTGTCAAATCGCTTTATAATTAATTTTCTCATTTAGGCATCCAGGTTGTTGATGTTATAGATATATTTTTCCATGAACTTGTTATGTTTAAAAGTTATGTTTTTGGAACATGCTTTTTTAGCTGTTTCTAGCTATTTCCTTGTATTCTAGAGCAGAATGGTACTGTTCATATGAGATTAATTTCCATGAAAGAATAAAAGGCTGAATTCTTCATTACTTCACGTTAAAGTGAACATCGGAACAGATAAAGACCAAGTGTGAGCCTGTCGATTCATCTTCAGACTTTCAATCCATCCTTTCCTTTTGTAATGCTTTATTTAGACATAATTTACATACTACAGAGTTTCCCCATTTAAAGTGCATAATTCAACCAAAACCGGTTTGGCTCAGTGGATAGAGCATCAGTCTGCAGACTGAAAGGTCCAGGTTTGATTCCGGTCAAGGGCATGTACATTGGTTGCAGGCACATCCCCAGTGGGGGGCGTGCAAGAGACAGCCAGTTGATGTTTCTCTCCCATCAATGTTTCTAGCTCTCTATCCCCCTCCCTTCCTCTCTGTAAAAAAAAAAAAAAAAAAAAAAAAAAAAAAAATATATATATATATATATATATATATATATATATATATATATATATATATTTTAAATTTAGTACACAATTCAATATTTTCAGTACAGCATTGTGCTACCACCACCACAGTCTAATGTTAGAACCTAATATCACCTCCAAAAAGAAATCCCATGCCCATTAATGGTCTCTCCCCATTCTCTCTCCACTTTCTTAAGAGGACTTCCTATCTCGGTCTAATTGTTTATTCTGAACATGTCATAGAAATGGAACCATGCAATATGTGGCCTTTTCCGACCTTACACTTAGCACTGTATTTTCAGGCCTCATCAAAATTGTAGCATGTATTAGATCTCCATGCCTTTATGTTGCTTTTTATTGCATGCGTGTATCACATTTTATTCATCCATCCATTTGTTGTTGAACATTTGAGTTGTTTCTCTTTTTTGGCTTTGTGGATAAGTCTGCTGTGAACATTCACGTACATGCTTTTCTTTTCGTTTTTGGATGTATGTATTCATGTCTCTTCAGTCTATAGCTAGGAGTGGAATTGCTGGGTCATGTGCTAACTCTGTGCTTAACAGTCTCAGAAATTGCCAAACGTGTTTTCTAACGTGACTGCATTGTTCCCATCCCCACTAACATTGTGTAAGAGTTCCAATTTCTCTACATATTTGCCAGGACTTGTTATTATCTCTTCTGTGCTAGTCATACTACATGGAGTGGCATCACACTATGGCTTTGGTTTTCCTTTCTCCAATGACTAGGATATTGAACATCTTTTCATGAGCCTCTTGACCTTTTGTTTAACTTCATTAGAGAAATACATAGTCAGACCCTTTGCCCCTTTTAAAATTAGGCTATCTGTCCTTTCACTATTGAATTAGAAGAGTTCTTCATATAATTCTGGATACAAGTCCTTTATCAAATACACGATTTGCAAATATTTTCTCTCATATGATCTGAACTAGCTCATATAACATTTAGGTTGTCTATTTTGTAAATGATGTATGAAAGTCAGCTTTAAACTAGTCTATCTTGCCTTTTTCAGTGATAAATTTTAAATTGCCTTTTCAATATTATCTAAAGTAATATAGTATTCTCATTTTTCTCTTCCTGAGTCAATTTTGATAATTTATGTTTTTCTAGGAAATCATATATTTCCTCTAAGTTATTGTATTGATTCCATAAAGTTATAGGAATGATTCCCTTAATTCTTTTAAACTTTTTTTCTGTTTGCAGTCACGTCTCCTTTTTCAAAATCTTGCATATTTCTCTCTGTCTCTCCCCATCCCCCTTAACAAAATTCCTTAATTGTCTATTTTATTGGTTTTTAAGGAAACATTTTTTAGATGTCATTGTCATTACCACTGCAACAATTATATTAATTATATACTTTATTAATTTCTATTTCCTTTCCTTATATTTTCTTTTTCTACTGTATTAAGATGAGTATTACATCTTAATGTTTCCTTGTTCTTTAATTCTGAAATAAATGCATTTTTTAATTTATGAATTTAACTTGTGGAGATACATTTTCCCCTGAGTATAGATTTTTTTTTTATTAACTTCCTTAGATTTTGGTATGTGTTTATCTCTTGACTGCTTCTTACATTTATAATTCAATTATTTAGGAGTAGGCATCTTTAATTTTCAAGTAATTTTGTTTTTGCTGGCTTTTGGTAACTACTTTTAGTTTTATTGGATTATGTTTAGGAAATGTGACCTATATAATCTCTTCTCATTAATATTACTAATCTTTGAGATCAAGTATATGATTTCATATATTGATAGTGGTAATAAATTGGCATTGTTATTTAGGAGGACAATTTGTCAATGTCTGATAATGCTGTAGCCATTCCACTTACAAGTTCATATAAAAATTAGAGGCCTGGTGCGTGAAATTCGTGCATGGGTAGGGTCCCTAGGTCTGGCCAGTGATCAGGCCAATCAGATTCCCCACCTCCTTGCCTCACCCCCCTAACCCCACCTCCTCTTCTCACGTTTGGGCACCACCACTACTGCTGGTCACCCGCCATGTTGCATGCCACCCCCTGGTGGTCAGCACATGTCATAACATGCAATCGAACTCCCAGTCTCCCGGTCAAACTCCTGAGGGGACACCTTGCATATTAGCCTTTTATATATGTATAGAGAGATGTGTGTGAGTGTGTGTGTGTGTGTGTGTGTGTGTGTGTAATATATTGATGCAATTAAAATTTTTGGAATCAACCTAATTAACCTACAAGTAAATGTTCTTTATAATGAGATTGAGTAAATAAACTATAGTTAAGAGTCAAAATGTCTCTGTCATCTACGTGTTGTTGTGTTCCTGAGCTGGTACCTTTGTATCACTGGGTCTGTATCTCTCTCCGAAGTCCCCTTTCTCTCCAAATTCTAGGCTGTTTTTAGTTCGCACGTGGGGTCAAGTTCTCACAAATTAGATGACCCGAACTTGTACGAGGAAGATGCAGCTCATTCCTTAATTGAACTGTGTTCAAAGGGTAACTCCCAGGGCTATTTTCAGACTGCACCCTGGGGGGTTGCCTCTTCCCAGTGACATACATGGCTCTGAGCTTGCAAATCCTGGGAATGATCTAGGTGGACGGTGTCTGCTGATTATGAATTTCTGGTGCGTGGCCCACAGCTATTGGTGATGAATCAGTCTGCTCCACAAGGGGACTTTTGATCAAGAGCACTTTTCTGCATAATGAGAAGTAAAGTAGCGCAGACGAATGGTGTCAGCATTTTAATGGGTCCTGGGGAAAGGGCTGGGTGATGGATTCTTTGTGCAGAGAGCAGCCCCATCTTCTTCCTCCTGGACCCGAATTCAGGAGAGACAAGGGGAGCCACTGAAAGGTCACTGCACCTCTCTGTGACAGACCTTGGCTCAAGAATTTCCTAATTGTATCCACCTCCTCTTTGTTGCTGACCTTTCCCCTTTGAATGTCACACTCTGAGTAAGAGACATGAATGGGTCAGTATGTCAGAAGCACCATCATTAAACAACTCATGTGTGTAGGCATAGGGAGTGTCTTAGGAAGCAAGGAAGGCTTAGGAAGGGTGGCCCATCTTTTTTTGTTTTTTAATATATCCTTATTGATTTCAGAGAGGAAAGGAGAGCAAGTAAGAGATAGAAACGTCAATGATGAGAGAATAATAATCAGCTGCCTCCTCTACACCCTCTATCCGGGATCAAGCCTACAACCCAGGCATGTGCACTGATAGGGAATCGAACCATGACCTCCTGGTTCATAGGTTGACACTCAAACACTGAGCCATGCAGGCCAGGCACAGGTGGCCCATCTTTATGTCTGGGTGAGGATGGTCCACCTGACCCATCCTCTATGTGAGCTTTGTTGTTTTAGGCACACCTGGAGGAGGAATACCTGTCAGTATGTACACATGAACATAGCTGCAAATAGCAGCCAGGGCTAAGGCTGCTACTTATAAAATGTCGTTTCACATTTTATAAGTGAGAAGGCACAGGAAGCTTATGGAACTTGTCCAGAGTCACATAGCAAGTTGCAGAGGTATTTGAGCCTCAGCACCTGGTATGAAACACTAGGCTTCAGGTGCCAGATGTAACATGCCATCTTGTTTAGACACCTGGAGCACTACTCCTGGTCCTCACTGCTTTCTCTGTGAACCCCTGAAGATTACACATTCTTAATATTTATTAAATGTCATGGACCCTTGAACTGGGTTAGGTCTCTGCTCCATGTTGGCACATTCCTCTATCCTTCCCCTAGTTTAGCACTCACTACGCAGACTATAATTTTACGGAACATCTGTCTTCCCTTGTAGACTTCAGGCTATAGGAGGGTAGGTGCTGGACCTTCCTTGCGTAGGATTATATACTCAAGATCTAGGAGAGTGTCCATATAAATAACATTTCATTTTTGATTGTTTGTTACCACGTTTTACACATACTCCTGCTAGAATACTGGCAATTTGGAATTGTCTAAGATAACGCAGAAACTGTTGGCCAAAGCCACTAAGGGTGACTCCAGGGGCGTCATAAAGAAACGGACAGAGCATTCCTGAGTGATTGACCCTGAGATGCATCAAGATGCCCCAGAACAGCTGGACAGAAGAGAAAATCCCTTCATTCTATGAGGTATGAAACCACCAACACATTGTGATTTCCAACACAAACTCTAATCCAAAGACTCTATGCCTTGACTTGCAATTAAAGCTTCTCACCTTGGCAACTCCAGAAAGCAGGCTTAGTGGCAGGTAGCAAATACGGTGCATTATTGATAATGGGTTTTCTCAGGTAAGTCGTGGAATAAACATTTCCTGACGAAGAAATGAACAAACAGTCAGCTAAATGCATGAATATAATTAAGTCAGGTGGCTCCAAGTTCATCAGGAGAAACCGACGCTTTTCTACCATAACATGATGCCTCTGTCTATTCCCCAGTGATCCATTCATTACATGTCCACACTACAGGTTAAGCCCCTTCCTGATGATCAAAGATGAATGGTAAGATCTGCAGAGGGAGGAAGGCTGTTTGCAGAGGTGAAAAGATTTTTAAAAAATAATGCGTCAGTACTGTTGTTGTTTTTATCATTGCTGTAATCATCATCATTATCCTGTGCTGTGCCTTTGCCTTTGAGCATTTCCTGTATGCCAGGGACTGTAAGCCCAAAGGAAGATTCAAGTGCAGGAGAGATTGAGGGGCTGGCTGCCTACTGAGAAAAGGAGGCAGAAGCCCAGAGCCCAGGACAGCTGAAGAGAGCCACAAGGTCTGAGGAATAAGCAGGGAGCTCTCAGTTACTGAGCCTCCCCATTTTTAAATTTATTTTTTATTTTTTATTGATTTCAGAGAGGAAGGGAGAGGGAGAGAGATAGAAACATCAATGATGAGGAAGTATCTTTGATCGGCTGCCTCCTGCACGCCCCACACTGGGGATCAATCCATGACTTTCTAATTCAGAGGTTGATGATCAACCACTGAGTCACACTGGCTGGGTGCCCAGGCTCCCCCTCCCCCATTTAGAGAAACCCTTAGATTGTTCTCAGTTCTTCAGTGCTGACCTACTTTTTGTGCCCTCATCATATTGTCACAGGCTTTCCCGCTCACAATATCCATGACACTCTATGATGTTTATAAACTCAATGTCAGTCCCACTGCTCATAATTTGCCTTTGATATAAAAAATGTCTCATTAGACATGGCTTTGTTTATTCCAATTTAATTCTTCCCTCACATCGTCTTAATTTTTTAAGTCCAGACTATTAATCTTTTTGCCAGAGTCAACTCTTTCTCCTAGTCTGTTCTGCCATAGATATTTCTGAACACAGATGCTGACATTCATTGCCCTCTGGGGCTGTCTGGAGGACAATAGTTAGCCGGGAAGTCTTGCTGCCAGTTAGAAATACTGAAGAAAGTATATCAGCATTAGGTGGGATTGCGGCTAGACACTTAGTGGGTGTATTCTCTCTGCTGATAAGTTGTTAAATCAATTGAATTCAGTTTATTTTGGGAAAAACATTGAGTTCTTCTGAGCAATGGCCATCTGGTAAGTCCAGGGAATAAGGTGTTCTGAGACTATCAGTGTGCAAACGTGGGCACAGCGATAGAGTGGAATTGCACATAGATGAGCACCATGGTAGACATTTGTACCAAGGGTTGTGGGGGAAGAAGTAATTCCATCAGGGAGCGGTGAGCAAACTTCAGGGCAGATAACTATTGAACCAAGTATGCACTAGATTTTAAAGGGGAATTGCATTCCCAGCCAAGGGAACAGCAGGAGTGAAGATGAAGGGGCACAACATTTTCGGCCTCTTGTGTTGGGAGAACTCATTCCCTCATTCTCTCATTTTTGGGGAATACAGCGTGTTCTTCCTCATGGTTGAGACTCCTTCACACATCTTCCTCCTGCCTGTAAAGGACCCCCAACGCAACTCTGCTCACTTGGCTAGCTCCACCCCATTCCTTTAATTCTCATCTTAAGCATTCTGTTCTTAAGTTGGCCTATCCTGACACAAATGGATTCAATTCTATGATTTATGCTCCCATCACACTTTTTAATTCCTTGCTGCTAACTTTCATTATACTCAACATCCTTGCTTAAGGTCTGCCTCCCCAAGTCTAGTGTGTTACGTTAATTCAATGAAGGGGCCATTAGACCAATGCTGCTCTAATCCATGGCTGGCTAGGTAAGCACACCAAACTCTAAGCCTGCAAATGCCACAATGTTACAGGTTCAAAGCACCAAGGAAAATCAATCACCAACAGCCAACTAGACTATAAGCTCTAGCTGATCACATGACTTCCTTTCTTTGCTTCTGCAAAGACTTTCTGTAAGTCTTTCCCCTGGCTTCTGTGGGAGGAGCACTCCTTTGCAATTCTGATTTGGTGCTGCCCAATTCTAATTGAGTTTTGCTCAAATAAACTTTCACAAATTTGAATATGTCTCAGTTTATCTTCGAACAAATGTAAACTCATCAGGGCTGAGACCATGGACACTTGGGCTGCTTCCAAATCTTGGCTATTGCAAATAATGCAACAATGAACACAGGGATGCGTTTATTCTTTTGAATTGGGGGAAGGGATTAAGAACTACAAATTGGTAATAAAAAAAAAATTGTTCCAGGATATAAAGTACAGCATAAGGAATACGGTCAATAAGATTATAACTATGTATGGTATCTGGTGGGTCCTTGAAATATCGGGGCGAGGGCACTTTGTAAAGTATATGCTTGCTTAACCACTATGCTATAAACCTGAAACTAATACCAAAGAACATTGAATATAAACTGCAATTGAAAACTAAAATTTAAAAATGATTATGGAATAAAATCTATCTATTGCCACGTAGAAAAGAAAGATTGGACTGACAAAGAGAAAGAAAAAGAAACCATGCCTGAGGTTTGGGCATGCTACCCTTCGGGATTCGTACTCAAAACCTCACCATCCACTCTGACCTGAATCTCCAGCCAGCTAACCTGATCTATAACTTTCAGACATGCCAGCCCCTATAATCTCATGAGCCATGAGCCAACTCTTCAAAATAAATCTCTCTCTCTCTTTCTCTCTCATACACACACACACACACACACACACACTCATCACACACACACACTCACACTTTTTGGAAGAACCCTGGCTCACTAACATGCCCTCCTTTCAGGAAAGGTTTGCATTGCTCTGATAGGAAACAATGAACCAACGGGGCCTTGCCTGGCAGCTGGAAGTGGCCTTAGCCTGCTTGGCAGCGGAAGCAAAAAGGCAGTAGCAGCCCAGTCTCCATAACCAGGGCGGGTCTTCCTGTTGAGTGACAGTCAGGTCTCCTGGGCTACCCTCAGCACGGGGTGCACCCCTGGCTCCTGGACCACTGCTGACCCACAGGGCTTCCCAGGTGGCCGTGCCTTCTCCCAGCTGGTGTCTGACCTGCCACTCCTGCAGCGGCGAAAAGATTAGGAATTCAGAGCAGCAGGAGGAAGGGCGCTTTTAGCTTTGCAGTTATGAGGCTTTCACTTTGTTGAACATGGGAATTAAAAGGGCAAAACCTCCGCGGCCCTCCCTCCCCCAAGGGCTGGCTGAGGCAGGAGCCTGGGGAGAGGTAATTAAGCTCAGATCACTACCAGCTTCACAGAAAGGCCTGAGTCCAGGAATTCCTTCTGCCAGAGGTCGGGAGCCTTTGTTGCAGAGAACCCTGATTGCAAATAAGCACTTTTCTTTGTGAAAGCCCCTCTCCCAGGGCTCCATGGGCTCCTGCTCAGTTTTCGGGGGGCGGGGGCTGTCTTTTCTTATGGAACTTTGCACATTCTTCTAGTTGAGCCCAGTCCCACAGTGCCCTTTGGCAAGCCCCTCTCTCCCCCACTGCGGATGGTCGGGTACCAAGGCCCAGAATCATGTTCCCAGGCAGCCAATGTTCCCCCCACCAGCCCCCGGCTCCGCCTCTCTTTATGCTTAACAGTGGATTTCAAAAACTTGCGTTTTCTTTGTCCTCAGGAGGAAAGAGGCTGGAGTCAAACAAAGGGAGAACAAAAGTCCCAGGCGTGCTGAGAAAATGAGTGCGCTGGCATGCGTGTGTGTGTGTGTGTGTGTGTGTGTGTGTGTGTGTGTGTGTGTGTGGTTTCATTGCCACCCCCATGTCCAGTGATTAGATCTGTAACCCTCAGGAATGTATGCCATTTGGGGCCGGGTTAGCGGTTTGAGCAATGTTCCTTCCAACTTCCTGCTGGAAAAGTTAACCTCTTTCTAGTCTGGAGCGAGGCGAGGAAGCTGAGCACCATTTGTACCTTGTCTCTGCTCTTCCCGGAGACATGTCTGGCCGCAGCCGCAGTTGCTTATCCCTGGGGCCCCGGCCAGTTCCTCCTCCTGGATCATGGCAGCCTGGATTAGCACATCCTCTCTCTTGCTCCCTCCAAAACACCCCCCCTCCCACTCCACCCCCAGCCAGGGTGATCTTTCATCTGGCTAAACCAAATGTGTGCTCCAGGGATTCTCATTGGACACCCCTCCCCCCAGACTTCTCAATTCTGACTCAGTTAGCCCCTCTTCCCCGCTTGTCTTATTATTTCTTCCCAGCTGTGTTCCCTGGGTTTTGTTTTTAAATATGTTTTTGTTGATTTCAGAGAGGAAGACAGAGGGAGCGAGAGAGAGAAACATCAATAATGAGAGAGAATCGCTGATTAGCTGCCTCCTGCACACCCCTACTGGAGATGGAGCCTGCAACCAGGAGAGGTGCTCTGACCTGGAACTGAACCATGACCTCCTGGTTCATAGGTGGAACCTCAACCACTGACCCACAAAGGCCCTGTTGTGTTTTTTTGTTGTTGTTGTTTTGTTTTGTTTTTAAGGTACACTTGCCTCTTCCTTAAATTCTTCTGGATCTAGATCTCCTTTCTCTACCTTAGTAGGGTTAGAGGTTTCTGTAGTTTCCCTGCTTTTCTTTCTTCTAGGTCAGTGGTCGGCAAACTCATTAGTCAACAGAGCCAAATATCAACAGTACAACGATTGAAATTTCTTTGGAGAGCCACACTTTTTAAACTTGAACTTCTTCTAACACCGCTTCTTCAAACTAGACTCGCCCAGGCCATGGTGTTTTGTGGAAGAGCCACACTCAAGGGGCCAAAGAGCCGCATTTGGCTCACGAGCCACAGTTTGCTGACCACGGTTCTAGGTGTATCATCTGTACTTACTCATCTCTCTAGCCAACCTGAGAGCCCCCTGGGGCGGAGACCCTCTTTCCATATCAGTTAACCCAACGCTGGGAGGGGCACACAGACTATCCTCTGGGGATGCTTCCGGGTCCACAGGAGGTCCAATACAGCTTAATACCGGAGATAAGCGCTCCCTGCTGGTTCATGTGGATTTGAATCCCAGCATTCATGGCTTGAGCCTCCATCTCCTCCCCTGTGAAATGGGTGGAACCGTATCCTCAGAACCCTGATGGCCCTCAAACACTGAGATAATGTCTACAAAGTGCCCAACACATCCCTGACGCACAGTCACACCTGGATATGAATGAACTGCCTTTGGGGAAAGCTGTCTGCTCTACTTGCAACCCTCCGTCTAACCTTCCTTGTTAGCAACTCCCTCCATCCCAGATGCCCACTGCAGTCGCCAACCACAGGGAGAGGACGGGGTTAAGCCTCGCTCTGCTCACCGCAGACCCACAGGCACTAAAAAAGGCTCTGCGTTCAGGCTGGAAGTATGGGCTGCAGTTAACTATAAACAGCTGCTGCAGGATAATAGGCTCCGCTGGTGAAATAAGGCCAGCCGCCCGCCCTCGCATGGAACCTTCCTCTAAAGAGCACTCAGATCCGATGGAGAGATCTGTCTGGCAGCCATCAGATTGAAGACAAGGGGCCAGGGGAGGGCTGTCAGGCTTCCCAGATCAAGCCGGCATGTATATTGCAATTCTATTTCCGTCTGCAAAAGCCAAAACACTCCGGTGCACCAGGAGCCTCTTATCTGCAGTGCATCCCCACCCCACCCAGCAGCCCTGGCCCCCTAACGCTCCCTTCCTGGGCCGGCATTAACTGTAATAATGGGGGGGGGGGGGAAGAGCAGACATTAACCAAGAAGACATATGTGTGGCTCTTCAGACTGAAGCCCTTCACTCAGCAAATCCTCTCTTCCCCATTTTAGGAAATTAAGTGTGAGTCAGAGCTCAGCATTGGGAGTCCACGTGGAACTTTAGATACATTTTGGAATTTGACCAAGGTGAGTTTCACGTTATTTACTTCCGCAGCCGGAGACAGATGCCCCGCTTGGTGTGGGAAATCCATTATGGAAAACATCAGAAAATAGCCAGACTTTACTAAATATACATCTGGCGTCAGGCACGTAGTAGGCACTGGATACCTGTGCCTTCTTTTGCGTGTGTGAAGAGTGATGAAGGAAGTCTGGAAGCAAATGAATTTGCTTTCCAAGAATCATTGATGGAGTCAGTGGAATGGAAACTTTGAAATGGAAACTTGGGTGGGCTGTCTACTGTAAACCGTATCTATCTATCTATCTATCTATCTATCTATCTATCTATCTATCTATCTATCTATCATTACCTACCTACCTACCTACCTATCTGTCATCTACCTACCTATCTATCATCTACCTACCTATCATCTATCTATCTATCTATCTATCTATCTATCTATCTATCTACCTACTTACATATCTATCTAGCATTTGGCTAAGTTTACATGGATCCACAGAGTGGAAGTTTTGGGATGAATGTGTTTTTTCCATCTTCCCAAATTCAGCAGAGTAGCTCCCTCCCTCCCTCCCTCCCTCCCTCCCTCCCTCCCTCCCTCCCTCCCTCCCTCCCTCCCTCCCTCCCTCCCTCCCTCCCTCCCTCCCTTCCTTCCTTCCTTCCTTCCTTCCTTCCTTCCCTGCCTCTTTGTGTCCTCCCTCCCTTCCTTAACATGAATCTTGTCACTTCTTCTCAAGCCTTCAATCTACAATTCAGCGGCTCTCACCTCAAGTCCTAGAAGACCCGTGGAGCAGAAAGGATTTAGCCATCAGCCTCTTATGCTGTGAAAACCTCAGCAAGCCAGCCCTCCAGGGACAGGCTCTCAAATGAGATGTGGAGATTCCTGAAGACAGGGGTCGATATTATTTATTTCCCTTTCCCCAGCTCCTGATGGACAATTTATACACAGTAAATGTTTACTGAGTTAATGAATTATACTGGTAATCTTGCTTTCCTCAGATTTAAAGCTTTCCTGCTGACATAGTTACCTATCTTCCCGAATTCATTTTGAATGGAAAAAAAAAGATTTAAAAGTCGCCACCATTTCAAGTAGGTATACAAGACATTATTTGTATTTTAAACAATAATTTGGAACACATCTTTCGAGCACAGATGATGTCACTGCATTTAAATGAACCAGCGCCATCAAAGGAAGCAGAGGCTCCCTGAGATTCTTGGCCCCGAGCTCCATGCTCTGGGATGGCTTCCTGGTTTAAATCCCTAACTGCTAATATGTCTAGCACTCACTCACTCTCCTCTCTCTACTGTGCTGTTTCCAACGGTGGGCCTGGACATCAAGCAATTATAGACATTTGAATTCTGTGTAAAATAAGCTTGAAAAAGCTCTGAAAGAAATGTGTGCAAATAAAGAGGAAACAGAATGAGCAGCACCTGGAAGCTTCTATTCTTTATCCTTAGTTTCTGGGTATTTAAAAAAAAAAAAATGATGTTAGGGCCTTAGCCAGTTTGGCTCAGTGGGTAGAGTAATCAAAGGATTATGTAGGGACTCTGCCTTTAAGGAAGGGGGATGAGTAACTCCTGATGCTTCAGTTTGGTCCGTGCAGGGGTTTTCCTCCAAAGACTAAGTGAGAAGGGAAAACACTACTAATTTACAGCAGAGATACCTGACAAACACAACTTCAACCGAGGGGCAAGTCAACATCAGTCAACAACCACATTGATAGTAGGCACCCTTGCTACAAGGTGATAGAAATGACCTTTTACCACTGCCGTCTTCCTCTTAAGAACCAAAGGGGAAAAGAACCTCATAGACTCAGACAACTCTCTGATGATTATAGGAGGGAAAGGAGGCTGGGGGAATTAGGATAAAGGAGGATAAATGGTGATGGAAGGATACTTGTTTTGGGGTAGTAAACACACAATACAGTGTATAGTATAATAGAATTGTACCCCTGAAATCTATATAACTTTATTAACCAGTGTCACCCAAATAAATTCAATATAATTTCTAAAAGTAATAAAGAACCAATAGCCCTATTCTAGTACTAGTCAGGATTAACTGACTAGATGGCATTATACACAATATGTGACTGGTACTCCTCAGAAGGGTCAAGGTCATCAAAAACAAAGAAGTCTGATAAATTGTCACAGCCATGAGAAGCCTAAGGAGACATGACTACTAAATGTCAGGTGGTGTCCTGACTAGGTTCCTGGAGCAGAAAAAGGACAATAGATAAAAACAAAGGAAATCCACCCTAGCTGGTTTGGCTCAGTGGATAAAACATCAGCCTGGGGAACAACAGGTCTCAGGTTCGATTCTGGTCAAGGGCACGTACTTTGGTTGCAGGCTCCTCCCTGGCCCGGGCCCTGGTTAGGGCTCATGCAGGAGGTAAACAATCAATGTCTTTCTCTCATATCAATATTTCTCTCTATCTTTCCTTCTCTCTTCCACTTCCCCTAAAAATCAATGGAAAAATATTTTTGGGTGAGGATTAACAACAAAAACAACAACAACAAAAAACTAAGGATATCAGAATAAACTCTGAACTTCAGTTAATAATACTGTATAAATATTGGTTTACTAATTGTAATAAATGTATAATACTAGTAGTGCACCATGTTAATAATAGGGACAACTGGATATGGTGTGTATGGGACCTCTGTGTTATAGTTTCCCATATTTTTATGAATCTAAAACTGCTCTAAAAATAAAGCTCATTTTTAAAGCAAATGAATAAGCAAGCATCAATTTAGCTTTATACATTATTGAGTAGTTGCTATGCTTACTATGTTCCAGGCACTGTTACATTTGGGGAGATTTTTTGTTTGTTTGTTTCTCAATTTATTTAATTTCAAATCCCAATGGAGCTGTTATGGATATTAAAATGAGAAGACATGTCAAGTGATTAGAACAACTGCTGGAAACTAGTAGATCCTCAGCGATTTTTTTGGTGGGTGTGATGGTGATGGTGATGATGATGGCAATGATGATGGTGGCGATGATAACTGGGTTTGCTTTAATAGGCTCACAGATATGGCACACTCTGATAGACGTATGCAGAAGGTGGCCTGTCTCCTCGAGGATAAGGCTGGTCTAGGAAGTGTTTTTGGATAAGGTGAGTCCTTAAGGATGAGAGACAATTTGCAGCCAAACCAGCATACTCAAATGCCCAGCATCGTCACACCTACAGGCCAGGAGAAGGACTGCAATTAGACAATTAGACACAGCTTGCTTTTGCAGAAGCACTTCATGGAAGGCTGAGAGGAGGGAAGGGGAAGAGGAGGAGTGGTCAGCAATGACATGTCAAGGGCTCTCTTCTGCAGATGATGGGGAGCCACTGAGAAACTCCAGCCCTGCAGAGAGGCGGCCACATTTGCATTGGAAGGACCCTCTCCAGCTGCAGGGTGGAGCGGATTTGGAGGGTGACCACACGGGATGCTGCAGGGCCAACGAGCATGAAGCCATTGGAAAGGCTCGGGGTCTTCTTGGGGGCAGTTGTAATCCTCTCTGACTCGCTAAAAGCTAACTCTACATTTGTGAAGTGCCCGTCTCAATGCTATCTTTTAATGTGCGTTAGCTATAAAGTTAGAAGCTCATTTCAGCCCGGAAATGGATCTGGGAGGCAGAGAGGAACGTTTCCTGTACAACCACGTCTTGTTCTAGCCTAGAAATGAAAAATCTGAGGCTTCTGGAGTTGCCACATTGAAGCTACCCCTCTCTTGCACAGGAAGCCATGGTCTTCTGTAGACTCTGAATGTTCAGCTCATCTGTCCACAAGTATTAAGGATGGCCATGCCCAAAATAAACTTTAGCAACCGATTATTATTCTTGTTACTCAGTGTGGTTGAATGAATAGCAAGGCAAGATTGGAATTTGGTCATCTAAATTCTTGACCCAGGCTGGCTGCTTACCAGTTGTGGGACTTTCTATGATCCTGTGACACTGTGGAGCCCAGTATTTAAAATATTCTACAATAGCAAAATATATACCAATACTACCACACAGCCACCATCATCACCGCCATCAGCATCAAAATCAACCACACCAACCCTGAGTCCTTCATCTCTGGCTTTGGTGAGGATGAAATGTAACCATGGATAGACAAGCAGCTTGCACTTGTCATCGAAAGATAATAGCTGAAGAGTAATCTCCAAAATTACCATGCTGAAACTTTGATTAAATTCAGTGTCTGGCACATAGTAGGCATTCAGGGAATGTCTGCTGGGTGAAAATCAGATCAGTTATTTTCCACTCCCTATTATTTAGATGAGCACGCTGTGCTATGGAAACAAGGCATCATTACTTTGTGTGTCTTCCTGGCTTCCTGGCATAGAACAGCTTAATGAAATGTGAGCAGACTTACACCATAAGCACTCGACCAACTTTGGTTCCGTTATTACTGGGGACTCCAAATATGTCCCAAAACATGTTCACAGTCCCTTAGAGTGGGCTCATTAATCATTCAATGCGCTGAACACTAAGGAGGTCCTTTCGTGGACCATCTACCTACCTATCTACCTAGCAATCAATCATCACATAGATCATTTCCTTATTCCCAGGTATAGTGTATATGTTGTCCTTTGTGTTCAGGATCAAACTACTTTCTCCATCATAGGCTTCATGGTTTGCATGGGTTACCCTACATGGCTACAAAGTCAGTTCTTTCTATGTCCAATGGCCTTAGCCCAAGACATGAGTTAACATTCCTCCCATCAGGTAAGCAAGCCTTTCAATAAGGATGTTTTCTTACAAACAAAACAACCCAAAATCCCTTATAAATACATCTCCAAACACAACTAGGAGTATACTCAGGGTGTTTTCTCTAGCCTCTCTCAAGCTCAGTGGATGAAATACATGAGAACCCCTCTATGGCAGATACTTCATGGATTTCTGTGCCTTAGCTTTTAGCACAGGGTCTGGTTCAGAGCAGAAAATAAACATTTTTGGAGTAAATTTTCTCTTCCTTAAGAATTTTGGGACTAGGGTAGGACTCGGAGATAACTTAGCACTTTGCTACTCAAAGTATAATCCATGGACCAGCAGCACTGACAATTCCTAGGAGCTTTGTTTGCACCACTGACTCCCATGCCTCCCCTTGAATCTCATTCCTAAGAGATCCTCATTTGGGAATCACCGATCCTGCCAAATGGCTTTGCACCTTAGCTGAAGACTGGGATTCTCTGAAGAACATTTAAAAAAATTAGATAGTACTGGAATCCTATAGACAGAGATTCTGACTTCTTTGGCCTTGGGATGATACCTGGATATTAAGATTTTTTGAAACCTCCCCAAGTCATTCAAATGGTAAACCAAGTCTGAAAACCATTGATCTAATTGTCTTTTCATGTGAAAATAGATACTTCTCCGAAGCGGGATGCACACATCAGGGTATTCAACAGTGCTTAATAGAGACTGGGGAGTGAGCAACATTCAATCTACTACTAACTTCTTCCCTTTTCCTCTTTCCCTAAAATTATCAATCTGTCCCTCTATCGTAGACTCTTTCCATTTTCCGTTTGTGACACAAAAGAGCCCCCAATAATCATCAGTTGTTCTAACACTCTACTCGCCACCCAGCGATGACTAGATCAAGTATAGACTCAAGCTGTCGAGTCATAGTTTATCTTCTAGGACTTTGAAACTGGGACCAGGAGCAGGATTGCTGGTCTCAGCTTCCAGCTGGTCCTCTAACAGGTGAAGACAGGATCTGGCAGGGTGTATATTCCCCCCTGGGAACTGGGAGCAGAGGAAGGCTGAAGAAGTAGGGACAGTAAGTGGAGAGAGTCCATCCTCAGATCTCTGGTTGCCAGGCCCTTCCCTCGCTGGGTTCAGTCCCATTTTCCATCCCATCATTTCACGAAACATCACACTATTCCTAATACACCACCTGCATTTTTCCTTAAGCCTGCTCACGCTGGGTTTAGCTTTGGCAAGCACCAGAACTGCCCTAATTAATCCAGTCACTTTATTTCCTCTAGCTCTTATTAGCACGTTAGTACCCATGTGAGATCATCATGGAACTCATACTTAAGGGGTGAGCTTATAGGCCACCCAACCTGCAAGGGGGGTGAGGAATCTCATATGTGACAGCAGTTCTTTCTCTGAGTGGGACTGAGGGCCATCTGCCAGGGAATGGCATCTCTGTAGAAGGAAGTGACATGTGCAAGGACTCTCCTAGCTGCATGACGTACATTAGATGGAGCCTGGAGACCACCAGGGCGGTCACCCACAGAGGACGGGTACATCCTCCAGAATGTGCAGTTAGTCTGTGAGCTCACGTCAAGCAGAATAAGAAGGACTAGTTCCATCTGTGTGTAAGCATATGAAAGCCATTACTATGGACTGTACATGGAATAATCTCTTCTGTTAACATTAAAAATCATAGATGCCGCTAGATACATGTAGGCTGGTGTAGGCACGATAGTAGCTAAACTGCATCCTTCTTAATATAAAGACCGTTTTAAATATTTTAACTCGTCGAATCCACACAACAACTCTGTGATTAGCCCCATGTTACAGAAGAGGAAGAGAAGGCAAAGAAAGGCTAAGTAATCTGTTCAAAGTCACACAGCGAAAAGGTAGTCCAGCCGGAAACTGTCAAGTATGCAAATATGGGGCCTGGCCCAGAGCTGCTGAGCCAGACTCTCTGAGGATGGGGGCCGCCCCGGAGTCCGGATGCCACCAGCTTTCCCCACGATCCCAACACCCACTCAGGTTGGTCCACTCAGTGTCACTTCCTTCCACAGAGATGTCATCCTCTGAACCATGATGCCCCCCTCCTGCTGACAGGTTCTAAAGGAGCCAGGAAACTCTATTAGCTGCTGAGAGACTGAGCTTGGAAAAGGGAGGCAGGGAGGGCGCGGAACATACTCACTTTAACTTTGTTACTTATTGAACTCCGGATTGTCTGGGCCTACCTATATTGTATTACTCTCATTTTGATTGGTTTTAAAGGTCAACAGAAATAACTCGGTCGGGGAATTATGGGCCATTTTTTTGTGTGTGTGCGTGTTTGTGTTTTTTCTATACTTCTGTATATTAAGATAATAAGAAAATAAGATTAAGCAATACAGGCTATTTTTTTTTTTTTAAGAATTTTTTTTTTAAAAATTCCCCGGGAAAAATGTGCAGCTTACATACAGACAGAGGCCAGGAGAGCGCCTTCTCCAGAGAGCTGCCCTCTGCCCGCCACGGGACAGCTTCTCCTGGCAAAACAAATGGTCCCTCCGCCACCCGAGGAGCCGCCCCTCCTCTCCTTAAATTGGTAGCATCCATCACCATCGGCCCAGAAGAGGTGGCCTTTCCATCCCGAGCCCTGGCGCGATAATTGGCATAATTTCCCGGAGATAATGTGGGGGTTAATGAGGTACCGGGAGCCCGGGGCCATCCGCTTTCATTTTCAGTGCAGGGGATGAGAGGAGGGGGGAAATCAACCAAAAACAAGGATGCAGAGGGTCACAGGAGACTGCGGGGGAGGGCCAGAGCGGGAGACAACAACCCCACCCGCTGGCGAGGGCACCTCCAGCTCCTGGGGGAAGCCCCTCCTCTGGAGCTTTGGGGGAGGGTAACCAGGGGGGCCATGGTGCACCCCAGCTTTGTTTAGAGCAGGGGTCCTCAAACTTTTTAAAGTGGGGGCCAGATCACGGTCCCTCAGAGAGCTGGAGGGCCGGACTATATGAACTACTAATTCCTACTGTAACACCTCGGCTGCGCTCACTGCCCAAAAAACCTGGCGGGCCGGATCAGACTCCTCTGCGGGCCGCATGTGGCCCGCGAGCCGTAGTTTGAAGACCCCTGGTTTAGAGTATGGGCAGTGTCCCTTGGACTTTGTAAAATATATGCATGGAGTGGCTAGATGATTATGATCTCTGAACACATAGTAATCTGGTCTCTCTCTCTCTCTCTCTCTCTCTCTCTCTCTCTATATATATATATATATATATATATATATATATATATTTTTTTTTTTAGAGGCCCGGTGCATGAATTTGTGCATGGGTGGAGTCTGGCCAGCCTGGCCAGGGGAGGGGACATGGGCGGTTGGCCAGCCTGCCTGCTGGTGGAACTCCTGGTCGAGGGGCCAATTTGCATATTAGCCTTTTATTATATAGGATATACACTGAGTGGCCAGATTATTATGCGCTCAGGGATCATCATCATCTGGCCACTCAGTGTATATTTTTATTGTTTTCAGAAAGGAAGGGAGAGGGAGTGAGAGGTAGAAACAACAACAATGAGAGAGAATCATTCATCAGCTGCCTCCTGCACACCCCCTCCTGGGGATCAAGCCTGCAATCCCTGCATGTGCCCTGCCTGGGAACCCAACCGTGACCTCCTGGTGCATAGGTGGATGCTCAACCACTGAGCCACACCAGCCGGGCACATTTCTATTGTTTGTAGCCAACCAGTTTGTTACATGGCCCTGGGCATGACTTCACAGGGTTTCTCACCCTCAGCGCCGCTGGCATTGGGGAAGATGATTCTTGGCTGGGAGTGGAAAGGCTGCTCTGAGCACCATAGGATGTCTAGTTGGTAGTGTCAACACCCTCGGTGATGACAGATGAAAATGTTTCTAAGCACGGCCAGAGAGCCGCTGGGAGGCCAAACCTGCCCTGGTAGAGATCCTCTGAGAGAGGTGATTGTCTGCCTGTTGGGCCGTTTATTTTTTCATCTGTTCACGGAGACGGTGGCTGGTACACTTGTTTCTGTTTGGCAACAATGTACGTGCAGCTGAGTGTGCACCAGGTATCTTTACAGGCTCTGCGGATGCCAAGGGAAGCACAGACGTCATGCTCAGGGAACTTACAGTAGAGTGGGGAACACAGACGCTGATCAAATAGTCACCCAACCCCTACCCACTGAGCTACCTGCCCCGAGGAAAAGGACTGTGGCTCTAGGAACTCGAATAACTCAGGAGCCTGACGTAGGTGTCGGCTCTGCGCTGTCGGACTGGAGGAAAGAGCACCTGCAAAGGCCCTGTGGTGGGCAGGAGCCCAGAGGGCACAGGGATGCTGGGACGGCAGGATGAGTCAGGGCTTGCTCTGAGTCCAGAATGTGACCAGGTTATGGGGCACAAGGAAAGAGATGTGGCAGCAGGAGATACAAAAAAGGGCCCCCTGGTGACGGCCGCATTATCTCCAAGGTCTCACCAGGACAACTGGCCATGGTCTGTCTGTTTGTTTCCCCAACAAAGAGGAGCCCTCGCTGCTCTGTGGCTGCAGACGCCCAGCGCTACCTGGGACCCAGGTGGATGTGTAACTTCCGGAAAGGGCTGTCTGGCTTTCTATGGTTTTGTGAAGAAGTAAGTGTCCTGAGGCGATGATGTCGGTTCATAAAAAATGTTCAGAACTTTGTATTTATGCCTTGTAGCTCTCTGGCAAAAAATAGCACACCGTCCTACAAGATGGATGCAACAGCTCCATTTCCCCCCTTTCCCCCCGGAAGGCCTTTGTAGATGGATGTGCTACCTCGCTGCCTGCAAATGTGGGCTCCGGGAAAGCATCCCGCCCAGGGGCAGACAGTCTGGAGCAAAGTGCACCCCATTTGCCGCCGCCCTGACCTCGCAGGTTGTATTGACACCACCTTGATTTCAGTGGGAGACACTGGTGCTCCGGGCCCACGGCTGCGGCTCCTTACACGCAGCCTCCACAGCCTGGGGCCTCAGCTTCCACATCTGGAAAATGGGTCAGTCATCCCTGCCCAGGCTCTCTCAACTTCTGCTTTCAGGTCAAAGGAGAGTGCTGCGTGTGAGCTACTCTGGAAACGGGGGCGCTCTTTGCTGTCGGGGAGGCCCGTGGGCTACGGTGGAGGCACAGGCATGGCGCCAGGAATCAGGAGACTTGGGGCTAAATCTTGATCCCCCTAATTGCCGGCTCTGAGCCTCCTCCATGTTCTCACCTATGGACTGGGGATGATCATGCCTGCCACGTGTATGTGTGGAAAGGACTGAAAACTCACAGACAGAAGGTTCTCAGCCCAGTCCTGACTCAATGCGCAGCTGCAGTGACTAACAGAACCGTGGACTTGGGGAAGATGTGAAGGAGAGAGAGGACCGCAGACGGAGGCTGAGGGGCACGTGTCCTCTGACCCGCACTGCAGGCCCCGGCTCGCTTGGCGGCCCCTGCATCCCAACACCCAGAGCATCATCAGCGGCTGGCTCCCCCGGGACTTGTCTGCGGTGCTGCCCCTTCCTCTCCACGCCCCTCCCTGCCTCTCACTGAGGCCTGGCAGGGAGCAGGCTTTCCATCTCCATTCAGGGGACCCGTCACACCCGTGAGATTCCTCAGAGGCCCCTGGGGCCGAGCCTCCCATCCCTCCAGGGGTCTTTAAACTACAGCCCGCGGGCCACATGCGGCCCGCAGAGGAGTCTGATCCGGCCCGCCAGGTTTTTTGGGCAGTGAGCGCAGCCGAGGTGTTACAGTAGGAATTAGTAGTTCATATAGTCCGGCCCTCCAGCTCTCTGAGGGACCGTGATCTGGCCCCCACTTTAAAAAGTTTGAGGACCCCTGCTAGGCAGAGGTCACCCCTGCTCCCTGCTCACATCTCCCTGAGGTCACATCTCCCTACTCTCTTAAGGCCATCTGCCGCTTTCCCACACCTTCTCACCTCGTCCTCCTCTCCCTCCTTTTACAGCTTCCCCAGCTGTGTCCACCTGCACAGACTGTGCACTCAGTGGAGCTGGGCTGAGTGGGGACCCTCCACCCCCTTCTCCTCTGTGCCTTCCACTAAGACCTATTGTCTCGCCCTAGCTGCTTTGGCTCAGTGGGTAGAGCGTCAGCCTGTGGACAGGGTTCCCGGTTCAATTCTGGTCAAGGGCACATACCTCAGTTGCAGGCTCAATCTCAGACCCTGGTCTGGACGTGTGCAGGGGGCAACCAATCCATGTGTCTCTTTCACATAGATGTTTCTCTCTCTCTCCCTCTCCCTGTGACTCCCTCTAAAAAGCAATGGGAAAATATCCTCGGGTGAGGATTAGCAAAGACCCTACTCTCTCGCACCCTTTTGTGCCAAGCGCTGTGCCAGGCGGGACTCCAAGCGGAGCCAGACGGAGCCCTGCTCTCGGGGAGCTCCGGTTTCCTGGGGGAGACAGCAGCTACACAGCATCAACCCAACCAGCAGATAAGATAAACGCAGGGCCTGGCAGGCTCCAGGCAGGAAAATAAACAGGATAAGCCCATCGGCAGCGTCTGGGGAAGCTGTTTTGGAGAAGGGAGCAGCGGGGCCCACAGAGTCTGCCTGGGGACTCGGCCTGGTGCCCCGGGCAGACATGGAGGCCTCCTCCCCTAAGAATACCCACCACTCTTCCCGGATCCCAGCGTCTGCCGCTCCCGCTGGGAAGTCCATCCAAGGCTCCCATCCTGTCTCTTCAGCCGGCGTGCTCGTTTCCGAGGGCCGCTGCCATCCATCGCCACATTCCCGGAGGCTTAAAACCACAGACATTCATCCTCACCGTGCCAGGGCCAGAAGTCTGAAACTAAGGTGCTGGCAGGGCCAGGCTTCCCCAAAGGCTCTAGGAAATCATTCTTCCCAGCTCCTTTCAGGTTCCAGTGGCTCCGGACATGTCTTTTATTTTCTTTTTTTTTTCTTTTTTTTTTAAAATATATTTTATTGATTTTTTTATTGAGAGGAAGGGAGAGGGATAGAGAGCTAAAAACATCAATGAGAGAGAAACATCTACCAGCTGCCCCCTGCACACCCCCCACCGGGGATGTGCTCGCAACCAATGTACATGCCCTTGACCGGAATCGAACCTGGGACCTTTCAGTCCGCAGGCCGACGCTCTATCCACTGAGCCAAACTGGTTTCGGCGTTCTGAGCATTTCTAACGTGTGGCTGGATCATTCCAATCTGCCTCGGTCTTCACCAGCCCCCTCCTCTGTTCCTCTCCGGTCCCTCCCAAGCCTCTTGTAGGAACACTTGTCCTTGGGTGTACGGCCCATCGGATCATCCAAGACAATCTTCTCATGAAATCCTTCATTAGACCTGCAGGGACCTTTTCCCCCATAAGGCTGTGTTCACAGGTTCTGGAGGTGAGGGTCTGGACATGGCTTTTTTTTTTTTTTGGGGGGGGGGGGTGACGTGTCATCCATCAGTCAACCCATTACAGCAGGTGAGGGGCAGGACCAACCCGACATCAGTATCTGTTCATCCCGAGGATCCCAGCTTCGCTGCCTGGATTTCCATCAGCTCTTTACTTTGTGTTCTATTTATTTCTGGGTTCAGTTTAAGGCATTTCAACTTCGGTGGTATATCACTGGGCTTCCTTATTGGCACTGTCAGTCTACGCCCCTCCTCCGAAGGCTTGTTCCTTCGGCCTCTCCTGACCCCTCCCCAAACCTGCCCACCCAAGTCTGTCCACCCAAACCTGCCCACCCCTGAGCAGAAACCACAGACCCTGTTCCCAGGAGGGGGTGGGGGGGTGGGTGTCCTCCCTGGGATCAGGCTCCTGTCTGCCTTCCTGGACGTGGGCTGGCCCAGGACACAGGAGAAGAGAACCAAATGTGTCCCAGCTGGAAAAACAGCCCGCCATGGGCTGGGCCCAGAACAAAGAGGAAGGAGCTCAAGGCTCCAGACTCGGGCCGTCCAGCTTTTGTTTTCTTTCGTGTTTTAACGAAAATTCCTTTTGTTTCTGTTCCTGAAACACACACACACATGGACAGACACACATATTATAAACATGCAAATGGCTCAGAGGAGTATAAAATAATGTGGGAAGTATAAAATAAAATGAAAAATCCCTTTTCCCTTTTCTTCTTGTTAAATCATTCTCTTAAAGGTACTTTCCCCAGAACTGAATTTTCTCCTGAAAATATACACATCCACCGAAAGATACACACAGCCAGAGAGTGATTTTTGGTGTATGTTTTTATTGCTCAAACATGAGCTATTCATAGTAAATGCTTTTCACTGTGGATAAGGGCTGTCCTTTCTTGTGCCTGCACAGGGCTTTGCTTCCTAAGGATCTACCCTGAACACCTCACTCTGTATGGGCAGAACTCATTCTGAAAAGCTACGAGAACTCCAATCACTGTGTGGACTGTCATTTGTAAGTTACTCCCACTGGCTTCTGAGAAGCAAGTTATGTACAAGGCTCAGCTCCATGCTCCTTCCATTGCAGCAGTGCATATAGCAAATATAAATTATATGGTATTGTTTACACATCTATAGTAATAAAAGGATAATATGCTAATTAGATCGGATAGACTGGATGTCTTCCGGGGTCCTTCCAGACAAAGCCACAGTGGCAAGGGTGGAGGCAGAAGTGGTTAGGAGCAATCAGGAGAGCAGGAGAGAGTGGTTAGGGAAGATGGGGCCTAAACTGGCAGTCGGACATCCCCCAAGGAGTCCCAGATTGGAGAGGGTGCAGACTGGGCTGAGGGACTCCCCTCCCCATGCACGAATTTTGTGCACTGGGCCTCTAGTTTATTACATAACAACATACATGATATCTTATTATACATGCATATACAGTCACATTTAATTATACCACTCTGGGGGGCTGTTATCCTTACTTTATAGATAGGAACAGAATTTTCCATCTCTGATATGCAGACAGGGAAAATGAGGTTCCCAGGAGTGAGGGATTTATGCAAAGTCAAGGGGAGTGAGCTCCCAGGCCTTTATTCTCCATATTGTACCTCTTGCCCACCCTCACCCCCCATCCCCCCGTTTTACTTTCCTTTGACGATTTGATACAAACCACGCCCTTTGGTTCCAGCCCTGGCATCCTGTCTGGTTTCTTCCCCAGTCAATTCTTATTCCTGTGACCAGGGATTCAAACATCCTCACGTCTGAGTAAATGCTGGGGGGTGGAGGGTGAGGAATGGAGGGGGCAGCGGAGGTATGTGTCAAGCCTGACTGGCTTCTCCATGGCCTGTGACCCCCACACCCTCAGGGGCCCACATATGTCTGCATTACTTCCTGAGGCGTCTTTCCTCCTGGCTCTCACACTCCCAGGGAAAAGAAAAATAAACTTGGCCGGGCCTTAGCCGTCCTGATCCCTGAGCGGGCCTAATAGCTGTGGCTGAGGTCCCTGGTTACTCACAGCCCTGGCTACAACTTCCTGTGCTTTCAAATAGGCAGAGGAGAGGAGTACACGGGGGGAGTTGTGGCCACAGCAAATGCAAACTCATTCGAGCCTCTTTCTGTCCTCACGGCCGGACCCGGTAGGGCTTTGCTGTATGGATTGAGTCAGGATGATGTAACACTGGCCGTGGACCCTGTGTTCCAGACTCTGAGACTGCGATCCTGGGAAAGTCCCTCACTCTCCGAGCCTCTGCTTCTTCAGCCAGAGCTCTCGCCAACCTGTCATGGTTGGGTTGTCGACAAAATGGGGCTTAGGGGGTCCTCATAAACCCTGATGCCCAGGCCACGTCCCAGATCAGTTATATCAGAACCTGGGGGGTGGGGGTGGGCAGAAATCAGTGTTTATAAAACAAACAACCTACCCCCCCAGGAATCCCAATGTGTAGTCAAGTCTGAAGACCTGAGACCCAATGCAGTACCTGCCCCTGACAGTGCTCACTCAACAGGTGCTAAGAACTACACACTCTTCCCTAAAACCCAGAGAAAAGGTGAATTCCCAGTGCCTGTGAGAAACCTCTGGCACATTAAGGAAGCTGACTAGCCTGGGAGGGGCCAAGCTGCATCTCAGGGAAGTCCCCTGACTGGCTGTCCAGGCTTTCTGAGAGCAAAGGTGGTGTGGGGCCAGGGTTTGATTCTTTGAGAAGTTTCTGGAAAGTGAGGCAATGGTGTTCCTGAAATTCCTGCCCTTCCCTCTTATCTCCTTCCCTGAATCAGCTCAGCTCTGAGCCAGTCTCTTCCTCAGAGGGGGTGCTGAGTGAGGGTGCTCAGTGAGAGTCCCCCTGACATGCAGCTGTTCAGCAGAGGCAGGGCCTTTGGATGCAGTCCCCGTGCAGGGCTCAGAGCCCCGCTGACTCCACGCCCCTTTAATCGGTCTCCCCTCCAAAAGTCAACTTCAGTTGGTTGCTTAAAGTTAAAAATTATTACATGTGAATCTAATGAACAAAATAAACTGATGAATAAAATAGATCCAGAGACACAGAAGCATGGAACAGACTGTGGAATCTCAGAGGGAAGGCGGAGGAGGATGGGTGGGAAGAGATCAACCAAAGACCTTGTATGCATATATGCATGACCCATGGACACACACAATAGGGTGGTAAAGGCCTGGAGTGGGGGGCGGGGGTGGGATAGACGGGGTTTATGGGGGAAAAAGGGGACATATGTACTACTTTCAACACTACAGATTTTTAAAAAAATTAGCCTGTGAGTAATACACCAAGAATAAGCACAAATATAGGGAAGCTTATAAAGATTCGCGGCCAACTGCCCCATTTGGGGAGATCATCTGAACCATCAAATCTGTGGGGACCATCCTGGTCACACCTGTACCAGCAGCCATCACCCGCCAGTATACACCATCCCTGACAACAGCTACATACCCTCCCAGCTCCCATACAGCCACACAGGGCCTCTCCCTGTGTCCCTTCGGGGTGCAATCACTGCAGGTTGGCTTAGGAGCCTGGGCTTGAACATGCCTTTCCCTCTGCCCCCCATACACCCCAGCAACACCACACACACACACACACACATACACCTGAAAGTCCCTTTGGTGAGCCTTTCCCAGAGTGTGATGCATGTAGTTTATCAAAAAGCAAAGACCAGGGAAAGAAGCCACGCTGTGGCCTGTGTGACTACACTCCCCTCTCCTCCCTGGTCAGCATCCTCGAGGTCTCTCTGCTAAGCCTGGATGCCCACCCTGCAGACGTAGCCAAGGCCCACCTGCACGGAGCCCAGGAGATCTGGCTGGGCAGCATCTACAAGGGGAGCTGCTGTTGAAAGAAAGATTGGTCCCCAGTGGAGGCCTTTGTACTGACCTGTCCTGACTCACTGTGATGACTCCAATCTGCGGAAACCACTGTGTAAGACCCAGGGTCCGGTTCCTCTTCTATGGAAGCTCCTTTTCCCAAAGTGCAGGACAGACTGTGGATTCCTGGGATGTCTGCAGGAGGGAAAACAGTCTGCTGTCAGAAGGGCATGTCGGTGGTAAGATACCATATTTATCTTTTGCGCAGTCACCCTACACATTAGCCTCTTAAAGGAGCTGAGCAATTCTGCAATAAAAGATGCCTTGCGTGGCTTAGTTCAAGATCTCCCCAAATTATTTGACTAAGGAATGCTCTCTTCTCCCCCCTGCCCCTCTTTCTTTAATTCATTAGCAGACCACAGAGACAATGTTCCTCCAAGGAACACACGGAGAAACACTTTCCTAGGAGAAAGAGTCCTTCATTCAACTGAGTGGACCCACCAGCTCACAGCAGACACACACACACACACACACACACACACACACACACACATCACGAGTGCCAGCATTCTCTGCCTCTGGACAGGCCCTACTCTCCAGACAGCCTAACCTGACCAATGGTGTCCAATGCCTTCCCATGACCTCCATTAGTCAGGGCGCGAAGCATGAAGTAGGTGCCGAGAGTCAGGCATACATGCTTCTTGGACATGGTGAAGGCTAATGGGTTAACGTGGTGCATGTGAGGGCAGTGAGGAGAGCTGCTGCTTCACGCATGCTATGCTGCAGACCTGGGTCCCTGAGAACGTTTGATGGAGGGCACCTGAGGCGGACTGGATGCCAGCTATTCGTGCATGTCAGTAGCAAGGTATTGCTTCATGGTCAAAGGTGGAGGGAGACCAGTTCCAGGAGGCTCAGTGGCCTCTGGGACACGAGGAACACCAGGCAGAACGGCACTGCCTCTGGGGCACCAGGTTCCTCGGAAAGCTGCCTCCACCTTGTGCAGAGATCCCCTCAACTTCCTGATGAGGAGCCCAAGGACATCACACATCGCTTATCAGGGAGGGACTGGATGCACCCCAGCTTCTGGGTTGGAGCCTGCTGTGACTGGCAGCTGCCAAAACCACACACGTGCCCGCCACTGCTCCGATGCAGGTCCGCTGAAGCCAACGTGTGTGTGTTCTGGGTATCTGTTTGTTTTTGGAGGCATTCAACACATGTTGGCAAATATTGTTCCAGTGATAGGGGACATCACAGGGAACGAGGCCGGCACCCCTCTTGTCCTAACAGAGAAGCATCTTGGTGTAAGGATAAAAAACACGGCAGTTGAGTCCAGGGAGGCATGCCTTCTATGGTCAGTCCTGTTTCATTACTTTGGCTGAGGGACTGATCCTTCACTTCCTGTGCCTTACTTTTCTCAACTAAAAAAGTGTAGTATCTAAACTTCAGGGTTGTTGTAAAGATTGGAGATAATGTCAGCAACGCTCCCAAAACATAGCAGGTGTTCATTCCATGGTGCTTATTAATCACTATTAAATCAATTGTCATTGAGTGCTAGCAAGTGTTGCAGGGGTGGTAGAAAAGGGTAAAGGGGGCCAAATATATGGTGACAGAAGAGGATCTGACTTTGGGTGATGTACACACAATGCAACACATAGGTCATGTATCACAGAAATGTACTCTTGAAACCTATATGATCTTATTACTAATGCCCACCCCCAATCAATTTAATCTAAAAAAAAAAAAAAAGATAATGAGCTAGACGTTTTAAAGGGTCTCCCATAGAGCAAGCAGATGAATTTATTTTCCAAATGAGAAAGGAGAGCTATGAGTAACTGCTCCTCATAGTGTGTGAGGGCACATAGTGTGCATGTGTGTGAGGGCACATGCCTGAATTACCTTTTATTTAAGGAAAAGGAGTTGCAAGTACTACCCACAAATGACTCTGGATCAAAATGGGCCCAATGATGTGTGGAATTCAATAGGAAAATCCTTCCAATGGCTGTTTGTCACTTTCTTACATTAACCTGAACTGTCGTAAGTGAAAGATTCCATTGGGAGAGAAGGAGAAAAAGAGAAGACTCCTCTAACACAAAGACTGAAGAGAATCTACAGCTTTTGCCAAATGCCATAAGCAGGGTTTTAACAAAACTGGATGGCCGTCAGCTGAAAACGATGGCATGGTTTTCATAGATGCACACGACACACACTCAGACAGTCAGCACTACAGGAGTCCCAGGCAGTTCCTTTGGTTCTCCATGAGGACCAGGTCCTTTGACCCTCACATCAGCTCAGCAGTGAACCGTTAATGTCCCAAATTTCATCGGCCAGGAAAACTGAGGTTTATGGAGGCTGAATTTCTGGCTCAGTCAGAGTTCTGACCCACTCGGCAGTTTGGCTGTCATGCTTGGGCTCGCAACCTCTGCTTCCAATGCCTCAGGGATCACTGGCAAAATTTGTAACCCACAAGGAGGCAGAGGTGACTCTGGAGAGAAGGTTGCTCCGGTTCGGTTCTGACCATGCCCTACCAGCTGTGTGACTCCCAGGATGGCAAGTGTCCCCTAACTGGAGACAGAGGGTGGGGCTGTGTGTGAAAAATGGGGGTACACAGCCTGATTCAGACTGTGGGTGTTTCCTTTGGGTCCTTGCTTTCTCTCCAGCCCAAGTAACCCATCCTGGAGTGGGGTTTTACTTTCGTTGGCTGGAGAACCTCGTTTGTGAGGAGTCAACAATCCCGGAGTTAGACACGGGAGGCGGTCAGGCAGGGGAAGACAAACAAAATTGATACCAGGCAAAAATGCAAAGGTATTCAGAAGGAGAGCTCCGATTTTCACTTCGTGCCTGAAGCCTGCCAGACACAGGGCTTTGCAAATGAAAAACACACACACAAAAAACTGATTTGTACTGAAAGGGGCCAAAAATAACCTTGCTTTCTCCTGCAGAAGAAAACAGAAAACTCTGTGGTTTCCTCCCATTTGGCAGTTGCTTTCTCCCTGGCTGCTGTGAGCAGGAGAGCAGCGGGGAGCTCTGGCCTGTTAGGAGTCCTTCATAGGCCAAAATCCTCATGCAGGATGGGGGACAGCGGGGGCAGGAGGGGTGTGTGTGGCCTAGAGGGTTCAGTCTGAGGTACAGCCCTGGGCTGCACCAGGGGCAGGCATGGCTTGAGAAGGGCTCAGGCCTTATTTGCATACACCAGTTTGCAAATACTGGGCCTATTCTAATCTGGAATAGGCCCA
This sequence comes from Pipistrellus hanaki, assembly GCF_964339955.1. Classification (NCBI taxonomy): domain Eukaryota; kingdom Metazoa; phylum Chordata; class Mammalia; order Chiroptera; family Vespertilionidae; genus Pipistrellus; species Pipistrellus hanaki. The sequence goes on along the minus strand of NC_140517.1, from coordinate 9,832,319 downwards.
GTTTTTTTTTTAGCCTCACAAAGAAACCGTTCCTGTCTCTACTTTGCACCCTCCCTCTCTCCAGCATCATTTTGGATTTTTTTTTTTTTTAACCAAAGCCTCCTGTCCTGGACCCTCTACATCCCTTCTATTCCTATCGCACCAGCATTTCCTAAAATGCAACGCTGAGGTCTAAAAGCTTCAGGTAACCCACCCTCAACCACAGAAAAGTATATCAGATCCCAAGTGGCATTGTATCTCTGTCTCCCCTTAACCTCCGCCTGCTCTGGGAGCGGGTTCCTTTTCCCCAGCCCCTCACTTTCTTTTGTCAGGAAGCCTTCCTCTCCCCTCCTTTCTAGTCCATCTTTTCTAGCTCTGCCACCAGCGCTCCTCCTCTGGGATGTCCCCCTCCTCAGCCTCAAGGGTCCTGGTCTCCCAAGCCAGGACCATTCCCAAAAATACTTTTCCAGGGACTTGTCCTTTGGCTCTGAAAAACGAAGCCCCTCAGGTCCTCCCCCCCACCCCCCAGCTTACTGACAAGGGGCCCCGGGGAGGAGAAAGAACCTGACCAAGGTCATGTAGCTCAGAGTGATGGGCTCGGTGTAGCCGCGGCATCTGGGCCGCATCCTGCTGTGATTGGCAGCTGCAGAAACCACAAGAGAAGTTCCCTCCTGAGACCTCTAAGTGGCGGCCATGGCTCCTGAAACATTGAGCAGCAATTCCAGGTGTTTGCTCTGGATGAGTTTGGCCTCTTGGTTTCTCCACAATGCAGCGGATCTATTTTTAGCTCGGAAATCCAGCAGAGCGTAATTATTCCTGTCATTTTATTTTTCAAGTGCCTATACCTCATTGCTACGCACAGAGGAAAACCCCGATCATCCCAAAGAGGAAGCCCATGCAGACGTGGACAATCGAGGCAGGACACAGCCCCAAGCTGAGCAGGTCCGGGGATCTCAGGGAGAGCTTAACCTCTGCTGAGATGGGTTGTCTGATCAAGACTCTGTTCTGTGACTTGGGGGTCAAAAACCTAGGGTGAACATCCTACAACCAGAAGTGAACGTCTCCAGGGCTGACTCCTGTGGGTCCCCATCTCGGTAAACCGCAGACCGGAACTCACAGAGGAGAGGCCACTGGTCTAGACTGTTCCTAGCCTCAGGGTCATGGTTCTTGCCAGCTGCATTCATGTGGCTGCATGGCCCAGGAGCTATCTACCCTCGACTTGATGTCCACCCAGTGATGTCCACACAGTGTCAGCCTCTTGTTTGGCCAGTGTGGCTCAGTGGTTGAGCATCAAACTATAAAGCAGGAGGTCAGGGTTTGATCCCCAGTGGGGGGTGTGCAGGAAGCAGCTGATCAATGGTTCTCTCTCATCATTGAAGTTTCCATTTCTCTCTCCCTCTCTCTGAAATAAACAAAAATAAATTACAAAGAAAAGGTGTCAGCCGCCTTTTAGAGATGTGGGCCAATTGGTCCTTCCCAAGAACCAGAAGGAGTGCTGGTAAATTCCCACGATAACATCTCCTCTGAGAGGTTATGGAGCTGCGGTTCTCATGGTGTCTGATCAGCAGGTCAGCGTCTCATAGGAACTTGCTAGAAATGTGTGTTCCCACAGGCTGAATCACAAGTGAGTAGGGGATCACCGTTTCTGTCTTAACAAACCTTCCAGGTGCTCTGATGCGTGTTTGAGAACCACTGTCCTCCCCAGAGAGGCAGTGCTCAGTCTCCCCCTCTCCCCCCATCCCGGAACCTTACACAAGTCTGTTTTCCCTAAGTTCATCTAATTGCAGAAGACCTGCAAGTCTCAGCCTCCTCAGCCCAGGCGGGTTGCCTCTCCCATTAAGGCTGTGATACAGCCCAACCAGCATGGCTCAGGGGTTGAGTGTCAACCTATGAACCAGGAGGTCTCAGTTCAATTCCAGGTCAGGGCACATGCTTGGGTTGTGGGCTTGATCCCCAGTGTGGGGTGTGTGGGTGGCGGCCAATCAAAGATTGTCTCTCATCATTGATGTGTTTCTATTTCTCCCTTTCTCTCTGAAATCAAAATATACATTGTTTTTTTGTTTGTTTGTTTTTTTTAAGGATGTGATATGAAAGGCCCAACAGTCCATTATTAACCGGATACTAAGTGCCTTGTGTGGGCCAAGCATCATGGTAGAGAAGTTGAGGAAAATGAGAAAGGCAATAGTGCCCACCTTGATGGAACGAAGAGCCTGGCCAGAATAGGAGATATTATTAAAAATAACAGATAATAAGCACATGATCTGTGAGCTGTCGCCCTAACAGAGAAGAGGGGCAATGTCGTACCTAGCAGGAGGACCCACCCCAGCTCAGTTCAACATGATCAAGTTCACTGTTATTCAGAGAAGAGGAAGGATGAGGGAAGAGGGTGAGAGAGGAGGGAGGAAGCGAAGAAGGGAGGGGGAGAGGGAAGGAAACCCAAGAAAACACTGGCTAGACATTGGTCCCTAAGAGTCTGCATACGGAGCTGTTACATGTGCCTGGGATGAATGTCTCAGGAAGGTCTGGAAGCAGAACCTTCCTCTCTGCTCCGTGGATTCCTCTCTGATGGAAAACCCCTCCTTCTCCTGCTGCCAGGACATTTTTCTCCAATGCAACAGGATTCCCTAGGTTGTGTGATCACCCCCTTGCAAGTGCAGAACCCAGAACCCTGGGAACTTGGGATAGCAATAGGACCATCCCAAAGAGCAGGGTGGTCATCTGGGATCCTATGTCCACCCAACTGGGATGAGATCACAGCCCATCCCCATGCTGACTCTGAGACAGGGGCTGGCTGACCAATAACCCACCCCTTCTGTCTCTCCAACGTGACCCCAGCTGGTCCATGGCAGGGGAGTGTGTGCCTCTTTGAAACCCAGCAAATGAACTTAACTTCGTCTCTACCTTGGGTGTCTTCCAGTCGGCATATGAGAGCCATCCAGGAGTTTTAAAAACATATCTCCACTGGGATAACCTGCTTGCGACCCATGCCTGGTCAATGAACTATGATGGCAGATGATTTGAAAGCTTTCTTATTCTTAATAGAGGGCGAGCAAAGCCCCTTTTCTGCCTCGAGACATTGTTGTCTGCAAGAAATTTGCAGCCTTTTGGGACAAGCTGACTGACTGGGAACTGGGGAGCAGAAGGGTGGGAAAAGTGCAGATTTCCTAATGTCAGTAAGCCTCCAACTCTCAACTTCTATCTTCTACAGTCCTGCAGCTTCAGACCTGCCCACCAAGCCTCATTGTCTTTATTTATAAAAGGATAGAAACACCTATGTCAAAGGCTGCTGGAAAGGTTCATAAATTCTAAACGAATCCATTGGAGTTGCTTGACACTCAATAAAATGGCAGATGATTATCATAATGATACTATTGTTAATATTGCAGCACCGCTCATATTAACACAGTTGCTGATGAGAGTGGTTTATCCTGGGATAATGGAATACAGCTGCCACCTTCTGTATCCATAATCTTCTACATGCACTTTGAGATTGTTAGGGTTTTGCTTGTTTGTAAATTTGTCTTTTAAAGTATTAATAATCTATATATATAAAAGCCTAAATGACCGTCTGACCAGTTACTATGATGCACAATGACCACTAGAGGGCAGATGCTCAATACAAGAGCTGATGAGTGACAGGAACTTTGCAGAGTGCCCTCTTGCACTCCAGGACCCCTCGAGGGATGTCAGACTATGGTTTTGGCCAGATCCCCACAGGTCTGACCGAGGGACCCCATCTGCTGGAGGGACTCTGCTCACTCCACAAAGCCCTTCGAATCCCAGCACTGCCCCAGGTGTGGCCAGCCAGGGACGAATGGGGGAGGTTGGCTTTAGGGTGTGTCCATCCGGTCTTACCCAGTCCCATCCCACTGGCCAGCTTCTAATTAATTTCCTTTCAATGTGCATGAATTCGTGCACCAGGCCTCTAGTTATCGTTATAATTATACATATATTTTTTTCTAATGGGTAATGCCATTGATTTGTTTCTGGGTAGTTAGGAATATATATACATACATATATATATGTGTGTGTGTGTGTGTGTGTATATATATATATATATATATATATATATATATGTATATGTATATATATATGTATGTGTGTGTGTGTGTGTGTGTGTGTGTATGTGTGTGTGTATATATTAATTTCAGGGAAAAGGAGAGAGAAAAATACCAATGATGAGAGAGAATCTTTGATCAGCTGCCTCCTGCACAATCCACACATGTTCCCTTAACTAGACTAGAACCTGGAACAGACCCTTCAGTCCACAGGCTGATGCTCTATGAGCCAAACCGACTAGGGGAGGGTAGTTAGGTCTTTATCACATAACCTGTTGCTGGGCCAGCTCTTCTCTGCCTCCTTCTTTCTCAGTGAGCCTGTGAACAGCACCAGGACTGGGGCCTGCGGGCCAGTGGTCCAGGCTGTGGGAGAGCACTGGGCACTGTGACTGATGCTGCCCCCGGGAGGCTGGCCACTCATCCTCTTTTCAGGACATTTTAATTCCGCACGCCGACCATCACTTGTAGGGTACGGGACAGCTAGGTCTGAACTCCCAGAAGGTGGTCTCAGGACTGCTTCCCATCAGGGCTGTTTTTTTAGTTCCCGCTGGCCTTTTCTGGGTGGGCTCAGCCAGGGAGGGTTCCGGTGGCCCCCCTTCCCAAGGGCTCTGAGCATCTCAGGAGAAACGGCTTATTTCCCACCGAGGCCTGGAGGCTGAGAACTCACAAAAAGTGGTGGTTGTAAAAAAAGGCTGTGGAGCCAGATCGCTGGGCCTGAATTTGCCTATTTATGTTTGGTGATCTTAAGTGAGGCATGTGCCCTCCAGGATCATTTGTTTCTGCAATGGTGTTTGTCTTTTATTTAAACCCTCAGCAGAGGGGAGGTTATGTTTATTGATTTGGGAGGCGGGGGGGAGAAGAGAGAGAGAGAGAGAGAGAGAGAGAGAGAGAGAGAGAGAGAGAGAGAGAGACATGACTGAGAGAGAAACATCAATCTGTTCCTCCGTGTGTGACCCCACCTGGATCAAACCTGCAACCTAGGCATGTACTCTGAAGAGACTCGAACCCGCCACCTTTTGGTGTAGAGGACGACGCTCCAACCCACTGAGCCACCCGGCCAGGGCTGTTCCCACACTTCTACAATGAGGCAGCTGGACTTGTTAGCTTCAAGTCTTGAAACTGCCAGAGACATCTATTTCTCATGAAGGCACGCATTCATTTATTTATTTTCACATAAAGGGGTTTCTCCAGGGTGAAGGTTCTTCATGTTTGAAAAAAGAAAAAAATAAGTTTTCCTCCAGTGCGTTGTGTGCTTTTATACTAACTCAATTGCCTTCACGTCAGGATGAAAAGACCCCAAATTTTACACGGGAAAGTTTGCATCAATCTTTTATTTCTACCCGAGATCTCAAGGTTATGATGTTCTCTTGTCTCGGAAGGAAGAAGAGGCCGGATGAAGTGGAATATCTGAATCAGGCGCAGCTCTGCCTTCGAGGAGCCGACGGGGGGGGGGGGGGGGGGGGATGCGAGCCTTTTCTTCCTTGTTCATAATTCATCATTATAGAGATGCATAAAGGGCCTTTTCATAAGCGCTTCGCACAGCACATGGGTGCAGAGACGTCTTATAATTTAGTTAAACCTACACAATCGCTGATGGCAGGGAGAAGCTGGGTTGGGTTGGAGGATCAATATCGAGGCTCACACAGGTGTGATAGGTAACAGGATCCACAGAGAAGCCGTGACTGTCTCCTTAGGGAGGGCTCATTGGCTCTCATCTGAGAACCAGACACAGGGGCTGCAGAATAGCTAAGTCTCTCTGAAGCCAAGATCCTTTGCAATTGCTGCCCCTTTGGGGATTTTTTTTTCTTTTATAATTTCTTTATTGATTATGGTGTCACATAATTGTCCTCATCCCCCCATTCCCATCCCAAACCCCTCCCCACGTATGCCCACCCCCTGTTGTCCATGACCTCTGGTTAGGCTTATCTGCATGCACACAAGTCCTTTGATTGATATCTCCCCTTTGCCCCTCCCCTCCCCTACCTTCCCTCTGAGGCCGGACAATCTGATCGCTGCTTCTCTGTCTCCAGGTCTGTTTCTGTTCATCAATTTATGTTGTTCATTATTTCCCCTAGATGTGTTAGAACATGTGATACAAGGAATTCCCTTATAAGGACCGAAACTGAGACAAGCCATAATGGTTATGCTGAGAGTGTCACTGAAGGATGCCCAGGACCAAACCAGAGATGGTCGGAACTGCATAAACACCATTTGTCAACCAACCAGATCTGAAATACCTTTTGGGGATTTTTTTTTTTTTTTTAAGTGGAAGGTCCTTGTCTCTTGCATCCATCCCCCTTGCTAACTTTCTGGGCTGGCTCCCCATCGCTCATGTTAGTCTCTTTCAACGCTGTTCCCTCCAAGTGGCACTTCCTCCTAGAAATCCTCCCCATTCAAGTTAGACCTCCCAAACCCTTAACTCATGTGGGACTTGGATCAAGAAACGTTCTAGATTTAAACATCCATCACTCCCATGCCACTCTGAAATAATTTCCTCCTAAATTCCAACAGTGCAGTGCAATGACTATATCCCCCAATGGAAAAAAAAAAATTAATATGGTCCAACTGGTTATAAATTTTGTAATCATTTCCTCCCTATTTACAGACATTCATAAAAAATTAAGAAATCTCATGAGCTATATGGATGGGCCTCGGAATAATTGCCGACAAAGGGAGAGAAAAAGGGATTCAGGATATAGAAGTGGAAGAGGAATATATAATTCATAATATGGAGATGAAAGGTGGGGGGCATACATTGTGGCTCTGCCCTTGAAAAATGGTTAACATTTCTTTTTTTAAATATCAGCACACCTTATTATAATACAACATGGCTTATTCAAACACAATCAGTGAAGTACTATGGCCTTTAATCAAAAGATTATGGAATTCTCACAGAGTCCCTAGGATAGAGCGTTTTATGAATATGGCTTGAATATCCGTTAAATACAGATTTCTTAATAGTTGAGCCATTAGGTAATTAAATAATATTTATACAATGACAATTGCATTCTCTGGAAGTGAAAGTTAGATTTAATGAGACATTTATTGGCACACAAGATTAATAATAAAAGTCCGCCTGCTGAAGGTAATTTATCCACATGCTATATGGCCGCAGAAGAAAAGCTTCTTTGAAATGCTTACCTCCTGGGCCACATTGCCTACTCTTACTCGATTTAAAGCAATTCCTTGTTAAAAAATGTCAGCCCGAGAGGTAAGGGCAGTCATTGTTAGCAAGGGGACAAAGGACAAAGGCGCCTTTTTAAACATGTTGTGGTTACAGCAGGTTTGTGCCAAGGTTTAAATTCTATTTTGCTAGTAAATTGGTACTTTTTCCTCAATAACTTATGTAAATTTCTCAGGGACCAAAATAAACATAGTCCTGAGATTTTTTTGGGGGGGAGTGAACATTTGAAAAGTAGGTAATTTGGCAGTCACGTGATCATTGTATCAGATGGGACAAGAGCGAGAGTTTATGATGCATGCTGAGCCCTTGTCAACTATGGTAGGCACTTTAAAGCATAGTCTCCAACCCCTAGCTAATTTGGCTCAGTGGATAGAGCATCAGCCTGAGGACTGAAAGGTCCCAAGTTCGATTCTGGTCAAGGGCACATGCCCAAGTTGCAGGCTCCATCCCCAGTAGAGGGTGTGCAGGAGGCAGTCGATCCATGATTCTCTCTCATCATGGATGTTTCTCTCTCTCTCTCTCTCCCTCTCCTTTTCTCTCTGAAATCAATAAAAACAAATATTTTTTTAAAAAGCACAGTCTCTGAGGCAGAGAAAACATGGGCTTTTTGGGGTCTTATAAGTAGAACAACACCCTGCCTGACACGTGACTGCCATCATGATCCTCCCAGCAGGTGGGCAGGAAAGCCATATTGGACAGGAAGGGACTTGTGGTATTTTAGACAACTCGTGTCTTCATGGTCATGTGTAACTCTTTACAATGCCCTTGTTTATATTCTCCATCACAAACATAGGTGCCGGTTTGGGGTTGGTTAATTTTCTTCCTGTGCTTCACACTCAGAACATCACTAAATGCCTTACGGCCTCAGTTTCCTCCTCAGCACAATGATCTCTTTGGACTCTCACACTTCAGAAGAACAAAAAGAACAAACATAATGTTGGTGAGCAAGGACTTAGCTCTCATCTCTTTCCCCAGACTCTGAATAGCAAAATATACACCCTTTTCCCTCTGACCTGCCATGGTGCTTTGTGCAGAGGACACACCAATTCATATTGAGGGAATGAATGGTATGCTTATTGAACTCGGGTTAAGTTCTCTTCAATGCTTCCTATTATTGCATAGTCAGATGGGAAGGTGAGATGTCAGAATACTTAGAGACAATCACACATTCGAAGCGGTGCACTGAGAGCATCCAGTTGCCTGGAGTTTGGTCCCTTCCGTACAACTGCAACTTCACTAGGACACGTCCGTGACCACACCACCTTTTCTGAGATGGAGCTGTTAGGAGCAGCAGCATCCCTGAGTCAAATTGCTATTTTGTGTTGGAAAACAGACTCCTCAGTGAAAGCACAGTCTGGATTGACCCCGAAGTCTATTTGGATTCTTCAAGTCCAAGGTTAAAAGAGAAGACGTTAAGGATGATTCAAAGCATACAGGAGAAGGACTGGACAGAGTTAGTCATTTAGTAAGGAAGATCTCTGAAGATGGGACATGAGGTAGGGTGGTTAGTAAATACTATTGGTTTTCATTTTTCTAAAAATTTGACCATGAATAGCTGTGCTATGGATTTTTTGTTATTCCACTTCATTTTGAATTTTGAGGCTGTGGTACATAATGATTATGTGTGAGTTACATGCATTTTAGAGAGTATTTTTCCTGCACTTGGCAAATACCTCCAAGAGACTTGGGAAAGCATACTGTTGAATGTGGGCTCTCACAGTGGATTTTGGGGGTTTCAACCCTACCTCCACCACTTAGTGCTATAAACTGGGGGGGGGGGGGGATTCTTAATGCCACCCAGACTTGGTTTACTCATCTTTAAAATGGAGATGATTATAATAACCACCTAATAAGTTTGCTGAGCTTAGAGTCTCAACTCTATTATTAATGAGAAGAAAATAATTTTAGCTCCTATGATTCTAATCTAGAGCTTCTTCAGGACACTGATATTGGGGGACATTCTCATTCTCACTTGGTAGATCTTGACGTTATCTCTGTCAAGGTTTTGGGACACACACACACATACACACACACACACACACACACACACACACACACACATTTTTCTGAACTTCTCCTGAGAACTAAAGTCACTGCTTTGCCCAGGAACAAGTCAATTTCTTAAATATCTCTCATCTTTGGGCCTTATATTCTCCCCTCCCCCCCAAAAAAAGGTGATTCCTTACTATTCTCCAGCAAGTCCTACCCGCAACATGCTTGTCCGTCAATTTCCAGGACATGAGGTCCAACAGACCCAGCTCCTCACTGTCAGTTGAATTCATATTGAGGGAATGAATGGTATGCTTATTGAACTCGGGTTAAGTTCTCTTCAATGCTTCCTATTATTGCATAGTCAGATGGGAAGGTGAGATGTCAGAATACTTAGAGACAATCACACATTCGAAGCGGTGCACTGAGAGCATCCAGTTGCCTGGAGTTTGGTCCCTTCCGTACAACTGCAACTTCACTAGGACACGTCCGTGACCACACCACCTTTTCTGAGATGGAGCTGTTAGGAGCAGCAGCATCCCTGAGTCAAATTGCTATTTTGTGTTGGAAAACAGACTCCTCAGTGAAAGCACAGTCTGGATTGACCCCGAAGTCTATTTGGATTCTTCAAGTCCAAGGTTAAAAGAGAAGACGTTAAGGATGATTCAAAGCATACAGGAGAAGGACTGGACAGAGTTAGTCATTTAGTAAGGAAGATCTCTGAAGATGGGACATGAGGTAGGGTGGTTAGTAAATACTATTGGTTTTCATTTTTCTAAAAATTTGACCATGAATAGCTGTGCTATGGATTTTTTGTTATTCCACTTCATTTTGAATTTTGAGGCTGTGGTACATAATGATTATGTGTGAGTTACATGCATTTTAGAGAGTATTTTTCCTGCACTTGGCAAATACCTCCAAGAGACTTGGGAAAGCATACTGTTGAATGTGGGCTCTCACAGTGGATTTTGGGGGTTTCAACCCTACCTCCACCACTTAGTGCTATAAACTGGGGGGGGGGGGGATTCTTAATGCCACCCAGACTTGGTTTACTCATCTTTAAAATGGAGATGATTATAATAACCACCTAATAAGTTTGCTGAGCTTAGAGTCTCAACTCTATTATTAATGAGAAGAAAATAATTTTAGCTCCTATGATTCTAATCTAGAGCTTCTTCAGGACACTGATATTGGGGGACATTCTCATTCTCACTTGGTAGATCTTGACGTTATCTCTGTCAAGGTTTTGGGACACACACACACATACACACACACACACACACACACACACACACACACACATTTTTCTGAACTTCTCCTGAGAACTAAAGTCACTGCTTTGCCCAGGAACAAGTCAATTTCTTAAATATCTCTCATCTTTGGGCCTTATATTCTCCCCTCCCCCCCAAAAAAAGGTGATTCCTTACTATTCTCCAGCAAGTCCTACCCGCAACATGCTTGTCCGTCAATTTCCAGGACATGAGGTCCAACAGACCCAGCTCCTCACTGTCAGTTGAACCGCAGAGATGATCTCATCAAGAAAGATAAGGGCGAACTGCACTCCATTAACTGGCAAGGAACACCATCTTCGGTTATCTTCTCAGGGCCCCATCCTTTCAAAACATGCCCTGCAAATGGGTGGGAGAGAACTCAAGGTCTTCACAACATCCTGCCTGGGAACACAGCGGGATCCTGCTTCTCAGGCTCCCTAGCATTTCAGTGGAACTCGGAGCTGAGTTAGGGCCAATGGTATGTGAGCAGATGGCAAACCTCCCCCTTCTGACCTCTGTTCAACCTGAGGGGCTCTGGCCCAGTGGCTGGCAGGGTACACGGCGTGCGGGGAGGACTCTGAGACTCCGAAGAGATCTGTGTCTCAGGATCTCAGGCCACAAGACCACCCATCAATGCCCAATTCTACTTTTTTTGTGAACAAAAAGTACACGTGTAGTATAACCAACCACGGAGGCCCTGGGGTTGTTGGTGACAGCATTCAGCCTCCCCATAATACGAAAGACAGAAGTGGGTCCCACTCAGTGATGACACTGGGTAGACCATTGGGCAAATCCCTCCCCGCATAAAACACACTTGTCAATGACAATGGAGTTTGTTGACAATTGCAGGTATGGATCATGAAGGATTAGAAGCGGAGTTCAGAACTCAGCAGCTCTGCTGGGGCAGCACCTGCTCCTTGAACAAGACTCCCGACCCCTGGGGGGACCGAGGAAGACTTGACAGACAGGAACTTTCCCAGGCCAAGCCCCCTGTTGCCCTAATCGCTGCTTCTGGAAACGGAGCACTGCCAAGAGAGTATTTTTAGATCGGCCTCACTTTTAGAACAGCCACATCTGAGAACTCTCACTCGGTGCGCCTGCTGTTCCTGATGCCTTTGCTATTCAATTTCTATTATTACTATTTACTGTCATATAATTAGTCTGATTCTGAGATGCAGTCACAGGGTAGAAGAACTTTCCCAACTATTGCATTGGATTGGCTCTCAGTTACCCCATAGACTCGGTGTACGGACCCTTCTTCCTTTGGGCTACGTACCCTGTGTGACCAGTCTTCAGGATCACTTCCACGGGAAGCCTCGCTGACCACCCCCTAGCTGGGTTCAGAACCCTTTCCTAAGACCTCTGAGCATTTGATGCCAAAGAAGGGCACAGTCCAAGGAGAGTATATTATCAATATTTTCATTTGCTTCTCTCAGATTTTGAGCCCCTTCAGGGCAGGGATCCTATAAAAAAGCTAATATGCAAATCAACCAAACAATGGAACGACAGTCGCTATGATGCACACTGACCACCAGGGGGCAGAGGCTCAATGCAGGAGCCATCCCCAAAGGCCACTCAGCCAGAGGCCCTGAGCTGGGCTCACGGCTGGTGAATATAGCAGCTATGGTGGCAGCCTCTCCCATCTCTGTGGCAGTGCTAAGATTGAGCCTAAGCTGCTGGGGGTGGGCCTAAGCTGTCAGTCAGACATCCCCCAAGGGCTCCTGGATTGCAAGAGGGCACAGGCTGGGCTGAGGGACAGCCCCTGAGTGCATGAATTTCATGCACCGGGCCTCTAGTTAAGTTATAATAATTTTATTTCCAGTGCTGAGGACACAGCCTAGTGTATCCTTTTATTCGTTTAGGAAAGATTCATAGAGCACTCACTTTGTGCCAGGATGGAAAACTAAATGCTGCTAGGGTCCCGGTGCTGACAGAGCTAATGGCCTAAAGAGGGAGAGGGACAAGTAGAAAAGATAGACTCTAATAAATGCATGATTATCTGTGGCTGAGCTGATCTGGACGAAAATGATCTGGTTTCTGTGATGATGTCTTACTCTGTCTTTCCCCAAACAGACCCTTAGACAAAGGGTTTGGGTGCAAATTGTTTAACTGGGAAGTGATTTCATGGACTGCAGTAGGAAGTGGGGCAGTAGGAGTTGAGGAAAGCCAATGAAGGTCATAGTAAGGAGCGGATTAATGCTGTAAGCATCTGAAGCTCAGCCCTTCAGGGGGCAAGAGAGCAATCTTAGGCAGAGATCATATGCTTAGAAATACAAATGCATGGATGGATGGGTGGCTTAATGGATGGATGGATGGATGGATGGATGGATGATGGATGCTGCATGCTAGGGTCTAACTGAAAAATTAAAAGAAGCAATGGAGCAGGAAACTAGAGCTGAATGAAGAGTGAGTGGTTAATGGATGTGTGATGAAATCCACTGGCCTAAGCTAGGGAATGCCTGGTATTGCCCACACAGTACCACTGCACTGGGAGCTGCATGAGAATAGGAATGTGCCGGTCACACATGGAGGGAGATGCAAGCCCGCCCAGCCTGCATTTTCTCATGCATGCAGGTGGACTTTTGAAGAAATCTCAAATTTATTGAGTACCAACTCCCATCATTTTAATGATGGTGCATCCAGTAGGCCCCTTGTGGTCTGTAAAAGGAACTGGTGGTTCTAACTCAGCCTTTTCAGGAAGTCCCTTAGCCATCCCAGAAATGCTGCCACGGCACAGCCAGGCCTGCCTTGGGGCCAATGCTGGCGGGTGGAGAAAGGAATGCAGGGAACCGCCCAGGGTTGGATGGGGCAGAAGTGTGAGATGTTCACTCAGACGTGAACTTTTAAATATCTGTTTTACACCTTGGAACTGTCCATATACACATATTAAAGAGCCATGCATTTGTTTTGATTAGTTCATTAGTAAATTATCATCAAGCATCTATTAATAAAAGGTGCTGGCAATCCCAATGGTGAGTAGGAGAGACCACCTCTGCTTCTGAGAGGTTCCCCAGGGGAGGGAACCACCTATTCAGTTGTGGTCCTGCACAGCAGGAAAGAGCAGAGTCCCAGGAGGTGACACATGGGGCACTTACTGGAACTGCAAAGAAAAAAGAAAGCTTCCTTGAAAGAGGGGTGGGTGGGTATAAAGAAGCACTTAAAGAGGAACAGAATAGGGAAGTGACTAGTCAGTGGGAGGGGCTCATGCCAAGCCCACCAGGAAGCAAGGATATGGTCCATTCAAGGATGAGGCAAAATGGGCTAGGCAGGAGCACAGAAAGGCAGCAAGAACTTGGCAGGAGGTGGAGCCAGAGGGATGGACAGGGACAGATACACAGTGTTTCCTATCTATGGTGTTTCACATATTTAAAAATTTATCCAGGTGCAATAGATTAAGTAGATTTTATAGATTAACAAACTGAGGTCAAGTAAATACACAAAAGTAACAGAAGGCGTCTCAAGGAATTTCCTGCCTTCTGCATTCATTCTTTCTGGCAGCACACATCTACCAAGTGCCCTTCGTGTGCTGGGTCCAGGATGGGCACTGGCGTAAGAAGAGGGTAGATGGCTAGGTGTATGCTGGCGTCCAGAGGCCACAGGCACAGGGCTCCCATGTCCCAGCTGGAGCTTTCAGGGGATGCTGAGGATCAGAGAAGCCAACTGCCTTCTTCCCATGCTTTTCAGACTGTGTACCAGCCAGTATGGGGCACCGAGTCAGAGAACACGTCTGAATCTCATTTCTGTTCACCCCATCAGGTGACTTAGTTGTCCTTACCCACTGAGCCTTGCTGATCTCTACAAAGTGGAGAGATCTGATAATCCTTATTGATAATCTTTATCTGACATAATCTCTGTGTGCGTGAGGAGAGGGAGAGTGGAAGAGCTTGGCAGGCCCAATAGCTGGTGCCTAATAAATGCTATGACTGTGAATGTTGAGAATGGATTTTTCCATGAGACCACGGAGAATACAAACAGGGCTATAGGCTCTAAGCTACAAGCATGGTCTCATGGTGCAACACAAGCAAGATTTTTCTCAAGGTCATATACCTGTTGGAGAATGGAAAAGGCTGCTCTTGGAAGTCAGGAGATTGATTTCTAGCCTAGCCCTATATGCATTCAAACAGAAAGTGTGGAAGCACTCCACGGGGTTGGTATGGATGGGAGTTGGGCCATATCAGCATCTTCCAAGTGTTACTTTATTCTTAAGTCAGGAAATCTTTTAAGAACTGTTCTAGCAGCCGCCTGATAGATAAAAAGGAAAACAGAGCTTTATAGCCATGGAGGGAAGGGAGGGAAAGGGGAAGGAGCTGCATCCCTACTTGTCAGCCCCACCTTCCTCCCACCACAGCCTCCCTGTCTTCCCTTTGTAGCTCTTATGGAGTTGCTAGAAATCCTTGTGCCTCCAGCCCTCACTTCCTGGGATCTTATCGATAGATGCTCCAGTTCTATTCAAGCCTGTATCAGGGCCAGAGTGGCCTGGGCAGCCAGTACCAGCTGTGAGGGTTGGGGTGTTGGTTTTCCTGACAGAGATTCAGGCCAACTATTGCTTCTTGCTGTGCTGAGAACACAGGGCTCTCTTCCTCCTGCTCCCTTTGGCCTTGCTCTTGAACCTGGGGACCCAGGATCTCATGGCCTCTGGCCAGCCAAGTAGCTCATCCCAGCAGCACCCCTGAGTGTAGGTCTGGGAACATCTGTATTTGTGCTGGAAATTGCAGGTTACACTGGTTCCTTGAATCGGCTTTCTTGCCTTAAAATCCACCAGATTCATCCCGGAATGATCAAGAGGAGGAAAATGGTAACCTTGTCTCTCTTTCTTCCCTCCTATGAGGGGTATAAGATCCCCTGGCAGTGCAGGGACCCCAAGGGCTCTCAGTAACCTACTTCTGCCCTTGATGTCACCTTGTTAAAATCCAGTTCCCATTCCCCGGAGGGAGGTGCGTGAGCACCATTTACCAGAGTAACCAATTAACAGATGACATCCCAGGAATGACGGAGCTATGGTAACAAAAGCCAGTGATGTGGGGACACATTTTTTCAGGTCGCTTGAGAAAGGACCTTGAAAATTTTTAAATGTTTGGGGTTCTCCTATCTTCCAACTGAGCTAAAATTTCAGCTCAGGTTATTGACTACCTATGATCATTAACCACTTTGTTCTCCTGTGTCTTCACCTGTCAAATAGAAATAATATTTTAGCCCCAAGCATGTAGGGGAAATACATGTTTAAAAATTCATTTGAAACATCTGGCATGTGGTAGGTGCTCCACAAATGTAAGTTTCTTTTATATAATTTTATCTTTCGGTCGAGTTTAGAATGTTTTGACTTTCATTCATTTATTAGTTCACTTGTCCGTTTGTCCATTGATTTGTGCATTCATCACCCATGACCTCTGCTTCCAATGTTGTACGCCCCAAGCTGAGAACAAGGGGTAGAAAGACATGGTCCCTGCCAGGGGCCTCAAGTTTACCATTTACCTGAGCCTCTGGTTATGATGAAAAGTCCCAGGTGTCAGGGGAAGTTCAGATATTTTATTTCCTCTTTATAGCTTTATGACTTTCAGACTGTTCCCCCAAAATGGTGCTTAATTTTAACTTCATTAACTTCCTGTTCTGTCACAACAGTGGAGCAAGAATTTCTCCATGAGCAATATTCAAAACAGCTTTTAATGAGCTATTTAATTAAAGGCTAATTGAGGTGACTTCATTAAAGACTTCTAAATTATGCTTATCAGGGTAGCTATCTTTTAAGATAAGTCTTAAATATTTGTTTTAGATTGCATTGTTTGATCATAAAAGTATGTATAAAATTACTTTTTAAAATTACCAGTTGGAATGTGGGTGCACTTTTCTCCCTTTATACTTGAGTGGGACAGTTAGCAAATCAGTTTAATACATGTTCAGTGCTGGGCTGATGCAGTAAGAGGTTGCTAGTGAAGAGAGTTGAGGCTGTGCTTGTCCATAACAAATTCCCAAGTCTCTTGAGATGAGGTATTTCTGGGATGTCTTTGACATGGTTTTCCAACTGCAGTGTAAATCATAACTACTTAGATAGGGGGTATTTACCCAGTCCTGGTGACTCTTGGGCTTCATGATGAGGTTGTGAGGAACTGAACTGCATCTTCCCTATGCCCAATGCCACTCAGGAAATAAATATGTGATATGGCCTCCCCATGTGTACCAGGGCACCTCAATGTTCAGGGTCACATTTGCTGGGGATAAAAGTCTAGCTCAACAAAGATGCACAGAGTATCTCTTCCATTCCTGGTATGGTTCCAGACAAGGATGCAGATGACCTGGGCTCTGTGGTTTAATGGGAGGCCTACTCGAGTCACCAGCCATGCACAGTCCACTGTGATATGTTTGTCCTTCAAGGCCAGGAAAAAGCCTCATGAGGAAGAGTGGCTGGTGTGCTAGCCTGACTTGCGCAGTCGGGACCAGCCCCATGAAGAATGGGACTCTAAACCTGGACAGACAAGTAGGTGTTGACCCGCCACAGAAGTGGGAAAGGTTAGTCTTGGCAGAGCAAGTCAGATAAAGCAGAAGAATATGATGAGGTTGAGGATTAATACAGAATTTAAAAAGTGCAGTCTGGAGATGGGGATGGGAGGTAGGGCTAGCTAGGGAAGCAGGGGATGGATATATCATGAAGGGCAGAATAAGCATTGGAAGTTTGAACTTGAACTTTAAGGTGTTGTAGAGCCACTGAACACCTGTCTCCTCACCACACACACACACAAACACACAATCATTTTAAGAGTTAATGACCAATTTGGGCCTTCAAGATGATAAATGTCCAGGCTGGTAAAGATATTGCAATAATCAATTATAGGAAATGGCGTTATTGAGCAAGGAACCATAGGAATGGCTGCCACAGGAATGGAGGAGTAGAGTCCTGTGAATATGGGGAGCCCAACCTAATTTTCCTTCTTACATCAAAACTAACAGTTAGAATAGATAGGCAGTGGGATGGAAGAGAGTGTTGTAAAGTGGTGAGCTCCTTGTACCAAGGAAGATACAAGAAGTGGCTGGAGTACCTATCATGACTTTTCTAAAGGACATTCCTGTGAGGATGGGGTGGGGAGTGGGTGGTGAACCTCAAGGCCACAAAGGCCCTGTCCAGAGCTGCAATTGAACGGTTCCATGAATCCCTGATTGCACTAATTAATCAATCACTTGGACCTCTCTCGCAAGGAATGACTCCCTTGTCCTGTGTGTGCACATGTGAGGTGAATGAAGAAAACCCACATTATAAATACTGTGGAAAATGGTGCTTGGCTAATGTCACAAACCTAACCAAGTAAAACCACTTCCTTTAAAAAAAAAAAAGCTACTTTGCAATTACAAAGTCATGCTCAAAGACGGGGTTTTGTCTAAAAAGCAGAAATGCTGCTGAATTAGAAATACCAACAGTGTGACCGAAACCGGTTTGACTCATGGATAGATCTTCGGCCTGCGGACTAAAAGGTCCCGGGTTCCATTCCGGTCAAGGGCATGTACCTTGGTTGAGGGCACATCTCCAGTAGGGGGTGTGCAAGAGGCAGCTGATCAATGATTCTCTCTCACCGATGTTTCTATCTCTCTATTCCTCTCTCTTGCTCTCTGTAAAAAAAAAAAATCAATAAAATATATTAAAAAAGGAAAAGAAAGAAATACCAATTGTGTCCCCAGTAAGATTCAGCCAGGTGAATGGAGGCCCCTTTCTTGCATTCTTCTCACAAAAACAGCACACGTGGATGCCTACAGTAACAGGGAAGAGGGGGAAATAAAGTGCATGTTCCCTTACATGCAGAGTAAGAGGGTCTCCCACACAAACACACCCACACTTTCGATAGGAAAGCTTCTCACCTACTGGGGACAGACATAGAAAGAAGAGAGGCCTCCTTCTGTTGACTTTATGGCAAAGCCAGGGTTTTCACAATGAGTTTGGAGCTAGACTCATTCATTCAGTGGATTTCATTGGCTTATGCGTTCATCTGTTCATTCTTTCACTCATTCAAAAAATGGCTTTCTATTCCCAGTTCTGTCTCGATGCTCTATCCTCCTCTCTAACCTCATTTCCATCAGCCTCTCTCGCCATCTATTTTGACCACACCTCGATCTTTTGCAGTGGATCTGAGAGAAAGTTATTACCCTTCAGTGGCTCTTTCACAATTAGATGGCAATATCCAACCCATTTGGGTTGCTCACCAAGCTTTATGGGTTGAATTGTGTTCCTCAAATTCATATGCTCAAGTCTTCACCCCCATAAACCAGAATGGGACTGTATTTGGAGACGGGCCTTTAAGGAAGATGATTAAGCTACAATGAGGTTATTTATTTCGGTGAGCCCTACTCCAATAGGACTGGCATCCTTATAAGAAGAGGAAATTTGGACTCAGATAAACACAAGGTCATTGAGGACATGGGGAGAAGATGGTTAACCACAGGCCAAGGCGAGAGACATCAGAAGAAACCAACTCTGTTGCTGCCTTGCTCTTAGACTTCCAGCCTCCTAAGCTGTGAGATAATACATTTCCGTTGTTTAAGCCGCCTGGTCTGTGGCACTTGGTTTCAGCAGCCCTAGCCAACTAATGCACCACGTTTGCCAAGCGTGCCACGTTCTGGCCCTGCACCACCTCCTTGGTGCCTGAGTGCTCCCCTCTCATTGTGTGCATGCATGGGTCCCCTTCACTCCTCCGGGACCCACTGGAAGGTCCACTTTCAGAAATGCTTTTCCTGACCCCAAACTGAATGGGGTGCCCCCTCTCAATGGTAGCTCTCACGGCGCCTGCAGGTCCCCTTTCTGGAGCTCCCACAACTATCTACTCATTCAAATATCCACTGTGTAATATAAGCCCTGTGAGTCCAAAAGCCATGCCTGTTTGCTTGTTGTCAGAGCCCAAGGGCTTGCATGGTGCCTGGCTCAGAATAGGCCCTCTGTTGACTTGCTGAATGGATGAACGAATGAATGAACAAAGTACTGGTTGAGTAGCTTTCATATGCCAGCCCCTTAATCTGGCAAGGGGAAGAGGGAGATGAATAAGCCAGGTTGACATCAACCAGGTAAATATAATATACTGCAATGATATAATCCGGGAAAGGTTCCCTGGCATTCACAAACCCTAATATCATTGTCTGAAGAGAACACCCTTCATTGAATAATTTCTGACGAGCCGCAATTGAATGAAATATGATGACTCCTAATAAGCTGCCTTTTCAGGGAGAAACAATTCAACTTCAGATTGGCGGGCTTCTACTGGGTGCCCCACACTCTCTGAGTGGCCAATTTGCAGATTCTAATTCCCAGAAGTGTCACCAACCGAGGCGGAGGATCTATCATGCTCTCCCTGAGTGTGGCTCAGTTCAGAGAAGGCCAAGGAGAATGTGCTACCTCTAGAGGCAGATGGATTAGAAAGAGCTGCCAGGCAATTGGCATTTGCATTTTTGCTGGGGCAGGATTGGGGGCAGGGGGTGGTTCTACATGAGAACAGCCCAATCATGTTCTCTGAAAACTTGTTCCAATTTGTCTCCCTGATCCCGGAGGTTACTACCTTTCATAACACAGCAGCAAGGCAGCCAGCACTTTGAGTTAACATGGGTTTTGCCTGTTCCATTGATAAAATGGCAAAATTCGCCAAAACCAGTTTGGCTCAGTGGATAGAGCATCGGCCTGTGGACTGAAAGGTCCCGGGTTCCATTCCGGTCAAGGGCATGTACCTTGGCTGTGGGCACATCCCCAGTAGGGGGTGTGCAGGAGGCAGCTGGTTGATGTTTCTCTCTCATCGATGTTTCTAACTCTCTATCCCTCTCTCTTCCTCTCTGTAAAAAATCAATAAAAATATACATATTTTTTTAAAAAGGGCAAAATTCACCTAAGAGATCTGGGAGTTCATGATGGTGTCGTTTTCTCTCCCCTTAAATCAAAGCCATTTTATCTTCTTCAGTCAAATCTGGCATCCTTGCTCTCCGCTGCTTTCAATTATTCCTATTTCCTCGCTGACAGTCACCCAGGTAGCGCGATCCTTGGGTGTTTCAGCTCAGAATCTGCCAACTGCTCACCAGAACTGGACTTGCATCACCATCATTTACCATGAAATGGAAAGCAGCCACCCAAGGGAGAGCCAGGGCACCGCGGAGGCACAGTGGTGCTGGGAAGACATATGGATGTGGACTCTCGCACATGCGGGCCTTAATTGAAAAATAAAACAATTAGCGTTTAATACTTTGGAAATAACAGAGGGAAGCACATTTATAGGATGACTGGGAAGAAACGGTCGTAGCTGTTTCTTTTTTTAATAACATTGAGTTGTGTTCACTGTTGAGCTTATTAAAACACATAAGCGTGGCATAGCAGGACATTGGGATGCCATTCAACTGATCCTGTGTGCACGGTCCTTACTCCTTATTCTCTTCTTAAAAACAAAGCAATAACAAGAACTGCCCTGGCTGGTTTGGCTCAGTGGATAAAGCATCGGCCTGTGGACTGAAGGGTCCTGGGTTCCATTCCAATCAAGGGTGCAGGCTTGATCTTCAGTGTGGGGTGAATAAAACCCCTACAGCCCCACTTTCAGGAAGTCTTTTTTTCCAGGAATGGTTAGTGTTTTTGTTTGTTTTACATATACATATTTTTATTGGTTTCAGAGAGGAAGGGAGAGGGAGAGAGATAGAAACATCAATGATGAGAGAGAATCATTAATCAAATAACTTATATGCATAGCCCATGGACAATCAATATCAGGGAAGGCCTGAGGAGGAAGTGGGAGTGGGGCGGAGGGGGTAAGTAGAGAGGGGAGGGGACATTTGTAATACCTACTTTCAACAATAAAGATTAAAAAATAAATAAAACCTCATAGCTATCAGCTATAAAACAGTGCTCACCCCTGCATAATGTGTTTTTTATTGATCATTTTTGTTTACAGAAGGATAAAAAGAGTTGGCATAGTGAAGGTGGGTGTGTTTCTGAAAACAACTGAACAAACGTCTGATCTTTCTATTAGTAGAGGTCAGTATGTGTGTTTAATCAGAGAGGAACTTACACTCACTTTTAACCACTGCCTGATGTTGTCTAAATATGTGTCTGATGACGAGGGCGATAGAGTATTGTTGGTTCAGTAGAACGGAAATGGCGAGGAACAGTTTGCTCTACAAGGGTGTGCCTGCTGTGGCCTTCGGTGTTCTCATGTGCACGTCTGGATGGTGGACCAGATATCTGAAGAGCCAATTACAGCTCTACGAGTCCCTTCTTTTCCCCTACATCTGCCACTGGTATGGATTTCCAATGAAGAGCCCTTTTCCTTAGATAGTTTTCCTATTTTCTATACCCCAGTGAATATACATATTATAGGGAACCTCTATTATACAAATAGTTGGTATTCTGCAAAGTTTCTGTATAGAAGAAATGTGTGGTTATCTATGGAAGAGTGAGCTCCTTTGGAAAACAATGAGTTTGCCTCCCCTGACACAAACCACCAGGCATGATGGTGCCCTTGAGTTCTCATAAAGATGCCTGAAGTATCCCATTGGGGTTGCACTGGATGACCCCAGAGGACCCTCCTGTAACCTCCGAGTTCATGAAAATGCTCCTTCCTCACTCTGGAAAGATGTTCCACATGAGAAATCGCCACAATTAACTTTTAATTGCTCTTAGTCATCTCTAGTTTTTTAAGCAAAAGGGGAGGCAGGTCCTCACTGCTTCCTTGCAAAGTGGGGGCGGAGACCTGGGGACACAGCCACGGCTGGTTTGTTTCTCTTGCAAAAACGCAGGGTATGCCATGCCCCTAGATGGATCCATACATTGGCCCCTCAGCCGCCACTCTCTGGGATTTACGCACCAGCCATCTGCCGTGCAGACAACAGTGGGCCATTATGGATGCCAAAGTTCAGCTCCTCTCCAGGCCAAAGTAAAGAAAGGCAACTGTGTTTATTCTAAATACGTAATCAATCAGAACCCCATGAATAGCCACTTTTCTATTAATGCCTTCATATATCATCTAAAGCCCTCTTGATTCTACATAATCCTCTGTTGTCTGCTTGCTTGTCTTACACGTTACAGTTTCATTCCGGGGGTAATATAGCTGCTCCATACAAGTCCTTCCTCTATATTCGCTCTTTAGGTCCAGTGTTTGCAAGAGAAAGCTTTTCTGTAAATATTGCAGAAGCGAATGACTTTTAAGCACTCCATTACGGGGATGTATGGAGCAAGGAGGAAATAATCAAACAAATTTTGGGGAGTGAGCCTCCAGGATTTGAGTGTTGACTTTGCCATTTAGGATCTGGGTGACAATCATGACCTTTCTGAATCACAGTTTCCTCTGCTGTAAAACAGGAACCTTGGAATTGTGAGGACCATGTAGTTAAATGCATAGTAGCCCATGAATCCTATGTCCCTGGGAAATTCTGTTTATACTATTTCTCAATCTCCTTGAGTCAAATCTATATCAATCTTTTACTCTAAGAGGCTCCGTGGCTGACATTCAGAGGTAAGTGAACAACAGGGAGAAGTTAAAACTTACATCTACAACTTCAAGCAGTTAAAGAAAAGTGAATGATCAACTTTGAGAGAAGGTTTAGGACTGAAAAGAATGGTCTTAGAATACAGGAAATGGCGGTGGCTTGCCATTTCTGCTTCTGAGGGAAACATGAGAATGGGAGAACCGTTATTCCAGGCATATTTTAAGATCTAATGGCTCAAACTGTCTAGTGACTAAAAGTCTGCCTTGTAGGTAGGGTAGGTCGATTCTGGGCTTTTTTTTGTTTTGTTTTTGTTTTTTCCCCCCTGAAGGTATGGAAACACAAGCCAAGCCGTGGAGAAATCCCAGCATGGATTAGGGAGACAGCTTGGGGATATCAAGAGCATGTCTCACTCTCAAAATCTAAGTCTTTCCCATGAAAGATGATAATTCCTTGGCCAACATGTTGACTATCATGAAAACCTCTCACTATTATCCATTTTTTCTAGACTCTTGTAGAAAGAGGAAAAGGCTTTGCCACTTTCTGAATTTATGCTACGCACCAGCCATTGGCTGTTCATGCTATTGCAACCTCCTAGCACCTAGTATATAAATCAGGTAAATAGTTGTCAATCAGCAACTGTCAAAAGAATGAAGAAATGAATGAATGGCCCTCTAAAATGCATTATAGTGCACATTTTACAAATGAGACAAGACAGTTTATAAACAAGAAGTAGCCATTTTGAGTGCCCTTAAAGAACATGCCTATAATTTTAGAACATCTTCGAGGAGGAGTTATTATCAGTGGGATTCAGAAATCAAACTTCTGTTTAGTGGAGAGTTCTGAATTGCAAAATCAGCAGTTTATCCAAAGTTAGAATGAAAGCCATCAGCAGACAGGACCACTGCACTAATGAAAATGGATGGCTTTGCACTATTAGGCTAATTTGCACAATGCAATTGGAACTAAGGTGAAACAGCTTTGAGATTTATATAACACACTATGATAATGTTAATGTTACCAGTACCATAAATCTTCAAAATTTTGTGTTTACAAATAGACCTTGGTAAAAGGAAGTTTCCAGCAGGTGTAATGTTGATATTATTTTTAAAAATGTAGATAGACATAAATAGATAGATAGATAGATAGATAGATAGATAAATAGATAGATAGATTTCAGAGACGGAGGGAAGGAGGAAGGGGAGATAAAGAGAGAGAGACAACCTGGGCATGTGCCCTAACCTGGAATCAAACCGTGACCTTCTGGTTCATAGATTGACGCTCAACCACTGAGCCACCCCTGCTCAGCACTATTCTTGGATAAGTAATTTGTTAAAGGCACTTAGAACAGATGCTGAACCAAATAAAGTCCATGAGTTCATTTTCTATTCCCATAATTAGGAGAAAGTTCATTGAACTCCTGCAGGTCTTCTCCAAGTTGTAGATGTAAGAACAGGGTCGATCAGATGGACCCTTAAGGCCATTGCCTTCAGAAAGGAGTCTACTCCACTGACGATTTCAGGAATTATAATTGGACAAACTTCATGTTAGCACTTCCTGGACCTTGACCAGACTAGAAACAGATGCAGAGTCTATGGAATACGCCATTCTTCTCCCTGTCGCAAGTTTGGCAAACACAGGAGTGTACCTGGCCTCAGACATCATGGGGTTGCAGAAGCCTGCTGGCTCACCCAGAAGCCATTTCCGTTTTTTCGGGGGCAGTTAATTTGCATATGCCATGGGGTTAAAAAACATAAAGAAAGTAGAAGGCAGCTGATGATGAAAAATAGACTTTCATTGTTTTTCTATTGAAAGAGTGTACAGCAATTTGGTCACTCGATTAGAAAGTTGACAGGGAATTGGAGAAAAGGGGTATTTTTTGGTCATCTATCAATTTACTGAGTCGTGCAAATGTGCAGTTTCTAATTGGTATGTTGAGTGCCTTTCAAAGGTCAGTGGTAAAGTCAAGAATAAAACCCCAGTGACTCTCTGCGTCTTATTGAATTCCACTAGGCTGAATAATTCACCACAAAAAGAAAACGTTTCCATTTTTCTTGGACATCCCAAAAAGGCATTTTGTACATTCAACTGCTGTCTTCAGTTTTGACCAAGGAATTCTTAGCAGGAAATTAAAAAGAATTAAGGTGTTGTTGTTGTTTTCTGTGTGTTTTAGGGAGTCCAGTGCTTGCTTATATTGGTTTTCTCATTTCTTTTTTCAACAAATATTCATGAGTGCAGTTAATATGCCCCATGCTCTTGAGTTAAACACTGGGAATATAGAAATAAACAAGAAAATTGCATTTCTGGTTTTGAAAGAGCTTAGTCTATTTGGGAATGGAGACCATACCAACAAGTCTGCCTGACTAGATAGAAAGGAATTATAAATTATAATCATGACTTGTTCTGTGCAGTTTACCAAGTGTCTACTCAACTAATAGTCATTTCCTGATATTAAAAATAGTGCGGTATGTTGGACTTATCTCAGTACTGTGTGAAGACACTGAGGCATGGTGTTAGGAAAAGAATATGAAGTGTTAGGAAATGAAGAGATTTGGATTGACAGTATCAAGAGGAAGTGGATCAATGGGAGGAAAAGGGGACATCTGTAATAGTTCCAACAATAAAGATAAAAAAAGAGGTGTGGAAGAATGACAATGGATAGGAGTTGGAATTAGTGAGTTAGAGATATCTAAAGAAGTGGGAACTTAATAGTCTGGACTTTATAGTGAGGCCCCAAAGTTCCAAAGGTCCAGGAAGAGAGGACATCAAGGGACTCCAGCTTCCAGATTCAGAGCTGGAGTGGATTAGGAGGGATATTAAAAGCTCTTATCAGCAATCTTCAAGATGGGGGCCTGGGCAGCTCTGTAGCTTCATTCCTCATCATGGCCTCCCTGGATTCCAAGGGAAGGTCATAGGAGAGTTCTTTCATTGCACTGGCTTTGGCCTCCGGACTTGCGCACACTCTGGAGTGTGGGCTGATTCCTCTCTTCCCTCTATATCTGGTTCTTCACACATCCTTCGCATCTGTGCTACTACTTCCTCTCAAAGGTATTATTCGAGTCAATGAATTTGAGTTAGGACCCCTTCACTGGGCTCCCCCAGCTCCTTGGCTTCTCTTCAATGTCACACTGCATGTCACTGCTCCATGATTTTATCTGCAGTCTATCTCCCCATTCCTCTCATCGTTGACACTATAAATGGGCTGTGAGCTCTTGAGGACTGGGATCCTCTGAATAAATAAATGTAGCATTCAAGTTGGCTTATGTTCCAAGAGTCATGGAGCTTGCCTTAAAAATACTTTATTTTTACAAATGTACCTATGTATTTATGAAGGGAAGATACATGGACAGTCTTGTTAAGACTGGCAATGAAAACATATGTAAGACCAATGTGTTGAGATATATGGCACTGCGGCTGCTTTAAAACAAATGTCACCCGCTTTCTGATCCAAAAATAGTAACAGCTGTAGGGCCATGTGCCACCCAGACCCTTTCCATCCTTGCAGGTTCGTGCATTCCTGCCATTTTGTTGGGATTTATAAGGTTCCCTTTCAAAGGAAGGGGCTCAGGAAGAGATTTGACAGAGGAGTAAAAATAGGGTTCAATAGAAGCCTCATAATGGAGCTGCTACTGAAATATCAGATGGGAAGAGGATGGAGCTGCCAGAGGCACGGGTGTTGCAGGGATGCAGCTGGCCTCCTGGATCTGGCTGCCTAAAATGTCACCATGAAGAATGGCCTCAACTTGACTGTAGCTCTTGTCAACAGAGAGTCTCTGGAGCCTTTGGACACTTTGGGGGCAGAAGTGGATTTTTTTTAGTTGAAAAATCTGTCCAAATTTCAGACAATCCATAGGGAAGGACACAGAAGGTCCAAACCTGAAGGGGCCAAAGGCAGGAACTGAAGCACGTTATGGAGCTAGGACTATGGAGCAGGTGCCACCTGGACTTATTTCATGGAAAACCCACAAAAAACATTATTTCTGTCTCTATTTTCCTTGGTAGTGTGTGCTAGCCAAAATTAAACAGATCCAATTATTTTGTTTCCCTGTCTTGCCTTACATCACTACCATCACACACACACACACACACACACACACCTTCTCTTCTGGGTCACGGTGAGGGCAAGGTTAATCACCATTAAGGCTGGTCCTGATGGAACAGGAAGCTCTCCCAAGTCACATTTCACTGCAGTCATTAGCCAGGTCCCCAGAAAAAGCAATCAGTAGCCACAGAGCAATCAGAGAAAAGCTGCAGGGGGCCCACAGCAGCCAGGAGGACACAAGTCCCGCCAGGCCTGGTTTGACTCAGGGATTGACTGCTCTTGTTGCATGCACTTCCCCCACTAAATGTAAGTAGACGGAGTTGCTGGACATTCCACAACTTCCAAACTAGCAGAACAGGCCCTGGGAACACCCTGAAAAGCACCCTCAGCACCTAAAGAGGCTGGATACTATCGGAAACTGTCACCTGCTCTACATCTCTTGACTTAGAATTTAATCCTATCATATTTTGCAGAAAGCATGTGATTCCATATGAAGAACTTCTAAGTCATAGGTCAGTATTAAACGAGGCAGTGGTATTTGTCCATTCCTCAAGTATGCCACTGTGTGGTCCTGGGATAAATCTGTTATCTGTTTTCTCAGAGGCCACAAAAGAAGGCAGCAAGAAAGGAGAAGGTGAATCCTCCTGCTGGATTTTGGAGCTTTATACCTTTAGGAAAATAAAGTAGGTTTTGTTCTGAAGATAGCTTATTAAGTCCAATGCACACATCCTAGATTTTGCCAAGCAGAGTTGTCCCGATTGCTCTATTCTCTTGCCCTAAGGTAGGGGTGGGGAATGTCAGGCTTATGGTCCATAAAAGGCCCACAAAATCATTTGGTTTGGCCTTGTCAAGACAGTAGGGGTGAGTTAAATAACTGTTTGACCAAATATAGTAGGCTGATTTTTAAGTTGGTAATTTTGTATGGTTCAAGAATAATGTTGTAAATACCCAAATGGCCCTTGGCAGGAAAAAGGTTCCCCACCCCTGACTTAAGGACATCAAATCCTTCCTCTAGTCTAAATGACCTCTCCTTTCTTTTCTCTCATGAGTTTTCAAAAGGAGCTGCACGCATATAAGCATAACCAATGAACACAGATATGGGGGGGGGGGTGGTGGTGGTGAGGACATGAATGGGAGTGGAGCAATGGAGGGACAAGGTCACATATGTAATACCTTCATCAATAAAGAAAAACAATAATTAATTAAAAGAAAAGGAGCTGCTGACCAAGGACCAGTCTGGAGTCAGAGTTGATGGCACAAAGGTAGAAGATGGGGTTGTAAAATTCAATGCCTAAAGGCTCCCCTGAGAAATGGGAGACTGGGGGGTAGGGGAGGCTGCTGATGGGAGGAGGGATGTAAAAGGGGATGGAATGGAAGATATCTATAATACTATCAACAATAAGAAACACATTAAAAAAAGAAAAGAAATGGAAGACTGGGGGCAGAGAGCAAGCAAAGCCAAAATCGCATGGTAAAGCCAAGACAAGTTCCGGAGGAGAACCATATATGAAGAGTGTCTAATTTGGCACCAAGCGTAAAGGCAGGCAGTAAGTGATGGGGGGAAGAGTGCCAGCCTTGGACATTAGCCACGCATTGAGCACATGCTGGAAGCGGGTCCTGGGCTGGATGAGAGATGGTAGCAGTGGACAGAAAAGACCACTCACCCGCTCAGTGGCACTACATTCCAACAGTGGTGTGTGAAGAGGCAGAATAACAGTAGAGTTTAGAGAGGTTCAAACCTTGGTTTTGCCACTCACTGGCTACACATCATTAGGTAAATCACTTAATAACTCTGAATCCGTCTCCTTAGCTGTGAAGTGGGAGCAGAATGCTATGAGGCATGGACTCACAAGCTGTGTGCCCAGGGCAGGCAGGTGCTATCCTCCCGGTCCTTGGTTGTTCACAGACGAGTTTTTTGTCTGTCAAAGTGTGACCTCAGGATTGCACACACTACCACAACTATTGCAAACACAGTTGAGTTGATGGTCTGACTTCAACCATTCTTTGGTGATACCTTGGCATATGGTGCCATCAGTTAAGATCTTCCTTGCCATAATAAGAGGAAAATCAAGTCCAGGTCACCAAGGTAGATCTGGGATCCCAAGGCATCCAGAAATCCCTTCTCTGCTTCCATCTCAAAAATTATAAAATCGCCCTGCCAATGTGGCTCAGTGAGTGAGCATCTACCCATGAACCAGAAGGTCAATTCCTAGTCAGGGCACATGCTCAAATTGTGGGCTTGATATCCAGTCAGGGGCATGCAGGAGGCAGCCGATCAATGATTCTCTCTCACTGATGTTTTTATCTCTCTCTTCCTCTTCCTTCCTCTCTGACATCAATAAAAACCTATTATTTTTTTTTAAACTGGTAAAATTGATTGGATAAGCATATAGCTGAGTCATCTTTAGTAGCTGCTGTTAGTTTAGTAGTAGCAGCAAGGTATCTCTTCTTCCTTATGGTAAAGGGGTTCCCACCCTTTGGGACCAGAAGAAAGATGGCATCTAAGGGGGATCTGGGCTAGGACTATATAAAGCAAAGCTTCTGGTCTGGAAATAGCAGGTCAGGAGAATGAACTCTCCTTGAGGAATTTCTTAAGAAAACATGAAGATACCCATCTCTACTGCGCTGCTTGTTTTTCCAGTGTCAACAATGCCATTCCCCTTGATGAAATGTTAATGGATTTATAAGCACTGAGATTCTTCTGGGGTTATAATTGTTTATTGACCTAAGGTTATTTATTTTAGTCTCTCCCTCTCCCTCTCTCTCTCTCTCTCTCTCTCTCTCTCTCTCTCTCTCTCTCTCTCTCTCTACATCTCAGAGAAGAATGTGCGACAAACTAAGGATGCTGCGAGGCCCATAGCTGGCTGCTGGCACTGTTCTTTCTCCACAGCTTCCTGTCCCTTGGCATTTTGTCACCTTAATGACCCGACAACAGGAAGCAGGAAAGTGACACCTGCTCAGGATCCAGGCAGACCTGTTCTGACCTGGGGAGTGCCAGTCAGAGTGTGGGAGTCAGCATTATAATGTGTCCAGCCTGCCTTGAAGTTGAACTTGCAACTGCGTAATTTTATGTGCATCATGGGCTTTCCATCTGCAGGTGGTCTTTATCATAAACAGTTGTCTTGAGTTGCAAGTTGAAAGAATTAATGGTTCAACTAAAGACCATACAGTAGACATTTTTTAAAAATTCTATCAATTAAACTAGCTGATATATATATATATATATATATATATATATATATATATATATATATATCAGAGATGAAGGAAAAGGGAGAGAGAAACATAAATGATGAGAGAGAATATTGATCAGCTGCCTCCTGCACACACACACTCTGAGGTTGGAGCCTGCAACCCAGGAATCGAACCATGACCACCTGGTTCATAGGTTGACGATCAACCACTGAGCCATGCCAGAGGCGCCTAGCTACTAATGTTTTGACAACAGACTATGTGTTCAGTAGACAATAAAACACGTGCTACTGAAACGTCACAGAAGCCCTACATAGGCAGATGGTATTATGGCTACTTTCTTATGAAAACAAGGCTTAGACACTGCTCGGCACCAAATCTATAGTGAACGGATCTAAACCAGACCAATCTGGAAAGGCTGTTAATCCAACACAGGTGCATCTCGTCCTTATGCTTTAAGTTTCCACATGCAAATTATACTCTGAGCCTGCCTCGGGGTTTCATCATCCCGGACCTTGGATTCCAGTCTGCTCTAAGTCAAAACTGTGACCATGTTGATCGCATTAGAAGCTGAGAGCCCAGCACGCTGGCTCCCCATCTCAGTAAATGATGGGACCAATCTTCACACTTGCCACTAATAAACTGAGCAGTTCACATTTCTCTGTAGCATAGCTTGACATTTAGGCTGAGGGTAATTCCAATAAACAGCTTGGGATGGGATGGGGTGTGTGTGTGTGTGTGTGTGTGTGTGTGTGTTTGGCTGCCACACAATTAAAAGCTAAAGTGAGGAGACTAAACCTTCTTTAAAAGCCATCCACTTTTATTTATTGAGTGTTGCAGGGACCTGGAGAGAATACCAATCAGAAAGAGGCCTCTAGGGCACAACTTTTTATACACTAGCTGGTGACGCCAATCTAACTGTTTGACTGCAGACAGCTGCCTGTTAGGCTCGGGGGGGGGGGAAGAACCAAAGAGCGTGGTCATTTGAAGAAATCAGACATGTGATTATTTTGCCCACACTGCAAAAGTCCCCGAGAGATGTACCAGGCCTTCTTTGATTAATATTGCTAGAGGTGGTTGCACACTGCTTAACTTGGCATTGCATTTATCAAAACTGGCCAGAGCGGACAGGCATCGCCAGCAAAAGGAATACCTGTAGTGGGCCCCTGTGCCTTGCAGGACTACCTGAGTCCCATGAATGCAAGAATGGGGCAAGCCAGGATAGACTCAAGGCCTTGACTCTTGTTCTTTCTTTCCCAAACCATAAAGGTTCCATAAACAGCTCTTCCGAGGAAGGCTTCACTCTTAGTCTTCCTCACAAGGTGCCCTGCCGGGTAGATGCTCTGCGGGGATCTCAGCTTCCTCACCTTTGCCACCTGGGCTTTTGCCAAAGGCCAGAAAGGCTTCTGAAGAGCCATTGCCTGCATTTCTCCTAATGCTGACATGAATTGTCTGCTGTTGATTCCTTTGGAGAGTGAGCTAAAAAGAAAATTACCCATTTCCAGGTGCTATCCCCAGATTTAGTGTGTAAAAAAAATTTTTTTAAGCAATAAAAATAAAATCCACAAGTGATTCTTCTGAAGGTAATGCTGACCTTGCCCCTGGACGTTCAGCCTTTATCCAGGTAAGACCCCGAGCTAAAGGGTAGTTCCCCGGAAGCTTGAGTGTAACAGAGGTCTTTGTGGTTCTCTTATGACAAACCTGAAGCATATCATCCGAGTCCTCATACAACTGCCACCGCCGAACTGGAGGGCAGCCAACTTCTCTAACTTTAATTGAAAGTTTCGCTAAAAGCTCAAAGAGTGAATTCAACTTCTGTATTTGCAGTACAAATGTGGCAGATAATACTGACCTTCACATTACCTGTGCCCCTTGCATAATGGCCCAGAAAAGAAGTTTCGCCCAGAAATCAAGTTTCTCCTTGACTCAGTTCCAGACATTGGGAGGATTTCTCACATGAAATATGAAAGGAAGCCCGTTTCCTTCTTTATCTGGGATGCCAGGGAGCTCGGAGCCCCACTTTATAATTCATCACAGAATCATTTCAAACCCTTATCATCGCTGTATCTATTTTTATCTTCTTGCTGCACTGTTTTCATTTGAACATTTCTATGTTAGCAGTGTCATTTTGATAAACCCTTTGAAAAGTTTCTGCGGAAAAAAAGCACATCAAAATCTGAGGATTTGGCCAAAACCGGTTTGGCTCAGTGGATAGAGCGTAGGCCTGTGGACTGAAAGGTCCCAGGTTCGATTCCGGTCTCGGGCATGTACCTTGGTTGCGGGCACATTCCCAGTGGGGGGTGTGCAGGAGGCAGCTGATTGATGTTTCTCTCATCGATGTTTCTAACTCTCTATCCCTCTCTCCGTTTCTCTTCCTCTCTGTAAAAAATCAATAAAATATATATTTTTTTAAATCTGAGGATTTGGAGAGTCTAGTGTGACACGTGGGAAGAGAAGTACAAGTTTTGAAAGTGCCCCAGTAGAGGCAAATGAGGAAAATTCTTCCTTTCTCTGTCTGCTGCCATGCATCCCCTGCCTTAACCTCCTGGTGCCCTCCAGAAAAACAGCTGAGCTGCTGGGCAGGCCTTTGCCCGCACCCAGGCCACAGCACAGACCTTAGGTTGTGAATATTAGTATTCATCAGCCTGAGCTTCGTTTCTACTATTGCCAGGTTCCCACACATAAAACTTTAAAATTATGGAGGTCTATAGATTTCTCTTATTCCCTTTTATATTCAAGTCCATTAATATGAAAAATTCCAAAGCCATTTTAGATTGGAAGTAAGTCATCCAGGTATGATTTGAATGTGAAGTCTGATTTCAGTTGATTTAGAAATATTGAGAGGGTGCTGCAGGGGGCTATTCCCATTTCAAGAACCCAGCGAAGCTCAAAACCGTGAAGCGAGCTTGGCCTGAAATTAACATGCTCACCCAGGCCAGCGCTGGACATGATGGCCAACGCTTTGCTGACCTTTTGCCAAAGAACTTTGCCACTCGGTAATAATGCCTGGGTGAAATAAAGCAAAAGAACAACAGTGGAAAGGAAACCCTGGGAGTGAAATTTACAATTTTAAAAAGAAAGGCCTTAGGAAGCATTGATCATGGGCCTTAAATATGCTCAAATTAATTCTATTTATAGGAACTCCATAAACGTATGAAAGATAGTCCAAAAGAAGAAAAAAACAAACTATGCACAGACATTTCATTTATTTATATATGAATTTCATTTCATATATATATATATATATATATATATATATCCTCTCTAATAAAAGAGAAGCATGTAAATTGACGGTACCTCTGCTATACCCACAAGCCACGCCCACCAGCCAATCAGGGTGAGTATGCAAATTAATCCAACCAAGATGGTGGTTAATTTGCATATCCAGGCCAGAGCAACATCGTAGAAAGAAGCCAAGCACTGCAGAAGGGAGTGAAGCTGCGAGAAGGAAGGGAAGCAGGCAGGGCAGGGAGAAGGGAGAGAAGCAGGTGGGGCAGTGGAGACCACAGCAGGAAGCCCTATTGTAGGAATCTTCCAACGAGGGGCCTCTAGTATATATATGTATATATGTATATATTTAAATGTATTTTTATTGATTTCAGAGAGGAAGGAAGAGGGTGAGAGACATAGAAACATTAATGATGAGAAAGAATAATTGATCAGCTGACCCCTGCATGCCCCCTACTGGGGATCAAGCCTGCAACCCGGGCATGTGCCCTTGACTGGAATCAAACCCCCCAACCCTTCAATCAACAGGCTAATAATGCTCTATCCACTGAGCAAAACCAGCTATGGTCTAGTGATATGTTTAACATATTTTAGAAAGATCTCGATATGCAATGAAATAGGAATGGTTACAAAATTTAACACATGCCCACTGATTGATACTTAAAGACAAAAAAAAAAAATTATTGGCACAGTGGTGTCATGAGTGGATAATTTTCTTTTCGTTTCATAGCCATTATCACTATATTAATATTGTTGGAGCAGGAAAGGAAATTTTAAAGAATTTCCACCCAGAAGGGAAAGTAGAGGCGTGTCCACATCTCAGAAATTTAAGATTCTCCACTTAATTATATTAAACTTGAGGAACTTATTTTATTGTTTCTCCATGACTTCAAGTTGGCCTGATATAGAAAGGGGATTGGACATTCCGTGTCTACTTCTTTCTTACATCCACTTTGGGATGAAGTCTTCACAAAACATTTCAAAGTGTGGTTCTTAGTTGTCACCTGCCTGAGTGTGAAAGCAGGTGAAAGCAGTAACTTTTTAGAAATTATGTTTTCTGTACGTGCACTACCCCATTGTGCACGTACAGACCCTCCCTAAATATTTCCTGGGAATCTTTAAATGAGAGGTGCCTACAGATGTGGGCTCTACCACATGCCTAATCCAGCCCACACATCATCTCCCAGTGCCCTGGGAGGAGGAGGTCTGTGGATCTGGGGTGCTGCTGTCCCCCCAAAAACCTCCTTGGGGTGGTGATGACGATGCTGGTTTTGGGGCACCATGACCCTCGTCTGTGGAAGCCACATATTTTGAATCTGCTCAATGTCTCAAGGAAACGTGGGGAAGCCAGTGCCTCAGACTTAAGTAAACCTTACTTTTTTTTTTTTTTTTTTTTTGGAAGAGTAATACATATACAGAAAAGTGCATGAATCATAAATGTAGAGCCCAAGGAAGTTCCGCAAAACGAAAACACCTGTGTAACCACCGCTTGAATCAAGAAATAGAACATTCCAGCCCTCTTTTCAGACCCCTGCCCCCAGAAGGTAACCGCTATTCTCAGAGTTACCCCTGTCAACTGGTTCGGTTTATTTTTGAACTTCGTGGACATAAAAATCACGTAGCATATTAATCATTCTACTGTTGATAGACATTTAGATATTTCCAGCCCCGGCCCACTATAAATCAAGTTGATATAAACATTGTTTCGCTTGTCCCCCAGCCTTTAGGTTTTCCTGGCAGCAAAAGCTTCCACAGATGCAACCTTCTTCCAGCCACGGCCCTGCTGGCCAGCAGGAACCTGGGAGTCACCCCTCTCTGAACAGTAACTCCAGCTTTCCTGAGCAATGTGTCTCACAGCGCATGTCCTTTGAAAGGGTCTCTGGGCAAAGCACCTTCCCCATTGGGTTGAGATGTATGCAACGGATCAAAAACTCATGGGAGTCATGCTGAAGGGCACCCTCAAGCATGAGGGGCAGGCAATGAGCACACAATATGGTACAACTACTTGTCTTTCTCCTTTACTGGCCAAATGGTGGGGTCACCCCACAACCGCGGACCTGGGATGTTTAAAGCCTTGGGATGAGCTTAGGTGCCAGTTAGGGCTCTGCTGATCCCTGATGAGACCTCAGACAAGCCCCCGGCTCCTCTCTTTGCCTCGCTTTCCCAACGTGGGTGGGAAATGAGCCACAGCCCCAGTAATTAGAACCCTTGAGCTCTGATTCCCTCCCCTCTCCACCTGGGTTGAGGGTGCGTTTACCTTGGAAGGTAACACGTCCTTGGCACGGGACTCAAACAGGTGTTCCAGCCGGGCTGTGTCCACAGAGACGGGCTCCAGGGAGGCCCACAGGGTGGAGCAGGGCCCAAAGCGGCTCCCAGCGCTCCCATGGCCCCTGGCCAGCTTTAGCTCCCGCCAGAAGAGTTTGACGGTCTTCCTCTTGGCGGGGAGGGCTAGGCCCTCAGGCGCTGATGGGGGAAGAGGGGCAGTTGGAGGTGGAGGTGGTGGGAAGGGGCCTTTGATGGGTGGGGCAGGTGGGGATAGAGGAAATGTGGGCCTCCAGAGAGCAGGGGTCCTTGGGGGCTGCAAGAGGGGCTTATGGGGCTGGAGGCGGGGCTGTGGGTGGGTCAGGGTGAAGGAGAGGCCTGTGGGGCTGGAGGTGGGGCTGTGGGTAGGTCAGAGCGGAGAAGGAGGGGCCTGTGGGGCTGGAGGCGGGGCTGTGGGTGGGTCAGGGTGAAGGAGGGGCCTGTGGGGCTGGAGGCGGGGCTGTGGGTGGGTCAGGGTGAAGGAGAGGCCAGTGGGGCTGGAGGCGGGGCCTGTGGGTGGGTCAGAGCGGAGAAGGAGGGGCCTGTGGGGCTGGAGGCGGGGCTGTGGGTGGGTCAGGGTGAAGGAGAGGCCTGTGGGGCTGGAGGCAGGGCTGTGGGTGGGTCAGGGTGGAGGAGAGGCCTGTGGGGATGGAGGCGGGGCCTGTGGGTAGGTCAGGGTGGAGGAGGCAGGTCTGTGGGGCTGCAGGTGGGTCTGTCAGGAGACATGCTACCCCAGTGCATCCATCCCTCCTCCCCAAGTGTTCTTACCCAGCTCGGTGGTGTGCACCGGGAAGCCCCCGCCTTCTAGAGATCAGGGGTCCTCCTGCCTTCCTCTAACCAGGGCTTTCCATGCTCCCGCTGCCCACCTGCGCGGCCTCCTCAACATCTCCATCCTCCAGCCGGTAGTGGAAGTGGGTTCTGGGGAGGGAAAGGTTGAGCACAAGGTAAGCTAGTGTTTCTAATCGCTGACATTTGCTCCCCTCCTCCTGGGTGAGATCAGCACCGCAACGCAACGGAATTACCGCTTCTGCAATGATTCCGATCATAGTAAGAATTAAAGTAATGATTCCGATCATAGTAAGAATTAAAAGCGACTGAACCTTGGCTGTACACAGTGTGTTATGAGCAAGCCCTTCCCCAACACCCAGGTGTCATAGATCACCTTAACATGCTCATATCGTTAACTCCCAGTAGCTCCCCATCCCCCTGTGACCATTGTCCAGGTCAGGGACCTCCCCAAGGTCACTCAACCAAGAAGTGGTGGGGCCCAGGGTTAAACTTGGATTTTGCGTGACTTCGGAGACCAGTTTTATCTTGTGACTCTGGTTTCTACTGATGGAGCCTATCACGGGCTTTTTCATTAATGAAACGTAATGATGCCCCACACCAGGGTCGTATCCTATGAGAAGAGTGTAATGAATGAAGCTGGTGCTGCTGTGAGCCTGTGGTGTCTGTCTGTCATGGCTCGGAGCCTTCCTCCTTGTATCTGCTCTGTCTCCATGCAATGGATGGCAACGTGCGCTTGCCCTGATAGGTGTCCAAGGAAGCAGAGTCCATATGAATGGGATCGGAGCACCTTCTCTGCAAAGCCACAGGGACAGGCCTGGCCCGCGCTGACCACACACACCAAATCAGGCTACTCTCAGGACATGGTGATTTCCAGCTCAGCAACAAGAGCTCCTAGGTCTAGACTCTTCCCCTCCTGTGGATACAGGAGGTGGGACGCTCGGCCTTCTTCTCTGGGACTGATGATTGCAATTTGTCTTTCTGGGGCGTCCACCGTGGCTCAGGCAGGCCAGAAGCCCTCTGAGTCAGCATATTGCTCCGGGCTGGCCACGCTTCAGTGCCTTCCCGGTAAATACTGTATTGATTTCTGGGCCCTTGTCCTTCCACGTGGCCCAGCACCCTGAGCTGGCTGGGGCAGGAGGATGGGGAGGGAGGTGTATTGAGGAGAGCCACTCGGCAGGTTTGCACACACAGCCTTAAGCTGTGGTTACTGATTTATTTTATTTCTTTTGACAGATGCAATGAGACATGCGTGCCTCTGGTCCAAGAGAGGACTCAGTGGGTGGAGAGCTCTGTGGATGCATCAGCGGGCACCAGGAGCAAATGGATGGGAAACAGAAAAGGAGGTTGCATTAAGAAGAAACAAGGCATCAGCCACAGGAAGTGCCATTCCTCTCTGCACAGTTCTGCTGCCTCCTTCCGGCTCTGAGCCCCTGAGTCTGTCATCTGTGAGATGCGGGTAGAGGTGGGTTCCTGGGAGAATGCAAGGAGATGAGGCGCCGCCCGGGCCCCAGGTCTCTGCTGCTGTCATGATAAGTCTATTCCAAGCCCCATGGGAAATCCCCAGCCCCTGGATGCCTCCCACATTTTATATTTTTCAACTTTTACTTTAGTAGCAAGACTATCTCACTCCCCACTTCGCCTTTTTTTTTTTTTTTTTTTTTTTTTTTTACTAGCTGCCACAAGAGATTTGCTGATAGTCATCCATTTGTATTTATGCCTAAGGCTTAGTGCTTTAATTTGGTCTTTACCTCATTTTCAAGTTCGTGTAATTATGTTCTCAGCTCCCGATTCCCCCCTTCGCCTCCCCAAACCCCTCATGAGACATGCACGGGGTGAGGAGAGAAGCCCGCTCGCTCCCCTTCCTGGAGCGACAATGAGATGACAGGGGAGCAGCTCTGGCTCATCTTCCAACAGCAGCCCCTGCTCCTGTGGCTTCCCAAGGCCCTTGTCCAGGAGGGCTGGCTTTCACTGTTCACGTTTCAATGGCTTCACGTCGGGAAGAGCCAGGCAGGGGCTGTGCGCTGTCTCCTAACCTAGCTCATTCTTTAAGACCACGAGCTAGTCAGGTCAATATGGATAGTCAACCCTCAGCCATCGCTACCAAGACTTCACCTCCTCTGATACTGATGTTTTATTGTGGCAGCAAAAGAGTGAAAGCTGAGTCTATTGTCTATTGTGCCAACAAAATATTATTCCATTGTCAGGAATAATGGAGAGGGAGAAAGAAGTTAACATATCACACACACACACACACACACACACACACACACACACACACAGCTATGCCCCAAAGAGTTGACAGAGGTGACTAATTATGGGCATCGGCGTTATTGCTGCTGCAGGCAGAGGGCTGGCCTGGCCCTCCACGTCTCCTCCAGGGCACGCTACGTCTGGAGTTCATCCCAGCTCCCCTCTTTCCGTTATTGATAATGGCGAGAACCAAGTGGAGTAGGTGAACCACCATTTGATTATTCCATTTTTTAAGGAAGTGTCTCCCACAATCACATCAGGTGCCACCTTCTCCCACGGGGAGCCCCTTCCGCTCGGTTTTTTAATGAAATAACTGGGCAGAGAAATGACTCCTGTGAACACTCAGTTCTCTTTCTCCGGCGTGATGAAGTGAGTGGTGGAGGGTCTGAAGGCATAATTTACTGACTTCATTTAAATTGCACTGGAGGTGATGCTATTTACACAGCTGGTTCTGCACGGTGCCCGCACGCCTACTCCTCGACACGTCCCGGGAGGTGAGCTCCCAGCCCTCACGTCCCAGGTTCAACCCACCTCACTGGTTGAAGCATGCGTGAAGAGAGGGAAAGCAGAAATGGTCAGTTAGATTGGCAAAGTTGATGAACCTGGACTCAGAACACTGGAGTTCAGATACGAAATACAACTCCAGGGCTGAGGAGTAATCACTTACACCCTCTGAGTGCATTCATTCTCCTTCATTCACTTAGTCCAGCAATATGTATTAAGCCTGACCCCCTTCCAGGTGGTGGGGATATGGCCTCTTGCTCTCTGAGTCCTCTATCAAAGTGTGGTAAGACCAATACCACAGAAGTCAACAATGCTTCTAAAGAAGTGAACCAGCTGAAAATGGTTTGGCTCAGTGGATAGAGCATCGGCCTGTGGACTCAAGGGTCCCGGGTTCGATTCCGGTCAAGGGCATGTACCTTGGTTGCGGGCACATCCCAGGTGGGGAGTGTGCAGGAGGTTGCTGATTATTGTTTCTCTCTCTTCGATGTTTCTGACTTTCTATCCCTCTCCCTTCCTCTCTGTAAAAAATCAATAAAATATATTAAAATAAATAAATAAATAAATATTTATTTATTTGTTTGTTTGTTTGTTTATTTAAAGAAATGAACCAGGTGGTGAGGATGACACTGAACGTGACTATAGATGAAGAGGCCAATGTTGTGCTCTCAGAAGAGGAGGTGTTTGGGCTGAGATCTGAAGGATGCTCTTGAGTGGACCAAGTGAAAAGCTGCTAAAGCAAGCATCCTGGCAGGAGAAGCAGCAGATGCCAAGGCCTGGAGGTGATGAAGTTACTGGGGCAAAAAGAGGCCAGGATGCTGAGCTGTGGGGATAAGACACAGGATGCATTTTGGACAGGTAGGCAGGAGCAAGAGCATCCAGGGGTTTTTGGGTAGGCCACACTAAGGACACAGAGGTTTCTAGATCAGTGACTCTCAAGCTGGGCTGCACACTGTAACCATCTGGAGGAATTTGGAAAACACCACATCCTTCTCCCAGGAATTCTGATGTCATTGGTCTGGGGTAAGGGCTGGGCACCAGGATTTTAAACTCCCTAGATGTTCTCCTGTGTAGCCACATTGAAGAAGCACTGCTGTAGATCAGTGGAAATTCACTGAAGGGTTGGAAGCAGGAGAGTGATCTTGATCATGATTAGAAATTAATTTCCCCCCCCTTTAATAAAATGAGGAAGAAGAGACCAGATCTGCACCTTTGTTAGGAGAACTGAATGAAATGAAATGTGCAAAGTAATGTTGCATAGTAGACACTCATCTACAGGGTGGTGATTCTTAAATCTTTCATAGCATTTTACTGTTTGAAAAACACTTGCTATTTCATCTGGCTGAAGGTTTGTTTTTCTTAAAAAAAACATAGGAGAATGCCAAAACCAATTTGGCTCAGTGGA
This sequence comes from Pipistrellus hanaki, assembly GCF_964339955.1. Taxonomy (NCBI): domain Eukaryota; kingdom Metazoa; phylum Chordata; class Mammalia; order Chiroptera; family Vespertilionidae; genus Pipistrellus; species Pipistrellus hanaki. The sequence continues at coordinate 9,791,704 of NC_140517.1, read as the reverse complement.
TAGAGCATCAGCCTGCGGACTGAAAGGTCCCAGGTTCGATTCCGGTCAAGGGCATGCACCTTGGTTGTGGGCACATCCCTAGTAGTAAATAGCATCACCCCTGGTACAATTTAAATGAAGTCATTTTACATGAGGCAGCTGATGGATGTTTCTCTCTCATTGATGTTTCTAACTCTTTATCCCTCTCTCTTCCTCTCTGTAAAAAAATCAATAAAATATATTAAACACACACACACACACACACACACACACACACGCGGGAACAACATATATTTCTAATGGATCAAATGTCTACTTGGACATTCAAATTATTTTCCTACCTCAAGTCAAGTGGATTGTCTGACTACCTCTTCCCACATCTGTTAGGGTCATGCAAGGCACCCACATTGAATATTTGTCCATTGGTTTGTCATGAGCCATGTGGATGCTCAGAGCAGAGGTGAAAGGCTGCATTTTTAATCCCCGGGTAGGTTGGGGGTCTCACAGGGACACGAAGAAACATGATGGGAGACACACTATGCTCAACGCAGATGGGCTGTCCTACAGAGCTAATGAACCTGGATTTACACCCAGGCCATGGCATTCCTTTTGATCCTCAGGGTCCTCCAATGGGGATTGAGAGAGATGGATTCAGTGTTTCCAGGATGCACCGCTGAGCTAATCAACTCGAGAGGGCTGTGCACACTGAAAATCGGTGGTTCTCAGACACAGACATGAATTACACGGAGGGCTTGTTAAAACAAATCCTTGGGCCTTGCACCCAGAGTTTCTGGTGAGGCACCTGGAGTGGCACCTGAGAATTTGTATTTTTAACAAGTTCTCAGGTGAGGCTGCTGGTCCTGAGACCACACTTTGAAGACTACAGCTTTAATAATGTAGATAATGATAGAGAACACTTGTTAAATCAAAGGAGACCATGGATCATGAGATGACTTTTTAACTTTCTATCTCTCTCTCTCTAGAAATAGGTGTTTTATTATTGTGGACTTTTTCTCCAATGAAGTTGTCAAGGCAAGCGCTGGCCCCAGCGCCTGCCCATGGTTCCCACGCAACCTGGGTTTGATACACTAAATCAGCAGAGGAGCATATCATGGGACAGCTCCAGCCAGCCTCTCTCTGCCTGCCGCTGGCCCTGTTCTGGCCTCCCGAAGCCACACCAACACCTGGAGATATCTCCGCTGGATCTCTCCTTTCCAACAGGAGAAGAATCAGGAGCAAGATCCTGCATGTCCTAAAACCGCACTGACATCTTGGCTGCCATTGGACGGGCTATGTAACCTCAGAGAGCCATTGCCCTTTTGAACCTCAGTTCTATTATCTGCAAAATGGGGACCATGGAAGTTGGGGACCATGATGTGACTGGGAGAAGTAGGAGCACAAGTGTAGATCTGACATGCGGGGAATGTTTAAAACTTCTTATCCCCCCTTCTTTTCTCTCTCCCTCCCTTTCTACCTCTTAATCTTAGTAAAAGTATCCATGAGATGAAAACAATGGACTCTCTCCCCAGAAACAAGCAGCCATATGTCATTATTATATAGAATGAGGGTGGTTTCCTATTCTCTGGCACTCACTCATCCATATATGTCAGATTAGAAACTCCTGCCTCCCCAATACTTATCCTGCTTACCTCCCCTGTCTCCCCTCTCCTTTTTTTTTTTTTAAAAAATTTTTTTAATTGATCATTTTTACAGAGAGGAAGGGAGAAAGCGATAGAGAGTTAGAAACATCAATGAGAGAGAAACATCGATCAGCTGCCTCCTGCACACCCCCCACTGGGGATGTGCCCACAACCAAGGTACATATCTTTGATCGGAACCGAACCTGGGACCCTCCAGTCCGAAAGTCAATGTTCCATCCACTGAGCCAAACTGGATAGGGCTCCCTCTCCCTTTCTAACGTCTTCCAGCCCTGGTCTTCACCCAGTTCTTCTAACTTGTGATGCTACAACCCATCCACCCCTGCCCAGACCACCACTAGGTCTTTGACCTTTCTCTGCTTTAGGCATAATTACAATTATACAGTATTTACTGGGATTTGTCTGGTTTATTTTGCTTAGCATAATATTTTAAAGGTTTGTCCATCTTGTTGAGTATATCAATAGCTTGTTCTTTGTCATGCCTAAATACTATTCTGGTCTTCTCACTGTTGAATATAGCAGAATTTGTTTCTAAGTGTGGAGGGTAAAGCATTTAATATTTACTATGTTAAGTGTAGTTTGTTAAATGCCCTTCATCATATTAGAAAACTCACCTCTAGTCTTAATTTTCTCAGCATATTTTTCTCTTATCATGAATGGGTATTGACTTTAATAGAACATTTTTCTGCATGTATCAAAATGTTCATATTTCCCCTCCTCTTTAATTCCATTAAAGTGGTGAATTTACTAGATACATGGTAACTGACCTGCCCATTGTGATTGCTTCTTTTGCCTTCTAAATCATAGACTATTTCAGCATAGAGAAAACTATAAAAAGCAACAATCAGCAAGTACCATGCTGGTTGACCACAATCGAAACTGTTCGTATTCTGTCATGTTTCTTATTATTTTTTTAGAGCTAAAGTATTAGAGATACAGCTAAGGACCCCTTCACTCTCATTTCATCCCTCTCCCCCAGTTCGAAAATTGATGAGCGATCTCCTCCATAAATGTTTTTACATTTTAACTTCATATATGTGCCCCTACAACTATATTTGGAATCATTTCTTATGTTTTTATCATGTAGAGTACTGACATCTGTCTTTGTCATCTTGTACCCCTGGAAGTTATTTTTGTGTGTCTGGTGTGAGGCAGGTACCTGAATGTATTCGAATTTGTATATGGATGGTGATCTGAATCCCCTCCCCCAATTCAATGCCATCTATTAAGCTTCCGATCCATTGCTCACTCGTCATTAAGCCAAATGGGAAATGAGCAAGTACCCATTTCCATTGGGCCACCTTTTGTACTCTAATTACAGCAGCATAATAGTGGTGCGTAGAAAGACTAACCTATCTGGCCACTGCTGTACCAATGCCCCTGTGAAATAATTGGTACAGATTCATACTACATTTTGTTGACAATCCGCACCTTTTCGTTTCTCTGTCCTTCACCCATGTCTATTAATTTTATGTTAAGCTTATCAGTTCTTAAAAGAAACCCTTTAAGCCGAAACCGGTTTGTCTCAGTGGATAGAGTGTCGGCCTGTGGACTCAAGGGTCCTGGGTTCGATTCCAGTCAAGGGCATGTGCCTTGCTTTTGGGCACATCCCCAGTAGGGGTTGTGCAGGAGGCAGCTGGTCGATGTTTCTCTCTCATCAATGTTTCTAGCATTCTATTCCTCTCCCTTCCTCTCTGTAAAAAATCAATAAAATATATTAAAAAAAGAAACTCTTTAAAATGTTGATAATGTTTGATATGTTTTAGTAGAAGACTCACATCAGTTTAATTTAAGGAAATGTGTATGTTTAAAATAGCAAATCTTCCCTTCAGTTACCATGGTATATTTCACCATTAATTAGGTCTTATTTTATGTCTTTCTATACGTTTTATAAATTTCTCATAGTATAATATATTTTGGTTGCCATTATGAATCCTTAGAAATTCCATTTTATAATATGTTTCTACTAATTATAAGACACCATTGGCTTTTTAAAAAAATCTTTTGTGTATTTTGACATTGATCTATTACCTAACGATACTGATAAGCACTCTCATTTGTTCTAATAAATTATCTGTAGGTTTTTGTTCTCTTATTTTCTTTTTATACTGAATGTATTGGGGTGGCATCATTTAATAAAATTATATAGGTTTCAGGTGTACAATTCTATACTGTATTGTGTATTCACTACTCCAAGTCAAGTCCCTTCCATCAACATTTATCCCCCCTTTTTTAATTTAATAAATCTTTATTGTTCAGATTATTACAATTGTTCCTCTTTTCCCCCATAGCTCCCCCTCCACCTGGTTCCCATCTCACCCTCTTCCCTTACCTCCCCCCCCATTGTCCTCATCCATAGGTGTACATTTTTTGTCCAGTCTCTTCCCGCACACCCCCCACACCACTTTTCCCCTGAGAATTATCAGCATTTATCCCCCTTTACCCTCTTCTACTCCCTGTCCCTTTCCCTCTGTTAATCACCACACTGTTGTCTGTGTCTATGAGGGTTTTTTTTTTTTTTTTTTTTTTTTTAACACAGGCACAATTATCTGTGAACACTTATTTCCTTTTTAGTTGCTTTCCTTCCTCGCTCCCTCCCTCCTCTTTTTCCTTCCTTCCTTCCTTCCTTCCTTCCTTCCTTCCTTCCTTCCTTCCTTCCTAAGACCTGCAGCACAAGGTTAAACAGAAAATGTAATGATGGGAATTCATCCCTTGGTCCTGAGTATAATGGGAAAGTTTCCAAATCTTCACCATTTATCTTCTGTCAGGTTAAGGCAGCTCCCTTCCATTGTTCATTCCCTAGAAGATTTTCTTTTTTAAGTCATGAATAGGTGCTAAATTTTATTTAATTATTTTCTGTATCTCTTGAAAGGATTATCTAATTTTCTCCCTGGATCATTTAATATAGTAAATTACATTAGATTTTCTAATATTTAACCATTGTTTCATTCTCCAAAAGTCCAATTTGGTCATAACAAGCGTAGATTCTTTTTGCTAACGTGTTATGTAAGGCTTTTACATCTATATAATTGAGTAAGATCAGGCTATAATTTCCTACTTAATTGGATTGTTGGAAACAGAGAGGTTTTCATTGTTAATGTTATGAAAACATGAACTAAAAGGTACGTCATATAACTAGGTGCCCTGTGACTAAACGACTACTATAGTTCTAAAAGTTTGATAGCAACAAGGAGTCCAATTTGAATTTAGAAAGCAGAACTGTTCTTTAAAATTTCCCCTCTATAGCTCTTGAGAAGTTTTGATGAGGTTTATCTTTTCAAGGGATCCAGGAAAATGGGGGTGTGGGTTCCAAGCATTTTCATCCACCGGAGGTCTGATCTGGCCCCCGCACCATGGCGGCTGGCCGGAGGCTGAGTGGGAGGATGGGGAGGGTGTGTTCACCTGCAGAAGCTTGGGATCTGAAGGGACCAGAGTCACGATCTCAACTTGCATTTCACATGCCTTTATTGCACGGTCTGCTTTCAGTCCTGAGTCCTTAGGCTCATGTTCACACAGCTGGCTTCAGCTGTGCTTTAGGGGATTAAGAGAATCTAATGTCCACTCTGGGCTCCATGGAATGGGAAGAGCAGGGGCAACAGGTGGTCTGTGAGGAAAGGAACAGCTGTCCAGAGAATGGTGAGGCCAATAGCAAGATGGACATATGTGAGCTGACAGCAGGAAACACTGGGATATCCATGAGACTTATAATTGAAAATCTAAATCAAAAAGTCTTGCCTAGCTGGTGTTGCTCAGTGGTTGAGTGTCCACCCAGGAACCAAGAAGTTGCTAGTTCGATGACCAGTCAGGATGCATGCCTAGGTTGTGGGCTCCATTCCTGGTAGGGAGCATGCAGGAGGCAGTCAATTGATGATGTTCCGATCTAATCAATATTTCTCTCTAACCCTTTCCCTTCCTCTCTCTCTCTAAAAATCAATAAAAGCAGCCCTGGCTGGTTTGGCTCCGTGGATAGAGCATCAGCCTGCAGACTGCAGGGTCCCAGGTTCGATTTCAGTCAAGGGCACATGCCTGGGTTGTGGGCTCAGGAGGCAGCTGATCAATGATTCTCTCTCATCATGGATGTTTCTATCTCTCTTTCCCTCTCCCTTTCCACAGGTGGAAACCCAGATAAATCACAGGTCCAAGAGTCTGGTGACTAGAAATGAATTTGCCCTGCATCTACTTTGAAAAACTTAGTGGATGTTCCGTTTCTATGTAGAGCTATTTCAACGTGAGCTTTGATATTAGCTCTGCAGCTTTTAATCTGAAAGTAGGGGTTCTCAAATGGATGGTCAACATCTTTGGGATAATGGTAAGACCTGTGGCTTTCCCATTACATCACAGGAAGAGTTTGAACCATGATTTGAGATAACGAGAAAAGTTGGTCCTGAAGACTAGATAATGTGGCAATCTATGCCAGCTACACAGTGAAACTGTAAAGAAACGGTCAAGTTGAAAGGTCCCCAGTAACCAAAGACAGGAGCTCTGGCAGCAGCCAGCTTCATGGAGAGAGTAGTAAGTGAATGGTGCTACCAAATGGTCAGCAAGTTTCAGGAAAACCACGGCCGAGAAGAGGCCATTGGTTTTGGTGGGCAAAGGGTCACTTGTGGTCTCTGAAAAAGGGATTTCTGGGTCGTGGAGGGAACAGAGAAACAACTGTAAGTGACTGCAGGATGATGACACACCATCTATATGCACAGCTTTGCCGAACTCTTGGTAGGATATTACAGGACAAGAAATAATTGCAGGAGTAGGGCTACATTAAAAGCCAAGGCCAGTGGATATATGGGTACATTCACACACCTAAACAGACCATATCCTATAGAGATGAAAGGACACCGTGGTCAGCCATGCCACTACAGCTATGCAGTTAAGAATCCTTGTTTGAAGTCTAAAAGCTCCAATAAACATCCAATTCTTATATTGTATGATGTACATAAATCATTATCGACCAGTGGAACAGCCTTTTCTCAGGGGTCTATTATTCGAGTGCTGAACATGTCAAGGCACTTTGAATAGATATTATCAGATACAATGAGCCTTGAAAAGGAGGCTGGAGCGACCCAGGTGTTGACACTATTCAGGAATTGGTGTCTCTGTCCTGCTTTCTCTGCATCTGCCTCCCCCCCCCCCCATTTATAGCCTTACTTCTCCCTGTTGACAGAGACACAGGATGCCAGTTAAGGTTTGAGGGCTCTGGAGAAAGCCTGCATGGCTCTGAACACCAATCTTGGTGACCTTGGATTAGCCTCCTAACATCTCTAAGCCTCAGTGCTTCTGTGCCTGTGAAATGGAATAGCAAGTGTCCTTCCTCATTGGGGGTGTAAGTTCTTAATGAAATAATCTGTGCAAAGTGCATATGGGGGGGGGAGCTGGTACATATTCAGCACTCAGTGACAACCCTTGAATGGCACCAAAATCCATAGTTACTCTTCACCTCAATGACAAATATTGGTGGTCAAATAGGAATCACTTTCACCTTGTGCTATTCTGTGATTCTCAGAATTTGGTCCAGTTACTTAGGAAGGTGAAACCAGTTAGAATTTCTGAATTACATGTATTCTTTTATTTTGAGATTCATTCAATCATTTTAGTAACTATTTGTGCCTTAGGGATAGGCATTAACTAAACTTCGTGGTACAGAGTCTCCTTCCATATCTTCCAAGGAGAGCTTACTGCCAAGTTATAACAGCCCCTAAATGACTTCTCCATGCCTCATTTTCTTCCATAAAATGCAGGTGATAACAGCAGCTTCTGCCTAGCATTACTGTGAGGACTTGATGTATAATATATGTGAAGTTAATGGCAAAGTTCCTAGTCATAGTGAGTATTTACCAAATACAGTCTATTTAGTATTGCTATCATTGCTTTAAGTGACTAAGAGAAAATGTGATAAGAGATAGTGAATATGCATGCATCAAGTAGCAAGTGAATAGATAGGCACATACTATTGATTCAGGCTCAGGCATTTGAGAAACATTTCTCAGTTGATGGTACCTTTGGACTGGAATTTTAACAATGAGAAGAAATGTTCCTAGTAGGAAAGGACATTCCAGGGTCACTAATAGTAAGAGCAAAAGTACAAAGGGAGATAAAGTAGCATGACAGGTTTAGGAAATGGAAAGATGTTACATAATATAATTCCATCATTTTATTAATCCATGGTGCCTAGAACAGTGTCCCACTACTGTTGGATGGATGGATGGATGGATGGATGGATGGATGGATGGATGCATGGATAGGTGCATGGATATATGGATGAACACATGAATGGATGCATCAATGGATGGGTGCATGAATGGATGCCTGGATGGATGGGTGCATGGATGGATGATGAATGGAAGGGTGTATGGATGGATGGATGAATGGATGCATTGGTGGGTGCATGGACATATGGATGAACACATGAATGGGTGCATGGATGGATGGATGCATGGATTGATGGATACATGGACAAATGGAAACACCTTACTGCGGCCCCAGCTTCCTTTCCAGTGATGATTATTGATTATTAGGGCCTAGCTTGAAATGACTATTTTGTACCTCAGGAGTTAAAAAACCCCTCCCAAGGCTTTCTGCACTCTTCTCAAAAACATAAAACCTAATCAATGAACAAACTTGATCCTGCAATCCTCAAAGGCAACTGTGTAAAGAGTGCCTTTGAATTTGTGGTAATACGATAAACCTCAAGATTCCCATAATGAATCTGGCTGTCAAATTTTAGAGGCTCCCAGAACTAATAGCAGAGGAGAATTCTTCCTTGCACGAAGTCTCACCCGAGAGCGTTTTCTGCCTTCAGGAGTCAGCCACACACTGACAATATACATCAGACTCACATCCCTGACCTTTGGTGTCATATCCAGCCTTAAACTTCCAGCTCCCTTTGAAAATGCCGTTATAGAGAGAGCCCTCATTCTGATACATTTTGGAGCATAAACCCTTGAAAATGCCTTGCACAGTGGACAGTGGACAGTGCTAAAAGCTGCAATTGGGTGCATTCCCCCCCCCCCCCTCCTTGTTTCTTTCACTTATTGTTTTTTGTTTTTTGTTTTTTTAAAATGGCCTTTTGGATGTTTGGTGCCAAGTTAAAAAAAAAAAAATCAATAAGCCAAAACATTATAACAGCAAGTTAAATATAGCTCACCTTCCTGGAACGGGCCTCAGAGAAAGCGAGAAGCATCACGTTCAAATGGTGCTGAGCTCAGATCTCAAAAGATGTTTGGGATGGAAGACTTGCTCAGCAGGATCTGATACCTTCAGATGCAAATGAGACAGCCCTGCAGGACCGGCTGCACATGAGAGCACATGGAGATATCTGTGGGGAAATGGTGCTCCCAGGAGCTCTGATGGCCATTCTGGGAGCACAGTGTGCACGGCGATCACACCTTCACGCCACTGGAGGTCTGTTGGAGTCACTGACAGAACCCCTCGCTTGCATCCTGTGGAGATCTGTCTTGACATGGAGAACAAACTGCCCCAATAGTTACCAAGCATCAGCTGACTTCATGAGCAACACACCCCAACTGGAGTTCTGGTTTTCTTTTCTCCTTTTGAAGCAACAGACATGGAGGGCCCACGACATTGGGCATTTTGCATAACGATCATGACTCCATTCATCCACTCACTAGTTAAACAAATATCCATGGAAGGCCAACGCTGGGATTGTTTTTTCTTCTATTAGCTGGAGATACAGTGCTGGCCAAAACCATTTCCAGTCCCGAGGCTGCTGATCTGTTGAGGAAGAGGGACCATCATCAGATCACCACTCAAACCAACTCGAAATTACACTGTGATAAATGCCAGAGGGGAAGGTTATGGCCAACATGTGTTGAGTGCTTCCCCCACCAGGCCCTCTATGTGCAATATCCTAGTTAAGCCTCACATTTGATGTGCTCCTACAAACAGTAAGCCCCTGAAATTTGGCATTTATTGCAGCCAACCTTAGGAGAGAGGGTAATCTGAACATGTACTGAGATAGCTTGGACATCACGGGCCCTGCTGCCTTCCCATCCCCATACTCCTCACAGTAGCTCTGTCTCTGTCCTTGTAGCAAGTGATGATTGTCTGGTTGCTATGGGCAAAGAGCTGGGATGCAACTGCCCCCTCTAGTCTAATGGAGACACAACTCAAGCCAAGAAAGTATTACTCTTTTGTTATTCCATCTGACTATCTGGGTCTCCATCGAATAAATATGAAATACGTGTGACTAGAATACTACCACCACCATGTTTTAAAAAACCCAGTCATTTTAGTCCATAATTGATGATTAATTTTTCCGAAAAGGGTATGTAGATATCTTATTTACTTTGCAAAATAAGATATTTACATCGTTAGAAAGAGGGGACACTTGGTAAATAGGAGGCCCTATTACTACACTGATAAGTTGGTCCAGGACTCTGCCATTGGCGTTGAATAAGTCATATTATAAATCATCTTCCGAAATGTTAATTAAGTGGTAAAACATTTGCTGAAAGTTAAAAGTTACCAAGAATTTAATTATAACCTTGCAGATGCCATTTCCAGTTAATTATATCCCCTTCTTATATTCGTGATAAACCACAAAATGCACCCCGTTAATGATCAATTGGTATTAAATTAGCTGGAATTAGTTTTTATTAAATCTAAATTGGATTTTTATTTGTGATACAATAAAATAGTGCACCCAGCCCTTGCCACCAGGATCCGGGGTATTTCTGTGGAGGCATGATTACCAGATGTCTAATTGGGCAATTAATAGATACAGTTTCCGAATTAACATAATTGGAGGAACCTAAAAAGAAAACAGAATGATTATTCAGCCAGCCGACCATCTTTCCTGCAGGCTGCCATTCAGTCAGGGATGTCAACCAACCCTTCTTTCTTTTTGGAAAACTGATTTGGAGGGCTGGCTGCCAACCAAAGTGGTCATTGTGACCGCAACGTGAGCAGCTTCAAAGAGCCCCGATGTGGAGACAGCATGCGGAGGCCACCCAGAAGGCCATCTGGGACAGGCGATATTTTCAGGGGGCTCTCTGTGCCTGAGGCAGGTACAGCCCAAAGAGCCTGTGTGGGGTTTACAGAACCAGGAGATAACCAGCCAGATAATGGGGTGTTTACACAGCTGACAGGGATCCAAATGCACAAGCCCGTCTCTTTCCAAAAACAATTTGCCAGCTGAGTTTAGTTTGATGTTCCAGAGCTTTCTCATTTTATCATTTAATGCACTACAGAAGGGATGGAGACTTAACCTCTCCATTTCTGCCGGTCTACTTAAATCCCTTTATAATTGCTTTCCCAACATGTGCGCTGCAAAGTCCCCAAGTGTGTGTCCTCTGCCATCTGTGTTCTCTTAAGAGATAGGCCTGCACCCTCCCCACATATAAACAGGGTCTGCTCAGATCCAATCTGCAAAGGAGGCGTGAGGGAGGTCTCAGCGGATCTGTTCTCTCTGGGTACTCGGGCCTCAGTCTCCGACCCCTCTTGGTGCAACACTCTCCCTTAAAACTCCAGATACTATGCCAACAAGCAGACAAACAAACATTGGTGAGAATTATTGAACACAGAGGGTGCAGACTCTTGACATGTGTTGTAACAAGGGAGAGAATTCATGTTCATGGATTACGTAACATTTATAAAAGGTGGGGAGGAGCACATCATCTCTCATGGGGATTTGCAGCCTTCATAGCGAAACCCTGTCATTCGCTTCTTCCAAGGCAATGGTGATCGCTGGCCAGGACGGACTCTTATAGATAGCTCATGGATGCCTTGATGGTTGGTATCATTTTCTTATCTGCTTCCAAACGATATGTTGGCCCACCCATCCCTCCCTCATTCATGGGTCTTTGTTCTCAATCACTTCTCTCTTTGGGGACTCACTTATGCCTTTAACAAACAGACATGAACTGTCTCTGCTGCACAACTCAGCACCAAGACACTGGGATATATATAATTAGAGGCCCCGGGCATGAATTCATGCACCAGTGGGGTCCCTTGGCCTAGCCTGAGGGGATTGGGCTGAAACCAGCTCTTTGACATCCTCTTAGGAGTCCTGGATTGCAAGAGGGCACAGGCCAGGCCGAGGGACCCCACTGGTGCACAATCAGGCCTGGGAGGGACGCAGGAGTTTGGCCAGCCAAGGAGGGGAGGGCTCCAGAGTGTCTCCAGCCCATCTCACTCAGTTCAGTCCCTGATCAGCCAGACGTCAGCAGCAAGCTAACCTACCGGTCAGAGTGTCTTCCCCCTGGTGGTCAGTGCATGTCATAGCAAGCGGTTGAATGGCCTTAGCATATCATTAGCATATTATGCTTTGATTGGTTTAATTGCCAACTGGACGACGGGACACTTAGCATACTAGGTTTTATTATATAGGATATATATATTATCATTAGTGTATACAAATCAAGAAAAAGTGAGAGATATTTGGGGGGAAAAAATAAAGGCATCTTTTTTAATTACAGGCAAGAAAGGTGTCTTTGAAGACGTGTTATTTAAACTGAAACCCGAGTGGGAAGAAGTGCCTTCTGGGCAGAGGGAACAGTCCTTGAGGCCTGAAGGAGCTTGGTTATTAAAGAAACTTAGGGGACTTGGAAAATGAATGTGATAAATAAGAGGCATGTGTTAAAAATTGGGAGGAAATAGGGAGTATCAATGAACACAGGTGACTGAGGAACATGACAGAAGGTGGAACAGTTGGAAAACTGAATTTAAGCAACAACAGAAACACTTGATCTGATTGGGCTTTAAGGTCACTAATCTGGCTGATTGGTGGAGAATGCACAGGAAGAGGGTGACAGATGGGAGAGTTGACAGACGGCTCTTAAGGTCTTCCAGACAATGGAGAGAGTGGCCTGGGAGCTGGGAGGAACGAGGAAGAGGAGAGAAAGGAATGACTGAAGATGCATTTTAAGAAAGAACAGAAAAATGGATTGGATATGGAACTTAGGCTAGGGCAGTGGTAGGCAAACTCATTAGTCAACAGAGTGGCAAACTGTGGCTCTCGAACTGCAGTTTGCTGACCATTGGGCTAGAGAAAACTCAAGAAGGCTCCTGGGTTCTGGACTGAGTTCCTGTCCATCCACCTTGTGTTTCTTGAGCATGTATGCCCAACATTGGATATGACAAAGGTGGACCAGACAGCCAAGGGTTGTGCTCTCAGGGAGTTAACATCCATCCTTTCAGACGAAGGCAGAGAGGCTAATTACAGAGAATTCCTTTTCTCCCCAATCACTCAAAATCTGGTCTTTGGAGTATAAAACTTTCATCAGCTGCAATTCTGATGCAATTTGCTTTGGCAATGATTGTGGCTCCGCTCTCATCCGATATGAATTTAGTTTCCTCCAAAATGACTCTGCTTGTCTCCTGCTGGTACAGGGAGGAATTCAGAGACTTGCTTGGGGCTGCCACATTACAGATGACTCCCAGGGCCAGGGTCACCTCTGTGGGTAGGACTGGCCCCATCCAATGCCTTTCACTTTCATCCTAAGCCACTGAAAATACATGTAAGACTCCTCATCTGGTGCCTCAGCAGTGACTTATCATATAATGACTTCATAATCAGCTCCACATGGTTGTTTTAAATAGTTTCCTTCTAATTATTACATTAATATAGATTGGAGTGGAAAAAGAAAATAAAAAAAAATAAGTAATATCACTCATGACTTCAAATTCTATAAAGTGGTTTTATAATTCTGGAACTTTCCTTATATGCATATTTTAATAAAGTTTTGATTATAAAAGGTTTTACTTTGAATTTACCAATAACAAAAACTTGTGTTATAAAATATTTCTCATAGATACAACTTTAGTTCCAAAAATAACATGGATGTTATTTTTCAGTGTATCGCTATCATAACTAGGATTTCAATCAAGGAATTTTGCATGAACTTCTTGTGTTTTTCAAGACTATTTGATTTTCATTTGAAGCCTGGAATTAGAATTAATGGGTCAAAAGGTAGGAATGTTTTAAAGGCCCATGATTCAGATTGTTGAAATGTTCCTAAAAGATTATGCTAATTAGCTCTCCCTAGAGAAATGCAGAAAAGTAAGTTAAGCTAAACTCTTTCAGTCATCATTTTCTCTTCCCTTCTGTCTTTTAAATTTTTAATGTGTTAATTGGATGGGTAAAAAAAAAATTGCCTCTCATTTTTGCAATCACCTTTTTATTTTTATTAGAGAAGTTGAAAATCCCTCCACCTGTGCCACATATGTGTCAGCCATTACTAATTCCTCTTATGTAAATTTTTTTGCTCATGCCCTTTACTTTTCTACATGGGTCTTGGTTTCAGTTTTTCTCTCCTTATTGAGTTATATGGAATTTTTATGGATGTGCTACGACTGTGTTCCTTTCTCTTTTTTTTGGCTTTTACCTTCCTCACCTCACTTCTTGTGAAAAGGTATCTTTCAATGTCCTGACACACATACTCATAAAAATAATTAATGTAAGAGAAATATTTTAGACAATTTATAATGTCACTCTTTTAAAAACTCTAAAAGTCAGAAGTCTGCACCCTGAGAACTGTAGGGAAATGTGCCGTAAGCTCCACCATTGCTACTGACTCACATGCCTTCTTAGGTGGGACCCAGGAGGACACAGCACTGCTCTGGGGTACAGTCTCTCCTGATCACGTGGAGACACATGAAGTTGAGCCAGGGCTCAGAATGGAACCCGAGAGACAGAAAGAGGAGAGGGAGCATGGCCTCCGCAGTGCACCTCCCCTAACCAATGAAAATCAGTAAGAAAGCAAATAAACACCGGGAACAAAAAAATGCATGCAGCTAGAAGCTAAGAGCCATTTGCACGGTCTTCCAAACACTAAGTGATTTCATGATTGAAATAGCATTTTATACACTCTTCAAATACTATCAGCAATTAGTACTTTTTCCAGGAATGGATGAAGCTAGAATATCCTTACAACCACGGTGCCCATAGCAGTTCCTTTTTGTCCAACATCAAGCAAAGAGCAGCTGCTGTTGATTGCTTCTTCCTTCTGAGTGGCAGACTGCTGGCTTCTGGCTGGATGCTCAAGGGACAAAGAGCAGAGAGGAAGCAAGCTCTCTCACGGCACTTAGAAGGGCACTGATCCCATTCATGAGGGCTCCACCCTCCTGAACTCACCTAATCCTAGACATCTCCCCAAAGCCCCAGGTCCTAATACCATTACACCGAAGTGGGGTGGATGAGTAGGGTTTCAACATGTGAGTTTTGGAGGAACACAAACATTCAGTTCATAATTCTACCATAGGAGCTATACCCTTGAAAAGCTGCATTCTGTATTTAGAGTGGAACTGAGTGTAAGTCCATCAACTCCTGAGCAAGACTTCTGGCCTCCTGAGGCCTTATGTACCAGAGTATTAAACAGGATATGTAGTCTTGGGAGAATGCCACCATTGCAGTCTTCCTTAGAATGAGAGAGTGAGCCTCTTATGAAAGGTGCGTAGTGCCATAGGAGTTTAGAAAATATGCAGCACCCCCCCCCTCCCTCACTCACCCCACAGGCTCCATTCTCCTTTGGACTCCCCTGCACTGTAGGCTAGTACATCACTGCATACATGCTACGCTTTCCCTAATTTCCCGGAGAAGAGGTAGCATTGAGGTCTTGGGTTACTTTAAAATGTACACATAACCTTGAAATCTAGATTTATTTATGCTTCGGTCTATCCAATATCTCAAATCCATCTCAAAATTGCCGTGTCCAAGATCAAATTCATTTTCTTCCCCATACCACCAGCAAAATTCTGGTCCTCCGTGGGACCCCATTGGAACTCCTTATGACAGCTGATGGCACTAGGAGTCTCTCTCAGCCCCCATGGGCCACCTGCCTCCTGAGTCACTGTGGAATAATTCCACCGCTCCAGCACCTCCTGATTTGAGCAGCAACCACCACCTAGAGGAGGTCTCCACAGTATCTATCTCTCACTCTTTTCAATCCATTTTCTTTCTTTCTTTAAAAAAAATATATATTTGTTGATTTTTTACAGAGAGGAAGAGAGAGGGATAGAGAGTTAGAAACATCGATGGGAGAGAATCATCGATCAGCTGCCTCTTGCACACCCCTTACTGGGGATATGCCCACAACCAAGGTACATGCCCTTAGAACGGAATCGAACCTGGGACCTTTCAGTCTGCAGGCTGATGCTCTATCCACTGAGCAAAACCAGTTTCGGCTTCAATCCATTTTCCAGAAAAAAATGCCAGTATGATCTTCTCAAAATAACCTTCTGGTGTGTCACCCTCTTTGCTTTCATGAAGCCATTCAATGCCTCAGAGGTGGCCATGCTTAATCAGGCCAGGCCCTTGAGTCAACTTCAGCAAGTACCCCTTTCACCAGTGCCTCCAGTCACCCAGGACATGGTGTGTAGTTCACAGAATGTCCTGTGCTCCCCACTGAGAGAAGGTTTTTGCACAGCCCTCCCCTCTGCTTAATATTCTCCTCTACCACCCTCAGCCTCTGTCAACTGTCTTTATCAAAAGAGCACATTCTAGCTGGTGTTGCTCAGTGGTTGAGCATCGGCCTTTGAACGAGAAGATCATGGTTCAATTCCTAGTGAGGGCCCTGGTTGCTTTGTGGACTTGATCTCCAGTGGGGGGCATATGGAAGGCAACCAATCAATGATTCTCTCTCATCATTGATATTTCTCCCTCTCTCTCCTTTTCCCTTCCTCTCTGAAATCATTTTTTTTTTTTTAAGAAAGAGCACATTCCTCCATCAGGTGTTGAGTCGGATACCCAGTTCATATTAAATTCTTTCTTCAACCCCCTAAGCTGGGTCAGACTTTATTGCCCTTATGCAGTTTGCAACTGTTCTCATGCAGGCAGGAAAATCTGTCTGTTAGAATCTTCAACATATACCACGGGCACAGCACCTAATAGGCCCTCCATCACAGGTTACTGTGTATCATTTGCCTAATGAATGTGTAAAAACTATAGTTCCATGAATAAATGCACACATTATTATTGGGACACCTTGTAATTGGCTTCCCTTTCCGCAGATTTCTCTTTCTTCCTCTCCCAAACCCATCATCAGAATAATCTCTTATATGGGTAAATCCAATGTTGCCAGCTTCCTTTTATGTACTAGTATATATGAATTTAATGGGTATGGTTCCTGATTATTTATTTATATAATGAGCATCGTTTTCCATTATGTACTGAGAGTATTCTAACATCCCTTAGCTTTATTGATAGCTCTTCTGAACTTGTTTCCTCCCTGATTACCCCCTTTCTCCTCCACACACCCACAGTATGGCCAGTCTGAGGTGGTTACCATTGCTGGAATTCAATGCTGTAATTTCCTATCTTGCTTTTGTCTCTGCTGCCTTAACTGCCCTTCTTTCCAGCTCTGGATGCCATGGTCTTAACCATAGCAAGCCCACAGGCTGGCTCCTCCAGCAGTCTGTTTTTGCTTTAAATATAGTATTTTTATTAATTTCAGAGAGGAAGGGAGAGGGAGAGAGAGATAGAAACATCAATGATGAGAGAGAATCATTGACTGGCTGCCTCCTGCACACCCCACACTGGGGATCGAGCCGCAACCCAGGCATATGCCCTGACAGGGAATCGAACTGTGACCTCCTGGTTCATAGGTCAGTGCTCAACCACTGAGCAACACTGGCCAGGCCAGCAATCTGTTTTCATCCTCCCCATCTGGTAACCCTCTCTCTGTTCCTCAAATGCTCACACCTCTCGCCACCACTCACACAAAGCAAAAGGATGAGAGCCGTAACATGCACACGTCCTAGTCATGCGTGTCTCCTTTCAACAGTTTAGACACATCCAGTGAGCTTCCAGAGCTCCTGTTATATGCGAGGGAGGCACTGTGGACAGCAGGATGAATAACCACAATCCCTGCCCGCAGGGAGCTGACGATCTAGTGAGCAACACACAGGCCAGGAGCAACTGATCTTTGGAGTATCAATGTCACCCCAGACCATCTATAAACTCCAGCGGGGGAGGGGGGAAATCATACTCTTGACACCTGTTTCACTCATGGATATTTTAATGAAGATGTGTTGTTCAAGCAATAACCGAGCCCTCAGGGGCTTGTGGTAGAAACGGGACTCTCCCCATGTCTCAATGCAGGAAGATGTAGAAAAGACCGCGGCACTTCACCAAGTCCTGCGCATTAAAAGTGTTTCTCCATCAGGAACGCAGCCAGACCCAGTCCCTGCAGACCCATCTCATGTCTTTCATTAGGAGCCAAATGATTACACTCTTCGCTGAGAATAATGAGCAGCGATGCTGACGGCCATTATAACACATGACAGCCAAAGCCATCCGGAGAGGCACTTGGAGAATACAGTCTGAATGCAGTGTTGTCTTAATCAAATGCTTCTTTATTGATTGCTTATAGTTTAAAAAAAAAAAAAAAAAAGATATGTTTGCATAACTGCCCCTCAGGAGATGTGTTGGCTGTGGCGGCTTTACTATGCCTTTGTCTCAGTCAATCATGATGACCCAGATCCCGCTGGCATCACTTTTAGAGGAATAGAAAATCCCCAGATATAACCCACAGATTTGACTACATACCGGCATATGCATTTAAAAACATTGAATAACTAAAGGCCCAATGCACAAAGATTCTTCCTTCCCCTTTCTGCTGGCACCACCTTTGCTCTGGCCAAAGCCACCTTCTACCTCTCGCCTTGTTGTGTCAATTTGCATATTCCCTCCTTATTGGCTGTGGGTGCTGCATGTTTGTTATGGAGTTTGGCCAATTTGCATATCCCATCTTTATTAGGTAGGATTATAAAAAGCAAATATGAGAAAAGTTTCTTGCAACAAATGTAGGGGAGGAGACAGTATATTGATTTCTTATATTTTTAAAAGATGTCATTGATTTTTAGAGAGAGCAAGGGAGGAAGAGAGAGAAACACTGACGTGAGAGTTATACATTGATCAGCTGCCTCCTGAACACACACTACCTGGGATCAGGGATCAGGGGTTGAGGATTGAGCCCATACCCTGGGTGTATGCCCTGACTGAGAATCAAACCAGCAACCTTTGGTTTGACAATGCCCAACCAACTGAGCCATACCAGTCAGAGCAGTTTCTTGTTTTTAAATATATGCCTCCCTCTCTTTTATTCTCCTGTTCCATCTACTCACAATGTCCCTCTACTCTGTTCCCCAAATAGGCACACAGGGTCCTCAGCCCATGTCCCCCCATAACAAGACCACTCCCTTCGAGCTCATTTCAGCCTCTACCCCAGTAGCTTATGAACTCACGGAGAGCAAAGGTCAGGTCCCTTCCTCCTCGGTGTCCCTGTGACATGCTGTGGGTGACTGTCCGAGGAAGGGAGAGTTCATCCCAATGGGGTAGAAAAGTAATAACTGAGAGGCAAAAAGAGAGGAGATATCAACACTCCCCAGAATAGATAACACAATGTCACAGTCAACACTGGAAATCAAGTACTCAAAGGCATTAATAAAATAAAAAATGATATATGAGAATGATAACTAAAAAATAGAGCTATCCCTGCTAGACAAACATGGTCTTACAATGATAACCCCCAGGAACTGGGAGAACGCCCACAGCGGCAGCACATGGCGAGGCATCACGTTTTATCGACGCTGGGGAAACAGCTGGAAATGCATCCGTTAAGTCCTGGCAGAGCGACGCAATAGGACATTCCGCAGCCATTAACATGACAGTTAGGAAGACTAGCTGACATGAAACCAACTTCAAAGAAAACAGAGACAGCCCGACTTTCCATGTCACACTACAGGCGACTCTTTAAGGCTTTATTTTCATTTTTGTTAGGGTGCTCTTACTGCTTCCATGGCATAAAAACGGATGATCTTTTTTAGGGCTAAGTTCCAAAGTCCCACATTAAAATACAATATGATCTCTGGGAATTTCATTTCTGCTTGGTACCGTGATTCACCACATTCTTTAAAAATGTTGATAATATCCCTTTCACATTTTCACACCAATACTATCAATATATGCATTGTGTTTGTGTGATCGTGACTAGTTTATTGCATTTACATAAAAGAGAAAATGTTACAGGTGGATTCCAGATAAAGATGGCAGATGGAAGGTACACATATGTTTTCTCGCCCTCCCCAACCCCCATTAAAACAACAATATAGGGTGTGTTTAGAAGGCATTCAAAAACAGAGAATAAAAAAGGGGAAAGCAGTTCCAAAATTTTGGAAGCTGTCAACTGTAACTGGAAAATAAATTGATAAAAAAAAAACATCAAAAAGTTTGGAAGCTGAAAGGCAGATGGATAAATAGTCCCTCACTTACTAGTACTGAGAAAAATGAATGAATCAAGCTGGTCATAGCTTGAGAAACAACCCATGTTAGCCCATCACACCCCAAATCGATCGGGATCAATGAAGCTGAAGCTTTTTAAAAATTCAATGTATTGGGTTGACATTGTTAAGAAGATGATCTTAAGGAGTAGGACCAGGTTCAGTGAGTGCCTGAGACACAGTTTGATTTCTAAATGGCTGCTGGACAACTTTCTCGCCCCCACCACCAAAATAGGACTAGGGTTTTATTCCAGGCAGAAGGCAAAGCACACCTTCTACTTTGCAAAATAAGAATCCTGATAAAAAGCAATGTTTCAATTTGCCTTTTAGAACCATTATCACAGTGCCCGGAGTGAAAGGTTTGAAAGGGGACATGGAGCCAGAAGGTAGAAAACCAGGTAAGCATCATTGGAAGGGGGAAGGACTGGAGAGATATTTTTCAGGAAAAGGGAATCGCAGGCTTCAGGGACTGATGGGATGTAGGGGAGGGGCAGACAGGAATAAGGCAGGGATGATTCCCGGAGTACTGGCTGACTTCTCTGGGGTCTGTCTCTCTTCCCTTCCCTCATTATTTTAATTGTCCCAATATGTTGTGATAGATCCTGGAAGTGCTCATCTTTTTGGAAAGCTAGTGAAGAAAACCTGCCTGGCCAATCATTTCTCCATTCTTCCTGTTCTCCAAGTGCCACCGCTGGAATTTCAAAGAGACAGGGGAGAGAGCATAACGGCCATTTGTATGAGGTGCTTATAAACCAGGTGATGATAACTTGGGATTTCACGTGTTGAATATATAAATGCAGAATAATGCCCTTTTCTGTGCAAAAGAATCAGTCCTACTATATGCCCTCTGTAAAAATGATTCCATTTGTCTTCCATCTTAAGAACTTGCCCTAGCATCAATTCTATCTCCAGTACACTTCTGCATACAAATTGGGGAGCATTCTTATTGGATAATGTTGCTGAACACCAGGGAATGGGGAGAGGGTATGACCCAGTGAAGGTTTGCTTTGTCTTATCTGGACAACACCTCCACTGGGTGGCATTTGCTGGTATTAGGCAGGAGAATTAAGCACCATTTAATGTCCTGTACTTCTTAATATTATTTTTTATTGATATCACAGAGAGGAAGGGAGATGGAGAAAGGGACAGAAACAACAATGAGGAGAGAGAATCATTGATTGGCTGCCTCCTGCATGCCCCTTACTGGGGATTGAGCCTGCAACAGGACATGTGCCCTTGACTGGGAATCAAAGTGGGACCTGATTCTAGATCAACGTTCCACCCCTGAGCCACACAGCCAGGCAATGCCATGTAACTTTTCAAAAATACCATTTTCTACTTCTTAAAAGTATGTCTTTCTGTAATTTAAGAAGAAAGTCGAGAAGTAAAGACACTATGGCACCTAGATTCAGTTTATCCATCCCAACGCTAGTATGTCTCATTCTTGTGGCCAGTTCCTGCTGGAAGCCACATGCAACTGAGTCGTTAAAAAACAAAAAAGATAAATTTCCTTTCATTACGATCGGGGAACAACTGAAGAATGTCTGTGTGGCTAATGCTGCCACGTCTTTTTAGAAGACCAGCTGGTAGCTCATGGCTTTCTTTCTTCCTTAAAGAAAAAAAAAAGTGTCTCTTGCTCTGAAGTTTCAGCAGGAAGCAGCTGCTTCATCACGGAGTCATGTCACATATTTATGGCGCTAAACTTTGCCGCGGGAGTTGAGAAACAAAAATGAAAGAAAATTGGTGCCCTGTGGGGATCAGTGCCAGTGAAGAGAAAGTCACCGGTGGGCATCAAACTAAGCATCTCCTGAGAGTGAAGGTTGCACAGTGGCCCCTGACCCTGGAGACCTGGGCATCAGAATGTTTTCAGATGCCTGGATCAACAAGAACGCCCAGCAGAGGGTTTAGCGGCCGTGGCGCCATCCGATCATGGGCTCTTGGTACGATTGCAGGGGGGGTGGATTGTGTAAGAGAATGAACTCAGATGAAAAGGCTTAGGTTCTGAAAGCAGATCAGCAATGATGTGGCAGATACGTGAGAAATGAGAGCCAGCTCTGATACCTTCCCCGTGGCCACGGGCAGGAATGCAGCAGAATGCACCTGCCCTTAAAGTGTAGAAGGGGAAATAACTCCATTCCACGATTTAAATGAGAGACAGTAACACCAGAGTAATAAGTTAAATGACTATGAATATGATTTTATGTAAACAGTGCTTACAAATGATTTAAAAGAACATCCTAATGTTACACGAAATAATACAGACACTGAACATTACACAAGAGGAAATTCACCCAATGTATAAACATTTAAAAGGTTAAGTCTGGACTGTCTGGTGTGGCTCAATGGTTGAGCATCGACTATATACTACAAGGTCATGGTTCAATTCTTGGTCAGGGCACATGCCTGAGTTGTGGGCCCCATCCCCAGTAGGGGGTGTGCAGGAGGCAGCTGATCAATGACTCTCATCATTGATGTTTCTATCTCTCTCCCGCTCCCTTCCTTTCAGAAATCAATAAAAATATATTTTAAAAAGGATTAGCCTGAGAAGTAACCTCAGTACTAAGTAGAACAGCCATGAGATATCACTGTGCATCCTTTATTTCAACAGGAAACAATAAAACAAAAGGTGCACTGGAATGGCCATTTTCTTGCATTGCTGATGGAAATGAAATTTAGTTAATCCTTTTTGGAAGCTATTTGTAAAGAGGTATAAAATACATTCCTATCTGATAATCAATACCCGGGAATCCTTTCTATGTTTAAGATGAATAACCCAAAAATGCAAAAGGTGAATGAAAGGAGATGTTAATATGTGTGTGTGATGTGTGTTTGTTGTAAGTTAAAGTTGGAGACAGCCTTAAATATCCAACACAGATGAAATAAACAGCAATATGTCCATGGCTTAGATGAATGAATAAACATTCTAATTATGACAATTTATAATGTGGAAAGCATTTATAATATTCAATTAAGTGGAAAATAAACAAGAAGAATATTTAATGGGGACTACTGTGATAACAGACATAAAAAAATAATACTGAACATTTACATACGGTCTTTATTGCCAGCCACTTTATTAAGCACTTTGCATTGATTATCCTATTGAACTTTCATAACAGCCCCATGAGGTTAGCATCTCATTTGCAGATGAACAAACTTTGATTTGTATGCTTAAGTGACTTGCCTGAGGGGGCAGAGTCAGTAAGTCAAGTTGGATGTCCTGGCCTCCTCGCTGGAGTTCTCAATCAATACTCCATTATCACCCTTTATGTAAAACTTCAAGAACTGGACAAGAATGTGAAAAACTTAAAATAAGTATATCCAGCTCGTGGGATTATCACTCAGATTTCTTGAATGTTAGATTTTCATTCTAATCACATGACTTATTCTCTAAAACCTGTACTTCTGAGGAAAAGGTGAATATACATGGTTGCATGTAATGGATGTCATAATGAAGGGAAATGGCAACTTGGTCTCATTCAATCTTCCCAGGTATTTGGGGAAAAAGAAACTCGCATCACCAGCTTCACCCATGTGTTATACTGGAGAAGGGTGGGCCAGCCTGTGTCCCTACGACAGCGACCTCAATCTCAGCACTATGGCATTGTGAGCTAGAGGTGTCTGTGTTTTGGAGACTGTCCTGGGGATTGCAGGATGGTTAGCAGCATCCAGAACCCCTAACCATTAGCTACCAGTGGCACCCTCCCTCCAAGTTGTGACAACCAGAAAGGTCTCGAGACACTGCCAAATCCCCTCTGGGGAGGACATTGTTCCTGGTTGAGAACCACTGCCCTGAGTCTTCATTTCCTCTCCTTTGGCCTCTCTGGTGTCCAGTGACCTTTGGGTACTACGGTTATCTGTGATTTTCCCATTGGAAAATCTAACCAGCCAATGTGAGGATAATCCTTGGGACAAGAATGTTCCTATTTCTCAATGAAAGTTGACATTTGCATGGAATATCTCACTTTTAAGTCTATTCTCCAGGGACAGCTTGGGGCTACTACACAGGGAAGAGAACCTGGCATCAAGGAGACCACATTTTCCCATTTACTAAGTGGGAGTGATATTCCTTGAACCTTAGTTTTATCATCATTACATTGGATAATAACAAGTACTCTGAAAAATTGCAGTGAGGATGAGAAAACAATGCAAAATCATTAAGAAATGTTAAGATAACCCAACCTGTGTGGCTTAGTGATTGAGTGGTGACTATGAACCAAGAGGTCATGGTTCAATTCCCAGTCAGGGCACATGCCTGGGTTGCGGGCTTGATCCCTTCTAGAAGGCATGCAGGAGGCAGCTGATCAATGACTCTCTCATCACTGATGTTTCTATCTCTCTTTCCATCTCCCTTCCTCTCTGAAATCAATAAAAATATAGTTAAAATATATTTACAAAAACGAAATGTTAAGATAAACTTCACAAGTTTACAAGGTGGAGTGGGAGAAATGGAGACAAGCAACTATATAGTGGCATTGGAGGGTGAGGGTGATCCAGGAGTCCTTCCCTGCTCCAGACTATATTGGCTGTCCCCAGCTCCCTACACCACTCCCAGCATTACTCATTCTGCTCTAATGGATTTTCCAGCAAGGCTAGGTTGTGAGAGAATGTACCAGGTCACTGCAATGACCTTAGTACCTGGCATAATGTCTGTCTTACATTAAGCATTCAAAAAGGATTTTAAAAATAATCAAGCAGAGAAATAAATGTTGAATGTACAGAATGTGATGAAAAGGGAGAGGTGGAAGCCATTAATTATGCCTGAGTCAAGGGCAGACATGCAGTCCAGAAAGTGGCTGCCTTCGGGACAGGGTCTTGAAAGCTGAGCAGAATTTCTCCAGGCAGATCTACACACCAGAAGTGTTTCAGGCAATGGGGAAGGCACGCGATGGCCTGACTGTGAAGAGCCGTGTGTGCCCCATTAAAACAACTTAGAATTCAACCTGAAAACCACAGAGGGGTTTAAACATATAACCGCTACTCTCAGACTCATCAATGTTGCCACGTGGTCTCTGACTACCTTTTTACAAAAACTATTTTAAACAAAGAGAAGGAATATGTAAAAGTAGAAGGAATGGTATAATGAATCCCCATGTGTCCATCACTTAGTTTCAAAAAGTATTAGGTTATAGTAATAGCTGCCCCATATATATTCCTACCCACTCCCCCTGCCCTGGGAACTTGAAGCAAGTTCCAGACACTGCTTTATTTCATCTGTAAATATCTTCCTGTGTCTCTAAAAGTAAAGGACTATGATTCCATCGTCACTATACCATTATCAAGCCCTTCCTCTCTCCCTCCTTTTTCCCTCCCTCCCTCTCATTTTCTACCTTTCTTCTTCTCCCTCCACCTCTTTGTATCTTCCTCCTACTAATTTGTTGAAGAAACCAAATCCTTTCCTCTACAGAATTTCCCAGATTTTGTTGATTGTATCTCCACTGTGTTACTGGGCATGTCTCCTCTGTTTCCTCTAAGTTGGAAGTCAGATCCAGAGGTTTGATCAGACTCAGGTTTGATTTTGATTGTTTATCTATTTATTTTAAAATATATTTTTATCGATTTCAGAGAGGAAGAGAAAAGGAGAGAGAGAGAGAGAGAGAGAGAGAGAGAGAGAGAGAGAGAGAGAGAGAGAGAGAGAGAGAGAGAAACATCAATGATGAGAGAATCATTGATTGGCTGTCTTCTGCACACCCTGCCCTGGGGATCAAGCCCACAACCCAGACATGTGCCTCTGACCGGGATCAAATCTGGGACCCTTCAGTCCACAGGCTGATGCTCTTTCCACTGAGCCAAACCAGCTAGGGCATATCTTGTATTTTTATTATTTTTTTTTATTATTTTTTTTTTTGACAAGACAACTTCAAAGGTAGTTTGCACATCCATTGGGAGGTTCTTAATGTCTAACTGGGTCCCTTTCTACCATTGACAACCACTGATGATCACTTCTTGAATGTATCATTTCACTTGTGGTACAAACTGCTAATATTGCCTTACTCCATCTTTATTAATTAACTGGAATGGTCTACGAAGTGAAATCATTCCTTGTCAACTACTTCATTACCCTGAGGTACCGTTTATACAGGAAAGGCTCATTCCTTTTCTTTATTTACCAGTCATCAAAATAAATCAATTAGTTCTCTAACACCATCCAAATGACACCCCTGTGTTCTTTCTTAAATACAATTATGACTTCATGGATGGATGTAAGTGTATTTGACGTATTTCATTCCTTTGAAATTATTCTCCTAATTACCTCACTGTCTCTGACTAGTGGACTCAGGCTGGCTTCTAGGTTTGTTTGCTATGACCCTAGTAACCTTTGAGAGCTCTCATGCTTTTTGGTACAATACGATGATTCAGACTTCATCTTATACTAAGAACCTTTCTTCTTCTTCTTTTTTTAAAATGGAAAACAGTACTTAGAAATCACACTCTGTACCAAAAGTCCTCATAGCTATGGAGCTGACCATTGCTTCTAGTTCTTTGTAAAGAATAGAATTAAGTTATATATTACTTTATAGGTTAAAGACACCATAAATTTTGATTTAGGACTACAAAGTGTTTACTTAATTTCTTCGAGAGTGTATCTTTATCTTCTTTCTCTTATGCTGAAACTCCTCGTTCTTAGTGTCATTGATAATATCTCTATCTATCTATCTACCTATCTGTCATCTATCTATCTATTCTTTTCCTACCTTATGCAACAAACAGCCTCATAAGAACAATACCAACATGCCACAAAATATTATTATCAATAAGTATTGAAGAATTTTTTTGGAATTAACTTTGTATTTCTTAGCAGGGATATACACTATGTTTGAAATAATTCCTGTCAGTGTTATGCCAACAACTTAATACACCATCAGGTTAATTTGCTTTATTTTTCACACCTCTTTTAGAAAGCCCTTTTTGAAAGCTGGCTTTGCTTTATAATTATTAAGACAATTATTTGTTTCCAGAGTCAAGCCTATAAAAAAACAAGGCCTATTCAATCCAGAAAGATTCTAGATTTTATCCCTGTCTCTCCTCCCTGTCTCATCCCTTCTGTAGCTTTATATTTTCATTTTTAAAGAAATTTTTATGGATTTCAGAGAGGAAGGGAGATGGAGAGAGAGATAGAAACATCAGTGATGAGAGAGACTCGCCGATCAGCTACCTCCTGCACACTTCACACTGGGGAATCGAGCCTGAAACCACAGGCATGTGCTGTGTCTGGGAATCAAACTGCGACCTCCTGGTTCACAGGTCTATGCTTAAGCACTGAGCCCTTCTGTAGCTTTTGAAAAACATACAGGGTGGGACAAAAGTAGGTTTACAGATTTTCATATGGAAAGTAATATAATAATACATAATTATCCTATATAATAAAGGGTGCAAATTGACCATCACTCCAACACATAAGATGGCCACCCCCATGTGATCAAAGAATTTTGTCAGATATTACCGCATTCCCCTCCATACCAGTCATTCATTTCTGCATTTCCTCCAACAATTCATGAGACAACACCTATTTCTCTACAGAGTTGCCAAAGGTGAATGTTGTTATTTGGATTTTTGCCAAGATGACAAAAATAGGTGAGAACGAATATCCCATTGTAGCTTTAATTTGCATTTCTGTTGTGATCAAGGGTAAGCATTTTTCCACATATTTATGGGATTTTGAATTTTTTTTCCTGTAAACTGCCTGATTGTATTTCTTTCTCATAGAATTATTGTTATTTTAAAAATACTTTTATTAACTTTTATAGGGAGAGGAAGGGAAAGAGAGGGAGAAAGAGAAACATCAACAGAGTACCGAAGGGCTGTCTCATGTAGGGCCCCAACCAGGGATTAAGCCAGCAACCCTGGTATGTGCCCTAACAGGGAATCAAACCAGCAACCTTTTGGTACACAGGAGGATGCCCAACCAACTGATCCACACTGGCCAGGACTATTCTGTAATTTTAGATGAATGTTTCTATATGAGGAATATTAATCCTCATTAATATTCCTCATATAGAAACAATTGTATTCACAAATCACAATTGTATTCAAAAATCACAAAAGTGATTACAATTGTAAATATTTTTTCTGTTTTTTTTTCCATTTGATCTGTAACTACCTTTTCAAAAAGGAATTTATATGTAGTTTTCCATTTCTAAGCGAGATTTATATTATAGATTTCATATTGATGTGGAGTTGAAGAGGAACAAAGTAGTCTTCTTAAATCCTTGGAAAGTAAGTGCCCTGTAGAAGCGATTGCATCACACGGAGCCACATAGGTTACTTACAACATTGCTTGAGTTTTCCAAGACTCTTAAGGTTTTTCTGAGACACCAGGGACAGAAAAGGCAGGATTTTTATCACCCCACCAATGAAAATTTTGCCTGGATACCATCAAAAACACAGTAATCTACAGTCTATATGTTATTTTCCTGTCTTTCTAAATCATTAACATTTAAACACCTGGAAACTGACTTTGGGTGATTAACCTTTTAAAAATGAATAGTCTATTTACCCATGTGTTTCAAAGGTCTTGGCACCTCGCAGCAGCTCCAAAAATGTTTAAGACAGAGAATAAAAGGAGAAAAAAAATAAAGAGGAAAGGAAGAAAGAATAAATAAGTGGAGAGTGACAGGAACTAGAGAGTCAGACAAATTTTCGCATGTAACATGGCATTTTTCACCAAGGTGTCTATTAGTGAAGAAGAATTTTACTGTCTAACTCTCAGGATTCTTTACCTAAGAAAAGAGCAATTAAAGAAGTCCAAATTCAAGACATCCCTAACAAGACTCTATGTGAGAGTAAATATTTATTTTATGTCCAGAAATGCGGTACATGGGAAAAAGCACTGCTTTTGAACACAGAGTTGATGCGGGTTTGAGATTGGACACAGCCATCTCCGCCTGAGTTCTGTCTCCCTTTTCCCTCAAGGACTCTAGCTGAGGATTAATGATGGGAAAGGACCTTGCCGAGCCTGGGAAGGTGAAAGGGAGGACTATCCATGATTCATCGAAGCTTTGCTCATGTGAGTTATGGAAGAACATTATGCAGGTTGAACTGTTATAAGTGGAGGGAAAGAGGTGGATTTTAAAGAGCATTGTATTTGAAACAGATACACTTAGAAATTCTGTGTGAAGCAGAAATCTAAAATTTTACATATATCTATATCTACATTAATAAGAGAGGAAATGCTAATTGACTGTACCTTTGCTACACTCATCCAATCAGAGCAAGTATGCAAATTAACCCAACAAAGATGGCGGTTAATTTGCATATGCTGAGGGAGGCAGGAGTGAAGACTGAAGATAGCATAGAAGGAAGAGGGAGGGAAAATGGAAAGCAAGGCGGCTGCGAGAGAAAAAGCTCGGGCGGCATGTGCGGCTGGTGGGGAGGGGTGGGGCGTGCAGAGGCACGGCTGAGGGATTGGTTGGGGGGCAGGAAAGGTGGTGGTGGCAGGAGGGAAGCCCACTGGAAGCCCTGTTCTGAATCTTCCTGCAACGGGCACCTAGTATATATATATATATATATATATATATATATATATATAAAAGCCTAAGTGACTGGAATGCTAGAACAAATGGAGCAATGCACACTGCAGGTCAGTGCACTCCCACAGCCAACCTCCAGCGGCCAGCCACCCTTCCACAGTCCTTCCCCATGTCCAGAAGACCCCCGGCCAGCAGCCGGCAGGAAGGCAGGCCCCAGCTGGCAGCTGGAAGGCCCTGATCAGCCCTGATTGTCCCTTGGCCTAGATTCTCCATGTCCTGTGGCTCTTTGTTGAGAACGAATGGATTTGGTACCCAAATCCATTGCAACCATATGGTAAACTGCCAATATATTCCAAATGCATGCATTTTGTGCACTGGGCCTCTAGTATTTCTATAAATATGCATAAATAGGTCTCTAGTATTGAGGTACCTATCTAGGTAGATGGGATGAACTCCTCTTTAAAAATCTAGCAGAAAGTTGTCATATTAGTTCAGACTCTGGAGAAAGGAATACATCGTATTTATTGGGTACTATCGTACGGAAAATATTTTGCACACCTGACTTTATTTCAGTTCTTCCAAATCTCCTACAAGAATTAGCTCACTCTATAGCTGAGGAAGCAAAGTGTCCATGCAGTTAAATAATTTCCCGAAGTTTACTCACTAGAAGGGAGGAAGCTACCACCCAAGGCTGAGTCTGCAGCCTTTCATTATTTTCTCTACTCTACCTGCTGACTTTGGAATATATTGGCAGTTTACCACATGGTTGCAATGGATTTGGGTCCCAAATCCATTCGTTCTCAACAAAGAGCCACAGGACATGGAGAATCTGGGCTGAGTTTTATTTTTCATTAACTGGAGTTGCGAGAATAAACAAGACATATTGCTAACATAAAATACAATGCATCCTTCTGCCCAGGAATGAGTTAGAAATCCAGGGAAAAACCAAGCCGAGCCACAACTAATAACTAGATTTTTTTTTCCCCCAGCTGAAGCAAGGACACAAAGATAATTTAATATTGATGCTCTATTCCTGGAGTTGGGGCAGAGCATGGAGAACTCTTGGATCGGTTACTGGAACAGTAATTATCTTGTACCAGCGACTAAAAGATCTTTTTTTTTTGTTTGTAAGACAAACTACTTGGGTTACTTTATCAAAACTCTGTAAGGATCTTAGAGAGTAGAATCTTAATATAATTGTGAGATGAAAATGTAATTTGAGCATACTCCATTACACTGTGGAGTTTCTCTCTACATTATTCTGTGAACAGCAACTAAGTTATTTAATGACTGACAGAAATCCTGTCTCCATCTATTCTCTGACAAATTACCCGTCCTAATAGACAGTTTTTCATCGTTGGGGATAAATTAAACTGAGAAAAATACTTTGAACCAAAAAGCAAAGCACTCCCCAAGTGTTTCTAGATCTTCCCAAAGGAATAATGATTGTGCGGGAGAAATCTAAATCTGGACCACAAGGTTGTGCTTGACCTCTGCAGTGTGGGGCCATCTTGTTCTTTCTTCCATACCAAACAGCCTGCTTGCCGACCTAACTCACACCATTATTCATTTGTTTTTCCACAGCACTTCAAGGTTTGCTTGAGGATCTTCACTCCAGCTGCAGTTCATCTGGTTTAGTAAAAGCTAGGGAACAGTTCTGATGCCCCAAAGTAAGGGAATCATTCCCAGATGTTTGGAGATGGCCTTTGGGTACCGGATTTAGGGGGCCACCTGGGACTCCCAGCTCTACCTCTCAGTCACTGCCTAATGTCACGGAACCTCTCTGAGTGTCAGGTCTTCAATGTGGAGTCAGACAAGCCACAGGCCTTTGTGAAGATTAAATAAAGTCTTTGAAGTAAAAGCAGTTCTGTTAGTGTGGAAGCTAGTGAGAAGATGCCTTTGCCCAGAAGTCTTTCTACAAACTATATACATATTTTTAAAACACGTTTTTATTGATTTCAGAGAGGAAGGGAGAGGGAGAAAGAGAAACATCCATGATGAGTGAGAATTATCCTGTTTCCCCGAAAATAAGACAGTGTCTTATATTAATTTTTTCTCCCAAAGTTGCGCTAGGTCTTATTTTCAGGGGATGTCTTATCTTTCCATGCGCTAGGTCTTATTTTCAGTCTGCAGGCCAACACTCTATCCACTGAGTAGGTCTTATTTTCAGAGGATGTTTTATTTTCGGGGAAACACGGTATTGATCAACTGCCTCCTGCATGCCCTATAAAGAAGGACAAACCCAAAACCCAGGCATGTTCCCTGACTGGGAATCAAACCATGACCTTCTGATTCATAGATGGATGCTCAACCACTGAGCCACACCACCTGGGATAAATGAATAATTTAACTGAAACTTTTCCATAAATAGCTTGGTTCAAAGCTTCATGAGCATGGGCACTGTTTATTTTTTACTCACCCAGAAATACAAGGATGTAGCACGTTGCCTGAGATGGCATAGGATCTCAAATTCACAGCTTTTGAGTAAGGAGCAACATCAATCAATCAATTAATCAGTCAGCCAATCATTTACTGAATGCTTACAATGTATGTGCGTGAGGCAGATGGGAAATGTTCTTAGAGAACAGTTACCATGTCCAATTGGCTCAGCTCTGTTTCTCTAGATTTATAGCATCTAAAAGAGTTTCTGGTGTAATGTAGATGCTCAATAAACACAGAGAAGTGAATGATTCCCTCTATCACGTGGACATGATAGTTGTTGGAGAAAGTAAATGGACATCAAAACTGAGAACCACTCACTGCCCATCTGTAGGCCATGGTGGTGCAGAGAAAGGCAAGGCTTCCAGAGGAAGAAGACTTCATAGAGGAACCAGCTACCATGGCAACAGGAGTAGACACGGAGGAAGTGAAAAAAAATGCAGGGTGGCCTGCTTGGAGGGGAACAGCAGGTGCAAACACAGAGAAGTGGGTGCAAGAAGGGTGTGAATGAAGAGCGATGTATAGCACTGGGCCACCCATGGCGTTCCTGGCATGGGGCTTTCTCAGTGATGAGGATCTTAACTCTGTTCTGTCATGGACTGATAGATGCGACCAGCCATTCAGAGTCTCTCAATCTCAGGTGTCCCAGGTACAAGCGTATCACAGAGGGCTCTCGATATGACAGTGGCTGTGAGATTTTTGACACATGAAAATTGCCCCTTCAATCCCTTCAATTGAGTGCTGTCTCTGAGACTTAGATGTGCATTTATCATTGTAGCAGAGAGCCTCTTTTTTTCTATGGAAATCCCTTCAGGGGTCTCTTATATACCAGAACCTTAGACAAGTCCCACCCATAGATCCTGGAGAAGAGAGGAACCTGGGTCCACCTGCATGTGGATGATGCAGTCAGAGAGCCAGGTCTACAAAGCTGGGGAGCTGACCATGCTGTGGCTTCGGAGGGAAGAAATTAGGTTTTCATCGTGCATATAACAAGTTACTATAGAGTTACAGGTGGTCTTTGCACACTTATTGCTTAGAGGCATGGAATACTGCTCCAAGGATATGTAGGCACACACTAATCTCCTACCATTGAAACAGAGGCAGTAAAACTCAAATGTACGTGGTGTGAATTCAACATACATTTAATTTTTTGAGATGCAAACTGTGGTGCCATTTCATGCCAAATAAAGTGCCTCGGTTGCACAATCCTTTTCAATAGGAAGCAAGGAGGGTCCACAGGCAACAGCTGGGCAAGGACAGAGATGTGAGGTGATGCTGCTTTCAGTGATGCTGACCCGGACAATGGTCCTCTGTGTAAGTCTGGTGCCTGGTCTTTTGTGTGTGTAGCACTCACCCTTGAAGCTATTGGCACATGCACCATACTTTGGGGTTCACTAGGTTCAGGACAGAGTTCCGGAGTCTGCCTGTGAGCAAGCATCCCCGTGCTTCTGATGGGTAATACCCTGGGGATCCCATTTTGGGAAATGTGGCTATTGATGGCTTTTAAGGAAGACTAGAATAAAGAATGTGGTCACACCCCAGTTTCATGAAACCCCTCTCCTGGGGCCTGAGGGGTGGCTTAGACGAGGGGCGCTGAGCAGGGAGCTCTCAGAAGGCTGACTCAGTCACCCCGGTGAGACAGGCAGGTGCTTGCACCAGGTGGGGCTGGGAGGGAGGCTCAGAGGGATGGACAGCTTTCCCTGACCACTGGCTGGGGCGACAGTCACATGAAGATCAACCCCTGCTTGAAGGAAACTCCATGTCAACAGCAGGAAAGAAAAATACATGCTGACATACATGCAGGGAGTAGGATTCAATTGGAAATATTTTGACAAGTGGGGTTGTTCAACGTTCATGCCATTTTAACTTTCAAAGAACATCTTGGGGCATTTCGTAGACATAGATACTCTTGGTTAGCTCAGCAGTAGGCAACGCCGAAGATGTGGCGTTGCATAATTATTTCCAGGGATGGCACAGGTTGTATTGCTGTATTCAACACCTGGAAAGAAGCTGCTATGGTCAGCAGGAATTGTGGCAGGGGCAAGATGGCTCAGACAGCATGGATAGGAGCAATGAAATCAAGTTGTGCCATTAACGATGCAACTAGGTCCTAGGAGGGACCCAGATAAGATTCTACCAGTGCTCAGAGGTAGGAGGGATGATGATCCCAGAGACAGTCAGCCTTGGAAGGGGGACCAGTTTGTACATATAGAAATTAGTTAGGAAAGAGATTTTACACCCAGAAAATAGCTTGGGAGCACGACTAGAGATAGCCAAATAAAGATTGAAAACATTGGACATGGAAGCTCAAACAAACTGAAGCTTGGGGTTCATAAATGGCTGAAGAATTGGAATCAATCAATAAACAAGCCACATTTACTGAGCACTCCCCATGTGCTGGGATTGCTCTGAGTAGCTTGAATGTTTTAACTCTGAAGCAACCCTGCAGGGTGCTCCCAAGCCTGGCAGATAAGAGCGTGGAAGGGCCTTGAATGCTGGGCTGAGAAGCTGGGATCCTTGGGCCAGGGATCTCCAACTGCTCTGTGTTGCCCTGGTGATCCATGGAAGGGCCTGGGGGTGCTCTGGGTCTTGAGGAGAGGAATCCAAGGGGCAAAGGCCCCCCACTTCTAAAGTCTAAACTAGAGATGATCAGCTTTCACTTGTTTTATTTTCTGGGCTTCTAAGTAAGGTTTTGTTTGCAGAAAATAATACTCCCTCAAAATGTTGTAATCCTGTGAATTGCTTGGCGATGTGGGTATCATTATAAACGTTATATCTATAAATATAAGATTTATCTGGGATTATGGGTAGAATGAGATCAAGAGGGAAATCCACTTAAAAGTCATTTCTAGCCGGGACTGGTTTGACTCAATGGATAGAGCGTCGGCTTGGGGACTGAAGGGTCCTGGGTTCGATTCCAGTCAAGGGCATGTACCTTGGTTGCGGGCACATCCCCAGTAGGGGGTGTGCAAGAGGCGGCTGATTGATGACTCTCTCTCATCGATGTTTCTAACTCTCTATCTCTTTCCCTTCCTCTCTGTACAAAATCAATAAAATATATTTTAAAAAAAAAAGTCATTTCTATAGTCCAGGTTAAGAGATCATGAACCCGGGCTGAGGAATGTGTTGGGGTGGATCAGTGGTTGGCAAACTGCGGCTTGCAAGCCACATGCAGTCTTTGGCCCATTGAGTGTGGCTCTTCCACAAAATATCATGGCCTGGGTGAGTCTATTTTGAAGAAGTGGCGTTAGAAGAAGTTTAAGTTTAAAAATGTGGCTTTCAAAAGAAATTTCAATCATTGTACTGTTGATATTTGGCTCTGTTGACTAATGAGTTTGCCGACCACTGGGGTGGAGGTTAGGGTACAGATGGATCTAGAGCTAAGGCATAGGTGGGCCGCAGGTGACCTAGGAACTGAGTGGGGAGTACGAAGGAGGAGGGAGGAGAATAGGGTGTGAGCAGAGGAAGAGTGGCTCAGGTTTGGCTGGAATCGGGTTTGGTCTCCTCACACTTGTCAGCAGAGGAGTTGGCTTTGCTCCTGGGAAGGACTCTGAGTTCCTCTGTGCCCAGCAAAACATTCCTAATGAAGTGAGACTCTCATAGACCTGTGCTGATTTAATTCCACTATCCCATGACATCATCTCAAGTTGAAATTTTAGACAAGGTGGAGACAGAAGGTGCCTTTGCTTTCGACTTGAAATGCATGGGGAGAAGGAGACACGCTTCTACACAGCTCTCTGGGCATAGATGCATAAGGCAGAGAGGGGCTGCAAGAGAGAGCAATGCCTTTGCTGCAAGAAGGACCCAGTTTCAAATCCTACCTCGTCCATTTTCCCATGGCCACTGTGAGAAAGTTTTCATAACTGTGATAATTGCATTTGTTTTTGCAGTTTTAAAATGGGGGAGATGATGCATGCCTTCCTAAAACGTTGTGATAATTTATGGAATGCTCAGAATACTGCTTGGGTATTCAGTAAATGTTATACAAATATTTGCACTCCCTTCTGCCCAGACCATGTTAAAGATGGTATCCCTTTTCATACCCCTGTCCATGTCCAAGGTTTACCATCTTTAAGGAATGTCTGTGTTTATGAAAGGGAAGTGAATTAAACATCCATGATACCCTGTTTCCCCAAAAATAAGACAGTGTCTTATATTAACTTTTTTTCTCCCAAAGTTGTGCTACGTCTTATTTTCAGGGGATGTCTTATCTTTCCATGCGCTAGGTCTTATTTTCAAAGGATGTCTTATTTTTGGGGAAACACGGTAGTCTCTAAACTGCTTGCAAAGGTGATAAATCCAACTAGGCCAAGCTGTGAGTGAGGGCAGTATTCAGTCCAGTCCTGGGAAATAGTAAGACCTCCCACTAGTGATGGGAAAACCTCACCAAAGGTATGACATGTTATTATAGGTGCCAGAGGGGAGTCAGAAATCTCAGAGAACTGAGGTGGCTACATAAAATGCTATCTCTCTCTCTCTCTCTCTCTCTCTCTCTCTCTCTCTCTCTCTCTCTCTTCTTTTTCATAAGCATTTAAGATTATTAGCTATACTTCAAAGATGATTTTTTTTTCACTTTCGTTTTCTGTAGGCGGGTGCACAAACATACATAACTTGATTCTACGTTTTTTTTTTTTTAAATGAACAAAAAAGCTCCCCTTCTTTATTTAAAAGCAATCATTGGGAAGCCCTTGAAGACAAAGTCAAAAGCCGAGGACTTAACACCAATGCCATTTGTGACTTGCATAGAGCACAAAGGTAATCAATCCCGCATTGTTTTAAGTTCAATGAGTACACAGCAGTGGATGGCTTTGCAGGGGATAATCCTCTCCAAATGTCATTTTCAACTCACAAGTGGCTGCCAAATGATGCTGGATTTCCCTAGTTAGACAATGGTCTGCTGCCACGGGGGAGGGACTGCTTGGGAGATGAAAGGGGTGATGCAGAAGCAGGGGGCATCTGGGTGCCACCAGGTACCCACCATGATGGGGAGGAGGCAGGCACCTACACAGAGGCTTGTATTTTGGGTTTCTCCAGGCAAAATCGAGACCTGGCACCAACCCAGAAGGAGAGCATGTTCCTTTTGTGGTGTGTTGAACATGTTCCTTTTGTGGTGTGTTGAACCTGGCTTGGATTGGCTTGTAAGATTCAGCTGCTACATATTCAGATATTTGGCAGCTTGAAACAGGACACTGGGAGTATTTACACCAGGGAAATTGGCAGAGTCGACAATCAATGAAACCCAATTTTGCCTAAGCACATTACCCTCAGGACAGAGGTAATCTTGAGGGGTGTTTGTTTTCAGTGAGATGTCTCCTAAAGGAGCAAAGGAGTCTAGGACCATTCTATGCACATCCCTAACCTTTCAATTGTTGACTCTTGAAAACAGAAGATAGAAACAACCTTTCCTCCTGCTGTAACTTCCGCAGGGGGAATGAAACCTGCGTCATCACACGCTGCTTCGCTCTGAAGCACAGCTACGTTCTGCAGAGGCCATTTTGATGAGTGATTTCTACATTTTGACAGATTTCCTCAGAATATGATCTACCTCTGAAGAGCCATAACATCCCAGATGGTATCTTCAATGAGGTATCTGAATGGCCGTTAATTCCCAATCAATATGACTTCTCAGAGTGAGTTGTGTGTGTTTACAGAGTGCATCTGTGGGTGTTCCCAGTAGCAAGCTTGCACGTTTTAAAAAGGAGAGATACGAAGAGTCTTTGAGAAAGCAGCTGCAGGGTGGGAAACAGAAGGATGGGGGAGAATAGAATCATGAACGTGAGTTATCTTGTGTGCATGGTACCCATTTAACCCCCAAGACAGAAACAGAGGAATCATTATTTATTCACTCATTCACTTATTCCTTTTCTTTTGTCCAACAAATATTTTGAGCTCAATGGCACTATGTCACGTGCTGAACAAAGAGTAGTGAGAAAGACATAGGTGGTCCCTGCCCCTAGGGAATTGCCCAATGGGGAAGATAGTTATCCAACTAATTATTACACACATAATTATTGAACTTCAACTGTGAAAGATGCTGCAGTGGAGAATTATAGGATGCAAAAAGAACAAATAACAGGATCCCACCTAGGCCTAGGCGATCAAGTAGGACTTCCTACAGGAAGTGACATGCAGCAGTCCAACATAATGCATGCATTCATTCAACAGTCCTGCATGAATGCTAGCGTTAGGGGATCCAAAGATGAAAAGGCTGTTCCTTGTCCTGGTGAGCTCACTGTGTAATGACCCATTTGATCACTTGAGTTGCAATGACATAAAGACATGTTAAAGGGAAACATGGGGCCCTAGCTTGCTTGGCTCAGTGGATAGAGCGTCAGCCTGCCGACTCAAGGGTCTCAGGTTCGATTCTGGCCAAGGGCGCATGCCTGGGCTGTGGGCTCAATCCCCAGTGGGGATCGTGCAGGAGGCAGCCGATCAATGATTCTCTCTCATCATTGATGTTTCTATCTCTCTCTCCTTCTCCCTTCCTCTCTGAAATCAATAAAGAAATATATTTAAATAAAGGGAAGCATGGGGTCTAGGGAAGCAGAAGACTCATTAGGTCTTAGAGTCTCCCTAGAAAAACCAATGCTGATGCATAAGCTCCATTCACGAGTAGGAGTTAACCAGGAAAAAGTGGGACAATGAGGGAGGGACCCCTTCAGCCACAAGCAAAGGTGAGGAGGCATTAGTCCCCTGTTGTCCAGATCGCCGCTGAAGTGTTCAGCCAAATACATGTAACTGTGTCTTTAGAGTTGTTTTCTTCCCTGCCAGTTTCAGTGTCAGAGGATGTAGGAAATGAGCCTCTGTGATCCATCTCCACAGCATGGTCAGCTTTTGATGGAAACGGTTGCTGAATTTCCTCAGGGCGAACAGAATGTAGGGAGGAGGGAAAACGACGTAAAAGCAAGGAACTGTGGACGGACGTGGGCCAGCATCGTGGTGGAAACCCCCGAGGCACCTGCCTCAGCTAGACAGGAGAAGGTGGAGGCAACCAAAAAGAGAACTCAGCCCTATTTTTTTGAATGGCCCAATGAAAGAAAGAAAGACCCAGGCAATGAATGAGGAAACATGTGACCCCATAGTAATCAGCCAATGAGGAACCGGAAGAGGGACTGAGTGAATGGGCTGCCCCAGGTGTGCCTGTACAATCAGACCGACACCCACTTTCCAGAACATATTAAAAGTCTCGTTTTCGCCATACTTCTGTCTCTGAGTCCCGTAGGTGAATTCAGACAGGTGAGCATTTCTCACAGAGGAAGAGGGGACCATGTCCTCCATGAGGCAGTGCCCCACATCAGAAAAACAGCAAGATGTGGAACTCACAGAACTTGAACGGGCTCTCACCTCACCCCATCAAGCTAAGTGACCTTGCACTAGACACTTTAACCCCTCAGATTCAGTTTCCTCATCTGTGAAGGTGGGCCATAGGGCCTATGAGTGTTCATGCAGACTTATGAGATTTTCCCAGACAAGGTACCAACAGTAAGGAGAGCCTCCATGGATGTGGAAGTGGACTGAGGTCACCTTGTAGGTGACTTAAGCACCAGAAGCAACCTTGAGGCTTGGGAGCACTGTTTAGGGGCCCCACGTGGTCAGGGGACAAGAGAGACACATTTACCAAGTTACTGTTAACTTGTCATTGGCATCTTCAAGGCAGCATCAGTGATTTCCACTTTTGCCAGGTATAGTTTGAATCTCTACAATCAACGAAATGAGACTTTACAAACCGCCTCTTTCTCAATATTGGATATTGACAGTAATTGCTTGCAGAAGGGGGTTTTAGCTCACTCCTCTAATTGGTTTTGCATAATTGATTTGGGAATATGCTTTCTCAACCTGAATTCTGACAGTTGTACCCAGAGCACGGTTTACTTCATTGCATCCAGGAACTATCCATCTTAAGGTGAGCCGTTATTGTATGTACGGCTCAGGAAGAAAAATGCCTGCCAATTAAACTGTGACCCACTGATTTCTTATCACTCCGCTGTTTTCTAAACTCACCAAAGGATCTCCTTTCGACTTATTTAGACACAGGTTTTGTCACATATAACTCCTGTGTATTTATTTCAGGCAGTGACATAAGCTGCCTAAGGTATTAATAACATTCCTTCATATTCGGAGTAGAAATTTATTATTGTAATGGAGATTTTTCTTTCTCAAGCTATTGATCCTCTTTCTGCAACTTTTAATACAAACAGGCAGTGATAACGACACCAAGATCAAAAGCAGTCCGATCTCAGAGAAATTAAAATGTGAAAGAAAGAAAAAAGGCACCTGTGTCTGAGAATTGCTGGAAAGCAGTGAAAATGCAGCAAGCGCACCTGCCATTCATCAACGGGTCCGGGGCTCATTTCGCTCACGAGGGCCCTGGATAATTGTGCAATGATGGACCTAGAGCCCCATTTTCAACTCCGGGATCAATATTTCACTTCATGAAGTTAGAAAAGGCCCATAAAGCTGTTTTTATTGTCCCTGTTAAAATTCCATTCCGGACCCCAAGCTCTCCAGCATCCCTTCACTCCGATCCAACTGCACCCTGGGGACGCGCCTGGTGCCACGGGACGCTTCCGGGAAAATGGGAACATTCGTTTAGCCATAACCGTAACGGCGAGAGTCCATGCGGTACCGCGGAAAACTTCCTTCCCCTCGGCTTTTATATTTCATCTCATCCATTTTCCCCTTCTATTTCACCTTGAAAATTGCTGCGCGAATCTCTGGTGGAACTGCGTGGGTAGGGAAGGCTTTCTAGTTAGTTTCCGCTCCTACCATTTGTACATCCCACTATGCACCTGCCAGACCCGGTGCTTGAAATGACCTGCAGAAGGGGGCTTCTGGGAACAGCCCGGCATCCTGTGCGAGGCCCCCAAAGCTACAGCATTTTCTAAACCGGAAACACTACCCTGGGACTCCCTGGTGAGTTATCCACCGGTTTCTCACTAGTGAGCTAACTCTATTCATTATAGCTCACTCCGCTGTACTTCCGTTTACTCAGGCAAAATGTATGGACCAGACTCTGTACAGTTAACTGAGATATGGTGACAGGAAGGACATGTTCCAGCCTTCTGTGAGCTCCTTCTGTGATTGGAGTCTTGCAATCAGGCATATAAAATAATCAAAAAAGTGGAGACAGCCGAAACCGGTTTGGCTCAGCGGATAAAGCATCAGCCTGCGGACTGAAAGGTCCCCGGTTCGATTCCAGTCAAGGACATATACCTTGGTTGCTGGCACATCCTCAATAAGGGGTGTGCAGGCGGCAGCTGGTCGATGTTTCTCTCTCATCGATATTTCTAGCTCTCGATCCCTCTCCCTTCCACTCTGTAAAAAATCAAGAAAAAATATTTTTTTTTTTAAAAAAGTGGAAACAGTGCTTTATGTGAGGGTGCTGAAGGGGCTGAGACCCTTCACTAAGAATGAGAGGGGAAGTCAGTCTGCAGAGGGGAGAAGTCACAGCAGATGAAGAAGTACACATTAGGTTCAAAATAGAACCGAGAGCCCAGCTGGTGTGGCTCAGTGATTGAGCATAGACCCATGAACCAAGAGGTTACCAGTTCAATTCTCAGTCAGAGCACATGCCCGGGTTGTGGGCGCAATCCCCAGTAGGGTGTGTGCAGGAGGCAGCCAATGGATGTGCTTCTCTCTTATGGATGTTTCTATATCTTAATCCTTCTCCCTTCCTCTCTCTCTAAAATAATAATAATAATAAAAGAATAAAAATAGTACAGAAAGAAACCATGGACACATCACCCAGTTCCCCCAATGATAAGAATCTTTATAACTATTGTGTTATCAAAACCAGGAAGTCCATATTAGCACCATAAAATAACCACTCCACAGACCTGACTCCACACCCATTGTTATGTACATGTACTCATTTTTTTTCTTTTTCTATAATGAATGCATGTAAAAACCTGAGCATTTTAGTGCAGCAATTTGCAGAGCATGGAGGGAGGAAAAAAGTTCCAAATTCAAGCAAAAGTCTCCTTCCTCGTCCAGTACCCTTGTTAGTTTCCCTCTATGTCCAAAGGGCAGAGGTGACCTCACTACAGAGGGTGGCAACAGGAGACAGACAAATCTAGAGCAATCCATGCCAACCTCCAGCTGGGTGGTGTGCCCAGCTGGGAGGGTCTCAGCCCCTTCAGCACCCTCACATAAATGAGCCAAAGCCATCCATCATCATTTGTTTCATAATGTCATTGGTGTCAGCTGACATGGGGTTTCTATTGGAATTTTGATGAATATGCTAATGGGGCCAGCAGAATGGTGCTTGGGCCTCGAGGGCAGACCATCTAGCCTGGTTCCTAACTGCCATGTACCAGCTCTGTAACTGTGAGCAAATCACATCACCTGGATGGCAACCTCTTCCCCTCGGGAAGGGGCCATGCAGACAACTCTTCCCTTTTGGCACAACACCTGGCAATTGGTGGGTGCCCAATGAATGGGGAATGTGATTCTACTGATCACTAACCTTCTTAGGTAACAGTCACACTCTTTATCCCGATGATATGACCTGGCATTTACTATTTTTTTCAAATATAATTTTATTGGTTTCAGAAAGGAAGGGAGAGGGAGAAAGAGACAAAAACATCAAGGATGAGAGAGAATCATTGATTGGCTGCCTCCTGCACACCCCACACTGGGGATTGAGAATGCAACCCAGGCATGTGCCTGGACCAGGAATCACAGGTTCATAGGCCAATGCTCAACCACTGAGCTACACCGGCTGGCTACTTTTATTTTTGTCTTTTAAACTATAGTGTGCCTGAGAGCTTACAAAAATGCTTACACGTACATATTTCTTGTTTGTTCCTCTCTTGTGAGACTTCTAAGGCTGACTGGCCTGGGGTGACACAGGCAGTAAGTGGCAGGGCTAGATCTAATCTCTGGTCTAATAATTTCAAATTCCGTGTTCTTCCTGCTGTACCCAGCAATCTCCCGGGTGCCAAAGGGGTTGTCAAGATCCTTCTGAGGAAGAGATGAAATAGCTCGGGATAATTTAGGGGCAAAGGAGAAACAGCTCTCAAGTGTATAACAAAGTCAAACCCGGAGTGCGAGTCCGTCCCTGCAGGGGAGCTCCCGGGAGCTGCTGACGGTGATGCCAAGGTCCGTGTTGGCTAATGTGTTGCCTGGGGCCCAGAGCGAACATGTCTGTCCTTTCCCCTGTTCTCTGTCACATCGCCGGTGTGGATATGCGGTGTGCGTCCCTCTTCTGCTCTAACCCGGAGTGTCAGAGTGAAAAGGCATCTGGAGAATAGGCCACTGCTTGGGAACCTATTGCTTCTGGAGTCATTGCAAACAGCTTGACAAGCATTATTGGGCAGAGGACAGATAGGGAACACCCATGATGATTTCTCCTCATTAGACACACATACACACACACGCTAGAGGCCCAATGCATGAAATTCGTGCAAGGGTAGGCCCTTGCAGACCAGGCTGCCACCTCGGCCTTCACAGCCACAAGGGGTTCTGCCTTGGTGCTCACAGCCCTGGCTTTGTCCAGAAGGTTGTCCGGTCTAATTAGCGTATTATGCTTTTATTATTATAGATAATTCTCTGCTAGCCTCTGGCTCCAGAGCATATTTTACCTTACTTAATTCCTGCAATATTCCCAGGACGTAACTATTAATATTTCTATTGTATACATGGAGGCTTGAGTCCAGAGAGGTTAAGTAACAAGCTCAAGGTGACAGAGCGAGTGAGGGATGAAGCTGGAATTCAAGCTAAATCCCCTTCAAGCAGCGCCTGCTCCCTGTGTAACAGTAACTCTTGACACAAAAGCAGAAGAGGAAGGAAGAGGCATGACAA
Source organism: Pipistrellus hanaki (assembly GCF_964339955.1). Classification (NCBI taxonomy): domain Eukaryota; kingdom Metazoa; phylum Chordata; class Mammalia; order Chiroptera; family Vespertilionidae; genus Pipistrellus; species Pipistrellus hanaki. Next base: position 9,748,122 of record NC_140517.1, on the reverse strand, counting down.
CATCTTCGAAAGGAAGAACGAAATGCCCTTGAGTTTCGGTTCCAGCCTTTGGTGTAGAATATTAAACGTTCCTAGCGCCTTTCATGCAGGGGCATTTGTCTGATAGACAACATTTTCTGCATACATGAATTCTGAAGATATTTTCAATCTCAACCAAGGTGTTCTAGATGGGGTGGTGGTGGGAGGAGGAAAGGACAGCTGAATGCACAACTTCAAAAACCTGAATATGAATGGCCTGCTGCCACTGAACTCCGGACCATGTGCCTCTGTTAAAGATGCTTCCTGGCTTCTGGGACACATGGCAATGAAGGGAGTCAGCACTGGAGTCAGCACTGGAGCTGCCGAAGAAGCCATCAGTGCGACCCCACAGGGGTCAAAGGGAACACAGAGGTCACTGTGGCCTGTCTCCCACATGGGCAGAACGGTAACTACACCCCTCATCAGTAATCATTCAGCCTTTGGAAGAAGCCAGTTTGCTGTGTTCCAAGACAAGACATTCCAAGGAGGTACATCTCCTTTTTAAAAATATATATATAGCTGAAACCGGTTTAGCTCAATGGATAGAGCGTCGGCCTGCGGACTGAAAGGTCCTGGGTCTGATTCCAGTCAAGGGCATGTACAGTGATTGCGGGTGCATCCCCAGTAGGGGGTGTGCAAGAGGCAGCTGATGGATGATTCTCTCTCATCGATGTTTCTAACTCTCTTTCCCTCTCTCTTCCTCTCTGTAAAAAATCAATAAAATATATTAAAAATAAATAAATAAATAAATAAATAAATAAATAAATATAATTTTATTGATTTTAGAGAGGAAGGGAGAGGGAGAAAGAGATAAAATCATCAATGGCACCTCCAACTGGGAACTGAACCATGACCTCCTGGTTCATAAGTCGATGCTCGACCACGGAGCCACACCGGCCAGGCTGTACATCTTCTTTTAGAATAAAGTCAAAATCCAAACGCCTGCACTTAACAGCAAGTTAGTCCTGAGGGTCTGCCACGCACTGTGCTTTTATATGTTATCTTCCATAATCCCAACTTCCTGCCTACGAGCCCTCGAGGGAGGCGGAGATTATCCTTTATCCTTTATAATTGAGTTAGGAGTCTGCGAGTATAGGACTCTCCAGAAACCACTGGGCTAAGGTGACCCCAGCCTCTGGCTTCACAGGGCATATTCTATCCTTACACAGTCCTGCTTCTTGGTCCTGGTTTCTATTTATTTATTTGTTTGTTTATTTATTTATTTAAAAAATACAGATATATTTAACTGATTTCAGACAGGAAGGTAGAGGGAGAGAGAGATAGAAGCATCAATGTGGAGAATCATTAATCGGTGACCTCCTGCATGCCCTTCCCCACCTGCCTCCTCCCCACCCCCACACTGGGGATGGAGTCCACAACCCTGATCAGGAATCGGACCACAACCTCCTGGTTCCTAGGTCGATGCTCAACCACTGAGTCTTTGCTGGTAGGGCTTGGTCCTTGTGTTTAACCTTTACTGTAGACTTGACTGGTTCTGGCTGGCTGGATGTGGATGGTACCATCATCTCTTCCCCATAGGACAATATTTATGGACTGTTTATCACTGAATAGATCATTTCAGGATACAGCAAGGGCCGCCACCATCGCTTCCTAATGGCAAGAACCAGCTTCCTCCTCTCCATGCAGTTTGTTATTATCCCATCCATGTTATCTGAATTGATCAGTTTGTCTGAGATAATCAGTTCCATCCTCTCCAGCTTGTCCCAAGTTTTTAATAAAATTTCCAGACAGGGCAGGACACTGGGCACGCCCTTGGAGGCCTCTCTTCAGACTGGCCAGCCAATGCTCAGCTCACTAAGAATTCTGCTAGCCTTCTGGAGTTTGTGTGGTCCTCTTAATTATTCCCCTCCAAGTGGGCCACCCTCCGGAAATGGTGAACGAACAAATGAAACCTAGATGGGCAAATCCAAAGCGAGTCTCAAAACAATGCACTCAAGTCCTAACTTGAAGATTCAGGTCAAGAATTTATCTTCTGGTCATCAAATTAGATGAATCTAACCAATAGGTAGATTTTTTCAGAGAAAAAGCCTTGACAATCTTGACCAAACACAACTTAAAAAAAAAAATTAAATTGGAATTTGTTTTTGGCAGCACCATTTGGTCCCAAGTCAACTTCACAACCTTGGCTAACTCCAGTAGGAGTTGGCTATCATGAGAATTCGCTCTATAAAATACTTGCAAAAAAATATCTACTTTCCTTTGCATGTTGCTGTCTCGACATAGTATCATTTGATTCTTGAAGTACTTAGAGTGGTTAGAAACCTTCAAGGAATCATTTTATATATTGGAATAAAACTGTTAATTATTATGTTCTGTTGTGAAGGCATGAACCAGGGAAAAGATAAAAGCATCTTTCAAATTTAATGTCCCAATTAATTAATTTTTACTTATAAAAACCCCGATCCTTTGCCAAGGCTCCTGAAAGCATTATAAATGATTGATGTCATCAAGATAAGACTTGAACTGGGTCAAGCCCAACCATCAGATTACTCTTAATTAGGAATGAATCTCTCTATAATTTTTATAAAATTGACTGAAAACCAGACGACACGCTAAATTATTGATGTAATCCAAGGGGCACGTGATCTGAAAACAGGCTGCACCTCTTTGTCCGTTTCTTTCACGGTGCTCTCGGCCCCGATTCCTTGGGCGGGCTGTTGTATATTTCCCAAGTTGGTGCAAATGTCATCTTTAATTACAGAAGGTGCCGGGGACATGCCTCACCCTTCGTGCCTGCTCTCAGTGTTGAATGTAACATCTTGGCCGGGAAAGGAAAACATGTGCTTCTGTCAGGAGAGGCATCGTCTGGAAAGGTCATATTTCAAACCTGGTCCGTGAGTCAGCTTGGGACGCGTGGACTCGGGCTGCGGTTTTCAAGAATCCAAAGGACTGCGCCTTCAGGCAGCCGTCATCACCCAGGAGGAAGAGAGCATGCAGGAGAGACCTAACGGATGTCATGCCACAGCACCGTGGAGGAATGTCCTGAATGCGGTGCTGAGAGGACATGCACACGGAGAGTACATAAAAATGGACAGAAAGCCAAAACCGGTTTGGCTCAATGGATAGAGCGTCAGCCTGCGGACTGAAAGGTCCCAGGTTCAATTCCGGTCAAGGGCACATACACTGGTTGCGGGCACATCCCCAGAAGGGGGCGTGCAGGAGGCAGCTGATCGATGTTTCTAACTCTCTGTCTCTCTCCCTTCCTCTCTGTAAAAAATCAATAAAACATATTTTTTTTAAATGGACAGAAAGTTCAGCCACAAGTGAACTAGGCTATGATGGTAAACACAGAAATTGTGATAACCTCTGCAGAGGCTGGTGCTGGGAAGTGGCATACAGAAATATCTGAGACTGATGGACAGGTTATGTTTCTTGGATGGCGGTTAGACACACACACACACACACACACACACACACACACACACACACACTGCCTTTCCAGCAAACTTCCCATGCAACCCTCATCTCTCCTCAAAGAAGGAACTTGATGAGAGGTATTCTGAAGGAACTATTTGGGACTTTTAAGCACCAGGCTGCCCCAAACGCCTGAAGCTCGTGGTGCTCCCATCTTTCAGTTGGGATGGTTGGTGCAGGCTAAGACAGGTGTCAGACTAAGGCCCGTTCTGAGCCCTGGAGGGAGTGTGGGGTTCAAATGGCTGATGAAGGGCGAGGCAGAGGAGAGGAGGAAGCTGAGCAGACCCCCCCTCCGCCCAATCAATTCCCTACTGGACAATGGCTGGGTGAGGACTGTATTTTCAAAGGGAAGAATGAACAATAGACATGGATGGGGAGGAGAGGCAGACTGACTTTTCCCTTTAGGTCAGTGGCCGGCAAACTGCAGCTCACGAGCCACATGTGGCTCTTTGGCCCCTGGAGTGTGGCTCTTCCACAAAATACCATGGCCTGGTGGAGTCTATTTTAAAGAAGTGGCATTTGAAGAAGTTTACGTTTAAAAAATGTGGCTCTCCAAAGAAATGCCAATCGTTGTACTGTTGATATCTGGCTCTGTTGGCAAATGAGTTTGCCGACCACTGGGCTAGGTGAAAGGGAAATGATGAAGATGACCGAGTAGGAGACTAAGAAGATGACACCAGGTACTAACGGGCCACCCAGAGGGCAGTGCGCGAATGCATTGATGAATCCCTGCCTGTGAGCCTGGGAGCACTCACTCTTGCTTTTCTTCCCACCGGGGTCTCTTCTCCTGCCTTCTCTTCATCTCTCTCTTCCCTTTTCAGCTTCCGAGCCAGACCTTTCTTTCAACCATACGGTCAGCCCTATCTCTGGAGAGCAAAAGTTTGTACTGCTTCACTGAATCCTACTTCAAAGAAAGCACATTCAGTCATTCAGCTTCAGGATTGAATTGAATATGCATTTCACATACGATTTGACGCCAGCATTTCTCTTTATATCACTTACTTTTTTGCTATGAGCTCTGAAGGCTGCCTATTATTATATTTGAATGTGTAGGTGGGCGCGGTTAGCCCGTTTTAGGATATATAAATGAGTTCAGTCATTCGTGGCGCTATAAAACGGCAAATATCTGAGAGCGGCAACGGAAAAATCGACTTTGATTTGGAGTGAGCTGGGGCGCATTTAATTTTGCCCACGCTTAGGTCAAATTTAGAACCTCTGACATTGCGGAATTGGGATGCTGCACCTCAAGAGTGTGACAGGCCACGGGGAGCTGGGGCGGAAGGGACCTCGCCTCAGGAAGAATTAGTTCCCAGGCTAAAAAGGTAACCTATTCAAAATGTGGAATGGTAAAGTCTGACCTTATGAATCCCATAGAATCAAGGCCACTGGGAATCAAAACTCTAGCTCGTGCCTGCCTGTGTCCGTATATCTTTTTTTCTCGCTGAAATAACTTCCAGCATTGCCTGCACCATTTTTTCTGTTAAGTGTCAAGGAAATTTTTGTTCAGTTGTAAATAGAGCACATGTGGACTTCAGCACATGCACGTTTCTGCTTTGCTCACAAGAACTCCTTTTGTATTGATTTTTAGAGAGAGAGGAAGGGAGTGAAATATTGATGTGACAGCACAACACTGATCAGCTGCCTCGTGCACGACCCCCACCCTTTGGTACATGGGATGACACTCAGCCAACTGACCCATACTGGTCAGGACTGCTCACAAGAACTCTTTCTTTCTGGAAATCACTTTTATAAACAACACAGGAAAAAAATACACAACTAAGCATGACCCAAATGTTTATTTCTCGTGACCACATCTCTACTTGCAGAGGTAAGACTATCTATAGCGCTTGTCCTATCAGAACAGTTACTAAATCCACTATTAGTCACAAGGCTTGTGGTCAGATAATAAATAGAATAATAAATAGATATCTCTTGAATACCTTGCTGGATAGTTGGTACGCATTTTCTTAGGAAGTCATGCAGCACCTCTGGGCATCTTCTATTTTAAAATGGAAGACAAGGAGGTTCAGACACTAGAGTGACTTATGTAAGGATTAGAGGCCCAGTGCACAAAATTGTGTATGGGTAGGGTCCCTAGGCCTAGCCTGCCAGTCCCTGTCCTGCTCTGCTGCCTTCCACCCCAGCAACCTGCTTCCCGTCACTGGCCCCAGGTCCTACCCTGCCGCTGCCACCAGCCACCTGGTTTCCCTTGTCAGCTCCCCACCTCATAGCGACTGGCCGTGTGGTCATTCTGATCGTTATACTTATGATTGCTGGCCTTTTATTATACAGGATGTTAGGCTAGTCCAGATGGGTAACATGAGATGCAGAATAGCAAAGAAGAATCTAGTTCCGGTAGAAATTAACTGTGAGACAAAAATCAATGAAGCCCTGGCCGGTGTGCTCAGTGAATTGGGGTAGTCCTGTGCACGAGAAGGTCACTGGTTTGATTCCCAGTCAGGGCACATGCCCTGTTGCAAGCTCAACCCCCAATGGGGGGCGTGCAGGAGGCAGCCGATTAATGTTTCTATTTCACATTGACATGTCTCTCTCCCTTTGCTTTCCTCTCTCTCTACAAATCAATAAAAACATATATTTTTTTTAAAGTGAAAAAACAGTAACCAGATCGTACAACTGCCAACACAGGAGTCAAGATGGTCCAGTGAGGTGAGACTGAAAAAACATCACTGGAGTCTATAATAGAAACCCGAACAGGGAAAACAGTAACACATCCAGAAATAACCGTAACCATCACTTCCAGGTCATACCTGTCAGGTGCCAACCAATGGACCAAGTTTGCAGCAAGACAAGAGGCAAGCAGGGGTCTTCAAACTACGGCCCGCAGGCCACATGCGGCCCGCAGAGGAGTCTGATCCGGCCCGCCAGGTTTTTTGGGCAGTGAGCGCAGCCGAGGTGTTACAGTAGGAATTAGTAGTTCATATAGTCCGGCCCTCCAGCTCTCTGAGGGACCGTGATCTGGCCCCCACTTTAAAAAGTTTGAGGACCCCTGGGCAAAGGCGATGGATTTACTCTGCCCGTGTGGAGGGTACAGCCTCAGGGGACACTGAAAAAAATGGCCATGAGTTACTGAATTTTAAACATGTCACGGTACAACCTGGAGAGAAGAACCAGTGGAACAAGCCTACTTGCACACACCCTGTGAGGCAGCCGGGACGCTCCCTCTCTCTGCCAGGGGTCCTTCCTCAACGTGTCACGGCCTTGTCCAGAACTCCTCCTCGCTCCCTCTCTCCTCGGCAGGAAAGTTCACCTCCAGCTGCCTGCTGGCCATCTCTCCCTAAATAAGCACTGGCCCTTACCTCTGACCTCGATTCCTTTGAAACCGACGTTTGCCAAGTCTCTAGTTTCAGCAGGAGGACACTAAGTGTCACAGCTGGTGAGCAGCTGAGCTAGAATCCAAACTCCGTCCTCCAGAATCCACGCCTGGCCGGGGCCTCCCCCGCACACGCGGCAGGAAGTGGGTTTACATAACCCCATCTCCCTCAGTCCCAGATACCTGACCAACAACAGCTCTATCCCCTCCAGAGGCCACCTCGCCCGCTTTGTACACAGTTGTGTTTCTCTTAACAAACAAATAAACCTGAGAAAAAATTACGATCACAGAAATATTTATGCGTCTTAGAAAAGCAGGGGATGCGGGGAACGTGGCCGCAAAGGGCTGAAAATAAGTAGCTGTTCCATTATAATTAAGCTGCCCTCCCCCCACCCCCATACCCCCAAGAGAAGCTTGGCTTTTGACTCAGGAGAGTCATGTAGCTCTGGGAATTTCTCAAAGTGCTTTATACCACATTAGCCATTTCAGGAAGATTTATACCACCGTTTCAATTAGATCATCGTGTCATGCCTGCAAGTCTTGCTTTGATACGTGAAATTGAAGATCCTGGAGTTCGTGAAGTGGAGAGAAGTGTTTTTATGATCATACGTGGCCCTTGAATGCCGATTGCTTGTTGCATTTGATCAATAGGGACTTTAGAAGGATGGACAACAGGTGCAGGGGGATAAGCAGTTAGCGGGTTTGTTAAGACGGATCCTGGCTAAGGTTCCATGGGGAGTGAGAGTTATCATGGGTACCATACAAGGGCTCTGAGTTAATCTCTCACGGAATCTTACCAGCTGTGTAGTTACTACCAGGCATGCAACTCAATGTCCCCACATCCCACAAGGTGTAAAATGCAGACAATACTACGGCTACTGGGATATTGTCCGTGTTGAGTAATTTGAGTTAAAACAAAGACACACATCTGAAGGAAGCAATTACACACCCTTGGCAGAATTTTTCAGAATTAGTTCTGATAGCAGGATCCATTGTTCACACCCACTCTGTGCATCCTCCCAGCCAGGACAGTGGTTGGCTTAGAAACATTAGGAACCTATGGGACAGGCAACATTTCTGTGCTAACCTTGACCCTTTGAAGCTGCTACTGACATTCTCCCAATAAGCATCTTTGGTGAACCTGCGAGAGCCATGTCCCAAATGAGCACGAGGTGAGGAGTCCAGCGGTCATTCCAAATCCCAGTACGTGCCCCTGGGTGTACAACTTAGGGTTAATCACCTGACCACTGGCTCTCAGTTTCATGGAAACAGAAGAGGTGGCAGTGGAGGGAACAGGGTATAGGCCAAAGAAACCTCAGAGTTTTCACTTTTCAAAATTAAAGGGACACAACCCTCTGCCATTTCTTTCTTTCTTTTTAAAATACATTTGTATTGATTTCAGAGAGGAAGGGAGAGGAAGGATGAGAGAGAGAGAATCACCCATCAGCTGCCTTCTGCATGCCACCTTTTGGGGGTTGAGCCCACAACCCAGGCGTGTGCTCGTGACCAGAATCGAACCTGGGACCCTTCAGTCTGCAGGCTGACAGCTCTATCCACTGAGCCAAACCAGCTAGGGCTCAGCCATTTCTTTCTTCAGCCATTTGGTTCTCGGCATATACGTCCATCCAGTAAAAGAATGAATACATTAAATCAATCAACCAATGGTAAATAAATATCCCGGGAGGATGCACGATGTGCTATCTTTTTTCCACAAAGAGTAAATTGGTATCTTGGTGTATTGGCATAGAGAGATATTTTCCGTGCCTTTTATGAAGGAATCATTTTAAGGAGCATAAGTGCATGGTCTTTGTCAAACATATATGCCTGTATTTTCATTTAAATGTAAATGAAGCAGTGAGTCTTCAGAAACCAGCCTTCTCTGGGAAGCTCCCGGAACAGTGAGCTTTTCGCATTGAGATTCCTTCTGAAATTATTTTCTAAGTCTCTCAAGATCGTCTCTATAATTAATTTCTTTTATATTTTTAACATCTTTTTCTTTCCCTCCCACAAAGAGAAAGGACGCCACAGCATGGGTGGGAGACCTCCGACTGCCACCGTTTGGGGAGACATTTGTGCAACTTACACAGAGATATAAACATATTAGTTTGGGGATTGCTACTTTCAGAGCAAATATTACACTGTCACCGCTACCCTCCAGCCAAGGTATGTATGAATGGCTTCATTATTAAAATGCGGTTACCGTTTCAGAACCGTAAATCCGTCAGTTATGATAATTTTGTAAAAATGAAACCGCAAATATTAATAAAAAGTTTTTTATGCAGTTCAACGGAGCATCCACAGTAACCAGATATTATAATTCTGGGAAAGTTAGGAAACAATCGTTTTGAAACTTAAGAAAATAGTCCCTGATTCAAAACTCGCACGTGAGTTTGGAAGCTGTAGCCAGGACAATGGATCTCTCCCACTTTCCTCCCTAAGGACGCGCCATTTCCCAAGGTCCACAGAAGAATGTCCGTGTTTCCTAGCCTTCAAGAGCCGTACATGCTCTTGGGTTAAACTTAACCCAATCAAATTATTTTAATTTGATTTCAGAGAGGAACGGAGAGGGAGAGAGTGATAGATACTTCAACGATGAGAAAGAATCATTGATTGACTGAACCCGCAACCGGAGCCTGTGCCCTTACCTAGAATCGAACCATGTCCTCCTGGTTCCTAGGTCAATACTCAACCACTGAGCCACACCGGCTGGGCTTGGTTGGATTTTAAGCTCTTGACTCACTGACTTGCTCATAGTAGGTTCTCAACTGCGTATATCCGATGAACGAGTGGATGAAACAAATCGTGCTTCTGGTGTTGTGCGAGAGCCATAAATTTTGTATCTCCCAGGCAGCCAAAAATGTTTTAAAAATAAAGAACGCTGAAGCTCATTAGGGAAGTTTCACCACGAGAAAATCTGGAGAGCAGGCAGGCCTGCTGTATGCCAGGCCATTTTTAAAATGGGGTGTGCAGCCATCAGGCAGCATCAGGCAGCCATACTGTTTCGGAGAAGTCGGCGGGTCCCGTTCAGGGAAAGGCCCTGGACCATGATACACGCCTCAGAGGTGGGGCAAGACTGAACGGGCCTTACTGAAGGGAAGGACCTATTTTCTTCCTAAACTGCAGAGCAGTCCTTCTTCCCACGCTTTATCTCCATTCCCTCTCCAGTCATTCCCCACTGAGTGCCATTTACCCAGATTACGCCCGGCGCCATGGCAACCCGCACACCAGATAGGTCCTGGTTTCATCCTAAGTATTTCCAAGTACACTATGAAGGCGAGAAAAAGAAAAATGTGAACCTTATTAAGAGGATTAACTTCTAGACGACAAGTCTCAAAACCCATTAGAAATAGAAGTGACCGTGTCAGGAATAAGGCTCTGGGATACCATTTCATGAAGACTCCTTTGTTTTAAAAAGCTGGTTCCTTATGTGTTCTGATGGCTTTCAGCATTAAAACCCGGCAGAATGGATATTCCACGGCAGGCCACATTTTCCTAGCATTTGTTCGCTGCAGACTGTTCCTTTTTCTTTTTCTTTTAAAAAAATATATTTTATTGATATATTTATAAAGGGAGAGAGAAAGAGAGTTAGAAACATCGATGAGAGAGAAATATCGATCAGCTGCCTCCTGCACACCCCTTACTGGGGATGTGCCTGCCATCAAGGTACATGCCCTTGACCAGAATCAAAACTGGGACCTTTCAGTCCGTAGATGGACACTCTATCCACTGAGCCAAATGGGGTTACGGCAGCAGACTGTTCCTTAAAGTCACATATCTGGTCCTCGATCGTGCCTTAGCAAGTCCATTTATCCTTAGAAGAAAACTCACATAAGGATCATGCACCCAAGAGGAGCGAATTCATGTCGTAAACCTGTCATAAGACATTTCAAGTCAGCGTAAGACCCAGTGACACAGGAAGTCTTTAGAATGGATGATGGAAACGGGGTAGCTCACACTTACAACGCCGAGCCGTTCAGCTCCTGCTTCTTCCAAATAAAATGCCTAAATCTCTCCGAGGGAGAGATGCGTTCTTTTTATTTGTTTGTCCCCATAAAATTTGAGGCAGTTCACTTGTTCACACAAATATCTGACATTTGAAAGAGCTGCCCTAAGAAACAGGGGTGCTCTTTGCAAATTCATAAGAGGCTTTCCACTTTTTTTTGTCTTCATTCTCCCTCTCTGTACAAATAGACGGGTCTGATGTAACAACCAAAGAGCCACAGATACGCTAATGAAGTAAGAGGGACCAATCCTTTGTCTGCTTATTACCGGTTTGGGGGTGGGGGTAGGGGGATCCCCACAGTTCCCTCTATGAGATGCCAGTTTTGGGAGAAATGTTGGCGACTTGGTTTCTAGGCACAGGGTGCAGGGGGAAAACAGTGAAGTGGCCCCAAATGGATACCAGTGCTTGTGTTAGATTCCAATCAGGGGTATTCTGTTCATCTCATCTGTGCCCCGAGACTCGGCCACCCACTGACGCAGTTGGGAGAGGGAGAGAGAGAAACATCAATGAGAGAAGGGCTGCCTCCTGCATGCCCTTTACTAGGGCCTGAGCCTGCAACCCGGGCATGCACCCTGACTGGGAATGGAAATGTGACCTCCTGGCTCCTAGGTTGATACTCAGCCACAAGCACCAGCTGAGCTATGGGTGGGGTTTTATGACTTCGATTTCTAGACCATATTTGAAGAAGAAAACTGTTCCAAGTAGCCTAAGATTCCATATAATTTTTAAGTAATTTGTAGTGCAATGGAACATCCTGTTCTGAAGAACGGCATCTCTTATATATAATACAGAAACAATTTAAAAAATCTATTTAAGAATGAATTGTGTTTTGCATATGTTTCAAGGTATTATTAATTGTTTGGTTGTTAAATGTGTTTCCAGTGTGGGTTAAAAATAGTCTATGAGAGAAATATATCTTTATCTCTGTTATCTCTCTCTCTCTCTCTCTCTCTCTCTCTCTCTCTCTCTCTCTTCCTTGAACTCCTGAGGTGAGAGTGGAAAGCCCACCCAGGATGTTTCTCCCACTTGGCCGAATGGAGGGTGGTCATTTGCAAAAGCTAGGGTTGGACTGGGTGGGAAAGGCCACTCTTTTGTGCTAATACTGACCTTGACCTATAACCCAGCTCGCCAGAACTTCCTGTGCTGAGGCTGGAGGCTGAAGCCCATGGACCCTTTCAGGCTTCCACTTTTGTATGCTTTTGTCTTCCGTGTGTCCATCTTCCTTGCAGAAGATGGGGGAAAGGGAGGGAGTACCTAGGGAATGAGCCCAGATAGCCCGGGTCCCAATTCCACTTTAACATAATCAGAAAGATTGAATCTTAATCCTGTTTCTCATACAAGCTTTCATCTCTAAATTGATGCCTCCTTGATGAGAAACAGCCCTCATTGGGCACAGGGCTCAGAACACACTGTATCTGGTGTCAATTCCGGTTTTAGGTTTTTATTGATGCCGATGGTACCAGACCCTGTGTTCTCAGCAGGAGGCCCAGTGGACGCAGCTTTTGAAAGCGAGAGATCAGAGAGCAGGAGGTGGCATGGCTCTGGGCCATGAGCAGGAATTAGCCGCATACGGAGAAGCGATTCTGACGTCACAAAAACGGTCTGGGTGCCAACCGTGGCTCTCCGGGGAGCGCTCCCTCTGAATCTGATCTTGCTTATTGGGTTTTGTGATGAAAGGCTTTTATTGATTAGCACTGAGCACTTGGAAGTTAAGTGGTTCTGTGGAAAATAGGGAATTAGATGGTCATTATTTTTTATCTTTTCTGAAAAGTGCAATTTCTACTTAGACGGCTAACTAAATAAAACGCAGGGTGTCTTTATACCAGAAAGTAAATGGAGAAGTGAAAAGTGGAATCTCAAAAGCCAGAGTTTCAATTCCAATGGATTTAATTAACTACTTCATAGGAGCCGAGGGGGAGGAGGCCAGAGCTGGCCGCGAGGGAAGTGGGCATTTCTTTCTGTGAACTGGTCTAGGGTTGCGAAGGCCAGCCCTGTTGACCATGGAGGTTCCCTTCCCCCACCACATACCCTATCTAACCGCAGAAGGGTCTTAGGCTAATGCTTAGTGTGAATCTGTTCAGTCTTTAGGTACTTCCTAAGTGTCAGGAAAACTTCCTACAGTAAGTCTTGCCCCACCTACTCTCTAAGTCAAGAAACCAACTGAGTCCTGGCTAGTGTGGCTCGGTGGTTGAGTGCTGGCTTATGAACCAGGAGGTCACGGTTCAATTCCCGGTCAGGGCACATGCCCAGGTTGCATCCTCGATCCCCAGGAGGGGTGTGCAAGAGGCAGCTGATCAATGATTCTCTCTCATCACTGTACACCACGGAATGTTCCAGAAGTTTGCTTGGAAAGGCTCCAATGCGAAAGGACACCGCAGTGGCAACAAAACGTCTTGTCAGCGTCTGCCCCGAGGAGGCTGGTGAGGAAGTTATTAATTAATCGCCAACCAGCCAGAAGGTGTTACGGAGCCTGCCACGTTTAAATATGCTTTATTATCTGACATCCGCCATATGGCGCGTGGTGATGGGGTGGATGGCACTAGCTTTAAAGGTCATCGTTACCCAAATGAGCAGCTCGGAGACGGAGGAATTAGTTCACGCTTTCAGCTCCTGATTTAGTGCGAACACATCCACGAGAGCCCAGGCGCTCCAGATGGCAGGCAGCAAAAATAGCCAACAAAGATGATGGGTGTTCACCGTGTCCTAATGACACCGTGGCTCCCCGGGGAGTGGGGGAAGAGACAGGAGAGCGGGAACCCTCACTAAGTGCCGACGGAACTCCTGGGCAAGGGAGAAACCGCCGCGGCTGGCTCTCAGAAGATCAAAGCTCACCTGTGACAAATACAAGAACCTGACCTTCCATCTGTAGGATTCGCACTGTTCCTTATTATTCATGATTAATCGTTAATGTTCCAGCTAATATTGAATAAGCACTTCCAATGCTCCATTCTGTGTTTTACTTCTCTCTCTTAACAACTCATTGGGGCCGTTGTGGTGAAGAATTCGGACTTTGCCAAAACTGGTCTGGCTCAGTGGATAGAGTGTCGGTCTGTGGACTGAAGGGTCCCAGGTTCGATTCTGGTCAAGGTTACGTATCTTGGTTGCAGGCACATCCCCAGTTGGGGATGTGCAGGAGGTGGCTGATCGATGTTTCTCTCTCATTAATGTTTCTGACTTTCTATCCCTCTCCCTTCCTCTCTATAAAAAAAAATCAATAAAATATATTTTAAAAAAAAATGTGGGCTCGGCTTCCCGGGTGTCACAGTTGGTTGGAGCATCTCTGTACACCAAAGGTTGTGGGCTCAGTCCTTGGTCAGGGCACATAGGGAGGCAACCAATCTGTGCTTCTTTCTCTCTCTCTCTCTCTCTCTCTCTCTCTCTCTCTCTCTCTCTCTCTCTCTCTAAATCAACCGCTAGGGTGTTTGTATAGCTTTGTGATGCTGATGTCTCTGGTGTTGGGGCCACACTGGAAGGGCAGCAAGTTAACTAGGCTTCAGGCCCTGAGTTGGAGCCACAGACAACTTGGTCTGGGCCCTTGGCCATTGTGTGAGGCTGAACAAGCCACTTAAACTCTCTGAGCTCCCGTTTCCTTATCTTCTCAGCGGGGGTGGGGGTGTCTGAGTCATTATAGTCTTATTGACTGCACACATAGTCATTAAAAAGCTGCAGTTAATAAAATGTATCTCCTGGAGCTGTGAGAGATTAAATAAAACATCATGTATAAAGTACCTAGTAAGTAGCCTGGAACAATAATAGCTCTCCCACGATGGCAAATAAATAAACTCGTCATAAAATTATTAATCCTGGCTGCGTACGCAGCACAGGGAGAAAGAGACAGAGCCACATTTTCTGTCTGGGACAAGTACATTTTTTTTTTTTAATCCTCACCCGAGGATATTTTTCCAATGATTTTTCGAGGAAGTGGAAAGGGGGGGTGGGGGGGAGACGAAGAGAGAAACATCCATGAGAGAGAAACACATAGATTGGTTGCCTTCTGCAAGCGCCTTGATCAGGGCCCAGTCTGGGGAGGAGCCCGCAACCCAGGCATGTGCCATTGACCGGAGTCAAACCCGGGACCTTTTGGTCCGCAGGCCAATGCTCTATTCACTGAGCCAAACCGGCTAGGGCTGGGACAAGTAAATTTAAGGACCAAAAAACTCCAAGAAGCAGCACAGGCATACACACCAAGCTACACACACACACACACACACACACACACACACACACACACACGGCCCAGACACAGGGTACATCCTGGCCCGCCTGCCAGGGGCCCACAAAGCAGGGAGCTGCACAAACCTTAGCCGGGGAAACCAGAAAGCGCTCCTGGAGAGAAGCTATCCCAGCTGCCTCCCAGTATGCAGACATGCAATTATATTTCTCCCTTTGAAAGAAGAGAGAGTGCGGGCTGTGTGTCAGGCTCCTGTTTGGCAATTTCCACTTAATTGTCATAACCCCCCTGGCTAGATGCTGGGCGTTGCTGCTCTTCTCCCCCAGGGGGACAGAAAGGGGTGGGATGATGAAGCAGTTTGCTGAAGTCACACCCTGCCTGTATGGGTGTGGGGTGTGGGGGTGTGAGGGGGTGCAGACGTGCGGGGGTGGGAGTGGGCGGGCAGGAAGGCTTGTTAATCCTACTTAAACCCCAGGGAACGAGCTTGTCATTCTGCCCCACCGTTTCCTCTAGTGGGACGTTGGCTAAGCTCTGAATCTTCAAATTCACAGTCTCCTTGCCT
This sequence comes from Pipistrellus hanaki, assembly GCF_964339955.1. Taxonomy (NCBI): domain Eukaryota; kingdom Metazoa; phylum Chordata; class Mammalia; order Chiroptera; family Vespertilionidae; genus Pipistrellus; species Pipistrellus hanaki. The sequence continues at coordinate 9,732,602 of NC_140517.1, read as the reverse complement.
TTCAATCACGTCCCCTGAGGAAGGCAGAGAAGATGTCAATGCGCACTGAGCTTGCAGCCCAGCGGGCCTGGCTCGGTGGTTTAGCGCCAAACTATGAACCAGGAGGTCGCAGTTCCATTCCCGGTCAGGGCACCTGCCTGGGTTGCAAGGTTTGGTCCCCAGGGTGGGGCATGCAGGAGGCAGCCAATCAATGACTCTGTCTCATCACCGATGTTTCTATCCCTCTCTCCGCCTCCCTCTGAAATCAATACAAATATATTAAAAACAAAACAAAAACAAAATGCGCTTGCAGCACCTGCAGCACAACTGGGAGAGTCCCAGGGCATCTGGAGGAGAAGCCAGAGGGAGCCCCTGGGGCAGCTGCACCCTTTGGTGACGCCCACCCCACCCACTCGCCTCTCCCTCTGCAACCACCTGGCTTCTCGCTTCCTGCTTCAGCAGCACCTGTGGGCGCTCCGGCGGCTCACCTAAGCCAGGGGTGGGGGACCTTTTCCTGCCAAGGGCCATTTGGAATATTTATAAACATCATTCGAGGGCCATACAAAATGATCAACGTAAGAATTATCCTGCTATAGTTGGTCAAACATTTAATTACGTCACCCCCCAATGCCTAGGCAGGGCCAGACCAGATGATTTTGAGGGCCTTCCACGGCCCACAGGCCGGACGTTCTCCACCCCTGCTGTAAGCAATCATGTGTAGGGAAGCCTGTGCTTCTTTCTACATACAACAAACACACCTGGCCTCCGGGAGAGGAGCTCCAGGTGGGTCGCTGTTTGGCAAACAATGGTTTGTGCAGAGCAGCGGGGGGTTCCTCACTGTGGGCATGGGCACAGGCACACGTCCACTGGGTGGCCTATCTGTTCACAGCACACATCCATGGGTCCCTGTAAGACCCGCGGAGCACACAAATCCTGGGATATTAGCTATCTCTTTAAGAACAGTTATGTTCCTCTTGCTTACATGCCAGACTTCTAGGAACATAACCAACATTTATTCCTGACATTGGAAATAAAGGAGAAGAGCTTGAGATTGGCAGGAATGGCTTTTCCAATGCGCTTTAAACACACACACACACACACACACACACACACACACACACACACAGAGAGAATTAGAATTTAGGGCTATGGGCTCCAACTTGATAAATGCTTCCCCCCAAAAAAACATGCTTATATGGTTTCCAATCCATAGGAGACAATGAGAATGGTGCCCCGTAACTGCTTGGCACACTCGGCAGACCTGCCAGTTTAAAGAACTTGGAACCCCGCCCTCCTAAGCAATCACACAAATGACCAGCACACAGAAAAGGAAGATGCGACTGGCAGCCTGGGATAGGGAACCTCGGCAGTTGGTGTTGGGACTGGCAGAAGACAGAACTGCAGGCTGAGGGCTTGGGAGGATGTGAACTGGGCTGAGTGGCTGAAAACTGGCCTGAGCCAGGACCAGGGGCCTTGGAGCAGCATCCCTGCTTAGCAAGTGAGAGCCACATCTCTGAGGCTGTGCTCTGGCATCGGGTTTCCACAGGAGGACATAAGTCACAAACGCAGAGTGCCCTCCAGGCACAAGCATGGTGTGTCTACCAAGGGGCCACCCGGCAGAAGAATGCAAATCCACCCACATCTGTCTGACCAGGAACCTGGGAGAATATCCCTGCACTTGGATTGACAGGAGTTTGGTTGGTTATGCCTAAAAATAGCAGCCTGTGTGGGGGTGTCAGGCTCTCTCGGGGTCACTGGCGTGCTCTTTTGTATATCCGACCGCTCCTGTGGCTCTGTCTGTGCAGATGTCTGTGTCTACGGCAAGGACCGACCCCCTGCTATGGGTAAGAGGTCCAGGATGTCTCCTTTATTTGTTTTTGTTGCTGTTTGCTCTGAGGCCTGGCGAAGGCAGACTGCCCAGAGCCCAGCGGGATGGGTGGAGGACTGAGAGGTGAGGAGCAGCAGATGCATGTCAGTGCCCAGCACGGGGGAATGCAATTCTAACCCTGGGGTTTGGGGCCAGAGCTCCTTCAATTCCCATATTCAGAGCTCAGGTACTCCCCCGTTCCCCAGCACAGACACTCCGTGAGAGGTACCCCCATATCCATGCAAGGAAAAGCCCAGTTATCCTTGAAACTGGTGTCTCCGCACCCCCTCTTTCCTGTTGTGTTACAGGCATCACATGGAGAACCTTGTGCCTTGCTTTGTTTTGCCCGCTGGGAAGCTTCCATGGAAATACAACCAACACATTAGCATGTGACAAGGCCACCTGGGATGCTCCAATAATATGGAGTGGCTACTGCTTTCATCTGAGCATCTTCCCTTTTCCCTCATCTGGGAAGACTCACTTAACCAACTACAGAGATAGGCAAGGAAGTGAGACTGGATTGACTGTAATAAAAATCCCTCCAGCAAGAGAGATGTGTCCAGGGATGTCCATGAGATCCAAGCTGGGCCAATCAGAGTCCTACTCTTGAGATTTCCCCACCAGAACTGGTAGAGAAATGCATGCTTTTCTGTTAGCCAACCACCTCACCCCGTTCATTCAGTGGAAGAATGAGGACCCAGAATCTAGAAAAACAGAGACAAGACACCTATGGCGAGGGTGCTAACAGTGTTCCAGAGCACATTCCGGGCAACCTCAAGGTCATTTCCACCCCTCCCCACCACGGCAGTGTTTTAAATGTATTTTTATTGATTTCTGAAAAGGGAGAGAAAGACAGAAACATCAGTGATAAGAGAGAAGCATTGATTGGCTGCCTCCTGCATGCCCCACACTGGGGATTGAGCCTGTAACCTAGGTAATGCCTAGGAGGTCACCTCGGGAATCGAAACTAGTTCCATAGGTCAATGCTCAACCACTGAGCCACACCGGCCAAGCATGACTACTGTGTTTTATATGCAGAAATATAAAACAATTTGAGGCTGGATTTCCTTCCTTCACAGCAAGGTCCCTGCTGACAGGTATCTCCCTGGCTTTCCTATCTGCCAGCCTGTATTTACCCCTCACCTTGATTCCGTCCATTATTTGCGCTTTTCCTTTTGTATTACATACAATTTTGTAAACTGCCTCAAATTCTCTGTGAAAGAAGCAAAGTAGAAACATGTTTGTAGTATTAAATGACTTCAAATACAGTCCATTCTCCTTCTGCCACAACCTGAATTCAGACTGAGGGACAGGAAGATCTGGGGTGGGTGGATAATGGTAACCTGTGACATTCAGAAAAGTTTAACTTGGTTTTTGTATTTTCTGTTTCAAAAGTAGAAAGGTATGGGTTACACTAAATAACTGTTTCCCACCCAGTCAGTGTTGCTCAGTGGTTGAGTGTTGACCTATGAACCAGGAAGTCATGGTTTGACTCCCAGTCAGTGCACATGCACAGGATGTAGACTCCATCCCCAATGGGGGGGAGGGGGGGGAAGAGGAGGAGGGAGAGATGGTGCAGGAGGTAGCCGATCAATGACTCTCTCTCATTATTGATGTTTCTATCTTTCCCTTCCTCTCCCTTCCTCTCTCTGAAATTAATAAAATAAAAAAAACATTTAAAAATTAAAAATAAGTAAGTTTCCTCTTTAAAATGGTTAAAATAAGCAATTCCCAATGGGGTAAATGCTAAGTGTCAGTTACTTGGAAAATTCACTTATGTATAAAAGTATACGTATTTGGCCCAAAACATAGATATCATTATTTTAAAAAAAAAAAAAGAAAGAAAGAAAGAAAGAAAGAAAGAAAGAAAGAAAGAAAGAAAGAAAAAGACTACTCATAGGACAACCAAAAGTGATTTGATAGCTTTTATTTTAGGGTTGGTATCTTTTTTGGAAACAATCTCTAGGATACAGAGATTTCCAAAGCATAATCTATTTCATTCCCAGACTCTAATTTTCCAGGGACCGTTGTGCCTGATGATTTTGTGTGTATGCCACTGTGTGCTCTGCCTGGCTAAATAAATACTTCTGTGTAATGATGTCTTATTGGATAACAACAAAGTAAATGATAATAGGACTGGTTTCTTGGGTGATCAATAGCTTAAAATACAGCACCTTCTGGATTTTTATTTTCAAATTACATTCCCTGATTTAAAAAAGTCATCTTGAAGATGTACTTTTTCTAAAAGTAAATGCTGCCACCGAACCAGCCCACGAATGGGTACATTTGTGATCTGAATCCAGTGTACTCTCCCAGCCTCACCTTCTCCCACTGGCTCCAGTTCCTCACACATGCCATGCCCCTTCTCATCTTGGGGCCTCTGCACTTCCCTTTTCCTCTCACTGCAAGAGACTCCTGCTCATCCCCACATCGCCAGTTTTGCCCCTCTTTTCCCCTTACCACTCAGATCTCAACTCCAAAGTCACCTTCTTACAGACAGACACTCTCCTTTCCAGAGTTACTCTCTCCTGGATCGCCATAGTTGTTCTCTTTGTGGCAAGTATCACAATAAAAAACCACCTTGATCATTTGTTACCTCACTATTTATTATGCATCTCTCCAGGGATTGTGTCTGCCTTGTGCATTCCTGCTGATGTATCTCCTTCACCACACACAAGGTCTGGTGGTAAGTAGCTTCTTCCAGAAATATCTGTCGGTTGGGCCTTTTAGGGTTCAACACGACACCCCAAACCTCATCCCATCACAAAACCTGCGAAGTCAATGCTGCAGCCTAGTCAGAAGTCCCCACTTGACTGGGGCAAACTGGCTGGGAAAACTATCAGCTCTATTTGGGTCACAATAAGTCCATTCTTGGTTTGTCTACATGTTGCAAGGAAAGAGCAGATAGCTGTTGGGAAAAGGAAGTAGGTGGTACACACAGTAGAGTTGCTCAAGGACAAAGGGGTGCACAGTGGAAGTGTGCAGCATGCTGGGTACTGGAGAGAGAATTCAACATCTTTTCTAATTCTAGGATAGAATAGAACTTCTTTTCCAATGTCATCCTTGGGGGCCATTCTCCTCAGAGAGCAGAATAGAACCCCTGCCCCCTAATTTACAGATGGCACCCAGAAGGGAATTTGAACATTTTTTTCACCCAAATGCTGAAGACTGAATTCCTTTTGAGCCTACATAATACTCACTAAAGAACCCTGTATTTAGCCTGCACCCTCTCCAATTCGGGACCCCTCAGGGTATATCTGACTGCCGGTTTAGGCCTGATTCCCAACCCCTGTGTATGAATTTTGTGCACTGGACCTCTAGTTTAATAATAATAAAAAATACAAGGTTCTTTAGTGAGTATTATAAGGATCAAAGGAATTCAGTGTAGCAGTAGCAGCATTAATGCACTTCTAAAAATATTTTTAAATATCATCCCAAATGATGCAGTCTTCATCATTTGGACGAAAAAAATGTCCAATTTCCCTTCTGGATGCCATCTGTAAGTTAGGGGGCAGGGGTGTTATTCTGCTTTCTGAGGAGAATGGGGGATTAGGCCTAAACCAGCAGTAGGACATCCCTCTCACAGTCCAGGACCACTGGCTCCTAATAGCTCACCTGCCTGCCTGCCTGATCACCCCCAACTGCCCTCTCTGCCAGCCTGGTTACTCCCAACTGCGTCCCCCCCTAGTCATTTGGTTGTCCCTCACTAGCCACCCTGCAAGCCCAGTTGCCCCAGGAAGCCTGCTGTTCAGTCCTTTGGTTGTCCCTCATTAACCCCCCTGCTGGCCTGGTCGCCCCACACAGCCTGCTGTTCTGTCATTACTATGATGATGTCTCAGACAATTTGCATATTCCTCTCTTATTAGTATAGATTGACTGGAGTGACATTGGTGAACATGAACATGGAAGTTTCAGGTGTGGGTTTCTCCGTTACAAGTTCTGTCTATTGTGCCAGATGCCCACCTGAGTCAAATGTTCTCCTGTCACCTTATCTTAGGACCCCTTCTCCCCCACCCGCTTCCCTCTGGCAACCATCTCACTGCTGTTTGTGTTCCTAAAGAACCCTTTAAAGCTCAATTGTAATGCCAGTTGGTAAACCAGCTTCCATTTTATTCTGATTTAAACAAAACAATAACAAAAAACTTATATGAGAATTCAGTATGGTGCCTGGTCCCACAGACAAGCTGTAGAGAAAGAACATACATGGGGAGACTAACGTAAGCGGTGGACAAGGCAAAATACTTGGAGAACGTATATCTGTACTCTTGGCTACGCACTTTATACAAATCACTGCCTGGGCATTAATATTTATACCCGCGAGCATTTTTTCTCCTTCCATGCCCATCAAACTGTCACATAATCAGGGGAGTGAGTATATCACGTAGCACAGGGGAGAGGAGCTTGCCGGCCTCGGTTCCTGTAAATATTTTTCTTTCGTGCTGGATTGAGAATATCCTCGTGGTGGGGGACCTTGGGGAAGCGAAGTTGGCCAACATATTGTATGATTTTTTTAAAAAACGAAACATAGACGCCTTAAGTTTCCACAAAGTTGGCGTTTCTGTTCTGCATGGAAGAGGCTTTTCTGACTGAGCCCCCTGCCCCGAAGCTTTTTAGGTTTATTCATCCTGCATTTATTTTTAAGCTAAAGAGCGGGCCGTTTCCTGCAGAGAGATATTTTTCTTGGCAGAAAACACAAATACCAAATTCATTCTTGTCTGAAAAGGCCCCTGCTGCCTCAGAACCTTCCCGAAGGAGAGGCCTTGCACGGAGAACTGTAGGATGCTCAGCGTCTGCAAACACGAGGGGCGCCCTTGGGGTCTGGTGTCCAACAGCTCTCAGAGACTGACCTCAACCTTCCTCTACCCGGATACAGTATTCACCCGTATCCTGCGGGGTATGTTCCAGGAACCCCAATGGATGCTCGAGACTGCGATTGAACCAAAACCCTATTTATATACTGGGGTCCCCCCATACATACATACCTATGATAAAGTTTAATTATAAAATAAGGCACAGTAAAAGGTAACAACAATAATAAAACAGAATGATTATAACCACGGGCTGTCATAAACGTTATGTGGATGGCTTTGGGCCATCGTTAAGTAAACGAAGGGGGACTTGAACGCCAGCACTGTGGTGCCTCTACAGCTGATTTGATAACCGAGGTGGCGACTGAGTGACTAAGAGGCGAGGGGCATGTACGGTGTGGGTAACCTGGACCAAGAAATGATTCATGGCCTGGGTAGGACAGAGCAGGGCGGCCTTAGATTTCATCACGCTACTCTCAGAACGGTGTGCAAACTTAAACTTATGAATTGTGTATTTCTGGAGTTTTCCCACTGACTGTTTCCAGACCATGGCTGGCCAAGGGTAACTGACATAGCAGAAAGAGAGACGGGGTATAGGGGTTGGGGGAGACTACTGTATTTATTTCTGTGTTCCCCTTCAGCGTGTATGTATTTCTGACTTGGCCTTGTTTCACATTTAACCACAGAATTTGGATCATGAGAAACAGTCAGCGTAGCAAAATGGTGAGGAGCTCTAGATCTGAAGAAAACACTGATAATTTAAAAACTGGCACTTAGGCTTTCTGTGACTGTCAGGACATGTGATTTGGTTTTTCCAAGCTTCTGTTACCTCATCTGTAAAATTTGGGAGGAATACGTGTACCTTCTTCACAGTGAGGAGTAAATGTATGTCAGCTAGCTGTTGCTGCATAACAAAACTTGGTTCAAAATGAAAACCATTTATTATTGCTCACGAACGTATAGGGCAGCCGGGCAGCTCTGTCTTGACTGGGCTCAAGTTTGCATGTACCGCCTGCAAAATGGGTAGGATGCTCTGCTCATCTAGAGCGTGTTCTTTCTTACGTTTGAGAGTTGGATAGCACAATATCAGTCTAGAAGGGTCTTGGCTGGAACAATTAGGTTTTCTTCTACATGGTATCTATTTTTTAGCAGGCTATCCTTGCCTTGTTCTTGTGATGGTTGGGCAGATGAGAGAGAGAGAGAGAGAGAGAGAGAGAGAGAGAGAGAGAGAGAGAGAGAGAAAGAGAGAGAGAGAGAGTCAAAGCCTATTGAGACCAAGGTTCAGATCTAGTGTAACATTCTGCCACAAGCAAGCCCAAAGCCAGAAAGAAGGGCATTTCAAAATTACACAAAAGAGGGACATAGATACAAAGTGGGGGGGGGGGGGCAAGAATTGAGGCCAACAGTGCTATTACTCTAGGACAGAGTGCAAAGCATTTAGCATTACCTGCTTTTAAAAAGTCAGCTATCATGACTGATTGGGTATGGCCCAATGGGATCACCGAGGACTGACATGCAGAGATGCCCAGGGGTGCACTGCCATGATCCACCATGGAGCAGGCTCTCACTGAGCAGGGCCAGTGGTGCACCTGTGTTCTAGACTAGCCACACTGCCTTCTGTGCATGTCAGCAGTCGCTGTGGGCGCTCACACAGCCTTGGGGGCCCCTCCTGTATCACTGAGGTTTGTTCCTGGTTGTTCCCGCTCCCCAGCGAGGCCATCCTCCCAATGACCCTCCAGGGCACTTTCCCTTCCCTTTGTGTCATCCAGAAACTTCCCCCTTAGATGTTGGCTCTTTGTGTTGATGATTCCACTGGTTCTTGGAGAGCAGGGCCTGTCTAGGAATCCTATTTTATTTCCTTCCATGCTAAAGTACTCAACAGATACAAATATTTATATCTGGTATGGGGAAAAGAGAAGGAGGGAGAAACTAAATTGTGGCTTAAAGAATAACAGCCAATCTATTAATAGATTAAATATTTTGCACTAATAATGCCATGGCTTACTTGCTTATAATTAAGTTCCTTACTTTATCTCGGCTGGGTCTACTGTTTATGCTCAATTATTTTACATGAAAACTTCGTTCCTTATGTCTAAGCCATTATGACTCCTAAAAGTGGCTCATCTATAAATTGCTTTTATGACCGCTGATGCAGTGTTTCTGCTGAGGTGCTCACAGGTACCCGTCAAGGCCTCAGAGTTCTCTTACGGAGACATCAGCTCTGCTCTTCCTCCCGCTGTTTCCCCCAGTTCCCATCCGAGTCCTCAGGTGTCTGCAGGGCCTGGCCACGGGGGCCATTTCCCAGAAGTCACCACTTCCCGTCCAAAGCCTCAGGGGAGGCATGCCTACGTCACACAGCTCCCCTTAGAAGGGAGCAGTTTCCAAAAACTCCCTTCCTGTGGGTCCCTTCTCCCCTGCCCCTGCAGCTGCCCTGCTGCTCTCCGCTCGGCCTCTCCCAGGTGGCAACCTCTGTCCAAACTTCACTGTGTATTCTATACCTTTCACTTCCCTCCAGACTCAAACTGCCACCCACACCCAGCCAGAGAGGGGGAGTTAGAACCACTCACGGGTGACAGATTACCTCCTTGTCACGCTCCAGGCCACATTCTCATGCTTTGCAAAACCATTCATTTCCGGGCTATCAGAGAGCCCTATGGTAGTATACCTTCTGGGGTTTTTTTGTATTTTTTTTTTGGGGGGGGGTGTCACACAGGTAGTAATTCAGGGGTTTACTTTTCAATAGCAATGCTATATTTCCTCTATTCTGCCAATGTCTCCAGAAGAAAGGCAGCGGATTAATACAAAGCATCATTAGTAACGATTATTATGCCGATGTGTAAAACATAACTATTATTCCTGACAGCTTGGTCTGTTGGAATTAGGTGACGTTTAAAATATCACAGGCCAGCTCTCAAAACCTATGATTTTTGCCCAGGCTTTTGGATTTTTTCAGTGTTTGAAACCCTAGTGGAGCGGTTTCAAACACAGCGGGGTGGGGTGGGAGCTTCTTGAGTGTGTAGAGATGACGTTTTACATTCTACTGCCCATGCCCCGGAGGGAGAGGCCATGTAGACAGCAGGGGCTGCTTCCAGGGACCTTGTTCTCCCAATGGCCACCAGCATTAAATAGCTACAGGGGAAAAACACAATTATGAGCTGAGTTTAATAAAATCAACAGAGAAGAGACTATATAGGTGGACCGTCGTCTACATAAAGATGGCAGCTAGCTGAGCCTGGCCAGTGTGGCTCAGTGGTTGAGCGCCGACCTATGAACCAGGAGGCCATGGTTTGAATCTCAGTTGGGATACATGTCCAGGTTGTGGGCTCCACCCCCACTGTGGGATGTGCAGGAGGCAGCCGATAGATGATTCTCTCTTATAATTGATGTTTCTATCTCTCCCTTTCCCTTCCTCTCTGAAATCAATAAAAAAATATATTTTTTTAAAAGTATTAAAAATAAAAGACAGCAGCTGAAGTTAAGCACTTTACTGGGCATTGCATTTGAAAGGGGTATTGAGAGATGGCCCAGAAGAGATGCGGACATGGGGACCGTTAGGCTGGAGAAGGAGAGAGCTGAGCGCAATGGCAAAGGTAGCCACCTGGCTGCTTTCCGTCAGGGGAAGGGCGAGCCCATGAAATAAACAACAGGTGAGCTCTTCTCTTCCAAAAGGCAGAGCAGAGCCAACGTGGAGATGGTTCCGGAGAAATACATTCCGGCCACATAGACAGAAGTTCCCAGAGATGAGAACAAATTAACAAGGAGTGCAGCTCCCTTACATTCTGGGGATCGTCATGCCTCCTGAACACTAAACGGGGACAGTGTCCGCATCCTCTCAGAAATGGGCACCGAGATGACTGAACTGGGTGAGTATGACCATCGATGACTCTGTCAACCTTGAAATTCCATGTTCCCAACTGGGAGAGATCTGGAGACAGTTGAGCCCAGAGCTTGGGGGCAAGTGATGATTAGGGATTCACAGGTAGAGGGCATGTGAGGTGAGAGAAGGAGCAGAAGCAATGAGAAAGAAGGAGCTTCCCCATGAGCATGAGAAGAGGAAGGAAAACAGCTTGTGGAAGGTGAGTCTTGATGCAGAATATGGACCTCGAGTATTCAGGGCATCCTTAGAATTTATTCTCGATTCTACAGATAACAGAGAGCCCTGGACAGCTTTTACATGAGTAGATCGGGAGAGGCTGTAGAGAAAGTGTTAGATCTATTATTTAAGGAAGATGACCTAAGTCTCAGAATTAATTGAAATGTGAAGTATGCCACCAAAGATGGGAAAATAGCAAATTAAGTGAAATGAAGCATGTCTAAGATTCACATCTCCGTCCCACCTGGAGAGGCGGTCACGATGCTCTCTAATATGTTGCGTTAGCCCACTTTTCATGTCTGTGTCTCACGCCATGAGCTTGAGGTGAGCAGAGTCCCTGTTCTACATATTACTCTATCTACCCGTTAATAAGTGCTTAATTTTTGATTACTGGAAAAAATATTCCAGTTGCAGCGTGAAATGAGGAGGGCCTACGCATCTGGCAAAGACGAAAACGTGGAGAAATCATTTTAGAACTGCACAATTATAGAAAGACGTCATCTGTGTTGGTGGTTCTGCTCTGTGGAGGAGACCTACCCTCCATCTTTAACCCAATAAATTGTTTATTTATTCCTAAATAATTTGAACCCTCCTCTTCCCAGAAAGAGCGTGAAGTATTTTTGGTTTTGTTTTACAACAAAATAGCTGGCTAAAATGAAATATATACAAAATGGTAACTGATGAGGTTGCCAAAAATAGTCACCCCTCTGCCCAACACACACACACACACACACACACACACACACACTTTAAAAGGTGGACTCTTCCCCAGCTGGGAAGCAAAGGTAGGCTGTGGTCACAGTTGTTTGTTTAGGCCAAGACATAAATGTTCCCTGCAGGAAATCATAGCCAGAAAAGTGGAACTGTAGTCAAATGGGGACTGGAAAATTTGTGTTTATGGACAACAGGCCAGAGTTGAGAGAGAGACAGGTGAGGTGAGGTGGTTGGAGATGAGCTATAGTGTTCTGCTCGTGAGAATGACAACAAATTCTGTACGTGACCTCCTGTTCCACTCTCCCTGGGCACCTTCAAGTTCGTGGCATTTCTGGAAGACTAAGACCTCCTTCTTTTTGTGTGGCCATGGACACCAGTGGCCCTGGTCTTCCTGTGGCTCAGAGAAGCACCTCGGAAATTTCATTGTCCTTGTCAGTAGCCCCATGGGAAGGTTGGATCACATAATGAGCTTTTTTTAGATTCAACTTCATGTTCAAAGTTGTGTCTATAAACATTGTAAAATTTCTCAAGGACTCTAGGTGGGGGAATAGATAATGTAGGACAGTGGACGAAGGCAGACATTACTGAGTTTGACTTGCAACTATACCACTGCATGAGCATGATAATTCTTTTAATCTCTGTGAGCCTCAACCATCTCATCCATTAAATAGGAACAATTTTAATACTTAAAGCCTGCAAGAGTACTAGGCTAGAAGTTGACTTTTAGCAGGGTCCTTATAATTATTGAGCATTTATAATTAAACAACAGGAATGTCTTTCTCCAAATCAAACTTCTCTCCAGAAACAATAGGCCCTTCCAGACACTCAGGTTAGTACCCAATTATCTCAACACAGTTGTCATGACAACCGGATAGAAAGTTTGGTTCCAGAATTTCAATCTAAACATGCTACAATCTCCACGGGATGCTTTCTTTGAGAGCAAATCAAGGAAAGCCTGTGCATGCACACATCACACAATCTCTCAAATACCTTAGAGAGAGGGCCCGCATCCCCTTACTCACACCCTAGCTCTTGAGAACAGGAGCCACTCATTGCCATTAAGCATCTCTGCATCCAACTGACCGTTATTCATTCAACTGGCATTTACTGAGCAACTACTGTATGCCCAGCACAGAAGGGGAACTCTTGGCAGATTAATTGCTTACATCAGAGAAAACTTGCGACTGTCTGAATTAAAAAAAAAAAAAAAAGCCACAGCTGCCTGTGGTAGGTTAGGGAGCAGTGGGGGCTTCATGAGAAAGGGGTCTGTGCCTTGCAAATTCATTGCTTCCTCCCCGAAGATGTAGCACAGCTGCCAGCACCTTGCAGCTGATAAACAGATATTTATTGAACCAATGAAGGCATGAACCAAATGAAATTCAAAAGAACACTGAACCTGGACTGGGAGTCATGAAAAACACTGAAGCATCTAGTTGTGCCCAGCCGAGGTGAATCAGTGGTTGAACTTCCGCCTAGGAACCAGGAGGTTGCATTCTGATTCCCTGTCAGGGCACATGGCCAGGCTACAGGCTCCATCCATAGGATGGGGCGTGCAGGAGGCTGACGATCAATGATTCTCTTTCATCATTGATTTTTTTTTCTATCTCTCTCTCTCTCTCTCGTTCTCTTCCTCTCTGAAATCAACAACAACAAAAAAGTATTTTTTTTAAAGAAACATCTAGTCGAGAGTGTGATGCTAAATGTTAACTAATACTTACTGAGCATTTACTATGCTCCGGGCACCAAGCCCTCCACAGAAGGCAGTATTACATCTGTTGTACAACATCCGCAAGAGTCTTTGCTGGAGTGAGTCTCTCCCTGTTATAGCTGAAGAAGACCAGGCTTTTAGAGACGAGGTAAACCACCTGTTAGTTTATGGAAACAGTCCTGCGTTTGAGTCCAAGTCCAAATCCTGCTCCCCCAAACCACTCCCCCTGTCCGTGGCAGTCTGAGCCTGCTGTCTACGCTCTAGAAGCCAGAATCCTCTCCCAGGAAAGAGTGAGGGGTTTTCCAAGTCTGTGCTCAGTGGCTTATTTATAATCTCTTAGATTGTTCCTCATTAATTTTCACAAATTACAGCCTAAAAGAACAACCTGAGGAATCCGGGCATGCACTTTGTCTTCTTCACTCTCTCAGGAAACCATCTAGTAATTTTTTTTCAATTTTACAACAACAAAAAAAAGGCAAAATAAGATGAACTTGAACTTGCAACATCTCTAGTCAGGAGCATCCTCTCACTCCCAGCGCCCTTCTCGGCAGGGTTTTGATGCTGATTCCAACTGTCAAGGGATGTCGCTGGTTAGACTTTATGTTAATTGATGAAGTAAGGTATTGATTCACGTTAGTAAGCCGGAAGCACTGAACTTCAGATGTGCGTTAATTAGGGTTAAATGCTGTCATTTCTTGAGTGAGGGCAATGGGTTCGGCTGGTTTGATTGGACTCTGCAAAAGGCTGAAGTTTTCCAGCCCCCATTCAGATAGGGCAGTGGTCTGTAAACGGCGGCTCTCGAGCCACATGCAGCTCTTTGGCCCCTTGAGTGTGGCTCTTCCACAAAATACCACAGCCTGGGTGAGCCTATTTTGAAAAAGTGGCGTTAGAAAAAGTTTAAGTTTAAAAAATGTGGCTCTCAAAAGAAATGTCAATCGTGGTACTGTTGATATTCGGCTCTGTGGACTAATGAGTTTGCCGACCACTGAGATAGGACACAGACTTCCCTCCCCGCATTGCTGAAGGCAGTACCCGCTGAAGAGAGACGGGTGGGATGACAGAGTCCTTAACTAAAAACACAAGAGCAATGCCACTTGACCTTCCTCCCTAACGGCCAGTGTTCAGAAATAAAGGACACACTGAAAATGATGTGGCTCTGAAATTTAGTTGCGTGTGTCTTGGGAGGAGGGGTGGGTGGAGCAGTGAAGAATATGGGGAAAGTGATGCCTTTTTTTTTTTTTTTTAATTTCAGAGAGGAAGAGAGAGATATAAACATCACTGATGAGAGAGAACCATTCATCAGCTGCCTCCTGCAAGCCCCACACTGGGGATCGATCGAGCCCCAAACCTGGGCATGTGTCTCAATTGGGAGTCGAACTGTGACCTCTTGAGGGCTGACTCTTTATTATTATTATTTTTTTATATTTTATTGATTTTTTTACAGAGAGGGATAGAAAGCTAGAAACATCGATGAGAGAGAAACATCCATCAGCTTCCTCCTGCACACCTCCTACTGGAGATGTGCCTGCAACCAAGGAACATGCCCTTGACCAGAATCAAACCTGGGACCTTTCAGTCCTCACGTTGACACTCTATCCACTGAGCCAAACCGGCTTTGGTGTGACTCTTTTTTTAAGGACCACCATACACATTCCCATAAGCACCTCACCATGCATCATAAACGTGGCTTGCCACCATCACGTGCGCATGTTTCCGTTCATTTATTCCCACGTTGGTTCCCTGTCACTTATCTGTGGAGCTTGACATTATGCTGTACAACTGGAAGGTGGCTGGCCAGGCTGAGCAAGACAGACAGCATGCAAAGGGCTGCAACTCTGATGAAAGGCAGAGAGAAGACAGCAATCACAGCAGGGCTGTGTGCTCTGGGGACACTGAAGCCTGGGGAGGGGGAGGGGGAGACTGGTTTTAAGGGAAGGGGCTCATTCACTGAACCTGGAAGTGTGGATGGCTGGAGTTACCCAGAATTTGAGGAGCAGCACATCCTATCACACGTATCGGGTCAGACATGGCTGTGTGTAAGTAGAGGACAAACCCTGTCTCACAGGACTCTGTCCTTTTCCTTCCTAGCCTCTGTCAGAATCGCAAGTGACTCGTTATTTGTGGTTGTTTTCAACAGTCTGCTCAGGAAGTTAAAAGATCCATAAGGGCTGGATTTCTTTTGTTTTTAAATTTTTTAAAAATATTTTTATTGATATTTTTATAGAGAGGAAGGGAGAGGAATAGAGAGCTAGAAACATCAGTGAGAGAGGAACATCAATTAGCTGCCTCCTGCACACCCCCTACCGGGCATGTGCCACAACCAATGTATATGCCCTTGACCGGAATGGAACCTGGGACCTTTCAGTCCACAGACCGACACTTTATCCACTGAACCAAACCGGTTTTGGCAGGGCTGGACTTCTAATTGGCTTGACCACTACTTGTTTTCAGGAGCTCGAACAGTGACCGGCACATCCTAGATCCTTAATATCTGTGAGTTGGATAAATAAAGCGTATGGAAGCACATCATGAAAGGAGATCAGACTCTCGTCTCAGCTATGTTAGGTCAGAGGGTACCTTGACCGCCTGTCACCTTGTAGGTGCTCACAGATACTTGTTCAATGAATGAGTGAATGAATGAACAAAAGGTACAAGGACACGGAAATTAATCTTGGGGTCATAGAGTCTACAGCAAGAGGGGAATTTTGAAGGATCCTAAAGAGGGCACCCACATGGTTTATTCTACCCAAAGGACCCTTTATTAGATGTGATTATATGGGCTTGGTGGCTTGTTACATGTATCAGTGATTTCAAGACATAAACTATAGTTCCCAGTTGAAGAATCTAGGAGGGAGAGAATAGATTTACTCTATCCCAGTGGTCGGCAAACTCTTTAGTCAACAGAGCCAAATATCAATAGTACAACAATTTCTTTTGAGAGCCGAAAACCGACTTCTGCACATGAGCCATGAAGTTTCAATTGCACTGTATGTGCACATCTGTGAGTGGAAGAGCCACACTCAAGGGGCCAAAGAGCCGCATGTAGCTCGAGAGCCACAGTTTGCCAACCACTACTCTATCCCATTAAATATTTTGAATAGTTCTCTATAGGGAAATATGTAGATACTTTTCCATGAAATGCAATGTAAAACAGGACTTACATTAAGAAGAATTGTCCTAGCCCAGCTGGTGTGGCTCTTGGGTTAAGCATTGATTCAGGAACCAATATCTCATGGTTCGATTCCCAGTCAGGGCCCATACTCTGGTTGTGAGCTCCAGCCCCAACAGGCGGTGTGCAGGAGGTAACTGACCAGTGATTCTCTCTCATCATTGATGTTTCTATCTGTCCCTTCCTCTCCCTATAAAAACCAATAAAAAACACTTTCTTAAAAAAAAAAATCTACTCTCTTAAAAATAAAGAATTATCCTGTGGCCAAATGTGTATTTCCTAATAGTACAATCTGTATTGTGAAAGAGTTTATGTATTTCAGTCTACACTGAGGTTCAGCACACGGTGGCAGGACGGACAAAGCCAGCCCGCCGTCCGTTTTTTGCAAATATATTGGTTCTTACATTTTTCAACCGTTTCTTAAAAATAACCAGATTTTGTGCCACGTGAAAGCATATGAAACTCAAATATCATATCATAAATAAAGCGTTTGTGGTCCATGGCCACGCCTATGCCCCTATGCACTGTCTATTGCCATGGAGCAGAGCAGTGTCATTGCTACACGTGGCCCACGATGCCTGCGATGTCCATTACCTGGAACCTCATAGGACAAGGTCAGACTCCCAGCGAGCGTGAGTGGCAGGGTGGATGCCAGCATGCATTCCGGTGACCTTATCCTAAAGAGGTTCCGCTTCCCAGCTGAGCGTAAACTGAAGTGTAACTCCACTGGGGAACTCCATGTCCTACTTCTTGAAATGAGCGCCTTGCAAATAATGATTGATTATGCCTCTGATGAGGAAGGGGGCACCCCGCTTAGTGTGAGCTGCAGCGCTGTGTTGGGTCAGTGAAGCATAGTGGGAACAGCCGCAGTGTGAGCTCAGGAAGCCAAGGTTTCCATCCTGCCAGCGTGGGCAGCTCACGTCTGCCGTCTGGGCCTAAGACCCCTCATTTATCAAGTATCAGGGCCCGGAAGGCAGTTCCCAAGATCGCTTCTTCCGTGACTGACTGTCCGTGATTCTGCAGCTGTGGGTCACTGTGCTCAGGGCTCCGCTCCTCCTGGCAGATATGTGTTACCAGGAAACACTCCTGGACTGCTAGATATGTTTGAGTATTCACACATGTGTGTGGAGTTAAAGAACTGCATGGGAATGAAACAGGCTGGAATAGGAAATCTGCAGAAGCATGAGGACAATTTGAGTTCTGTGCTTCATCTTGCGACTTTAGGATGCATTTTGCCTCTCCATTTGGAGGTGACTGGGTAAAATGTAAGCTTACAGCATTTTAGAATGGGTAAAGAGGGGAGGCCCATTCTAAAATATGAATTTAAACAATATATATTTTATTAAGTTTTACAGAGAGGAAGGGAGAGAGATAGCTAAAAACACTGATGAGAGAGAAACATCGATCAGCTGCCTCCTGCACACCTCCTATTGGGGATTTGCCTGCAACCAAGGTACATGTCTTTGACAGGAATCAAACCTAGGACATTTCAGTCCACAGGCCGTGGCTCTATCCACTGAGCAAACTGGTTAGGGCAGGGGAGGCGTGAATTTTTAAAGATTAGTTCAAGTCGCAACCATTAGACAGAATACCCTCGCCCTCTCCCAACCCAATGCTAACTTCTCTTTGCTTGAAGAGCTGCAATCTCTTTCCTGCTCAGCCTTGTGGTTAGTCTAGCTCCACATTTCCTCCAGGAATAGAGGAAGCTGCTAGCCAGGGCAGGGCTGAAGCAGCAGAACTGACCACTGGGCGCTTTGTCTGTGTGTTTTGTCTGGGGCTCTCCATGATCCCTCATTGTTCTCCTCTGGAGCCAGGATACCTCGGTGGGGATGCTGGAGAGGTGCTTGCAAAATATCAATGCTCAAGTGACTGTTCCAGTTGTTAGATCATAATAGGGTGTGATTTAGCTGGAATGAGGTAATTACGGGGGAAGAAAAGAAAAGGCGAATGATATAAAAACATGTCCTTTCAGGTTGTCTAAGTACCGATGTGCTGTCTGATGCATATGCATTGCTGGCTTCTAAGATGCCTACCGCACGGAACGTTCCGCTCTTTAAAGGGTGGAGATTAGTATCATTTGGGCTCAAGCTCTTCTGCGCCAATTTGGGCAAAGATGTTGCCTCTCAAAAACGTCTCCAAGATTGTAATCATTCTAAATCAACATGTCTCATGCTTTAATATTTTGATCTGAAGTTGACAAGGTAAGCTTCGTGCCCTCCGGCTCTTAGTTTAAGCATGTAGCAACTTTGTTCCAGTCTTGCTTCTCCCATGTTTTTATCTGTGTGATCGTGAAAAACTTGCTGAAGGTTTCTGACCCTCAGTTTCTGCACGTTTAATAGGATGTGATCATAGAACATACCTCGTTGGCATATATCCTATATAATAAAGAGGTAATATGCAAATTAGGCCGAGACACCATAACGGGTCAACCAGATAGGAGGAGGTTGTACCTGCAGGTGAGACCTGGAGCAGAGACGGAGACAGAGACAGGGGGGGCAGAGAGCTGCTGCGCCCCAGCTCGGGTCGGCCCCCAGAGCTGGAGTGGACATGGACAGGGACAGGGGGGCCAGCCTGCAGCCTCTGCAGCCAAGTACAGGGGTGGAGAGGAGACAGCGGGCCTGCCTTCCGCAGAAGCAATATGGCTCCCTCCCGCCTTTCGTGAAAGCGGCGTGGCTCCCTCCCAGCTCCTGTGGGTGCTGGTGGCTCACTTCCACCTCCCGTGGAAGCTGCACAGCTCCCGTGGAAGCAGTGCGGTTCCTGGAGGCACACTATAGTTCCTGCTGGCAGTCTACTGCGCGCAATATCACATGATGGGCTACCATATATATATATTGATTTCAGAGAAGAAGGGTGAGAGAGATAGAAACATCAATGATGAGAGGGAATCATTGATCAGCTGCCTCCTGTAGACTCCACACCGAGGATCGAGCCTGCAACCTGGGTGTGTGCCCTGACTGGGAATTCAAACCGTAACCTCCTGGTTCATAGGTTGACGCCCAACCCCTGAGCAAAACCAGCCTGAATTATATTAGAAATACAGATGAAAAGCACTTATCCTAGAACCTGGCATACAGGAAGCTCTTCATATGTATTAGTTTTTCTTCTAAACATTTTAGGAAACTTCTATTAGTCCTTTGAGTTTAGGAGTTAACCACCTGGGAATCTATCCATGCCCCCTGAGGTTAGCCACTCTGGGCTTTTCTCTCTCCTACCACTGTGTGTCATGTTTCATAATTATTGGGTTACTTGTATCTCTGGTAAACGGTGGGTTTCTCCAGAGTTGCAAAGCTGTCTGATTTAGTTCTCCATCTCTGGCTTCTTTCTCACACCCAGATACATAGATCAGGTCAAAGAGTATTGTGGTAAAGGGGTAAGGAAATGAAATTCATATACATATTAAAGCAACAAAATCATGGAGGATACTTGAATATGAAAACTCACTGGTCTTTGAAAATAAAAATAAAAAGAAGAGAGTCTAACACCTTAGCAAGGCACCTATATGGCCCCTCTTTTGACTATCAGCCTCTTCAAAGGAGCGTATCCCCCCTTCCACCTGTTTTCTGTTCTCACAGTCACAGCAGAGTTCTTTCCGTGCCTCTGGCCACAGGGCCTTTGCACAGGCTGCTCCCTGTGTCTAGGTTGTGCCAAAGAAATTTTTTCTGACCCTTTTTGAGATTTAACCTCAGTTTAATTAATTACTTAGTGTTGTGATTATTTAATTAATATTTATTATTCCCCAGGAGACTATAAATTCTCTGGAAACAATGATCTCTTTTGCTCTCTCTCTCTCTCTCTCAAGCATCCTTTAAATATATTTTTAATTGATTTTTTACAGAGAGGAAAAGAGAGGGATAGAGAGTTAGAAACATCGATGAGAGAGAAATATTGATCAGCTGCCTCCTGCACATCCCCTACTGGGGATGTGCCCGCCACCAAGGTACATGCCCTTGACCGGAATCGAACCTGGGTCCTTTCAATCCACAGGCCGACGCTCTATCCTCTGAGACAAACCGGTTTTGGCTCTCATGCATTCTTAGTGCTTAGCACATAGCAAGTGCTCAATAAGTTTTTGTTAACAAATTAATAAAAGAAGAAACACAGCGACTTACGTTTAAGAAGTGGATGCAAAACAACTTCAGTTGCCTGAAAAGGAATGAGAATTCTTTATTCATTAGGTTCAACCCACAGCAGACTTTTATATGTGTTTATTAAGCATTTCTCCTGCCACGTCACTTAATGGCTCTTTAAGAAGCCATCTTGTGCCTTTACTGCAAACACAGAGCAAGACAAGCTAACCGTGGTCATAGGTAGACTAACCTTTGTTCCAGGCCCTTTAACTCAAGCTATTTCCCTCCCGCCCACCTCCCCAAAACAACAACAACAACAACAACTTATTATGTTTTTCAATTTGCAATGGTCCTGTTATCTCTGGTTTCAACATATCCATTTTAAATGAACTGGGCTATGTTCCAGCTTTCTGGAAATTACATACTTTCATTAAAACCTCTGTGAAGCATCCCCCTGCACTCAGTCATTCTCTACTCCTCCTCACCCTCAATGTCAAGCCCAATCTTTCTATGCATTTGACTTCTCAGAAATATCTCAATGACCTTCAATATCCTGACCTACCTTCCTTCCTTCCTCTCACCTGAGGGTATTTTTTTTTCATTGATTGTTAAAGAGAGTAGAAGGGAGTGGGTGGAGAGGGAGAAAGAAACATTAAAACATTGATGGTGAGAGATATACATTGATTGTTTGCCTCTTGAATGAACCCTGACTGAATCCAGGGATGGAACTGCAACTCATGTACCGTATTTTCCAGTGAATAAGACGACCCCCTAATTTTACAGTTAAAACATAGGTTTAGGCCTATATTTGCTGTATAAGACTACCCCCCACTTCAAAGAAAAGACTTACTTTGCCGTCAAGATCTGCAGGTAATTTTTGTGCAATTTTGGTCTTTTGCCTCCGACTTTTGGTTGAGTTTTTTTCGTTTCAGAAGTCGTCTTATACGCCGGAAAATACAGTGTGTGCTCTTGACTGGGAATCAAACTCATAACCCTTGGGTGTGTGGGGTGGGCTGATGCTCTAATCACTGAGAAACACCAGCCGGGACCTAACCTATTTTTCTTCATCCTATTCCATATTCTTGGCTCAAAGTGTCATCACTTCACTCATTGCACAGAAATGAGTAACGGGTGCTCCTATCTCCCTGCTCCCCAGTCCACCACCAAAGAAGCTGATAGGTTCATCTTAAAATGGAAATGCCATGCTTCCTGGTGTGTCAATCGGGACTCCTAGCCATGGGCATCTTGTGGTTTCTCCAGCCTTCCCTGGTCTATCCCTTTCCTATGGATTAGGTTTCCCACCAGCCACAGGACTCTATCCCTCCATGCCTGGCACAACTGCACCTCTGACAGTGCTGACTCTGCTGAGCTCCAAATGCCTTCCTTCCCCTGGAAAACATCCTCAAGAATAAAATTAAAAATCAGCTCCTCTCCAAAACTGTTCCTAACTTTTCAGAGAGAATCAGTCACCGCACAGTCTGCAAAACCATCTTTCTTTGTACACTGAGCAGAAAAATAATTTTTTTCAAAAAATAATTATCTTCTTGCATCTTTCTCCTCTGCTGGACTCTATGGTCTGTGAGTGTGAGATCTACGTCTTATAATTCAAATGCTCCCTTTGTTACTCGCCCGATTGCTGGCACATCATAAGCATGATAACACAGTCAGTGAATAAAGAGTTTCGCTTAAAATATAACTGTTTTCCTTGGATAACAAGCATTTACTCCACCAAAGAGATACGTTCTCCCCCGACAGGGAAGTGGTGTGTTGTTGAGGCAGCAGCCAGTTGAGAAAGACGGGGAGGGGGGTAGCATCTGCATTTCGATGTGGGTCTGTCTGTAGCAAATTCTCGTTTACGATGATCAAAAAGAAAGGGAGTGTAAGGAGCTGATGTTCTAATGCAGACTATAAAAATAACCTGGATTGTTGATTTTGCCATTTTAATTTTATCTCAGCTCTGACAGTATTTCTCTTTCAAAGTGCTTGCTCTCCTAACTAAGTGCTGATGAGATCTCCAAACAGATTCTCCCAAATCGTTGCATCGCTAAGCCTTTGATTCCCGTTCTCTGTTAATGTGAAATGATGAAAATAGTGCTCCGTGGTGTTCTTGATGTTTGGGAAACACTCCTTCATCTACTTTTGGTCCCTATAGACTCGATGTCTATTAGCATTCCAATGTTTCACTCTAAGAATGTTCTTTATTTATTTCAAGAACTCGAGTCATTTCAATCTCGTGAGCATTCATTGAGTGTCTGCTGTATCTCGGGCTCTGTGTTGGGTGCTGGTGATTCTTAAATATAAAAGACAGGCACCTAACCTTAAACAGTTCTACATCTGAGCCAGAGGTTTAAGGGGATGTTTTTAGTATGAGGGGAAGGGTTAGGCTGACCCTGCTGGGAAGGTGGGTGGCAGAGTGGACTTCAAAACATGGTGACTTTTGAACGGGGCTTTGAAGGCTGATTAGGAGTTTGCCATGATCTATTGTAGGATTAAAAGCAAAGCAAGAGATTTAGAAATGTTTTTGTAAAATAATATTGATTTCAATGAAGTACACTGTATGAATATTATAGATTAGGGGGAAAGATAATAGAGAGGCTCTGATGTGAATAAAACTTTCCCATTTTCTTTGCTGATGTTTCATTGTTTTTAAGGCTGGAGGAAAACATACTCTGATGGCTGCTTTGGTGTATATAAATGCTTCATTTTTAAGAAGTGGAAAACATGAAGGGATTAAGCAAAGGAAAAAACAACTCATAGACACAGACAACAGTAAGGTGATGACTAGAGGGAAAGAGGTAGGGAGGAGGTAAAAGAGGGTAAAGGGGGATAAATAGGGATGGAAGGAGATCTGACGTGGAGTGGTGAACACACAATATAATACACAGATGATGTGCTATAGAATTGCACACCTGAAACCTACATAATTACATTAACCCGAAGTCATCCCAATAAGTTTTTTAAAAAATTAAGTGAACTAATGTGATAAAATAAAAAATAAAAATAATGAAAAAAGCCAAGCAGCTGACACCAGCCTTTGATAAAGCTGCTGAAGGTACTATGTGTTTTGTTTTGTTTTTTAATTATTATTATTTATTTCTCTCTACCCTGTGCAAGGGTCATCTTCTCCTGTGGGAAACCCTGGCCAACTTTTTATACCGATGCCAATCAGGAGACACGTTGAGCCTTCACATCCTGTTGTTTTTCTCCACTCTTTTTAGCATGAAAATCCGTTGTCATTCAAAAGATAGGCTTGCGCACACGCGTGCGCGTACACACACACACACACACACACACACACACACACACACAGAAACTGCCCGGGTGTGGGGCTGCTTGCCTCATTAAGCACCCAGAGCTCAGTCAGATGGAAAGGCAGGACCACCCAGTCCATTAGTGTCCTTGTTCCCACACAGGCGCCTTGACCCAGGAGCCGCCTGAGCTCACGGGGGATGTCTCATTAAAACAGACTTTGCCAGAGCATTTTCCCGGCCATTTAACATTCTCCCGAGGATGGTGCAAGGTGTGGGGCCAGGGGGATTCCCGTCTCCTCCAGGGGAGAATGGGACACACAATGGGAAGACTTCAGTGGGCATGGGAGGCCCAGTGCATGCCGGGTTTTCCCAGGCTCTCTCAATGACTCTGTGATGCTCCCTGCATGTCATTTCACGTGCTCACACACAGTAGAGTGAGTCAGAAAGCGAGCGTTTCCCATGCACTGACTGGGTCTCCGTCACTGTATGAAATGCTTCAGGTACTTTAGTTACCTCTTTTCACCCTAAGAAACTCTATGATCTGTGCATCGTTACGGTTGCCATTTGCAAGTGGAAATGCAAGACTCAGGTGGGTTCATGACCTTGTTCAAAGGTTAATCGATAGTATTGGATGCTACCAGTCTCTGATGTGTACGCACCCTCTCGCTGCTGTACCGTTCTTCTCCCAATCAGGTGCTTGGATATCCACAAAAGACGGAGAAGCACAGCACAGAATGCATTCCATGAGGAGAATGGTTTGGTGGTTCTCGCAAGTGGCTGTCATCATTACCGGAACCAGCACCTGCTGAAGGTGTGCTCCATGCCACATCCTGGACTAATTACTCTCCTTACATATCTCACTTAATTCTTCTCTAACCCCAGGGAGAAGGTGCTCTGCTTCCATTTTAACAAAGTATAAACAAGTCTTAAGCTGGTTAAATAACCAACCTCAGGCAGACTTCGACCCTGGATCTGACTGACTTCAAAGCAGAAGGAAGAATGATGGGGACTTGAATGAGGGTGATGCATGGGGATGAATGAACCATTTAGAAAGATATTAATAGATTAAAACTGATAGGACATGGTTGTTTTTTGTTTAAAGGTACACAGTTACATTAAATAGCCTTTTGGGTACCCACCTCTATGAAGGATTATGCTAAGACCTGAGTATATTAAGGTAAATATCACACGGCTTTATCCTTATAAACAAGATGCTTATAAACAAGAAAATCAAGAGACACATGAAAAAATAGATTGCTGACAAATAATAGTATATTAGTACCACTTTATCTGCAAGGCATACGTTCCAAGATTCCCAGGGGATGCCTGAAACTGTAGATAGTACCCAACCCTGTAAATACTATTTTTATTTCTATACATACATCCCAACGATAAAATTTAATTCACAGATTAGGCAAGTTCATGAACAGATTTGTTCTCCCTGGAGATCTTAGCGACTTTAGCATATGATTATTTTCCTTATGACACAGAGAACTTTTCCCTTGTCACTGGAAGGACCACTCTACGACTTCTCTTTGGTTTATCGGAATTGCAAGCATCACCACACGTGTGCTTTGGGTCCATTATTAAGTAAAATTAGGGTTATGTGAGCATACGCACACTGCGAAACGTGACAGCTAATCTAATAACCTGAACAGGATGGAGTGAGATTTTATCAGGCTACTCAGAAGAGCGTACAATTTAAAACTTATGACTTGTTCTTTTTGGAAATTTCCATTTAGTATTTCAGACTGCAGCTGTAACTGAAATTGTAAAAAGGGGAAACCACAGATAAGGGGACTACCATACTAGCAGACACTTAGATGGTCCTTAACATATACCAGTTTTGCTTGTAAGTGTGACATCTCACCTATGCAGTTATTTTTTAAATCTTAGAAAGTTGATGTGATAGGTACTACCTTCATCAACATATCACAGATGAGGGAACCAGAAGGTCAGGGAATATAAGTAACTCCTGCATTTAGATATTATGGGGATTCTTCTCTGCAACATTTCTATTTTTTAAGAAGTTGAGTAATTCTCTAAATTCCCATGTTACGCCGAAGGCTGTGTCACTACTAGAATCTGCACATCACATCATGGTTTTCTCTTCCTAGTTGCCATTCTTTCCATTTAATTATTCTGTAAATTGGGTTATAGGGAATGCGCAACTTTCCAATACAATGCAATAAGCATTTGTTTATACTTCTGAAGAAAAGTAACTTCTGCAAGTTTACAGAGCAAGCCATATACTCAGAGAAAAAGATGAAAGTACAGTTACTTCCATTTGGCTGGGAAAGGATGGGGTCATGGTTTAGAATGAATCCTGCAGGGAGGTAGAATGTGAAAGAGGAAAGGAGAGCCAATCCCCAAGTAAAAATCAGAGAAGTACTGGAAAGAATTGGTGGTCCATGTGAGCTCTCAGCTTACGACAAACCCTTGCACTCATCAAATGAACATTATATAGAATCAATGACATGATTTGAATTCTAGTTGCACAACTTACTGATTGTGAGACTGTGAGCCTCAATTTCACGTGATACATGTGCATACTCATAATCTGCGAGAGTTGTGAAAATTAAATATGATAAATCAGATACCAGCCCTGACAGAGTTCTTCTGGAATATAGTAAATGCTCAATAAAGGTTGGTATCCCCTTCAATGAAGGACTTGGCAGCCACCACAGCTTGGAGTACTGTCTGCAAATGACTATCAGCTTTCACCCCTGTCAGGGATTCTTTCATGTACAGAATGTCACCTTGGTCAAGGTCATGCCCCTTTCTGGGGCAGACCACATCCAGTGATGGATCACTGCAGGGATATAAAGACTCGGCTACTGGTCCTGATTTAAACAACTCTGATGGAGCCATTCAAGCATTAAGGTTCAACTTGGGGTCAGCCAAGTCTGTCATCATGCTTCAGTTTCTTTCTCCATGTTGAATCTCACTTCCTTCCCCTCCCTTCCACAGGTTTTGGTTTTAAGGGAACCCCAGGATAAACCCCTCTCCAGAATCCACTTCTTAGTTCTCTCTGATGCTCATATTATCAATGTCAGAAGTGGTGGGGCTTAGGACAGGCAAAGATGTGGAGGTAAGTGTTAGGATGTGTGATAAATGCTCACTTGTTGGAAGACAGCTTTGGTGTGGTGTGGACTGCATGACAAGGGGGCTGTCCTTTGTCCAGTGCTGGTCCACAGGTCATTTAAAATGCTCAGTGTCGATATCACCACTGTTCATCCATTTTACAGATGAAGGAAGTTGGGTTCGCAGCAGTGAAAGGATTAAACCAAAGTCCTATGACTTCAAGCAGTAGAGTTGGCTGATTCTGGCTTCCAATGGTCCTTTCAGGATAAAAATGTCTCACCCGGATGGTCCATTGTATGTATTTATTTTTTGTTCGAAATTCTCAGGGATTGCATCTGACTTGTGACATCTCCACACAGAAATGGTGTTTTCTATCTTTCAGAACCTTGAGTCTGGAGTAAGGTCTTTTGCGCCATCAGCATTCTGTCCTGCCTCAAGGGCTGTCAGCCAGAGAAGGCAGGGTTAGTGATGAGGCTTTAAAAGGTTAATTATCATTAATCATTATGAGAAGGTGGCTTATTATAAATTCATAAATTCAGAATAAATTTATTCTGCTGACAAGCAAAATGTCCTAGTTGCCCTGTAGACCTGGTTTCCTTTCTGAAAAATAAATAATTTCCCCCCCCCCCCCTAGATTATGGTCTTTGTATAAACTGCTGTCTCTTCCAAGATGCCATGTGGAGGAAAGCTAAGTTAAATTTATAAAGTTGGTGAAAGTATTCCAATCTTTCAAAAGCTTCTAGGATTTCATGTACAGACCCAGATGTATAGTCATCCTATATAATAAAAGGCTAATATGCAAATTGATCGAATGGCAGAATGACTGGTCGCTATGATGCGCCCTGATCACCAGGGGGCAGATGCTCAACACAGGAGCTGCCCCTTGGTGGTCATTGTGCTCCCCCCGGGGGGGGGGGGGTGGTGGTGGTGGGCACACCACTGAGCTAGAAGCTCAGCTCATGGCTGGCAAGTGCAGCAGCGGTTGTGGGAGCTTCTCCCACCTCTGCAGCAGCACTAAGGATGTCTAACTGCTGGCTTAGGCCTGGTCCCTATAATGAGTGGGCCTAAGCCATCAGTTGAACATCCCCTGAGGGTGCAGGGTGCAGGCCTGGCTAAGGAACACCACTCCCCCCCATCCCCACCCCCCCCCGCCGCCCCCCAAAAATAGAGATACATATAGGTTGTGTACCAGCACCTTTAAAAGTATGTTTTATGGGTGACTCATGAATGAATCTTATAAAATTTCTCCAAAACTTTTCCTATGTGGTATCTTAGTAAATAAAATGCTTAAGTTTTCAAGGTTGCAACCTACAAAACTCATTCTAGTCAGATTCTAGGTTACAATTTACGGTATTATTAAACCATGTCTCTCCATAATCATCCAGAGCTCATTTATTCATTGTTTGCATTTTCATTAGACAAAGTATGAAGCAGGAAGATGACTGGCCACACAGCTGGCATCCTTACGCATGTACAATTGGAGTACATGTTAACATGTTCAACATTTGAAGATGTTGTGTCCTTTTTCTCTTATTATTTTCCTCCTCCAAGTCTCTTTGCTTCTTTTCTCTTTCTTACCAGTACCTTTCCCTTTCTCTCACTCCACCCATTCTGTCTCTCTTGGTTGTTTAGCAATTAATTTTAGTAAAAAAATCCAAAATTACAGCTCTCCCCCATCCCAGCTGTTGGAGTAAGATGGGTCCACCCCAGTTCTATCCTCTCCCATCTCTCTCTGATTCCATAGCACCAGGATGACGCAACTCTTTCCCCCCAACTGCTCACCTCAACTTAGAGAGCTCAACAGACGAACACACCTGACAAATGCGATAATACTGTTAAGTAGGTCCTTTGCTTGAACATCACCAAGAGGACACTTAGATACAAAGCCTTTGAGATTTGGGGTGTCTCAGAACACGGGATTATTGGCATTCTCTTTGATGCTGGCACCTGAAACATTTTGGAGCCCGTTATTCCAGGGCCTGGTTCTGATGTGGTCTGGCAGAAGGCTTGTTTAAACCTGAGAAAACAACCGTGTCCTCTATTGGCTCACCATGTAGTCGCATCTTTATTTCCTGTGGGACCCCAGGTGCTGGTTTCCTAAGTAATCCTTCTCAACGAGTAGATTGGGGCGCAGTGCTTCCGAAAGAAAATTACCTTGTACAGCAAGGATGAGGAGCTGGGAAGAAGGCCACTCCAATTTCAGTTCTAGTCTCCCCTCAATTACTTGTCCACGGCATAAGTCAAAAGACGAAAGTCTCTTTTCTCTGGGTTGGATTTTCAGATCTCTGAGTCAGGCGAGGTGATCGGGCACTTGAGCTTCCAAAGGTGTTTTAGCTTTAACATTCTATGCGTTCATACACTCTTCTCCCAAATTAAATTCAAACTCGCTTTGCTTATAGCCTTCTTCTTTCATTAAGAAATGCACTCAGAACACCTAAATTCATAGCATAAGGGAGCAAAGTTGCCCATGTCATAAAATATTGAATAGCTATTAAAATCTGTTTATGAAGATTTTCACCCCCATGGGAAAACAGGTGTCAGAGAGTCTTAAAAGAAATATAACAAATTATATCCAGTTCCGTGTGCACTATGACACTTGATAAGTGGGAAGAAATGATAAATGAAGTCAAGATAGAAAAAGAGAATTTACTAAATAGTTTCTTCTGAGAGGTGATATTATGTGTGCTTTTTGATTTGTTTGCTTTTTGCATTAGTTCCAAAATTCCTCAAGTGACTGTCTATTCTCATCAGGGGAAATAAATACTTTTTTTTTTTTTCAAGTAAGTTACTGTTCATTTAAATTGGGTGTTATTTTGAATCAAATCAGAATATCACAAAGATCCTTTTTGTTTGTGAGCTTTTCTATATCGTTCCTTTGAGATCAATTTCATGTAAGAAATGTCTTCCAGCCCTGCTGGTGTGGCTCAGTGGTTGGGTGTCGATCTATGGGCCTGGAAGTCAAGGTTAGATTCCTGGTTAGGGCACATGCTGGCTGCAGGCTCAATCCCCAGTGAGGGATGTGCAGGAGGCAGCTGCTCAATGATCAATGATCCTCTCTCGTCACTGATGCTTCTATCTCCCTCTCCCTTCCTCTCTGAAATAAATAAAACTATATTTAAAAAAAGAAAGAAAGATAAATGTATCCCATGATTTAAGAAAAGCAGCATGTGCCTGTCCTAACTGCTTGATTTCCAGACATATGGGAAGGCTCTGTGTAAAATCTCATGAAGCCAAGAGAATGATCTGGCAAGAGGCGATGATGTTAATAAGATTGCTTTTATTTCCTCTAATGGGAGAAAAATGCAAAAGCATCAGCGACCTCGATTTTTTAAATTCATTCCTCAAAACATGTTTCTCTATGTAATTGTATTAAAAAATTATGACCGGCCCAAGTTCCTCTTCTCTTGGAAGATGATCTGCAATTAGTGGTCTGGCATTCCTGAAATTCCTCCTAGCCATCATCACCAGCTTGTGATTTGCTGTGATAAAGCCCATACCTCCCTTCCTGCTTTTGGCCATGACTCTAATCGCATCCCCTTTCCAGAGGAGGTGAGTCGCTTTTGATAAGGGAGGGGATGTGCGCAGGAGGGAGTCTCCGGGAGATATTAGGGTCAAAGCAGAATCTTGCTTTGCAAGCCCATTTTTTAAAAAATGTAATATATTCCTTTAAATTCATTCCTTGGGCTGCGGGAAGAAAAAAAAAAGATTTATCTGGAAAAAGCTGCTAAGGTAATAAGAAAATTTAAATCTTTTGGCTGATTGTGGAGATCTTTAGAAGATGCAGAGAGAAAAGCTGAGCTTGGGTTGCCAGGTGAGCTAGGAATCAGGTCACTGGGACTTACCACCCCCACCCCCACTCCTTCTGCGCAGACGTCGCATTTCTTAAGCCTCACTTTGCCCATCTGTGAAGGAAGCGAGACGATTCCTCTAATACAGGTGTAAGGAAGCTTAATGGAACCGGAGTCATAAAGAGCTTTTGACAAAAGCCCCATCCTGGTATAATGTGGTCTCAAGACCAAGAACAATTACCCTGTCCAAAGCCCAGAAACAATTTTCCTCTTAGGCCAGCGCAGAGAGGAGGCTGCAGTGGATCTTATTCATCTCTGCACGCCTGGACTTCCTGCTTGGGAAAGCGATTGCTGTCTGTCTTAGACTCTCTGGGATGTGCAATGTCTACCTCCTGGAGGACAGTGGCAGGTGAGGGGCTAGTCTCTGTGGCTGTCTTGTTGTCTTACTGTCTCTGAGGGTACACATCTCACCTTTCAGGTAATTCTCAATCATCGCACTTTGTTTGAGGACTGGAATGATTGAGAACAAGCGCCCCTCTAAAATGGGTGGTGGGATCATTTCCTCAGGCCCTTCAGCAGGGAAACACATGTGGCCCAGAGTGAGCTGGGACCCCTCCTCTTATTACAGTCCTGTTCCCGCACCTGGGAGATAAAGCTCACCGATCTGCATCTCCTCTTTTATTTTGAAATAATTTTCATTGATTTCAGAGAGGGAGAGAAAGACAGAATCAACAATGATGAGAGTAAATCATTGATCAGCTGCTTCTCACATGCTCCACACAGGAGATCAAGTTTGCAACCTAGGTATATGCCCTGACCGGGAATCAAACTGTGACCTCCTGGTTCATAGGTCAATGCTCAACCCCAGAGTCATGCCAGCCTGGAGGCATCTCCTTTTTGACACCATCCAACCCCACTGTCTTCCCTCTTTTACGTTTCTTAGGATGACTGACTGAAAGCGAAGTCAGGAAAGAGATTTTTCCACAGAAGCAGCCTTATCCTGATGCAAATCTTCCTAAAGCAAATTCTCTCTTCCATCAGTTCCCACACTCAACCAACAACCCATAGAAGTTGACTCACTGATGAAGCATCTCTTGGAAGTTATTAGAGATGCGTTCATAGAGGGAGCAAGCTACAGGAGGGTCTTACATGGGCTGGGAAGATTTGAACTGTCAGGGAAGAGTTGAGGACAGCCCAGGAAATAACCTATGAGCCTTGGGGACAGGCGAGATTTCCCCCTGCCTTTCTACCTTTCTAGAATAAGCTATCCACTCACCCATTCCTGCATTTTCATTCCTTCATTCGATAAACGTTTACTCTCTTCCTACAGTGGATCAGACACTCCTCTCAGCCACAGTCTCTGCCTTCAGGCAATGACAAACCTGTGTGTGGAGTAGATGCAGGGCGTGAAGAAGCAGACACCTATGTCTGCTGCACAAAGTTTAGGAAATCTTAACATAGGAGGCGATGGTTGATATGGTTTCAACTTGTGGGTGTATGGTGGGGGCCTAGTGAAACATAACACAGAGCGTCAGGAAATGGTGTTGAAGATAGGCTAAGCACTACAGGTTTGTAAGCAAGGGAATAATATATTGGAGATGGGGGGGGGGGAGGGTGGTAGAGATTACTAGATATATAGGCATCTGCTGAAGTAAAAGATTCTCCAAAGGATACTCGATTTTCAAAGGTAGAAATTTTAGGTGAGCCCCCAGATTTGAGGGGAGCACTGACTACCCTCTTCCCAAGATTAGTGTTGCTGCTCTGGGCTACACAATAGCAGACCCAGGGGACACAAGTATCCACAGAAGATGTGCAGGCTCTTTAAGTCTTGCTCAAACGCAGGCTCCTTGGTATAAAGCTTGCACACAATGAGGCAGGAAGGTCACTTCACTGTGTAACCCCCCTTTCTCCCCTGTTTGAAAAGATTATTTAGAGGCATCTCGTGGGATCTTAGTGTAATTCTGATTAACCTTTATTTAAAAAATCCCCCTCTATGACTGGCTCCTTAGGTGATCACTTAAGACAGATTTCTCTTTAATAGTTTTATGACAGTTTAAGTCTCTAGCTCATTCATCTCATTTTGTTTCCCACACCCACAAAAGGAGCCTGGGGTTCTGCCCAGGGGAGAGAGAGGGAATCAGGTACCTGGGAGGCAGGGGCAGATTCCCAAGGTCTCTTTGCCTGGTTGCTACTCTGCCTAGAATTCTACACCTTGGAGGCATCTGAGCTTCAGCATTCTGGACTGGGGGATAGTCAATCCTATGTCCATTACTCTAATTCCTTGAGAGGTCATTGAAACACTGATGATCAGGTTTTTATTTTATTTTCAAAATGGAAATAAACTGCAGAATTGTTGGTGACTCAAATGAGAAAGCGTGTGAAAATGCCCTAGAAGATGAGGAACTCAAATACAGACCATTTCACCTGGCTGGTGTGGCTCAGTGGTTGAGTGTTGACCTATGAACCAGTAGGTCATGGTTCAATTCCCAGTCAGGGCACATGCCCAGGTTGCTGGCTTGATCCCCAGCAGGTTGCATGCAGGAGGCAGCCGATGGATGATTCTCATCATTTATGTTTCTGTCTTTCTCCCCCTCTCCCTTCCTCTCTCTGAAATCAATCAATACACTTAAAAAAAAAAAAAAACGAGCATTTCCTGAATGCTGAGAGATGTTTACATGACACAAAAAAAACTCCAAAGCCCCCAAAAAATCATCAGTAGCATTTCCTGTCCACCTCTCCTTTCTCGTCCACCATCTCTCTTTCCTCTGCTCTCTACAGATGTAAGAAAGAACTGGTGGCTACCTATTACATTCCTAATGCTTACAAAGTGACCACATTCCAGGGAGACCAGCATTCACAGAGCTGGGAGCGCACACACTCAGGGCTGCTCCGTTAACACCTCTCCTTTCACGAGGGCTTACTTGTAGAGATTAACCTGCATGTTCCCTAACTGTACGTCAATAATCACTGAGCTTGTCACTGACACGAGGTCTCCGAGGAAACGTCCACCTGTGTGCAGAAAAGCCCAAGGGCCAAAAGGAAGAAGAAATTACACTTCTACCATCAGCACAAGAAATGGTGCTTCTTTACATCATCGATGGAGAAGCAGTCATTGTCCAGAGTCCTTTGCGAACCAGGGTCCTTGCAGCCCCAGCTGCGGGCCACATCCCCTGTTGGGCAAAAGGAGAGGGGAGCCAAGTGCTGAGGATCTTAGAGCCCGGGAAAGTAGGAGAGTAAATACAAGGTGCCGATTCTTCTGCCAGTAATTGTAGCTCGAGGCTGACGCTTCGGATTCTTTCAACCTTAGCTAAATATAACTCAGAGGTTTGCATTCTTATAAACTCACTTCGCATGTATCCGCAGGATGAGGGTCACACACTAAGTGCTTTTCCGATCATAAGAAAAAGGTCCGTGAATTCATTCCCTTTTCAGCCTATTTCGCCCATATTCCTTCGGTTGTAAATAGCAGTGATAGTTCTATTAAATTCATTTTCTCACTCGGGGGCACATCTACTCCAAATATGATCTCATTATCTACAAGGAGGCAGGTTCCCGCTGGACCCTCCAAATTAGGCCACCGCACTCCCTCGTTTGTGCCTTTGAAGTGCATGCCTACTGGGGCAATGCTATCTGGTCCTTCAAAGAGCAGAAGCTCACCGATCCATTCTGCAGGAGATCAAGAAAAATGAAGGTAATATTTCTCCTCGGCGCGCCCATATTTATTGCCTCCACACCACGAAGCTCTTTCTGCTCCCCTCGCTGATGGGCACTAATGCAGAGCCAATGCATTTGGATCGGAGCGCAGCTTAATGTGCCCAGAGATGAATCCGCTGCCCCGCTCTGTATCGAAGCCATCTCGCGGCATCTAAGTAAATTATATGCCGTGGCTCCAGTTTGGTCTACTAATTTTTTAATGTACATGAAATATTCAGGGTGATTTGTGAAGCATGCAGTACCTCTCATGAATCCATCCTGATGCTGCCTTTGCTAAGAATATGTTTTTAAGGGCTGCCCACGTCCATCTGGAGCTGAAGTTTTCGAACTGAATTAAACATTTACTGGCTGAATGGATAGTGCGATGGAGCCGAAGAGTCCCATCAGGACTCTGTTCCTCGTCCATTGCTTCCCTCCTTTGCTGCTGCCAGTGGCTTCTGGAGTCCTTGTAACGTGTCCTGGTGACGCTGCTCCTGGCACATTTACCGGGTGGAGGAACTGAAGCTGGGGTGATTTCTCAACTTCATGGGCTCCGAAGATACCAGGAGTATCCAGGGTCTTTTCCCCACTCAATGGATCGGAGGTGAAGACAAAAGCATGAAAACAAAGCCCCTTCAATACTAAAGAGATTATGGGATTCCAAAGAGTAAGCATAAGGTCACGGTTTTCAGGCACCTGAATGGGACAGATTAAAATGGCTCAAGTAGAGGAAATTGGTTTGGCTCAGTGGATAGAGCATTGGCCTGTGGACTGAGGGGTCCCAGGTTCGATTCTGGTCAAGGACATGTACCTTGGTTACAGGCACAACCGCAGTAGGGGGTGTGCAGGAGGCAGCTGATTGATGTTTCTCTCTCATTGGTGTTTCTAGCTCTCTATCCCTCTCCCTTCCTCTCTGTAAAAAATCAATAAAGTATATTTTTTAAAAATAATAAAATAAAATGGCTCAAGTAATTTTATTGGCTGGTGTGATGCCAAGAATAGGGACTTTTGTGTTTAGAAATTGGGGCTTGATTTCCAGATTTGCCAATCACGAGTGGTGAGACCGAAGACATTCCTTGTAAGCTCCTTTGCCCTTCTGAAGTTTGGGGAAATGGATGCCACTGTCAGAGGCTATTGTGAGGAGTAGAAGAATTAATGTGTCTGTGTGCCCAGAACTCCGCAAGCGCTCAGTCAAGCTTAATGTCCTCCCTCCCCTCCTCATTCATTTTCTGGATGGCTCTTTCCCCTATCCCTCCCTATTTTGCAATCAGAGAGCTTTCATGTGGGGAGCTGTTTGGCAGGCCAGTGACACACATTTTTCATATCTGATGCTCACAATAGTACACCATAGTGGGCATTAGTATTCCCACTCCACAGAGAAAATATTAAGGTTTCAGTGTCTAGAAAAATTGGCACAGGGCACACCCCACATCATAATGCCAAGATTCTAAACCCTATAGATGATTTCCCAAATCCATCTATGTTCTTTCAAACATGCCTCCCCGTTCCTCTCACATTATTTGATATTTATTCTGCAGGGGGAAAACATCCCAGAATATAACCCCTCGCTTATTTTTTGAACTATATTATGGCACTTTCTCTGGTTGCCAAAGCAGGGCTGAATTTGAAGATCAAGAAGACAAAAATCACGACTGCAAAAGAAATACACAATTTGAACATAGATCATGAAGACAAAGAAGTGGTCAAAGATTTTGCATATCTTGCTTTAATCAATTTAAGTGGAGACTGTGGCCATGACATCAAAATAAAGCTGAGAAGAATAAGGACAGATCATCAAGAGCGGAGACGTGTCATTGCTACAATCACCCACGTAGTCCCAATTACTCCACGTGGATGGGAAAGTTGGCCAATGAAGAAGGCTGATGGGGGCGAAAATCATTAGTAATATGGTTTTGGAGGAGAGTTCTACAAATACCCTAGACCACCAGAAAGACGATCAAAGTAGTCCTAGAGCAGATTAAGCCTGAAACATTGCTATAGGCAAAAAATGACAAAACTGAAGCTGTCCTACTTGGGGCGCAGCCTGAGAATGCAGGGTTCTTTGGAAAAGACAATCATGCTGAGAAAAATAGAAGGCAGCTGGAGAACAGGAAGATCAAGTATGAGATGCATTGACTCCATAAAAGAAGCCAGAGGTGCCTGGCTGGTGTGGCTCAGAAATAGAGTGACACTGAACCAGGAGGTCATGGTTCTATTCCTGGTCACACATGCTGGGCTTGTGGCTTGATCCCCAGTAGGGGGCGTGCAGGAGGCAGCTGATCAAGATGAATGATGTTTCTCTTTATCCCGTTCCCTTCCTCTCTCTCTAACAATCAATAAAATAATATTTATTAAAAAAAAAAAAAAGAAAAGAAAAGAAAAGAAGAAGAAACCACAGGCATGTGTCTACAGAATCTGTGCAGGGATGTTGAGGGTAGGACATTGTGGACATCACTTATTCATAGGCTAGCCAGCAGTTGGAGCTGACTTAACAGCACGCAACAAACAATTCAATTTGCTCTGAATCTCTAGTCAATGTCTTTGGGATACCCTATTGCCACTCTAATTTCATAAACGTTTCATGAGCCATACATCTTTCACCAATTTATTAGAGATTTCTTATCCCCATTTTACACCATATGTATTCTGTGACTCCCCTTTTATTTTACATGCCCCATCTTCATATTTTCATTCTTTTTAACAGCAGCTTAACGTTTTAGTATCTTGCATTATTGACTACTTATTCTTTACTTTATTCATCCATTTATTTTCTTCTACTTCTATTTTTCACTGCGTAGCTCCCCTATTTTCCAGGCGCATTAAGTTATTAACTCCATCCATTTCTTTCCTGTCTTCACCTGCAATAATATGACTTCACATATTCATTCCTCTTCCAATGCGTCTACCGGAAAGCTGGTATCTGCAGTTCATGTTTTCCCTGAGCCGCCCTGCGCTCTTATTTTTAGCCTAATTACGAGAGTAATGAAGCTCTGATCGTGATTTTCCAGGTTTTCCCCTTCAATGGCTTGAATCATAACCTCCCTAGTTGCCAAGACCGTTACTTTTACCCCTCAGAAGCATGAATAAAAGATTCAATTAGAAAGCCATCTTGCCCTATATCACACATTCTTGGCCACGGTTTCTTCCCTTCCTTCTTTGCCATCTCAGCTGCCCTCGGTCATTGGGAGTGACCCAGTTTGAAGACCTTTGTTATTTTGTTCTGCTGTGAAAAGGGGTTGTCACTGTGATTAGGTCTGAGTGTGCTGGTGATGTTTGGC
This sequence comes from Pipistrellus hanaki, assembly GCF_964339955.1. Lineage (NCBI taxonomy): Eukaryota > Metazoa > Chordata > Mammalia > Chiroptera > Vespertilionidae > Pipistrellus > Pipistrellus hanaki. The sequence continues at coordinate 9,695,103 of NC_140517.1, read as the reverse complement.
GTTCAGAAGGGTGGAATTAGAGAACATGAGCCCTAGAAGGGCCCCTGAGTGTCATTTTGAAAAAGTGGCACAAGATGGTAGAATTTTTTTAAAAAATGAACCCAGAAAGGATCATTTTACCATCGCTGCTATTTTGAAGAAGTTCCTGATTTTGCTAAGTCTCACTGGTATCCTCTGCAACACAGAATGATAAAAGTAGATACCAGTCTATTTTGTGGAGTTGTGGTGTGTGTGGTGTGGCACCAAACAGTCAGCATGTGGGGACGGGTCCGGTGTAATTCCAGGCACATAGTGTCTTCTCAAATGAAATGGGAAGCTAGCACCACCACACTGCCCAGCAAGCCTTGAATGGCAGCACCACATGGTCAGCCAGTTGATGCTGGACCAAGGCAAGTGGCAGAAATCTCACAACTTGCCAGGTGTGCCCATTCTGCCTTCAGAAAATACCAACTGCTAAAATGTTCTTTCAGTTTGGGGCAGGGTCTTTGACACAGTTCCGGAAGTTTACTTACAACTGTTCTCTACCTGCCCTAGCTGGTTTGGCTCAGTGGATAGAGCAGTCCTCAGAATGAAGCGTTTCAGGTTGCATTCTGGTCAAGAGCATATATCTCTATCTCAGTTACAGGCTTGATCCCCGGCCCTGGTCAGGGCTCCTGTAAGAGGCAACCAATTAATATGTCTCTCACATCAATGTTTCTCTCTGTGTGTTTCTCTCCCTCCCTCCTACTCTTTTTAAAAATCAATGGAAAGATATCCTTGGGTGAGGAGTAACAAATACACACACACACACACACACACACACACACACACACACACACGTATATTAGAGGCCCAGTGTATGAATTCGTGCATGGGTGGGGTCCAGTCAGCCTGGCCAGGGGAAGGCGACATGGGCAGTTGCCGGCTTGCCTGCTGGTCTAACTTCTGGTCGAGGGGACAACTAGCATATTAGTCTTTTATTATATAGGATATACACTGAGTGGCCAGATTGTTATGCATTCAGAGATCATAATAATCTGGCCAGTCAGTGTGTGTATATATATATATATATATATATATATATATATATATAGCCATCATCTAGTGCTATACCAAAATTCATTCATGGGCTCTTGTCTCTCTCTTTCTCTTTTAGTCCATATAGGAAACTTTGATTATAAGCAGATGAGATGTTCAGATTTTTAAATAGAGTTCCCAAGTACTTCCCCAGCAATTTCAAGGATACCTCATGGTTTCCATAGTTTCCAGCCCCCCTCAGCATCCCTTCTCTCCTCTGGACTGTCTAAATGTGCAAGGTCCCAGATATGACTGAAGGATTTCATGAGCAGCCTGCATGGTGCAGAGTGAGACAGAAAAACTGTGTTTCTAATTCTAGATAGTGGACTTTTCATTACAAAGCCCAGGAGCACTTTTCCAGCAGCTTCACCTCACAGCAAATTGTTTTAACTACATTTATAATCAGCCAGGATCTTCAGTTCCTTTTCCTCCATCTACACTTGGAAAGTTGATTTTTGAGGTCTAGTTTCAGAAACTCACATTTACTTTGGGTCCATCTGGTTTACCAGTATAATCCACTGTGATTTCAAGAGAACAGAGATCACTCAAGAAATTTACTGGTCAGTTTTATAAATGCTTCTTTTTTTTTTTGGACTTATAATAGTTTGAGATGCTGCTTCAAGCCTCTGGGGATACATTGGCTAAATGCACATGTCTTTTATTACATAAACAGAACTTAGAGATTTTAAACAATTAAGTCCAACAACAGCCATAAAAGGGATACCAAGGAGCCAATAGGCACATGAAAAGATGTCCAACCTCATTAATAATCAGGAAATGAACATCAAAACCACAACAAGATATCACATCTGACCTGCCAGAATGGCTATCATCCAAAAGACAACAAATAACAAGTGTTGGCAAGGATGTGGATAAAAGGCACTGTTGGTGGGATTGTAAGTTGGTGCAGCCATTGTGGAAAACAGTATAGAGTTTCCTCAAAATATTAAAAAATAGAACTGTCTTATGACCCAGTGATTCCACTTCCTAAAAACCCCAAAACACCAACCAGAAAGAATATATGCTCCTTATGCCCACAGCAGCATTATTTACAATAGCTAAGATTAGGAAACAGTCCAAGTGCCCATCATGGATCTTGATGTTCAATGACTCCTCAATTCTAGCAAAGCAGTTCTCCCGGTAGTGTGTGTCCATGTGTGTGTGTTATGCTTGTCTGTTGGAGAGCAGGAGAGAGAATATAAGTTGATTTGTTTCAATCTCGGTTTTCTTTGGAGAAAAAAAGTCTTGTTTTCCCATGTTTATGCTTTTTTTAAAAAAGTCTTATTTAATGAGTTTTTGCTCACAACCAAGCTCCCAGACCCTTACCTGCTGAATTGATTTAACCAGTCAGGTATCTTGACAAAGTAACTGCCCAATTACCAGATTTTTATAATTGCTTCATTGGGGCATTAAGCCTGAGAAATATGCATATTCACGACCTCAATGTCTCCTCTATTTTTCATCCCTCTGTTTTGAGTTTGAAAAATTGGCATGGAAATTGTTTCCTGACACTTCTTTTGAACCCTTAAATTATGTACCTATGACTAATAGCAACGTCTCAGGATGTTCTTTCAGAGAGAGGAAATCTAGTCTGAAGATCTGTCCTTTGTTTCTCATTCTGCAATTTCCCCAAAAGATCAGTTCTGGGATGTGCTTTGCCCCCTACCTTCCCTGCAGCCCACTCCACCCCACTGCTCACATGCACTTTCTCTATCTTTATCAGACAGGTTATTTTTGTCCCCCATATTACACACGTTTAATGAAAGCAGGAAAATGAGAGGGTCCTCTGTATTGAAAGAATTCAGCATGGAGTTGAAAGTCAAACCAAATCTGCAGGTAGCTAAGTACCAGGTATGGGCACTAGTAATAGGCTAGGTACACTGTCGGCTATCCACAGGGGAAGGCTGAGTCTGTCCAGCTCACCTGCCATGGTGGCAGCCCCTGGCATACTATGTTGCATAAGCAGCCACTCACCCAATGCTGAATTGTAAATGAAGCTATACCTGGTCCCAGTATGCCTTCCTGTCTCTGGTTCATCCAGGCTTTCCCAGATTCACAGGTTCCTTTGAAACCCCACTCCTGCCCAACAGATTTTGCTAAGTGGTTCAGCATAAACCTTTGAACCAGGAGGTCACGGTTCAATTCCCAGTCAGGGCACAGGCCTGGGTTGCAGGCTCAATCCCCAGTGTGGGGTGTGCAGGAGGCAGCCGATCAATCATTCTCTCTCATCATTGATGTTTCTATCTCTCTTTCCCTCTCCTTTCTTCCCTGAAATTAATAAAAAATATATTTTAAAAAATAAAATAAATCCTACTCCTCTTCACTCTATGGACCTCATTCATAAAAAGGGGCATTGAGGATTCTCCTGAACCTTGGCCTTAACCAGTCCCATACTTGCAAACTCACCCCATGACCACTCTGCACTCATAACCCAGCAACCTTGGCCTGGCAACCTCCAGCATTTGGGTCGCAAAGGCCTCTTAGACCTGACATTGAACCCTACCTATTTACTTTCCAGCGTGTGCTTCTGAATCCTGGGGATATGGATGCTGATTTCTGCTCAGAATGTGGTTCCCACTTTGTAGACACAATCTTCCCTACAAACTGAGATCTCTCCACATTTACCAAGTTCCAAGCATGGTACACACTCAGCCACCTGGTCACACTGGCCCTGACCTTTCCACATGAGACTTGTGTCCAAGAGCTGAATATCTACTTGCCCACGGTCCTGTCCCAGTCCGTCCTATGTCCCCATTGGTCTGATTGGCACTTTTATTTGGGCACATAGTTAACTTCTCTGTCACTGTATAATCAGAGACTGAACAACCACTGACAGGAATTTTATAGAAGTTATTCAAGCCTCAGCTGAAAGATCAGATTAACTTGTCTTTGATGCCTCTTTTAATCTTGAACTTCCGACTATACAAACCATGCCCCATGAAATATGTAGAAGTCTATGTTTGCCTAAGCCATGCTATTTTATGCAATGTGATCCAAAACTTTACTCAAGGATCTGAGATGCCGTGCGAAATTTATATAGGAAGATTCTGTCCCTTACTAAATAGAAGAACTAAATCATGTTTCCCCGAGGGCAGGTTTTCAATGAGGATGGCTGCATATTTATCTGAGTATCTGAGGGATCCTTTCAGGCTATTCTTAGCTCACAAGATGATTTACCTAATCACCGAGGCTTTTCCATGGACATGCTGAGATGGTCTAGGTAACAGGCATTCCTTTTTCTCTTGCTGAAGTCCTTCCATAGTGTTCTGTTCCCCGGTGGACAATATACAAATCCCAAGAGGACAGGGTCCCTCCTCAGCCAGCGGTTTCAGCTCCTGCAATGCCCCCATATCAAGCACAGACTTGGGCACTCCAAGCTCACTGTGCTTCAGGGACCACATGAAACTACCTCACACCTTTCTGGCTTTCCCTTCAAATTTCCCTCTGCTTTGGATTCCCCTTGCCCACTATCGCTCAATCAAAAATCTACCCTTCCTCAATGGTTAACTTGAATCACTTCCTTTTGGAAATCCTTTTATAAAATTGTCTCCCTCTATAAAAGTCAGATCTTTCCCTCTCTGGGTTCCATCCCACCTGGCCTTCTCTTGGTGCTCATCCACTGAGTAGGTATTATTTTTTTGTGGCTCTTTCTCTCCATGTGCCATACTCAGAAGTCCAAGTCTCATTCATATCTATATCTCATTCATCCATCCCAATTCCAGGCACTAGTAAGTCCATGATAGATATAAGTTGAATGAATATGCTCGTTCATTAATAAGATGAACATAGGTATTGTTATGTAAACCAACTTTCCAAAGGACTTCCCAGTCAATACAGTGATGAGCAGAAGATGTTCTAAAGTGCAGAATTCTCGCCTATTCCACAGGATATCACTCTACATATTAAAAAAATAATAATAATAACAATTTCATTGCTTTTTAAAATTAGTTGAACTCAGTGTCCTCAAAGACTTTTCTTTATTAACTCAAAATAACTCTCAATGTCAAATGTATGTCACCAAGACATTATTTCCTCACCATCACCTTCAATATCTTCAAAGTTAATTAAGCTCTTATGACCTTCTTAACCTTTACTGATAGTGTTTCACAGAAGTCTAAATTATAGCCCACAAACTCCTAAGAAATGATAAGATCATTTGAGGTCATTAGGACAAAAGTCTATGAGGAATTTCTACCATTTCTTATATGGTAGTCCCCTCTTATCCAGGGGAATACATTTTTAAGACCCTCCATGGATGGCTGAAAGTGCATATAGTACCAAACCCTATATGTACTGTGTTGTTATTTTTTAATAGATTTTATTGATTTCAGAGAGAAAGGGAGAGGGAGAGAGAGAGATAAAAACATCTATGATGAGAGAGAATCATTGATCAGCTGCCTCCCGCATGTCCCCCATAGGAATCGAGCCTGCAACCCAGGCATGTGCCCTTGACTGGAATCAAACCTAGGACCCTTCAGTCCACAGGCCAACACTCTATCCACTGAGCCAAACCAGCCAGAGTTGTACTATGGTTTTTTTGTTTTGTTTTGTTTTGTTTTTGTTTTTATTTTGCTATACATACATAAATTGTCACTTAAAGAAAGCACTTTATGACTTCTTTGGCATACCCAAATTGCAAGCATCACTACCTTTGCATTTTGAGGTTGTTATTAAGTAAAGTAAGGGCTACTCATTTTCAAGACACACACACACACCCTCCCCCCCCCACACACACATACACACTCTGCATTTGGTGTTATATCTCTTAATCCGTGGGTTGCTCTTCTTTTTTCTTCCTTGCAATCCTCTATAAAATAATGTTGTACTCTTCAATTACAGCTGACACACAATATTATATGTTTCAAGTGTCTAACACAGTGATTAGACATTCATATATCTTACAAAGTGATCTTCTCCATAAGTCTAGTACCCACCTGGCACCATACATAGTTCTTACAACATTACTGACTATATTCCCTGCACTGTACTTCACATCCCCATGATTATTTTGTAACTGCCAATTTGCACTTCTTAATCTAAGAACAAGTTATTTTTAAGACGACGCTACTGGGTTTATTTTCCCCTTCATCAGCAATGGCTGTGTGATTTCAGAGACAGCCGCATGCCTTCTAGCAGGCTGAGCTTCTCCATCTGAAGTTATTCACTTCATGGGACTACCCTGACGATTAAATGAGATGCAGCAATGGGCAGCATCTGGCATCTGCCATCTAGTAAGTGCTCACGTAAGGTCAGATCTCTATTATTTGTTTTCCAAAATGTCTGTCCAGAGAGCCACCTGAAATAGGGACTATACTTCAATCAGGGAACATCTAAAATGCTGCAAAGCAGGAGCCAAGCTATTCCTGGTTGTATGTCCAGCCTTTTAGAAACTGCACTAACAGAGTAGAGAGAAGAAAAGAGCTAATTTGGATTTGAATCTGTGAAGCGCCAGGTACTTCTCTAATCATTTTGTATGTATTTCCTCACTTCAACTGCCCAGTAATTCTACAAGGTAGCTGTTATTACTCTCACTTTTCAAAAGGTAAGAAGGTAAAAGCAAGGCTCCGAGAGCTGAAATCATGTAGGATGGGAGATCACAATGTTCGTTAAGTGCTAGACAGAAGCCCAGATGTGTCTCCAAGGGTATGTCCCATTTCCCCAAAGTAAAACCGACACTGGATATAGATGATGATTCTCTTCCCGGAGGTATGTTCTACAGGGCATCAGAAGGGGTTGCAAGGTGGGGTAGTTTCTGGGACTAACTTAGTTTGGAAAACACTAGATTACACAAACAAACAAAACACAGGGGTGGGCCAAAGTAGGCTTACAGTTGTTCGTATGGAGAAAGACATATGCAGGTAATGATTGCTTCAGTAGCTTTCTTACTGTAGAGGGCCTCCTGGGAAGGCACATGGACATTCTTTAAATTATCAGCTGAGCCTGAGGCACTGACAGAGTCCATGAGCCCGGTTACACCCCTCCCATGAAGGCAGGGGAGAGGGGTGTGTTATTCAGCTTCTGACTTACCTTTGTCCAAGTGTCAGCAGGGGCGGGTCTAGATATGCAAATCCAGTAATGCTAGGCCTAGTTAAGAATGCAAATAAGCTCCTTTGATCCTAAGTTTTGGTGTTATTTTCTGGTATTTTGGGGTATAAAAATAAACCTGCTGCCTGGCTCTGCTGCTTGCTGTCTCTCCATCAGAGAGAATGGTGCCCACCTAGCTCCCACCCTTATGAATCTATTTTTGCCCCTTGGTCTCTTTCTCTCTTTAATTTCTTAATCCCTAGCTCCTCCACTCAGGAACCTGTTTCCTTTTCCGTGATGGAGATGAATGTGGAAAAGAGAGAAACACCCCCCACAATTACCTCAAAAGAATGTCACTCTCATGGCAGATCTACTTCTGTCCACCCTGAGTATCCTCTGTTTGTAGGACTTCTCAGAGCCTCGAACTTCTCAGAGCCTCAGAGTTAACAGGGTTAACCCTAAATCTCCAACAGGGTGAGGGAGCTGCTATATTTGATATTTGATCGTCTTCTATAGCACACTCTGGGATACCCTAACCTAGGAAAATAACCTGTAAGTGTCCATCTCTTCCACTAAGAAGTCCAGTATGTCAGTGCATTCTTCATTATTTGGAAAAACAACCTAAGATCCTGTTCTTTGGGGGCCTCTGCAGCGTCCATTACTGATCTCCTGAGGCAGACAGACAGCCTCAGCAAATACGGCGGCAGTGTTTAATGAGGGCAGATCTACACAAAAACATGCATTTTCCAGCAGGATGTTCTCCCGGTTTATTGTGCAGTGCTTGGCTCTTAGGTACCAGAGCCCTAGACACCCAGCTGCTATAAATCACCTGAGAAAGGTGATCATTAAATAGATTAAAATGCATAAGAATTACCTAAATGTGGACCATTAGATTAAATGAAGCAGCTACAGTAGAATGCCCTCAGGGCTCCAGGAACTTCATTTAGGTTATCACCGTACCAGTGTTGTGCAAATTGCAGGATTAAGGAGAATATTACAAACCTTACGGCTTCCCCTCTTTGCTCCCCCCCCCCCCCCCCCCCCCCCCCCCCCCCCCCCCGCCCCATCTGCTAAGGGTTTGCAGCTGAGATTCCTCCAAGGCTTAATAAACAGCTACCTCCGAGAAGGCGGGATGAAGCTGGCTTCCCAGGCCAATCTGCATTTCGATGTGGTTTAGAGCAAAGCCTTATCTCCGCGTGGCATGTTTGCAGGAATAACAGTGTTTAAATAATGTCTGCAATGGAGCATAAAAATCCTTTGTAACTCAAACGGACATATTGAGGAATCTTAAGCTTCAGCTCGCATTACCTTGGCGATGTTTCTCTCAAAGACTGACAGCAAGGCAGCATCGCTCTCCGAAAGCACCTCTCCAGGCGCCCTGCGCGTGTTTTTTGATGTTGTTCTCGCTCGCAAGCCCTCCTCATAACTCTAATAAAGGCCAATTTGGGGAAGCAGGCGTGGTTTGAGCTCTAAATTTTTCATGAAATTCCATGTGAAATGGAAGCGGTCCGTCTATTTCTTTCTGTCTAACCTGATCACCGGAGAAAGAGGGAATAGAGAGCAGTGTACATGCTTGTGAAAGAAAACGCCTCTTAATTGGAGTCATTTCAGAAGCTACGGGTAAGATCTTTTTTGGCAGAGAAAAACGTCAGCCAAGGTGATGTGTTTTTTTTCTCCTTTGTGTCCAACTACATTTTGTCCTCTTATTAGATCATTTCATTTTATTGAGGCTGAAAGCAAGGCAGTTAAGGGGAGAAAAGGGAGCTCACCCTGGCTGTGTGGGTTCAGTGCCAAGGTCACAGTGCATGGCATTTAATCCCCACAACAACCTCTCCAGGAAGACACACCGACTCATTCATCCATCGATCCAACCGATGAACCAATAGGCTATCGTGGTAGAAGCAGATTTTGAACCAACTTCTATCTTGAACAGGTCCATATGCTTTCTGCTATAGTCTGCTGTTTCACTGAGGGTCACACATGTGACAACACAAAGCATCCACCAGAAAGTCACAAAACACCTGGGACTACTGTTTATGGGGATGCGTTGGTAGCAGATGCCAGGGAATGAGCCCAGTGACGGAGCCTGGATCCTTCTTGCAAAATGAAAGAAGGTGAGGGGTGAGAGTGTGGGGCCGGGGAGGAAAGCAACACTTACAAAATACTGAGGTAAATAAGAGACTCTACTAAGTGTGTTACATATGTTATCTCATGTAATGCTCATCACAGTCCCATGAGATGGACACTGTTATATCTAGTTCACAGATGAGACACATCAAAGCTTATAGAGAGACTAGTGGCCCAGTGCATGAAATTCGTGCACATTAAAAGGAAATTAATTAGAGGAAATAATTTAATATTGCTATTTGCCCTTTCTCTATGATAGAAGTGTTAGAGATGAGAGAAAATTAGTAAAATGTACATGAAAACCTTCCTCCTGTCAGAGTCTGGGGCACACCATGGGACCCAGAGTCAAGTTCCCGCCTACCCACATGCACCTCAAAATCATATGAGACCCAGACCTGGCTGGCCTCACCCCAATTGGGCTAGATCCAGACCCAGCCAGTCCCACCATTGTCAAGCACTGCTGGGCAGGGGGCATAGCCTCAGGTCCCCTGGCCTGGTGACAGGATGAGGGTGTGGCCTGAGGTCCCCCAGTTCAGACTGGGGTAGGCAGTGTGCCTTGAGGTCATCCATCAAGCCCCTCCAAGTGGGGGACATGACCTGAGATCTCCTGTCAAGCCCCGCTGGGTGGGGCACATGGCCTGAGGTCTCCTGTCAAGCCCAGCCAGGCAACGGGGTGCAGCCTCATGTCCCCTGGCCCGGTGCTAAGGCGGGGATGCAGTCTGAGGTCCCCTGGCCAAGATATGTGCCTTTGACCAGAAATTAAACCCAGAACCCTTCAGTTAATGGGCCAAACCAGCTAGGACTAAAACCCATATTCTTTTAAAGGTTACACTAATTGAGGAAACAAGTAAGGATTGGCATGCACGGAAAAGTGAAGAAGTTCTAGAGTTGACAACTTCTTTACCCATCTTGGTCCTCTTGTCTTTGATACGCTCCTTGTGTAACAGGAGCTGCACTGAGTTCCTGTCCTCCCTGCTCCCTGTGAATGGAATTCACCAAACTCCACTATTTCTTCTGTCTTCAGAGAAGATCCTGCCGGCTGCTGACTTTCCACTGAGCTGCACCTTATTACCTGCTTACACACACCTTTACGTTCTACCAATACCAAGCCACTTAGATGTTTCAAAAACATATTTTTATTGATGTCAGAGAGGAAGGGGAAAGAAGCGAGAGACAGAAACATCAATGATTAGAGAGAATCATTGACTGGCCACCTCATGCACACCCTCCACTGGGGATCAAGCCTGCAACGTGCCCTGACTGGGAATTGAATTGTGACCTCCCGGTTCATAGGTCGATGCTCAACCACTGAGCCACACCAGCCGGGCTTACTTAGATTTTTGATAACACACCAGACACTCACTATTTCCATGCCTTGCAAATGTGACCATTACTTCCTGGATTGTACCTTCCCCTTTGTTCAAAATGCAAACAAATTTATTTCCTTATTCAAAACTGAGCTCAAGTTTTAAGCATTTAAAAAGCCTTCTCCAACTAACCCCATCACCACATAGAGTTAATTTCTCTCTCTTCTGTGCTTATATATTTTTCTAGGATTACAGGTATCACTGGGCATGACAATGTCTTTGTCTGTATGTCTGTCTTTCATCTCGGGCTGTATTTCTTGAGAGCATACCCTGCCTTATTTGCTTCTCTTTTAGCTGCAACTATTACCTGGCACACAGTGGTAGCTACTTAATATTCAATAAATTGGTTTAACTTGAAAGAAGTCAGAAGTTGGTGACTCGAGTTATTAATGAAGAAGAAAGAACTCTTCTGCTGAAATGAATTAAGACAAGACTCTGAAAAATTCCTACCCATGGTGCCTAGCGGGCCCTGGATTAATTGCACTCTGCACACCCATTCAGCTCCCCAACACAGCGAGAAGAACATTTCCCTGGGATGACCTTAAATAAATTAACATTCCCGTCTCCACTGATTCCATTGTGGAAACAAGTTCACAAGTTAATGTGAAGAAAGAATCAGGGGAGGAGTAAATGAAGACAGGAAGAGAGAAGGAGGTGTTTCATAATTTATCAGATGTGAGCCCTGGCACCTCATTTATTTTATGAAAAGGGCCAATGATGCTTACATTTTTATGAGTTGAGACTTAAAATAGGATTCCTGATTCTCCTCCACTCATCACCCATCTTGTGTAGCCTGTGGACATGTTGCTTATTCACCAGTGAGTACTTTAGAATCCCCCTTCCCTATTCTTTTTAATATATTTTTATTAATTTCAGAGAGGAAGAGAGAGGGTGAGAGAGATAGAAACATCAATGATGAGAGAGTCATTGACTGGCTGCTTCCTGCACACCCCCTACTGGACATTCAACTTGCAGTCTGGGTCTGTACCCTGACGGGGAATCAAACCCTGACCTCCGGGTTCATAGGCTGATGCCCAACCACTGAGCCACATCAGTTGGGCAGCCCCTTCCTCTTTCTTAAGCTCTGGGCTGGGGCCTCTTCATTCCCAACAGCTGCTGCAATAGTGTGGCATGCCTCTTCCCTTGTAAGTCACCCAGCATGATCTTCCCTCCTCAGTTCTGAGCACACAACCAAGGCAATGGCATGTATCATCTGCAAATTTCCTTTGAAGCTGATCACCCCATTTAGAATGAATTAACATCTAATTGGCAAGCAATCATGCCCAATAACTTTATTTTTCAGAGTCAAGTCTCTCAAAATACTGTCAATAGAACAATTACATTACGTAGGCTCTTCTCACTGGAAGTCAGCTAGACAAGTGTCTTGTTTTATCTGTAGAATGATTCCTCAAGGCACAGCCTCCCAGTTAAGCTCTCTGCAATAATAATCATCATGATGAAATGAAATCGGAGATCTGAACGAAATTGGAAAAACGAGCCTTTTTCTTTTCTTTTCTTTTCTTTTTTTTTTTTTTTTTTGGCCTAGTCTATGTAAAAGAATGTGTGTGACTGTCTGCCAGGAATTTTTTCTCCTGCCAAATTCTAATCAGTTTTATATCACCTCCTCCCCCCTCCCAGTTTGGGTCCTGAGGGGCCGGAGCAGCAGAGCTTTCAAAACAATCTGTGGGTCTCTATCTTCCTTTGCAACAAACCTCGGGGGCTGTTTCCTTTTCCATGTCAGCCATCCATTTCATTTTTCAAAACACTATTTTTTAATATTGAGTCTGGAGACCGAAAGAGACAGAACAAAGAAAAATGTCAGATGCAGAAAGATTAAGACCAGATCAACCCAGGTTTGAAAAACAGCAGAGGTTGCGGGGACTTTTCTGAAATGCTGGTCATGTTCACAATGCCTTTCCTTTCCAGGAGGTGTGCCGTTTTAGTTGGTCTTCGCAAGGAACAATGACCCAGACTTGGTCCTTTCTTTTCTTGACCACAGCAGCGTTAAGAATAGACCTCGGGGCTGGCCAGTGTTGCTCAGTGGTTGAGTGACATCCCATGCACCAAGAAGTCACTGGTTTAATTCCTGGTCAGGATACATACCCAGGTTGCAGGCCCACAGGCAAGGATCATGTGGGAGGCAGCTGGTCAATGCTTCTCTCTTATCGATGTTTCTATCTCTCCCTTCCTCTCTCCCTAAAATTCAATAAAACCATATTTTTTAAAAAAATAGGTCTCTCATTTATAGCAGGGCTACAAATCTCAGGGGACTCAAGGACACTCAACCCCTCTGTCATCCTGACAGCAATCTGCGAACCCTGCAGCCTTCTGCTTGACTAAACTTAAAGGTGCCTTCCCTCCGCTACGCATTCTATTACTCTCGCTCACTCTGCTCACAGTGCTAGTGGCCACCTGACAACTCAACTGGAAGCTGCCACTCCAGTGGCTGCTTTGATGCTCACCTTGCTGCACCTGTGGCTTTCAATGTTGACCTGGCTGTGCCTAAAGAGTCCACTTCCCACCTGGAAGTTAGTCCCGTCTACGAGGGGCAGCCCTCTCTTGGATTTCTTGCTCACCTTTCCTAAGAAATGTAGATCAATGAACTCTGGAACTTCATTGGACATCAATTGAGTTTCCATATCCTGAACACCCAGTCAGGGACCTTGACAAGATTTCAATTCTCTGCATCTTAAGAGTAAATCTCATGATCTCAGAATACTTTTTCCAAATAGACTTTCTCCTCTGTCGTTGTTTCATTATCTTAAGCCCTAAAATTTTAGGTCCTGAAGTGTTTCAAAAGCTTCTTCAATGTGAATTCAAGAAGATCTACCAGGCCCTCATGAAATCTAGATTCCTTTTGGACATCTCTCACATGTCCAAGTTCCCAAGGTGGGTGTGAACATGAAAGCCCATCCCTTGGGTCCTTATTTAAGGTAGGGATGTGTGTGTGTGTGTGTGTGTGTGTGTGTGTGTGTGTGTGTTTACATTTTTAAGGGAGAGAGACACAGGGAAGATGAGGGGCGATGGGGTGGAGAAGGAAGGGGAAGATGAGGACAAGAAGGAGGAGGAGGAATGAAGGGAAGAGAAGGAAGTGGTGGAGGAGTAGGAGGGAGTGGAGAAAGAGGAAGAGGAGGAGAGAAAGAGGACGATGTGGAGAAGGAGACACCATATTGACACTCTGCCAAGGCATTTGTGAGTTCAGCCAAGAATCTTTTGCCTCACTTTTCTTTTTCTGGCTACATAACATCAACAAACAATTTGTCTGATTGTTTTGGCATGGAAATGAGTTATCTTTTGCAATTGGATTTTTTTCTGATGGTTTTGTCCTTGTGTAGAAAGGGCACTGTCCTCAACCTCTGCCCTTTCAAACATGACTTCAGTGAAAATCTCCAAGTAAGCAAAATACCTCACTGGCTCCTTTCCACTTTTGCTTTCAAGCATTTGCCTCATCTCTGGGATCCCTACCACTGTCCACTGGCAACCTGGATGTCACGAGTCCCTCACTAAGATGCTTCAGTGAACGCTGCATTCTCCTAAATGATTTCATTAAAAATCATAATTTCCTTCTCCTCCCTAAGGAAAAACATCCTATATAATAAAAGGCTAATATGCAAATTGGCCAAATGGAAGAATGACCAGTCACTATGACATGCACTGACCACCAGGGGCAGACACTTAATGCAGGAGCTGCCCCCTGGTGGTCAGAAGCTAGGCTCATGGCTGGTGAACACAGTGGTGGTGGCTGGAGACTCTCCTGCCTCCACAGCAGCCAGACAGCCCCTCAGGGCTCCTGGCTTGTGAGAGGGTACAGGCTGGGCTGAGGAACCCCCTCCCCGGAGTACGAATTTCGTGCACCAGTCCCTCTAGTAATAGTCAGTGTTAAGATCCCTACTTACTCCATCCACTCAACACAAATGACTATTTTTTCTCTTCCTTTCTCTTCCTCCGTTCTTCTTCTTCCTTCTGTCCTTCCTTCCTTCCTTTCTGTTTTTTGAAAGTAGTTGCCTCAGAATTACTTTGGTCTGGCCAAGTCATTCAATCTCCCTAGGCTTCATTTCCCTCAGGTAAAAATATCACGTGCAATAAAATATTCAGAGGGCCACAATATTTACATTTTCTTACAACTGTTTATTTCAGATTTATCTCCCTGTGACTGATCTCTTTATCATTTAATGTAAACTTTACTGAGACTTTAGTAACTAGTTGGTGCCACCCCTTCCTTCTATTTTCCATTTTCTTAAGTTTTATTATGATGTGTCTGCACATAATTTTACTTGAGTTTATCCTGTTTGTAGTTTCCTGAGCTTCTTGAACCTACACATTTACCTCTTTCACTATATTTGGGAAGTTTTCAGCCATTATTTTTTCAAATATTTTGCGCTTCATCCACTCTCTTCTTTCCTCTGGGACAGTGCCACAGATCCTGGATTTTTTGTGTTATCTCTTGGGTTTCTGAGATTCTCTTTTGCTTCCTTCACCAATCTTTTTCTCTGTGTTCTTCTGTTTGGATAGTTTTGTTGTTGTTATTTTTTTCTGCTTTGAGATGTTTGCTTCTGCTTATCTATAGCTTCCCTGTTTTTTTAGTGAGTAGGTGTTGTATTAGAATTGGATATGTATAAATATTATCTATAAAAGTAAACACCCAAAGAACTGATATGCTTAAAGTGTCCACCAGATCCAATTTGGACAAAACGGGGAAAAGTTTAGAAAAGTGAAAAGAAATGACCATCTGTCAGCTTGAGATCCCCTGAGCTTATATGTAAGGCACAGTAAGCATGTATGAGGAATATAAAGAGATCTGTGGGAGCCATAAAAAGATTATTTCTTAAAAACTGTGGTTTTTGCCCTGGTCCATGTGGCTCAGTTGGTTGAGTGTCATCTCATGCACCAGAAGGTCCCTGTTTGATTCCTGGTCAGGTCACATGTCCAGGTTGCAGGCTGGATCCCCTGTCTGGGTGTGTGAAGAAGGCAGAGGATCAATGTTTGTCTCTCACACTGATATCCCTCTCTCTCTCTCTCTCTCTCTCTCTCTCTCTCTTTCTCCCTCCCTCCCTCGCCCTCTCTCTCCATTCCTCTCTCTATACAATGAATAAAAAAATTAAATCGTGTTTTTAAAAGTTTTTGTGTTGCTTTTTAATTCAATGTTTGCAGTTCATATTTTTTTCTAATTATAAAAGTTACAATTATAAATTGTTGGTGTGTTTGTGTGTGTGTGTGTGTGTGTGTGTGTGTGTGTGTGTGTGTGTGTTGGGCCTGAAAAGAATGTTTGCTTTGCTATCTAACAAATGCTAGAGTACCCCCCTCCTAATTGTTCCTTGAACCTATATGTTACCTCAAACTACATAGATCCTGAGCATCTTTTACCCGTACATTGGTGGGTGGGATGATTGCTTAGCTTTGCCCAGGTCTGAGGGCAAAATTACAATTATGAAGTAGCAACAAAAATAATTTTATGGTTGGGGGTCGCCACAACATGAGGAACTGTATTAAAGGGCCTCGGCATTAGAAAGGTTGAGAACCACTGCTCTAAAGGTTCACACTTTGACCTGAATCTCAAACTATCTGGGTCCAGATTTAATCCACTTTAGGACATGGGGCCAAGTCAGCACCAGTGCAGATTTGGAGCCAAGAGATCCAATTCCGGTTCATTGGGGGGAATTGGGTGAGTCTGTTAGAAGAACCCTAACCTTGTCAGCTGGGAATAATCACAACCTTCCCTGCATAAAGTTGCTACAAGAATTTAATTGTTTTTAAAAGTACAGAAAGAAATTTCTACAGAACTGCCTTCCTGAGCTGTGTGGCAAACAATAAGTACTCCAATGCCATGGGCCATTGCTAGGCAGAAGCACGGCTTTGGCCTTGCTGAGAATGGGTTTATCTTTTCAGAACTTCAGGGAATTTCCAAGGAGTGTGGCCTACTCTAGCCTCGGAGAGACAACCCCACATTCTGGTCTTTTAAAAAAATTATTTTAGTGGGTGTTTTTGTTTTCTTATCTTGATTATAGAATGGTTATGAAAAAATATTTTTTTGTTTTAATGAGAAAAACATTCTCTACAGAGCAGTCAGGATATTTCGGAAACTAAGATAAATAACTAGGACAGTATCACTTTTCTGCATGAAATTCTTCAAACATATAAAATCCCTACTGGATCACCTCGGACCTTCGCCCCTGATGCCCCCTCCAACTGCAGAAGTTCCAGCCACAGGGGACCAGCTTTCTGATCTTTCCATTGCCTCATCGCTCCTTCGAGCCTCCAGGCCTCTGTTCCTGCTGTTCTCCAGCCAGAGAGCTGTTTCCAGGTCTCCTTGTCTGATTCGTACTCCTTCAGATTTCCTTTCAATATCATAGTGTCAATGGGCCACCCCGAGGCCTGCAGACTAATTAAAGTCCTGCTCTGTTCTTCTCTCTTACACAGCACTGCCATTCTCTTCTTTTGCACTTAGCACTCAGATAACAAGATTTAATTCTGTAATTATCTGTGTGTGAAAAGTCAGACTCCATCAGTGGGTTGTCAAGTTCGTGGGGGCCAGACCATGTCTGAGCCTATTGTGGCCATCATCACAGGCCAGCATGCAGGGACGTGGCAGGCTTTCAACAAATACTGGCAAATGAATGATTTCAATTGAGAGAGAAAGAGAGAGAGAGAGAGAGGGAGAGAGAGAGAGGAAGAGGGAGGGAGGGAGGGAAGGAGGGAGGGAGGGAGGGAGAGAGAGAGAGAGAGAGAGAGAGAGAGAGAGAGAGAGAGAGAGAGAGAGGAGGGAATGAGAGAGAAGAGAAGAGAAGAGAAGAGAAGAGAAGAGAAGAGAAGAGAAGAGAAGAGAAGAGAAGAGAAGAGAAGAGAAGAGAAGAGAAGAGAAGAGGAGGGAACTACATTTTCAATCCTGAGGATGAGGACATGCTTGGCAAAGGCAGCCTCTGTTCCTCTCCCCTCTCCATCCCATTGTGTCACCTGTGCATGTTTCTTTCCTGTGGCTCATTCACCTTTCCCCGCTGGGGTCTCCCTGAGAAGCAGTGTCTGGAGGTCTTTCCTTCCTCCCCTTCTTCCCAGTGACTCACACACCACATCCCCTTCCCTGATCCTTTCTCCCTCAGGCTAGAAATCTCTCTGGCAGCCTGGGCAGGAGGATCCAATCAGCTGCCTGCGCTATGATTTCAATTACTGATAAGGGCCTCCAGGCCTGCCCCCTCTGCAGACATTGACATGCTAATCCCCGCATCCACCAGCAGGTATTGGCTCTCTGATGGAATTCCCATTATCAGAGGGAGATTGGGGAGGGAGATCATGGGAGTAGGGGTGGGAAGAAAAACTTTTCTGCTCTCCCCAAATCAACTCAGGGATCTCAAGGAATTTTATCAGCAAGGTTAGATATATAGTAAAGTGGGTTAAAACAAATAAAAAACCCACACAAATAAAATAGACTACCTGATAATATGAACATCAGTGATCTTATTATGATAACCAAGAAAACATATGTATGCACAGATAATGTCTGGAAGGATATATCCCCAGGAGTTTAATCAGGCTTATAGGTTAGTGGTGAAATTAGGGTTTTAATATATATTATATATTTATATCATTACACATTTGCATATATTATACTATCAAAAAATCCTACAGCACTTTTGATAAAGGAAAAGAATAAGGATTTTATTGGTATTATTTTTAAATGTATTTTTATTGACTTCAGTAAGAAAGGGAGAGGGAGGGCTAGAAACATCAATGATAAGAAGGAATCAATGATCTACTGCCTCCTGCACATACCCCACTGGGGATCAAGCCCATAACCCAAGCATGCATCCTGATGGGGAATGGAACTGTGACCTCCTGGTTCACAGGTCGACACTCAACCACTGAGTCACACCAGCTGGGCAAAAAAATAAGAATTTTAAAGTAACTTGAAAGAGGGAAGGAAAATAGGCCAATCAGCCCTATGGACTATTCTTCACAGGAGTTTAGCTTTTTCTCTGCAAAATCCTTCAAAGCAGCAGCAGCTGTCAGGAAGACCCCTGCTCCCTATTGCTCTGGCTTCTCCTTCCTTCCTTTTCTCTGCAATCACATGCCTCTAAGGACCACACTCCGAGGGGGACAGTAGGAAAATGGAGAGGAGACTGGACCAGAGTCCCCAAAACATGGCTGCTGTCCAGGGTTTACTGTTTATTTTCACATTGAGATGAACCTTCTTTGAGTCAGCTCCCCTTCCGGGCCTCTCTTCTCGTCTGCAAACAGGGCCGACTTAGATCTTCTCATAGACCCCTTCAAAAGCTCTAACCTTCCATGCCTGAGGAATGAGCGACTCCTGTCTCCTATGCCAACTCTATGGGTCAGCAAATTGTTTACTCCAGAAAACTTTTCCAAACTCTCCTGGTATGCAAGTTTTGGCTGTTGTCTTGCTCTTACCCTTATGTTCACCTGGGTGTCCTAAAAAAATTGCCCAGCTATGTCTTAGAAAGAACCTGGGGCATCGTTGTTTGGGTGAGTGTACAATTTATCACCCACTCTAGCACACTAGCCTTTAACAATTATTCTTGAAGACCAACTGTCAATGGGGACTGCCCCATTGCCACCTCCCCTCCTACCTACTTCCCTGTCTCCCCATCCCCAACACACACCCTTCCATATGCAGTACAAACTGCCTCTAGCATATATTACTTTGGGCTAAAACAAGGTCCCTCCCCTCCCTGTGAAAAGGAAAAAAATAAAAATAAAACCTGAATAATGTTTCTGGAGAAATAAATGCAAATGTTTTTCCTGAATGGCGTTTCTATTGTCTGCGACTTAATGCGGCTTTAATGGAAGTATTTGTATCAGAAAAATGCAAGAGGAAAACAGAAGGTAACCCAGATCCCTTTCTGGCTGGCAAAAGCTCTCGAGTCACTGAAGACGGTTTTGCCAAAAAGGCTTGGCAAGAGGCAGTGATATTTGCAAATTGTTCAGCAAAACTGCATTTATTTAGTCCATTCCACTCTGGTGTCCAATGGGCTCCCTGCACGGGGACCTGCTTCTTAGACAATGACACGCGTTACACCAAATTATGAGCTACAGCCGCAAACACAGGGACAGAATGTCACTCCTAATTTGTTTTCTGAGCCGGAGCTCCATGGTTGGAAACATCCAAGGGGTGATCCATGGGAGTGTAAATGCTCATTTTGGGGGAGAGGAAAGGCTGGAAATGGCTGTAGAATTGGGCACCAAAGCAGCCGAGTGTGGCCAGAGTGAACGTCGCCTGCTCCAGAGAAGGGAAGGGAGCCAGTCCCCTGAGCCAGCTGGCGCTGGACCAGTGAACTTCCCACCACTCCCCGGCACATGGATCCAGCTTTGCCACCAAACTCTGCATTGGAGAGCCAAGAGAGGACTCCTCCCAGAGGGCGACATGAGCTCTTCAGAGTTTATTCTCAGCTTAGTGGAGAGGGCCAATCTGTTCGGGCTGGGGCACCAAAAGGCCATGAATGCTTAAAGGAAACAATGAGGAATGCATCCTGCTGGGAAGAGAAGACTGGTGTTGTCCTCAGGCTTGGGCAGGTGCAGAGTCTCAGCTTCCCCCTGGGATTCTGGGAGAAGCATTATCTCCTGCAGTCCTCACTTTGCTCATCTGTACAATGGGGAGGCTGTCTGCCTTATGCGGTTAGCTCTGCCATGTGACTACCAGGCAGCAGGAGCAAAGGGGCGACTACATTCACTCCCTCTGGCTTGGAGAGTAGGAGAAGCCCCTTAATGATGTCCCTCACTCAGAGTGACCCAGAGGCTGGCTGCTTGGACCCTGAAAACCCGTGGGATCAAAATAAGATGTTTAATCAGAATCTTCAGAGGGTCATCGGGTTCTAAGGGAGTTTAATAAAGTGACAGGAATCAGAGAGGCTCAGAACTTAGGTCCTTGATGTGGGTGAAATTATCAGTTCATCTTCCTAAAAGGTCACATGACCTCTAGGTATTCCCTACCTAACTGTGACTCACCACTCAGATCACTATCTAATCAGTCTCTCATGTTTGTATTTGCTTCAGCTTGGTTGGACTTAGACACGGGCAGTTCTGCCTAGCAGGGGTCTTCAAACTATGGCCTGCGGGCCACATGCGGTCCACAGAGGAGTCTGATCCGGCCCGCCAAGTTTTTTGGGCAGTGAGCGCAGCCGAGGTGTTACAGTAGGAATTAGTAGTTCATATAGTCCGGCCCTCCAGCTCTCTGAGGGACCGTGATCTGGCCCCCACTTTAAAAAGTTTGAGGACCCCTGGCCTAGAGTGTCCGTGGGAAAGGGAAGGCTTGGGCATCAGACCAACGCGGGCTTATGAGAGGGGCGACCCTAGAGCAAGCTATGCAGACTCACTAACCCTCAGCTGGCTCATCTATAAAAGAGAGATCGTATCCTGTCACGTTTTCATTAGATAGAATATGTACAGAATGCTCAACATAGTTCCATGTACATGACCTGCTATAAATAATTCATGTTGTCTCCTTTTATTCCCCATTGACCTTCTCCTGGCCTCCCCTACCCTCTGTAGTCACCCCCCCCCCTCCCGCCAGCACATGCACTACTATTTTTAATACTTTAAACAATAAAATAAAATTGAAAAAGTTAATCCAAGTTTTGAGAACCCTCCAACATTCTTTCTTCATATTTCAATTTAATTACACACACACACAATTTTACAATTGGTTTTATGTTTAAAAATTGTGTGTGGGGAATCTTATTTTAGACTAAAGATATGAAACAACCTAAAAATCTACGTGTTGCAGGGACGTTAGATAACACACCTAGATTTACAGACGAACAAAGGCAAGCACAGAGAAGAAAAGTATCCAGCTTATGCCACAGGACCTGTGACTATTTCCAGGAATACTCAAGTCAATTGCTCTTTCTGTTAAGGCAGTTCTCCAAGAGTTATACTATTGCTACAGGTCTAATGTGGCTGTGCTCCTGTTGGCCTTTGAAACTGTCCCAAAGTGTGGGTCCCAGTCAGTACCCGGTGTTGATTGAGGCATATGTGTGGTAATTGGCATCTCAATATTTCATTGTATGATGGTAAAAAATAGTCCTTGTTGGCTAAGGATGTATTGTACTATGCCCACAACGGCTTTCGAAGCCAAATCTCCCCGTAAGAGAAGTGGTCACTCCCGTAAGACCTTGATGTATGCTGAGACCTTGTCTGAACTTCAGTTGGGAGGTCATTCAAGGTGCACTGTCTTCTTGATCCTGTGGCATCTCCCTGCTCCATCAAGAAGACCCATCCACTAAATGGAAGACTGGCTCCCCTGTTCCATCAGTGTTTTCTTTTTCTTTTTAAGATTATATTGATTTTTAAAAATTTTTTTAGAGAGAGGAAGGGAGAGGGAGAGAGAAACATTGATGTGAGGGCAAAAACACTGATCAGCTGCCTCTTGCACACCCACACCGAGATTTGAGCCTGAAACATGGGCATGTTCCCTGACCAGGAATTGAACCACCGGGATATAATCCAATCAACTGAGCCACACTGTCCAGGGCCCATCAATGTGGTTTTCAAAGGCAAGGACACATCAGTTCCCATTCCAGCTCTGCTAATTATTAGCTCTGTAACTGTAGGAATATTCCTTCCCTTTCCTAAGCCTTATTATCTCACTGGAAAAGATTGAGACAGTAACCTCTACCTCATAGAGTTACCAATCTGGTCAATTAAGGCCTGGTGCATTAAAGGGGCTTGATACATGACAACCACTGAGCTAGGCTAGTAAGCCAGGACACTCGAAATAGGGAAACTGAGACATATAGTTAAATAGCCAAGTAGTTCACCGCCACCTAGTAAATCACAAAATCCTATTTTTTCCCTAGCCAAGGACACTTCAGAAACAATGGCTTACATCTCTCCTCCCCAACCAGAGGGTAAATAGCTTAAATCACAGTACTCAGGAAGATGGATAACAAAAATCCAATTAGTGCCACTTGTGCCAGCCACACCTAAGGACGGATGAAGTTAAGTGAATAAATCTCATTTTGGTGCATCAGCATAAAACTGATGAATACTATATTGAGATCCTCCCCTAAGACCGCCCCTAAGCTCCCAGCCTTTAAAAACCCTCAAGTCCTCACCAGGTGGCTCAGTTGGTTAGAACACAGTCATGATACGTCAAGATTGCAAGTTCAATCTGGAGTCAGGGCACATACAAGGGCCAACCAATGAGTGTATGACTGAGTAGAACAGCAAGTCGATGTTTCTCTCTTCCTCTCTCTCTCTCTCTCTCTCTCTCTCTCTCTCTCTCTCTCTCTCTCTCTCTCTCTCCCTCCCTCCCTCCCTCCCTCCCTCCCTCCCTCCCTCCCTCCCTCCCTCCCTCTTGCTCTCTGTCTAAAAAAAATCAATCAATCAATAAGTAAATTAAAATAAAATTTAAGAAGTCCTCAAGTGGAAAGACCCAGCGTGGGCTCCCTCTGGAGCACACCCACACCTTTCTTTCCCCTTTCTTTTTCAGGCATGCTTCGTCTCCCCACTAAGTCCTAAGGGTGCCTATGAGACTTGCAACCAGGGGAGCAATGGGCCGTGGCAGCTCATTCCAGATTTTCCCCTTGAACCTGTCTCCATGGCCCCCCTTCTACCCTGACTTTTCAGTGAGCTGAAAGCAGCCCCATCTAAACTCTCTCCTGTTGCTTCTCCTATCCTAAGCACTTCCCTGTTTCACTGTCCCCAGCCTTAATGTACAAACTCTCAAAATTATCTGGACTTGCCTTGTGAAATCTTTCCTGTATGAAGTCAAGAATCTACACATGATCAGCCGGCCCGAGGCAGACCCACTCCAGCCGGTCCCTGTCCTGTAACACCACAATTATTAGCGTGATGAGTCCCACAAGGAATGTTCGGTCCCTTGGTGATCCTTAAATGCTTCAGGAATAAACGATGCAGCAAAGTGAACTCGCTTGGTAAATTCTGCATCTAGGAAACCACTTAATGCCAGACGCACTGGCCTGCTGTTGATGACTGTTTGAAACACGATTCGTTTTCAAAACTTGAAACTTTTTTGAGAAGTTAAACTATATCATGCCTTTTTTAAACAATTATAAGCAGCACAGCTTTTGCCAGACAATGACATAATCTGACCTTCCTTATGGAGAGGAGGGAGACATAAAGATAATGAAGGAGAGAGGAATGGAAGAGCTCTAAACCAAAGGGGCCAACCAGAAAGCAGGCCTAAGGTGAATCTTTTCGGAATTCTGTGACTTTGTAGGGCCCAGCTTCCCCTGTTCTGAGTTCATCCACTGCCTCACGCATAGCAGCAGTGAAGTCTATAGAAGCTGGACTCCTCACTAGCTGTGTAACATCAGGCAAGGCATCTCTGGGACCGCAGTTTCTTCATCTATAAGTTGGGAATGAAATAATGTTTACTTATAGTTGTTAGGAATCATACACAAAAAAAGACTTGGCCATGAATCTTTGAAGGTCATATTTGAAAAAGAGAGAGATCAATTAGTAATAGTTAAGTTCCTTCTTTCTCCAGACTTCCAGCTTAAAGAACAAATACAAAAAAAAAACAAAAACAAAAACAAAAAGAATCTGTGAACTTAACCAGAAGAAAGTGGAAAATAAGGAGGTGGTAACGGATTTGGCCAAGGGCAACTGGAAAAGGGGGTTGTGGAAGCTTCTCAGTGGAGAAGGCTGAGAGGATGAGGGAAGAAAAGAGGCCCCTAAGTCTAATCTGTAGCAAGGTGACTCTTACTGGCCTCCTCACAGTGATGCAAGTTCTCCTAATAGAGATATTCCACCATTTTCACTTCAGAATGACCGTCATCAGAACCGCCAAAGTCTTCAGTATTCAACACATAACTTTCCCAGAGGCATTCGCCCTGTCATGCTAACCACATAATTCTGATTCACAGGTTAAGGCGGTGGCACCTGGGAGTCTACACACATGTGCACACTCAAAGTGCTTCTTATGTGAGACTGGACTGTGCAGAAGAGAGTTTATATAAAAGAATGACTTCTGGGCAAATAGATTTTTTTCTTTTTAAAGAATAGTTTATTGATATATAGCGAGAGATAAAGGGTAAGGGGGTGAGAGAGAGAGAAATATCATTATGAGAGAGAGTGCAATATTGATCGGCTGCCTCTTACATGCTCCCTACTAGGGATTGAGCCCACAACCCAGGCATGTGCCCTTGACCAGGAATTAAACCTGCAACCTACTGGGACACAGGATGACTCCCAACCAATTGAGCCACACTGGGCAAGAAAATCTTACTCATGATGCTAAATACCCGAATAGGTAAATCCTCAACAATCACAATCTAACTACAACCAAGTCAGTTGTGAGCTACTAACTAAGATTGCTGTCTTAAAAAATGGAGATACCGCCTCCTCTCATGTTGTTGAAGTAGCCAACATAGATAGATAGATAGATAGATAGATAGATAGATAGATAGATAGATAAGATCAATGGTCTCCAGGCCCTGTCCTCCCCAAGTCTCCCTAGGAAAAATCCTTTTTTCCCTCTTGTAGATCATGAGCTTCATGAGTGGAAAGGCTGATTCATCTTGGCAGCTCTTATCAGGCCTAGATCAGTGGTCGGCAAACCTGGGCTTGTGAGCCACATGTGGTTTGCCGCTCTGTTGACTAATGAGTTTGCCGACCACGGTCCTAGATCAAGGCCTCTCACAGAGCAAGTATCAGTAAATGTTTGAGAGTGGGAGGAGGGGAAGAACAGAAGGAGGGAGAAAAATTAGTGGAGGTAGTAGCCAGTATGTCTTAATCCTAATAGTTGCAAAAACATGACCAGGCAGTCCTTCCCAATACGTTCCTTTCTACTGAGACCTGCTCCAATGCCAAGTGGAGGCCTGAAGGTGACATTTAACTTTGCTTGAAGGTGACATTTACAATTCACTGGGAATACCACCATTTACTAGCGCCACCTCAAAAGGTGCAAAGCTCTTCTGTATCGTGTTGACAGAAACTCAGCTCGTTGAAAAACACATAAGCAGGGTCTCAGAATGCATCAGAACAGGCTCAGCATTAGAATATGAAGCCCTAAACTGGAGATACAGTGTCTGTCCTGCTTTTATACACGTCATAGCACATAGATATCATCAGGCATTTACTGGGCGTCCTACAGATAGTGGTTGAGTGAGTCACAGAAACCAATTAACGCTTAGCTTGGGGAAAACAATTCCTATAAATGTTTGACCTGTGAAGAAACCAAAGCCAGAAGACATGACGTACAACCCCCAAAATGACAGCAAGAGTGTAGCCAGCGGGGCTCAAGAGCACACGCTACTTCTACCACATCGGCCTGTCCAATGTGAGCGAGTAAAAAGTATCAGGCTGTTCTACCTGCAACTGATGTTACAGGAATCAGAGAGACAGGGAAGAAGAGTTAGTGTGGAGTGGAAAGGCAGTGTGTGTCCTTGCTTTTTCCCTCAAGATCACACAGACGTTGCATATTTACAAAGTCAGAATAATGGTCATGCCCTAATAACCACCAGTGCACGGTGTCCGACCCCAATGCTGTTAGCCCTCCTCCAAAGTCTAATTTCACGTGTGACCTTCACAATGACTCTTCATCTTTCTTCCATCTGTAAAATAGGGGCAGAGGGGATCGATTCCATCAATCTCTTACTTTGCCTTAAAAGTCTACAGCTGTAAGGCCCACATTTTTATCTTCGGGGATCACTCTTGCCTGAACCGCTGCAGAGATAAACAATCTTTACTCGGGACAAGTATCTTATCGCATCACACAGAGAAGACAGTAGACACTGATGTACTGTAAGCCTGTGAACTTTATCACAAAGCAACCCCAAAGAAGGCAGCATCTGGCAAGTCAGATCAGTGTCGTGTCCACACCAGGAAGGACCGCTCATCAGAAGTTCTTGTGAATTTCAAGGCCCAAAGATTCCGTGCTGGCACAATGGGAGATGGGAGAAACCCTTCCAGTAATCCAAAGTAGAACAAAGATGGATCGTAATTTGCGCTCAGAGTTTTTTGTTTTTTTTTGTACTTTTCCCCTCAGAGCTCTCGGCTCTGGCGCGATGCCGTTGTTTTCCTTGAGAGAGAATACAGCTGTCGCTGTGTGTCTGGGAGGAAGAGATCCATCACCCGGGACGCATTGCAGACTATTAATAATGAATCGCTGCAAATCAACCTTGTCTCCATAAACACCCTGTCTCCGCATCCAGATAAAAGGTCCGGCAGACAGATGTTGGGATTTATGACCCCCCCAGTTCCCACTGCTCTGAGATGGGGTCCCGTGTCTGGGCTGCCCTGTGGGCGGTGTAGAAGGAGGGACCTAACATGTACTGAGTGACTTCTGTGTGCCAGATGCCTATAGGACATGGCAACAACAGCCATGAGACGCGGGTTTTATCACTCCGATTACAGATGAGGACATTGAGGCAGAGAGAAAGGAAGTGACTTGTGGAAGACTATTCTGCTTGTGAGGACCAGAGAGGAGAGATACTCTCTCCTGCCTGTCTTCCTCCCAAGCTCTCTTGCCATCCCTTGTAATTCACGGCCAGCGGGAGGTTGGGGAGGTTTTTATTATTATTATTATTTTATTTTATTTGTTGCGTTTTTGTCTTGCTTGTTCCACCTACAGAGCTCTGCACACAATGGGTGCTCAGCCAAGCTCAGCCAAATGACATTTTTGCCAAGTGGACATGGAGAAAGGCCCGCAGGGCGGCTGTCTGAAGAGAGATTCCTGCCAGGAGCAGGGAGACAGGCCTGCCCAGTGTAGAGGTGGTCACTCCTAAGGCTGCCTCGGCCTTTCTTTCCCTCATTCTGTGTCTCCTTTACAGGCCCCGAGGTTGAGTTGGTAAAAAGGCAGCTCCTTCCTTACCCTTGATTATGGAGTACATCCAGCTGCACCCAGACTCACCTGCTTCGAGCTCTGTCTGTCTCCCTGCTTGGTGGAGGGCGGGTGTTACATGGGTGCCCCTCATCTCGCATTGAGCACAGCCTGTAAGTGATGGAGAAAACTAACAGACTGGCACCTTTCACCCTGTGTCCTCCTCCACCCCCGACATGGGCCCCACCATTACAGATTCCACAGGAGAGATGCTGATGGCAGCCGAGACGCCAACACTCTCTCCTAAGCAGTTCTAAGCTGGGAGGAGGGAGTCCTGTCTGAACAAAGAATGTAATCTAGACTATGTTTTCTCTGTAGTTATTGCTATCGGGTGGATAGCTTCCTGGGTCCAAAATGGAAGAGAGGAGGTAGGCAGGAAAACCCCATCCAAGTCTCTAGTGGCTCTCACAAGACTGCATTCCCCTTGAAGGCAGGGAAGGCGCCCACACGTGTGACCGAGCCATGCTAATGTGCTAGCAGTTTTCTCTCTGATCAGCCCTATGATATCACTTAAAAAAATTATATATATATATATATATATATATATATATATATATATATATTGATTTTTTTACAGAGAGGAAGGGAGAGGGACAGAAAGTTAGAAACATCAATGAGAAACATTGATCGGCTGCCTCCTGCACACCCCCTACTGGGGATGTGCCCGCAACCAGGGTACATGCCCTTGATTGGGATCGAACCTGGGACCCTTCAGTCCCCAGGCCAACGCTCTATCCACTGAGCCAAACCGGTTAGGGCTGAGATCACTTTTTTTTTTTAAATCCTCACCATAGGATATTTTTCCTTTGATTTTTAGAGAGAGTGGAAGAGACAGAGAGAGAGATATTGATGTGAAAGAAACACATTGATTGGTTGCCTCCTGCATGGGCCCTGACCAGAGTCCAGGCCAGGGAGGAGCCTGCAACCGAGGTATATGCCCTTGACTGGCATTGAACCGGGGACCCTTCGGTTCCCAGGCAGATGCTCTCTCCACAGAGCCAAACAGGCTAGGGCTGGAGGTTGCATTTTAATCCTCATGACATAGATGAATTGGAAAGAATTCAGGTGACTTACCCGAGCTGTATAGCAGATCAAGGGCAAAGCTGGGCTTTGACCACGGCTTAGAGAAAAAGGCATTTCTCGGGATTGTGCTTCAACTGTGGCTGTTTAGGGAGAGGTGGCATGGGTCCTTAGTCCTCCAGAAAATAAAAAAAAAAAACCTGAAACTCAAACTCCCTGGGCACCGAGGTCCTCTTGAAGGAAGTCAACTCATCCATTTCTGTTTGAAGCGGCTCCCAGAGATGGCCAGGGGAGTTCTAAAAATAGGCCTTGCCCACCGGGCGCCATTCCTGCAGCCACAGGAGGATGCAAACCGCATGGCCCTAAGAAAACTGAACAATTTCACCGACAAATTAAAGGCTTGGGAGGCAGCAGGGGGAACTGGAAGCTGTGACTTCAGAGAAAGCCACACTTAACATTTCAAAGCCTCCACTTCAAGGATGGAGGGAGAAGCTAAGGGCAGGGAAGTGGTCCCAAAGGGTGTGCACCAGGTATTAAATCTGCCCTCTGGTACTCAGAGGGGGTTGGGGCCTTGTAAGGAGGGGCTGGCTGGTAGGGGAGGGAGGGCAGGAAAAGAGCAAGAGAGCCAAAGAGAGAGGGAGGGAGAGGGGGGCAGAGGGACCAAGAAAGAGAGAGAGAGATGTGCCTCCGGGAGGTAGGAGAGTCTTGCCTTGGTGATCCAATTTCAGAGCATAAGAGTGGAATGTTAAAGACTGCTCTTTGCTGTGTAGAAACCAGCATTCCTGAGTAACTGGCCCAAGCTCCTTAGCTTGGCAATAACGACCAAATACAGGAGTAAGAAATGTTGAATGCGCACTATAATAACATATATAATCATCAGTCTATATTATTTCCCCACATTTTATAGACAAAAAAAAGAGGCCAAAGTTTAAGCAAGATTTCTCATAAACAGCAGAGCTATTGGCATCTTTTCCTACAAGGATGTATTTTCCTCCAGGTCTCTGCCACCATCTCTGAGTTTCTACCTCACCCTAGTACCTGCGGCTTGGATTCTAAGGGTCCTTTACCTCCCTCTCTCTCCGACTAGATGACTAGACCCTAAGCTCTCTAAGTCCCCTAAGCCAGGCACCATGCCAGTCTTGGTCTGTTTCATCCCAACCCCCAGCCGCCAGCAGAGTTCTCCTTCAGGGTTCAAGTGAGGTTTTGAACGAACCATCCTGGACCTTCTTTCTTTCTTTGTTTTTCTTTCTTTTTTTAAAAATATGTTTTTATTGATATTTTATAGAGAGGAAGGGAGAGAAATAGAGAGCTAGAAATGTCGATGAGAGAAACATCGACCAGCTGCCTCTTGCATACCTCCTACCGGGGATGTGCCCGCAACCAATGTACATGCCCCTGATGGGAATCGAACCTGGGACCTTTCAGTCTGCAGATCGACGCTCTACCACTGAGCCACACCGGTTTCGGCTGGACTTTCTTTCTTATCCATCCAGAGAACCAAGGATGCGACTCAGCCTCCCCTTCTCACCCGGAGTCTACACTCCGGGTTTTCATCTCCATCTTCTTCCTCTTCCTCTTCCTCCTTCTCTATTTCCCATACAACTCTATTGTCTGCTCCAAGTCAAGGAGAAAACTGCTCAATACACAACTTCATAACAAGTCAAAAGTAATAGAAGAAAGTATCTATTCATTTTCCATTCCAGCAATGTCTGCAGTTTCAATAGCAGAAATAATTGTCGTCTATTGAGATGCAAATGATAATAACAACAGAAGTGCTGATAATAGCAGATTTTCACTGAGAATTCACTAGGCCCGCCCTCTTTTGCAAGTATTTCTTCATTTAATTCTCACAACAGTCAAGAGACATGAAGTGTCATCCTCTCTCCATGTTTTATAAATGAAGGCACTAAGACTCATGGAGGTGACATCCTTAGCCAAGAGCACACAACAATAATCTGAATCTAGCACCTTCTAATTCTGAAGTCAATCGAGTTTCTCTTCTATCAGCGGCCTTTCAAACACAAATGGCAAGTCCAGCTGGTGTGGCTCAGGGGGTGAGCATCTACCTATGAACCAGGAGGCCATGGTTCGATTCCAGGTCAAGGCACATGTCCAGGTTGGGGGCTTGATCCCCACTGTGGGGAGTGCAGGAGGCAGCCGATCGATGATTCTCTCTCATCATTGATGTTTCTGTCTCTCCCTCTCTAAAATAAATAAGAATATATATTTTTAAAAGAATGGTAATTGCCAGGAACAAAGGAAATGGTCATATGCTAGGTGAGCATCTATTATGTGGTACCCACTATCATATACTCCACGTAAGTTAGTCATTTAATGAGCTAAAGC
This sequence comes from Pipistrellus hanaki, assembly GCF_964339955.1. NCBI lineage: Eukaryota > Metazoa > Chordata > Mammalia > Chiroptera > Vespertilionidae > Pipistrellus > Pipistrellus hanaki. The sequence continues at coordinate 9,664,368 of NC_140517.1, read as the reverse complement.
ACCCAGAATAAAGTTAGTGCCCTTTTATGGATTGATATAAAAGGAACTTATGGAGCTCAATTGATTTAGAGAGCTTAAGGCAAGCACCTGGAGCTCCATTCCAGGATTAACAGACAATATTCTAAAGATATATGAGGCCACATGGCAAACCCGCAAGAAAAACACGCAGGCCTATAAGTGCCATTTTACCTCACAGTGAGGGCAGGGACTCCTCAGGCTCTGCTGAGGGCTGTCCCCAGGGTCCCCATGGTGTGGGGACTCAGGCATAGGCCCCTTTCCCCTAGCCCCCATCTGTGGGAGGAGGTCCTGCTCCCTGTGACCCATGGGCCATGTCTCACCACAGCCTCTTTGGGTTCAAGGTGGAATGGCAATTATTTAAAATTGGCTCAGGTCTGCACATTCCACTGGGTTCTTTTTCACCCCCCCCCCCCCCCCCCCCCCCCCGTTAAGTCCTTCCCTTGGGACAGCTTAAACAGCTCTGTCTTTTTAATGACACACTATCCATCAATGGTGCTGGAAAGGAAATCAAGCTCTTATTTAGCAACCGGTCTGTTTGTTTATTCTCCCAAGTTCAGGAGTTCATATGTAGATTGCTCTTAATGGGCAGCGGCACAAAAGCACCTCTTTCTGTTTTCTTTTCATTTACATTGTTGCCCATCCTGGCTATTAGCAAGCTACTGGAACAGGCCAAGTGCTGGTTTCTCCTTGGAGATGGGCTGTGTGTGTGTAGTACACATGTGTTCATGTGGATTGGCCAATGTGACAAACTTTCTTTTCCATTTCTTCCTCTAACACAGATGGCTTTGTGTGAGGCATATGACTTTTCTCACTGATGCATGAAATTATAATATTACACATATACCTTTATATTTATCTATTTGTATTATGCATATATATGTGTATTTATATATACATTCATATCATATAGTGCTATATATATATATACACACACACACACACACACACACACACAACCACACACCCAACACATTCACACATATACACATACACATATACACACAGCAAATATGCTTTTACAATCAAAACAGAAGTCTGTGGCAGGGAGGGGAAATGGGTTCTAGTCTACATCAGCGTTGGAGGCATGGTTCCATAAATCTATGACACCAAGGTCTCCTTTGAAACGACAGGCTTAATGGACTGAGTTCATGCATAGCCTACACAAGCTTCCAAAGTCCAGCAAAATTGCTGTTCATTGTATCTGAGAGGCACAGCCAATGAGAGAAACATTGATTGGCTGCCTCCAATTCTACTTCACGTGTGCACACAAATAGGCAAATCTGGGAACTGGGGTTTTTCAAGGTTTTGTCCATTCTGGAGGGTGGCATGAACATGAACGGAGTGTGAGTGATTCGATTCTTTCACGGGAAGAGGCGAAGAGGAAGCTCCATTGGGTTTTTGTTAGCCTTTTGGGAAAGATTGGCGAAGTAAAGTTAAGGAGCAGTAATCGAGAATCATCGCATTCTATCTCTTTCAACAAATGTGATTGGGCATTGCCCTCCCTGAGAAAGGCCATGTTTTAAAGTTCATCTTACTTCTCGGCCGTGTTGTCTTGATTTTAGTGTCGATCAGGCTGGGACAGAGAGTGATGGCTGACAATGTGGAAAAGGTCAGATTGACAGGAACATGACCATGAAGGAAGGGCCGGGTGCTCAGTAGCTGAAGAGTGTTGAGCTCAGTCCTGGGATTGATCTCAAGGCCTGGAGGGACAGAATATATTGGCGCAGTGGTTCCCAAAGGGGGCAGTTTTGTCCTCCAAGGGATGGGTGGCGATGTCTGGAGACATTTTCAGTTGTCACAGGGAGGTGAGGGTGCTAGTGGCATATAGTCGGTAGAAGTCAAGGTAGCAATTTAAAAAATATTTATTTAGTTTAGAGAGGGAGGAAAGGGAGAGAGAAAGAGAGAGAGAGAGAGAGAGAGAGAGAGAGAGAGAGAGAGAGAGAGAGAGAGGGAGGGAGAGAGAGAGAGTTGTCCTACTTATTTATCAATTCACTGGTTGATTTTTGTATGTGGCCTGACTGGGGATGGAACCTACAACCCTGAGCTCCCCGGCCAGGCCTAAACATTTTAGCATGCATAGAAAGGCCTCTATAATGAGGACGCATCCTGCCCCAAAAGTTAATAGTGCTGAGGGGGAGGAACCCTCCGTCTTCCATTGAGGACCCCTGGTCTGCATTTTGTAGCCTCTGCCCTTTTATGCACCAGCTTTCTAACTGCAATCTAGGAGACACATGGGGTGACATCACAAGTGCTTTAGGAAGAAGCATGAGGCAGAAGAGGGACCAAATGCAGACCCCAACTCTACATCATGGGGGAGCGATTTATCTTCTTGGTAGCTCAGTTTCCTCATCGACAAATTTAGAGATGTACTAGCACAAACCCCAGGAACTTCTTGTAAGGACTAAATGAAATAATGCTCCTAAAAGCCTTTAGCAAGATGCTGGCGCACAATGTTCAACCACTCCACTGTTATTTTTATTTTCATTGCTATTATTATTACTTCACCTCCTATTTCCACTTTCTGAAAAGCTCTCATATTTTTAAAAAATATGTGTGTGTTTTTTTTAAATTAATTTCAGAGAGGAAGGGAGAGGGAGAGAGAGATAGAGACATCAGTGATGAGAGAGAACCATTGACTGGCTCCCTCAGCATGTCCTACGCTGGGAATGGAGCCTACAACCTGGGCATGTGCCCTGACCAGGTATGAAACTGTGACTTCCTGGTTCATAGGTCGATGCTCAACCACTGAGCCACGCCAACTAGGCAACTCTCATTTTTTAATACTATCTTTTCTTTCTTAGGTAGGTATTAGGGAGCATGCTTTTCCTCATGTTTTTTTGAAGACAGCAGCAGAATCATAATGAGGGGGAGTGGGCCACACTGCAGGAGGGGAAACTGTGGGCTAGTTTTTGAAGGAAACGCTCCTCTATGTACAACTCCACGGGCTCTTTCAATATGGTGCCCTTAGTGTCTTCCTGACACACACAGAGCACCTCAAAAGCTGAGGTTCTCTCTATGGAGCAGAGCAGCATCTCAGCTGGCAGTCATCCCCCAGGTGGGATCGAAGCTCTGCCTTCATCCCAGAGTCCCTCTCAGCTCTCTAAGGGGAACCTCAGGCAGCTCCAGGGAGCTCGCTGCACACAACTGGGTGACTGAACATCACTGTGAGAAAGACTGGATTAAGAAAAGAAATGGGTGGGGATGGAGAAAAGGAGACAAATAGCATGAGATCATGGAACTCAAAGCGTTCTGGACACGTGTCCAAGGCCATACTACAAATACACGGGGAAAGCCACAGTTCAAACTCCCGAAATCCCTTCCTCTCAAGCCCTCTGCTATTCTTCCCCACACTCAAAGGAATCCTCTGATTAGAAAAGCTATAAACAGGAGCCTGCATCCAGGTACTTACAAGAAAGGCAGACAGAGGCAATCTTGTTATTGATAAAACATTGTAAAGAATGAAATGGAATGTGTTGTTTACTGCCTAGTGCAGAAAGCAGAGAAATAAGAAATATCCATCAAACTCTCCCACACAGAAAATAAACTTCCTGTTGAAAGACAAGAGAGGATTCTTGTGTTGGATGTCAAATGCCTCTTCTGCCTGTGGGTGGCTTGGGCAGGGACACCCCTAGGTAGCAGTGGCTCACAGACTTGCTTGCCAATTTTGGGGGAGATGCCACTCCATCATTTGGAGCCTCAGGAATGAATGGACAATTTCTTGGGCCAATGGGCATTCTAACCAGCGTATATCAGTTCCTGAAAGGAGGAACTGAGCAACTACAGACGTATGAAGCACGTTTGAACGTTATCAACGACATCTATGGACATGGTATAGTTCGTCATGGCCATCATCATCAATACAATCACCACCAAAAATCAGTATCCACATCCTCCTCATCACCAACAACACAACTACCTCTACCATCATCCACCACCACCATAACCACCACCACCACAACTATCACCACCACCACCGCCATCAGCATCCACCACCATCTTCAACACAATCATTATCACCATGATCATAAGATTATGATCATCATCATTGATGGAGCAGAGCAACATCTCAGCTGGCACTCATCCCATCTTTAATGATGATGATCCATCTCCCACACCATGATCATCATCATTAATCACCATGACCACCACCACCACCACTACCATCATCCACTACTATTTTCATCACCAGCATGATCAACAATATCATCATGATCATAATCTACCATCCACCACGATCATCATCATCATCGCTCTGCATCAGGGACTAAGTTAGCATTAAATATCTCTTTTAGCACTCACAGCATGAGGCAGTTCCATCTTACTAATTAATATTCCTCTCTTTCCAGGTGAGAAAACTCAGTCTCAAATGGGTGAAGTAGCTTATCCAGGGCCACATGTGGCAGGACAGGCCCCAGTACACAGCCATTGGTTGACACTGGGCCCCCATCATCCCAGGATCAATGCAAAGGGTCCCCTAAAGCCACCCTAACTCTTCAGTGATAGGGCTCAACAGACAACAGCATATCCTAGCTGCATTGTGCCTGGCGGTACATAGTTAATCAGACATCGCCGAAAGTGAGAAGGTGGAGTCTCTCTTTCTCAGCACATAGTTAGCACTTAATACATTAATAATTGCAATGTTGGTGGCCTTGGGATAAGTTTTACAAGACTGCGAATCTTTTCCTGCATCCAAATTAAAGCACTGAAATATACATTTATCTGTCTAATAAGGGAATTGTTGAAATACTCCCAGTTTAAAAAAAAACACAAGATAAGGAGAAAAAAAATGTGTTCAACTTTAAGGCTGACCAAGTTAGTTGTTTTCCGTAAAAAAATACTTTCCGGTAGAGAGAGAACTTTTGATTTAGCCTCTGTAGGAGCCTTGGGCCCAGGGCCAGACACTCTGGCCTACCTCGCAATGAGCTATCAGTCCCTTGCAAGGTTAGAGCTCTCACCAGGCTGTGGTTTATTCCCTTGCTTATCAGGCAGTGAACAATTCTAAGACTTCTACTCATGTTCCTCTGATTCCTTCTCCTAGCTCAAAGCCTGCCATAAAATGGGTGTTTTGTACAAATGTTTGAATGAATGAATGAATGAATGAGTTTGTTGTTCTTTGTTTATCAATTTTCCCAACTGTAAAATGCAAAAAACTAGATAAGCCCCAGGGAACACTCTAGTCTGGACAAAGTAATAAATGTATGGGAATCTGCTATTAGGTCTGGGTCAGAGCTGTAATGGCTAAGGTGGGTTTTGCTCCCATGCAGTTTTAGGGAAAATAAAAAAGGCTTGGTCAGGCTGGCAGAGCTATCAACTTGGCACTATCTTTTCAAGTGTGACTCATAACTACTGGTTAAGAGAGTACCCAGAGGATGGTCCACTCTCTTATTGCCTTTTCTTAAATTCTTAGGTAACAGATCAAGGTCAACTGCTGCACACTAATCATCACCCCAATCTCTCCACCACCTCCCCCAATAGAACCACAGTGAAAAAGGAGGAGGAAGAGGAAGAAGAGGGGAAGGAGGAAGAGATAGCGAGAAAGAGGAGGAGGAGGGAAGGGGAGGGAGAGGAAGTGTAAAGGAAGGATGAGAAAGAGGAGGAGAAGAAAGAAGAGAAAGAAAGGAAAGGGGAGAGGGAGGGGGAGGGGGAGGAGATAACTCCTCTTGGGCTTCAGCTCTGAGTGTGAGAGTAGATAAGATAAACCAGGGAGACACTGGAGTTGAAGACTTAGATCTCCATCAGGCTCCAGATAGGAGCTAAGTCAACTGTTTACTCAGCTTCTCCCAGAGGTGCGCCTCTCCCAAGCAGGTCCTCAGCAGCTCTGTGGAGGAAAGGCTGGGCCTCAGAGGGTGGAATAGGAGATTGGGGGAGAACGAACATGTGCAGCATCTCAGAGATCTCTCACAAACACAGACCTGGAGAAGGCCAGCACCCAATCTCTCCACACTGGGTGCTTTTAGAGTAACTGATGGAATGTCAGTAATCTGAACAGACTCCTGCAGAACCCCGCCACTGCCCATGTCGGCAGCGCTCCACCCAGCTTTCCTCATCATCGCTGAGTGCCAGTGACATCAGCCTCCCTCTTAGTTTCTCAAACATCCCCTGACCCCCATCCCTTCACCTACCTGCTCTCCACATCACTCTCTTCCATCCTTTAGATCTCAGATCTGCCCTCACTCCTCTGGGGACGCTTGCTCTGAAGAACCAGCTGGGGTCAAGGTTTTCTATCATACATTCTCCAAGCACCCCGTACTGCCCCTTATTGCCACTGAAACTCAGATTAGTCAACTGATACCTGGTGTCCTGAAAATGTATACACACTTTAATGGCTGATGGCTCAATTTTGAAAATGAAATGTGTTTTAATAAACACTGCCTTTATGATTATTCGAAGTGTGTGTATACATTTTTGGGGACACCCTATCGATATGTGCGTGTTCCCCACATTTTTCGTATTGGCTGCTGCATAGTAAGCACTCAATAAATATTTGTTGAATAAAAGTTGTGGAATGGTGGGCTGTCATCTCAAAAAAGAGGAATTAAGGTCACTCCTTGGAGAGTTGCTATGTTAATGGCAAAAGATAGTTAATTAAGAAAAAAGAAAAAATGATCCATGCTTCATGATTGTGCACACATACACACACTCACCTTTCTTGGTCGTCTAATAAGATAGCCAGATGAATCATAAAAGTGTTCCTAATTTCAACTTGAGTATACAGGGAAGAGCCCTACATTTGCAGCTAGGGGGAGGATTTCAGACTCTGACTGCAATGTGACTCATTATGTGACCTTTGTATTACACCATCTCCCCTAAACTCCTATTTCTCACGTGTGACTAATGCACTCATCACTCCATAGCTTTAAGAGGTCCTGCTGTGTGCAAAGTTGAGCTATATGTTTAGGGAAAATAGAAGGCAGGGGCTCCGTCTCAGCTCTTGGGAACCTTCCGATTTAATGGGAAATAGGCAAATAAATAAATCTTTATAGTAACAAGTGCCATTTCCAAGATTTGGACAAAGGGTTTTGGAAGCCACGGGAGAGAACAAATTCAGGGTGCTGTCCGGAAGAGTGAGGGGGAACTCTCCTGAGGAGACCGCTCGGAAAATTAAGTTAAAGGATGACCTCACCTGTCCATAAAGAACAGTAATGGCACCAGCTCCGGGGCCGGAGAGTACTTAGTGGAAATTCTACTCTCCCTCTCGCTCACTGAGAGCACGAGTCTTGCTTAACCCTCTAGGATCATTTTCCTTCTCCATGAAATGGAAGCAATAAACACCTCCGTGCCATTTGAGGGTGAAATTTAGAGATATTATACACAAAGTACTTTTTATCCAAAGATCCACTCATCGTAGGTGCTCAATACATGGTAGCTAGAGTTATCATTCTCTCTATGCTCCATCTCAGGGGCCGGCAGACCAGGGCACATGATTCTCATGGATTCATCATATTTCTGTGGCGAGTGGTTAGCATAATTAGACTGAGGGGCAAGGTAAGCCATCTGAGTATTATCTTCTGATGTGTTTTTCCCAAGATAATCTTCAAAGATTCCTTCAATATACGTTTCCTTGCACTATCAGGACATTACAGAATGCCAAGGAGGTTTTCCAGAAGGCGGCAGCCTCGGACAGCAGTGGTGAACCTGGGGGAGATTAGAGAAACATCCAGATTCCTGCGGGGGCTCATACCAGGGTCTAGGAGAGGCCACGTGGTTCGTATGCCTTGTCACCCTTATTTATTACCCCCAATAGCTTGAATGGACTGCCTTGACCCTTTGGGGAAAACGGAGAAGGCTGACTGACATGGAGCAGAAGAAGTGTGTTCATGCAGAGAGAAGAGAAAATCAAGCAGAGATGACCAGAGTGGGAATATCAAGGGACGTTTGGAATTTCTAGGCTCAGATTTCTGAGTGATCTCACCAGGTGTCCATTTGGGCTCTAGACACTTCTACATTAAGACCAACGAGGCCTCAATTACCTACTGACTTTCACTCATCATTCAAGACTCATCTCAGATATCCTCCCTAGGAAACACTTTCTCTGATCCCTCAGAGGTCAGATTAGGCTCAGTCCCCACCTCTGTCAATCTACTGTCAGTTGGGGCCATCACAGTGAAGGAAAAGGACTCCTAGGTCACCTCCACCTTTGTCTCTTATGGTCTTCAAATCAGGGCAGCCTCCATCCCTGACACTATAGAAACAGGGCAAACAGCCCAACTTTCCTTGTAGGCCTTCCTATGCAAACAGTTCTCAGGTTAATTGGATTCACACTCACTAAATAAATAGATAGATAGGTAGATAGATAGATAGATAGATATCTCACTTGAGCAAGTAAAATATTCAGTCCCATGGAATAACAAATTTTTAAAATATGTTTTTATTAATTTCAGAGAGAGGGAAAAAGAGATAGAAACATCAATGATGAGAGAGATTTATTGATTGGCTGCCTCCTGCACGTCCCTTACTGGGGTTTGAGCTCACAACCCAAGTATGTACCCCGACCTGGAGTCAAACCATGACCCCCTGGTTCATGGGTCAGTGCTTAACCACTGAGCCATGCCAGACAGGCAATCATAAAACCTTAATTGTCTTTTATTGGGATTGCATTGAGCGTCTGCTCCCTGGTGGTCAGTGCACGTCATAGCAACTGGTTGATGGGTGGTTCCAGTCATTCCAGTTGTTTGGTCATAACAGCTGCTTAGGCATACACACACACACACACGCACACACACACACACACACACACACACACACATATATACTTTCTATTTCCCAACTCTAGAACAGCTTCTTGTCTGGCGATCTCGGCCACAGTTTGCATTTTGACATTTCATGTCAAGCATGCTCATTGATTACTAAGAATCGCTCCACATGGACTTAGTGATAAGGACTTGCAGCATATGAATCTGCACTATGTAAACTGCTTCCTTACTTCCCAAACTGGAGACAACAAGATTTAATTCTTCTGGAGGATAATCATATTGAAAGAAACCAGCCACAGCAGTGGCAGAAGAGTGGGTTTGAAAATGAACAGAACTATGCAAAGGGCTTTGAGAAATACTCCTAGAAATGTGTTAAATACACATTACAAAGCATTCTAATTATTCCGTAATTGGCTGAGGCTGCGGTAGTCAAGTGTGTTCCACAGAATCAAAGTGAAACAGGTATTTGGCTGATGGACCAGATACTCTTTATTCCTCCTCAATAAGCATGCATCAGCAACAAAAGCTACGTAAATTTGATAGCTTTTCAGTAACATGGTATGGAAAGAACTGTAAATGGAAAACAAATCTCAGTTTAGTACTGAAAAGGGAAATGCTCACTGATCCCACTTCTCTTTAGCTTTCTGTGTGAATCTGCGCACACAAAACACTACTAGTTAACCCATTAGCATGGTCTCCAAGCATGAACCATGGTAGGTTTCAGGGCCATTGCGCTCATTCTTGGGAACAGAATTTTGGTTTTCTCTGTTTTTCTGATTAAACTGGGCACTGTGGTCTCTGTAATCCTCAGTGCCTGGGAAAAAATATGCCTAATAAAAAAGTTACTGAAGAAGCAGATAAAATAAAGAATACATGAATAGATCTCTATGCTGGGCACACAGAGTGGTGCACAGATAGGGAACCTGAACTCATAAAACTCAAAGGAAGAGAGCAGTTGATGGTTTTAAATGATGACAAGACAAGGTTGATGAAGGTGAGGCCGCTGTACAAGGAGCATAACGGTTTGCAAAGCCTTCACGTTTCTCCTGGAGTCGGTTCATGGGATTCACTTGTGCCCCTCAACCTGGGGCTTCGGTGCAGGAGCGAGAGGATGATTCCTGCCCTTTGCTTCAGGGGTCTTCAAACTACGGCCCGCGGGCCACATGGGGCCCGCAGAGGAGTCTGATCTGGCCCGCCAGGTTTTTTGGGCAGTGAGCGCAGCCGAGGTGTTACAGTAGGAATTAGTAGTTCATATAGTCTGGCCCTCCAGCTCTCTGAGGGACCGTGATCTGGCCCCCACTTTAAAAACTTTGAGGACCCCTGCTATAGAGGAACTGAATTGCTACCTTTCTGTAAGGTCTGGGTTGAGCATGTGAAAAGTGGTCTGCTCTCCAGATGTCAGCACACCCCGCAGGGGAAGGGGAGGGACGGGAATACAGATAGTAGAGCACACACTTCCAACACCAGGACAGATGAAGATTCATCATCCACCATTAATTGAGCAACCACTATATGCCAAACTCAGTTCTAGACTCCAGCAATATAAGTGAACAAAAGGAGACAAAGTTTTTGTGTGGAAGGGTATTAGGTAGTGAAGGAAACAGGCACTAAATAAATAAGTATAAACATTACAAATATAAATGTAGCATTGCAGTTGAGATAGATGCCCTAAAGTAAGTTTTTAGAGGGTTAAGAGTATGTCTGATTGGGTGTCTCTGAATCAGTCAAAAATAGCAGGCAGTGGAGGGAGGGGGGTAAACTCTCCCAAAGTCTGAACTATTTCTAAGGCACAATTTAGTAGAATACACATAGCCTGTTGCATAGTCCCCACTTTCTTTTCCCTCTTTTGTATCCTTTCTTCCCCATTCACGTAACTGTTTTCTGGTTCTGAGTAAACATGGTTTTTTGTTGTTGTTGTTTTTTTTGTTTGTTTGTTTGTGTGTGTGTGTGTGTGTGTGTGTGTGTGTGTGTGTGTTTTATCATTTGTGCCAAATGTTGTGATGGTTTATCTCCTTTCACAAAAACACCGTGAAGCAAGGGTTAGAAAGAATGGTGGAATCAGACAGGGCTTACTATGAATCCTAGTGCCCGTGTGCCTTTGAGGAAATTGCCAAAACTCTTTGAGTCAATTTCCTTGTTTAGAATCAATCACTTTTTAAAAAAATAAAATCATTTCTGTGTGTAAATCACATAAGAGCAGCTTCAAATAGAATTTTGAAAAACAAAAAGGGAATCTGCGATCTCTTACACACCTCTGTTTTTCTTTTCTTTTCACAATTTCTTTTAAAAAAATATGTTTTTATTGATTTCAGAGAAGGAGAGGAAGAGAGATAGGAACACCAATGATGAGAGAGAATCACTGATTGGCTGCCTCCTGCACACCTCCTACTGAAGATTGAGCCCATAACGCAGGCATGTGCATGACCTCCTGGCTCATAGGTTGATGCTCAACCACTGAGCCATGCCAACCCATCTGAATGCCTCTGGTTTTGTCGTTATCTCTTTTCTTTCCATCTTTGTAGATGCAGGATACAGTCTGGATATAATCTCAACATTCTTGGCACTTTGAATTCTATCCCCAAATTCCTGTGTAATTTGCTCAATTCATATGGACTTTAGTCCACAGGACTTTTGAAACTTCCTGAAATTCACATTTAGGTAGAGGAGAAACAATCCCAGGATCCCGATGGATGTGTGTTCCTAGAATGCGGGGACATGATTTGGGTTCTGCCTGGATCGTGAGGGGGATAGAGGGAGATTCAGTGAAGGGAGCTCGGGGAAGATTTTAGTTCTACAGGCAGGATGTGGAGAGAGATATTGAGGGCACACACGGGGTCAGTCATTTCAGCTCCAAATTGACTTGGGACTCTCCTCTGATTATGGCCCTGCTCTTTCAATGGGGCAACGTTCCTTCTACAGGAAGAGGAATGTGAGGGCAAGCAAAAGAGCAAGAGAGACAGAGACAGTAGACAGACAGAGCAATACAACACTGCAATATGGGGAGGAGACACAGCTTTGGGACGGGGGCCAGGAGGGAAGGTGAACAGCAGCATCTGTAGGGCTGGCCTCACACACTAGGGTACCTGGGGCCTCACTTGGTTACTTCATCTCTTTCCCCAGTTGGGAGTTGTTCTATTCATTGAAAATGAACCTCATATTTATATTTTGGGGTTTAAGACTAAAACTGCCCAGCTTAGGTGGCTCAGTGGTTGAGCGGTGACCTATGAACCAGGAGGTCACAGTGAGATTCTAGTCAGGGCACATGCCTCGTTTATGGGCTTGATCCCCAATAAGGGGGTGTGCAGGTGGCAGACCATCAATGATTCTCTCTCATCATTGATGTTTCTATCTCCCCTTTTCCCTTCTATAAAATCAATGAAAGAAAAAATAAAACTAGTATATGTGTTTACTAGTATATTGTATGAAAATTAGAAATGAGAGTTTAATTTAAATGTTACCCTTGAAAAATAACAATAATTTCCTATTTCACATGTAAAAAAATTTTTAGTAGTAACATAAAGAAGTGAAAAAAATAATAGAAAAATGAATTACATATATACTTATGTACACATATATATGAAATTTGCAAATATGCAATATTAATCATTATATTATGCAGTACTGACATTTTTACTTTTCTATTTATACACATTTGATATATTTTTTGTATATAGCTATGCTTTAATTTGCAAACTTGGGAAATTTCATGTATATACAGTTTATTTCCTCTTTTTTCCATTTGACATTATATTGAGAGCATTTTCCTCTGATGTTAAATATTCTTAAGGTATAATAACTTTAACTGATGAATTTGGATGTGTTATTCTTTATTGAAACATTTATTGAATTTCCCCCTGTTGTCGGCTATTACCAACAGATCTCTATTATAAGCAACTCCATGCTGAATATTTTTGTACATGTGATGACTCCACCCATAATTAATTCTTTGGATAAGTTCCAAACAGATTAGTAAATCAAAAAATATGGGTATTTTGTAGTTGATGCTAAATTATTTTTGCAAAAATTTTGCATTTCCACCAGGAACATATGAGTATTGTTTCATGAGATCCTTGCCCACCCTGTATGTGTGTGTATGTGTGAGCATGCGTGTTTGTAATCATCACTGATTTTATTCTTAAAGCAACATGTCTTAGCCGGGGGTTACTTCTCGTTGCTCTTTTTAATTTTTACTCCTTGTGCTTTTGCTTCTTTTGTAAATTTTCTGTTAATACCCCATGCTCATCTATGCAGCTTCTTTTTCTACCAATGCCATTTATATCCTACCTGCTTTCAAACGGGTTGGAGGTAACTTAACAGTAAAAGACAAAGATGCTGCCAAAACCTTAACATCAGGTCCCACAGAGCATGCTGCACACGTGCTGTGGGAACATTGCTGTTCATTCAACCCTTTCCCTTATCCTCCCATTCGGTCCTCACAAGACGACTGGGAGGACTGGGTTCTTACAACTCCCCTTATACAGATGTGGAAACAGAGGGTCCAGAGGGGAGGAGTTGGTGCAGGAGCAGCCAGCTGTTGGCTCTCGGCACCAGGACTGCCGCTGCAACCAGCTGCACGGTCAACCCACACTATCACTGGCTCAGCCGCGTATTCAGCAAACAACCATCGAGGGCCTGCTCTCTGCCAGGCACTGTGTGTGGAACTGGGGATACGGTGGGAAACAAGAGAGAGAAAGTAGTAGTGCCTTCAATATGCGAATGGATGGGAGACAGGCAACATGCAATGATGTGTTCTGCACTGGGCGGGAGAGCTAGGAAGAAAGATGAGGAGGGCAGGGGAACAGAGGGAGGGACTCATGGCAGGGAATGCCGGCGTTATTGCAAACAATGTGATCCGCTCTGTCCCTCCAGCCTAAGATTTCTGAGCATTGAAATTCTCCTGTGCTAGGACTCAGACAGGGGCTCTTTAAAATGAAGACAGAGCCAAAACCTGTTTGGCTCAGTGGATAGAGCATCAGCCTGCAGATTGAAAGATCACAGGTTCAATTCCTGTCAAGGGCATCTACCTTGGTTGCGGGCACATCCCTCTCTCTTCCTCTCTGTAAAAAAATCAATAAAATATATTTTTTTAAAAATAAAATAAAATGAAGACGGAGAGAACTAGGCAGCAGTAGACCACTGCCCACCTCGGGGTGTCACGCAGCCGCTCAGAAGTCAGAAGTGAAACTGTGCATATCCATTATGGCACTGCCTTCCAGGTTACCTCTAGGGAACTGAGCACACTCCACAGAGGGTAGAGCACAGGCGCGAAGGCTGGCTGGTGATGGGACAGACATTCTGGGGGAGGCAGAAAGGGCAGCATCTGCTTGTATAGCAAACCCAGAGGGAACCGCCAGAGGAAGAGAAGGAGGCGATAGAGGAGCCGCTGCCCCCTCTGAGGGGGTCAACATCATTTCTTGGACACAACCAAATACCTCTCCTGCTCTTCCATAGGAAGTGACAGCCTCTCCCCACACCTTTGCCTTGAGAGTGTCACTCTGATGACAGACATGGCCCAGGGCAGTGGTCGGCAAACTCATTAGCCAACAGAGCCAAATATCTACAGGACAACGATTGAAAGTTCTTTTGAGAGCCACATTTTTTAAGCTTAAACTTCTTCTAATGCCTCTTCTTCAAAATAGACTCACCCAGGACATAGTATTTTGTGGAAGAGCCACACTCAAGGGGCCAAAGAGCCGCATGTGGTTCACGGGCCTCAGTTTGCCAACCACTGCCCCAGGGGATCCCAGGGCACTCCCCCAAAGCTAAGGAGTCTCTGGAGGACCAATGGGTTGGCTCCACGAAACTCCCAATTCCTAGCATGAACCTTGGGAATGCAAGCCAAGGGGTGAGCAGGGGTGTGTGCATGCATGTCAGGTAGCTGCCTAGGATCGAAGCCTGGAGCTGTCTGTGACCGGAGCTGGGGCTGCATCTGCAGGCGGGGAGACCACGTCTGCCATGCTGACTGGTTTCCCACGGACAGCTCCCTGTGGAGGCACTGAGGCTAATCTCTGTGGCCAAAGACACAGGAACCCCAGGGGTCCTGAGCAGTTGTCTGCTGGTCTCCTGAGATAGAAGGTGGCCATCTGGTCCTCACTGTGCCGACCATCTGGGCAGACAGGGCTTCCCTAAACCTCTCCCAGGTCTGATCCACACAAAACAAAGTATTTTCTTTTAATTAAAAAACTAGCTGGTCTGGCTCCGTGGATAGAGCATCAGCCTGAGGACTGAAGGGTTGTAGGCTGGATCCCCAGTAGGAGGCATGCAAGAGGCAGCTGAGCAATGATTCCCTCTCATCATTGGTGTTTCTGTCTCTCTCTCCCTCTCCCTTCTTCTCTGAAATCAATAAAAACCTATGTTTTGTTGTTGTTTTTTTAAAACTAGTTTCTTTTTTAATAATAGTAAAAAAAAAAAAAAAAAAAGAAGAAGAAGAAGAAGAAGAAGAAGAAGAAGAAGAAGAAGAAGAAGAAGAAGAAGAAGAAAGAAAGAAAGAAAAAAAAGACACAAAATGAGACCTATTGCCCTAACCGGTTTGGCTCAGTGGATAGAGCATTGGCCTGTGGACTCAGGGGTCCCAGGTTTGATTCTGGTCAAGGGCATGTACCTTGGTTGCGGGCACATCCTCATTAGGGAATGTGCAAGAGGCAGCTGATTGATGATTCTCTTTCATCAATCTTTCTAACTCTCTATCCCTCTCCTTTCCGCTCTGTTAAAAATTAATAAAATATATTAAAAACAAAAACAAAATGAGACCTACCCTCTTTAAACTTTCATGCATATAGAGCAGTGTGGAAAACTTGCACATCTTAAGTGACTGAAACTTTATACCCATTCAACAGAAACTCTCCCTTCCCATAGCCCCCCAGCTCCTGGTATGATTCCGTTGACATCTAAATATAACTACATCCACAGTGGTTAAGATCACCAAAGCAAAAAGTAAGTTGTACTGGGCTTTGAAGCTCCCCGCTTTTAATTTCCAAGCCTTCTTTGAGTGTGCTGACATTTTAAGGTGCGACACACATTAATTGAGCACATACTGCATGCCAGGCGTTAGAAAGAGCATGGTAGACATTTACATTACTTGTTGGGGAGGAGGGAATTGCTTCAGTGGGAGCATTAAGAATAGCAACTGCCACCATCATCATTATGAAGCTCAAGGGCCCTCTCATAGCACTCACACACACACACACACACACAAATGCACACACACACACATACATGACCTCCCTCCCCCCCCCCCCACACACATACTCTCTCTCTCTTTCACACACACATCCCAGACCATAGAGGCAGGGAGGACCCAGTGGTGACAGGCCATCGGCCTCCCTCAGCCAGTCCTGTCTCGTCTAATGGCACTGCCTTCTCTGCTGCCCTTCAACCTGTAACTCAAAGTTTTACTCAGCCAGGGCTCCTCAATTCAGCGAGGGCATCCAAGTTCCATATTTACTAATAGTGCTTTCAGTTGGGTATCTAACGATGACGCCGGATGCTGTGCTGGGGACAGAGGGTCCAAGAAGTCAGAAGGAAAACCCTGCCCTGTTGGAATTTTCGCCAGGCAGGGGAAGCCAGTACTACCTCAGTCAGCTTTAAAGGAGAGCCATCTCGCCCTAGAGCCGTGGTCAGTAAACTGTGGCTCCAGAGCCACGTGCGGCTCTTTGGCCCCTGGAGTGTGGCTCTTCCATAAAATGGAGAATCTACTTTGAAGAAGCGGTGTTAGAAGAAGTTTACATTTAAAAAATGTGGCTCTCCAAAGAAATTTCAATCGTTGTACTGTTGATATTTGGCTCTGTTGACTAATGAGTTTGCTGACCACTATCCTACAGAAATGCTGCATGAATGGTGCTGCGTGAATGGGTCACAGGAGTTCTGGGGGTTATCAGGGCCTCTGAGTGAGTGATGTTTAACCTGTTGTCCAAATGGTGTGTGTGTGTGTGTGTGTGTGTGAGAGAGAGAGAGAGAGAGAGAGAGAGAGAGAGAGAGAGAGAGAGAGAGAGAGAGAGAGAGAGAGAGAGAGAGAGAGAGGCTGAGCTTGAGTGAAGCCAGACGCAGTCACCAATTTCCAATGTACATCTCCCAGCCAGGGCCCTGCTAGTTGTTTGTTTACTTAGCATAGGGGGCCCTGACCTCTCTCTTCCCCACTCCTCACCCAGGCTGGGGGATTTCTCTAATACAGACAGGACCCTGTTGCCTAAATCTCACACGTAAAAACATTTGGCTGCTCTAGCCAGGTTGTTATCTACATCAAAGAGAGGAGAAGCTGAAAACAGAACCCAGTGGCGTTGAAAAGGCCCAATGTGGGTGTTGAAGGAACACAGATGGTCAGTGTGAAGTTTCGCCCCAGGACAGCTCTGCTGGTTTGTGAACAGAGATGGGGCCAGTCCCTGACCGCCTGCCGGGACCCAGTCAGCACCCAAGGGGCTGGGTCCAACCTCTGTCAATTAAGCCAGAATCTCCTTGCATCTTCTTTGCTTTTGCTTTCCCCATTTCACTAAAAACAAAACAAAACCCAAACCAAAAAACAAAAAAAACCCACAAATGAACAAGACATAAGAAACTATATAGAATATTATGTTTTGTACTAAACAAGTTACATGTATTTTCTGTTTTAACCCTCACAGCTTTCTTAGGTTGGAGATATCATCGCTATACTTATTTTACACAAGAAGAAAATCAGAGTTAGGGAAATGAGTTCCTGACACAAGATCCCAAGCCATGTTGTGAATATCAGAAACCAGACTCAAACCCAAGTCTGAACCCATGATCTATACCAGTGTTTCCCAACCTTCTCTCATGATGAGAATCACCTGGTGGAGTTGTTAAAACACAGATTCCTGAATCCCAACTAAGAAGTGCTAAACTAGAATTTTTGGGAACATATAGGTAAAATTGTATACTTAACTAGTGCTCTAAGACAGATTTTATATACAGAGCGCTAAGTTAGGTATGCAATTTTACCTATATGTTCTCAAAAATTCTAGTTTAGCACTTCTTAGTTGGGATTCAGGAATCTGTGTTTTAACAACTCCACCAGGTGATTCTCATCATGAGAGAAGGTTGGGAAACACTGATCTATACGACCCTGGAATTCCAAAGAATATAAAAAAGACAATAAAGAATAACCCAGAGGTTTTACTCTTAACATAGTGATGTATTTCATTCCAGTTTTTTTTTTTTGCATACTTTTTATCCTCACTTGAGAATATGTTTATTTTTATTTTTTAAAATAGGTTTCATTGATTTTTTTTTTTTTTTTTTTAGAGAGAGAGGAAGGGAAAGGGATAGAGAGAAACACAGATGAGAGAGAAACACAACTATTGGCTTCCTCCAGCATGCCCCCTACTAGGGATCGAGCCTTCAACCTGACCAGGAATAGAACTGAGACCTCTTGGTTCATGGGTTGATAAACAACCACTGAAACATACCAGCCAGGTGAGGATACATTTATTGATGTTTATCAATTTTAGAGAGAGAGGAAAGGAGAGAGTGAGAGAGAAATATCAATGGGTTGCTTCTCTTAGATGCCCTGACCGGGGATCAAACCTGCAACCTAGATATGTGCCCTGACCCCCGGAATAGAACCCAAACCTTCTGGTATACGGGATGATGTTCCAACCAACTGAACCATCCGGCCAGGACTCTTTTTGCATAATGCTTTTACATAGTTCATATCTGTTTCTTTGTGTTTAGGTATAACTTTGCATATTGCTTTTCCCAGACAACTGTAATATCATGAACATATTAACCTCAGAAACTCTTGGTACCCATCATTGTAGGTGATTTCATAGTCTGCATAGTATTGATATAAAGTACACGTGTGCATACCACAACTCATTCATGCCAATAAGCTGTGGGTACATATTGGATCATTTCCCTCTCGTTTTTATTACTTTGGGACTACGAATAATGCAGCAATGAGCATCATTCTATAGACACAGTTCCCTTATCAGAGTCCAAACGTGATAATGTGTTAACTGTCTTGCAGTGGCTTGCAAGGAAGACCTGGTCCCCTTCTTAGTAAGAACCACACCCTAGCAATGATCCCCTCAAGGGAAGGAAATAACAGTACCCTATTTACATGTTTTATGATTGTTGGGCATCCGTGTGTGTGTGTGTGTGTGTGTGTGTGTGTGTGTGTGTGACTGTGTGTGTCTGTCTGTGTGTGTGTGTGTGTCTGTCTGTGTGTGTAACAGTAACACCGTACAGTGTTGGCTGCTGTGAGGACTGTTGATCATAGTGATTAAGTCAAAGCTCTCTCTTGCTCTCCCTACCCCCCAGCTCTGCATTCCTCTTCCCCTGGTACTTGATGGGAAGGTAGACGTCTATAACGAGTAAGCCCCTTTATGTCCCACCTCCATATGAGACCCTGCGCCCATCAACTTCCTGTCTCATCACCACCACCTCCAGAGAAAGAGCCTGAGAGGGAAACAGAGGTCACAATGAAGTGACTGCTCCAAGGGTACACCACCAGGAAGACTTACTCTGGTTTCCACCACTGGTACCCTAAGCCCACTTTTTCCTACCATACCTCATCATCCTTCCGAGAGACCTTCATCATGAACCTTTAATGAGTTACATGTAGGAACAGACAGTGTACATAATATCAAGACATTTTCCACGCTTTGGGGGACACGTCTGACATATTTCTGCGTGGCTTTTCTGGAACATCTTCATCACGTGTCAGGGATATTTCCCCGTCACATCCTAGACTTCAGAGGTCCCCTTCCCCCACACCCCACTTCCCATTTTGCTCCCGGAGATGTGGGCAAGGCCTGCAGCCTGCTGTGCTTGGCTGCGGTTACGGGGAGGGAGGTTAAGCCGAGAGGCGCCAGGCACTGCTTCAATTACACTCTGCCTGTTCCAAGGGCTTTTAATCATGACCTCTCTCTCAATGGGTCCTTTCAGAAAAGCTGGGGGGAGAATAGGCAATTGGAAACCCTGGTAGTAATCAGGGTCCCGGACCTCTAGCTCCAGGGAGAAACACAGCTGGAGCATAAGACTCATTAGGGAAAAGAAAACTGAGACAGACTAGCCGGTCCTGAAGGATCCGTGTGCAAGGGGGGCAGGGCTGGGAGTGCGGGGGGGTCATAAACAAGAAGTGGAAAGAGAAGGTGACAGTAATGAGTCTGTGGTTTTAATTAGGAGGTCTCTGGGGCCAGATGTCCACGGACAAAGAATGGAGACCCCTCCCAAGACATGTAATGAAACTTCCACCCCTGCGGTGGAGAATGGGGGGAGATGCTGGGTTTGGATGCATTAGAGACATGCAGGCCTTTGCCCTGAGGCTCCCTGTGATTGGGGAGAGGGGGATGTGGGCAGGAAGGGGAGGGGATGTACTTCTGGTGGGGTGCCACTCCAGCCATTTGTGTGCTCTCCATAGCACAGGTAGCAGCTCATCCAGGCCTGTCTCCCTGACTGGCTGAGATTTCTCAGGAACCTGGGGCTCATTAGCATGAGGAAAGGACAGGAGGAGGCATCCCATGAGTCCATCTTCCTTGGCATCTCTAGCCATCAGGCTCCTACCCGAAATAAGTGGTGACACGTGGCTGGCTTCCCTCACAGGAAGTGAGGCAGGCTTCCAGAATAACTTTGCCAGCTCTGTCCCTTCCCAGACATCTTCCCAGGCCATGACTTAGTTGGTGTGGACCAGGTCAGCTATTGTACCATGAGCTACCAGCTATTAATGCCCACCTCCTACATGAAGAAATGTGGAGATGGACAACTATTTGCCCAGAGGCATGGATGACTGAAATAAAGTCACTGGAGCAGTGGCTAACGTCCACTGTCACTTTCTAAGCAGTTTCTACGGAGTATCCTGCTAAAGTCCCAGGAGAACTCTGTGATGTGGTTCCATCCCATCGCATTTTCCAGAGAAGAACACTAAAACTCGGATAATCTGTGACACATGGCGGCACTGGGATTTGATCCCAGCAGAATGTGCTCGGAGATTGGTCTTGACATTCTCACAAAAGGAGCTGAAGAAGAACAATGTCAAAGAGAGGCAAGAACTGGGCAAAAGGGCATGGGTGCCTGAGGCAGAAAAAATTACTTTCCTTTGGGCCAGGGGTTGGCCAATGTGTTCTGTAAAGGGTCAGATGGTAGATGTTTTATGCTTTGCAGGTTACACCATCTCTGCTGTAACCACCCAACTCCACTCTTTTTTTTAAAAGAATTTTTTTAAAAAAATATATATTTTATTGATTTTTTACAGAGAGGAAGGGAGAGAGATAGAGAGCTAGAAACGTCGATGAGAGAAAAACATCGACAAGCTGCCTCTTGTACACCCCCTACCGGGGATGTGCCCGCAACCAACGTACATGCCCTTGGCTGGAATCGAACCTGGGACCTTTCAGTCCGCAGACCGACGCTCTACCGCTGAGCCAAACCGGTTTCGGCCCAACTCCACTCTTATAGAGCACAGACAACCACGAACAGGAGGCAGGCGGATGAGGGTGCCTATGCTCCCCTAAATTGTAATTTACAGAACCAGACAAATCTGACCCTGAGATGGAGTTTTCCAATCCCTGCTCCAGACTGTTATCAGCACTTCGCCTATGGAAGGGCTTGGAGAGAGGATATGACTCAGCCCCTTCTCCCCAATTACAGATCCATACACTGAGAGTCCTAGAATCCAGGGATGGAGATCTCAGAACCGGGACTTGGTTCATCTACTTGCCCAACATCCCACATTTTGCAAGAGGCAAATTCTGAACGTGAACCCACATCGGTCTCACTGTGAAACCCTTACTTAGCATGGCCCGCTGGATTCTATTGGCTTTGTCAATACTAACTGAAGTGAATGTCTGGATGGACCCGTCTCCAGAATTTTCCAATGCTGGGCTGAGTTATCTATGGTGAATGGCACCTTTGTCCTCTTCCTGCTAACCCTGTGACCTAGGACAAGGGACTAGCTTTTCTGAGTATCAGTGTTATTCTATTGTTACCAGGGGTGCTAGGAAGACCAGTCACTTTACACAGACAGACTTTGTTTTGACAATGAGCTCTGGGGTCGGTTGCTGGGAGCTCTTAGGGGATGTCACAGTCTCCTAGAGATGCCAACCACTGCCCCTACCTATATCTTTCTAAGATAAGCCCAACACTGTCCCCACCAAGGCCCACAACCTGCACACAATGAAGACCAAGACACCTCCCAGGAATCACTTTGCACACCCCTCATCAGAGCTCACTGAACTTGACCCAAGGCAATTCTTTCAACTGGATGAACCAAACCCATCAGTTTATCTCACAAATTTTGCAATAAGGAGGCATCCTAGGAGGTGGTAGCTGACTCCAATTAATGGGGGATGGGAGTATAAGGTCCTATCAAGTATTGGTTCTGAGGTTCTTGATGGCACACTGGCTCCCATGCACGCCAAAGATTTCTATAGTTGTTTTCCTTCAGCCTTCATTCTTTTACATTTTGGAACAGTTTGGTTGTATTTCTACTTTTTTTAGGGGCAAATGTGTCCTATGACTTTCCACCTGTAATACAAAGATAAGGACACATACTTAGCAAAGTTTGTGCTGATGAGAACTAAAGGGGCCAGAAGCATAGATGTGATGTATAGTTTGTTCCATGCTTGCTATTTACTTTCTGAAATGGTGATTAAAAATCTGTTTTCAAGAAAGGAAGTACAGCAGCTATATTGGAAGCACAGACCCAAACACACTTATGAATAGAAAGGGCGTGAATGACTGCTGAGTGGCTTTAGAAAGCCCCCTGGCGCCTTACCTACAGACCCCCTTTGGTGTCTGCTCAGCAACCCTAGGGGAGAGAGCTCCTTCCCAGCACGGTGTCTGACTCCATTGTTTGATGGCTTTGATGGCAAGGACCCTCTTAATTGCAATGCACTACACATGTGGAACCTCTTATTAGTAATGAGCTACACATGGCCTCCCTGCAATTTTCACTGCTGGTCCTCTGATTGGGTTTTGGGGCCATCGGGAGGAACTACATGTGGGCTGCATAGTTGGAGAACTAAAAGGGAAGATGTAAAAGCCATAAATATGCCTCATGTTGAAACCATGAAGATCTATTTTCAAGTATTCTCAAACTTGGTCAAAATGTCTCATAATTTGTAATGACAGAGATTCTTTAAGATTGAAGCACTTTGGCTAAACTTAATCACTAATACAACCTATATTTTGGTTTTGTATTTTTCTTCAAAAAATTTTTTTGTCTGTAAATCCTCACCTGAGAGTGTTTTCCAATTGATTTTTAGAGAAAGTGAATAAGGAGAGACAGAGAGAGAGAAAAATACTGATGTAAAAAAAACAATGGTTGGGGGCCGGGGATTGAGCATGCAACTGAGGTATGTGCCTTAGACCGGAACTGAACCCAGGACCCTTCAGTCTGGGGGGCAATGCTCTATCCACTGAGCCAAACCAGCTAGGACTCACTAATATAATTTTAATTAGATTACATATATTAAGAATGATAAATGGGAAAATGTAGACACGTGAAAAGAAACATGAGATATTGAGTCCTCCAAGGTATAACATTTTCAGCTCGGCTTCTTTCACTGAGTAAAAGCTGTCATTCCTTCCAGCCCGTTTCAATGAAACACATTAATGCATTTAAGGTTCCTCTATGTCTTTTAAAAAATATTTATATTTATTGTTGAAAGCATTACAGAAGCATCCCTGCCTTCCCTTTGACAAGACTGAAGCATTTGAAGGGGATCTGGCACCTCATTTTTTTTAAAGCTATTTATTCCTGTCACAACATGGCCAAGTCTTGCCATTGTCTCTCATGATACTATATAATTTCCGTCTCTGGATTTCATCTTGCTTATCGACATCTTCTAAAAACATGGAATTCAGCATGCACACAATAGTCGACCTATGAGTTGACTGGGGTTATCACTTTTGTTTAGTTTTCTACCTACGTTGCACTAAGTCCCAGAGATATGGGAGAGAGGAGTTTGCCCAACCCAACCCCCTCAGCTGAGATCCCAATGGTCTGTCAGTAGAATACAACCCAAGTGGAATAACAACTTGGGGAAAGAGTCAAGAGCCTTTATTTTAACAACCACCCTGCGAAGCCTGTGCCTGGGACACAATGGTAGCTTCATTTCTTGTGATGGCACCTACCAGGGTTCACTGTCCTGATGGCATCTCTCTCTTAAATCATCTCCCTACATCTGAACCTGGATGGTGATTCCACAACCCTCATTCTCTCACAGGAACTGGTACTGGCTATCGTTTGGGAACTAGCTGGTATCCTGAGATGGTCTGAGATGTTTTAACTCAATTTTCCAGTTTCCTAATTTGGTGCTTTTTTTGGCAACACTCGGGAAGATATTTTAACCTTTTTATCGTCACTTTTACTCTGTTTAGTTATGAAACCTGCCAGCTTCCGTGTTCTGGATTCGGTATTTTAATGAAGTTCTACAATAAGTATAAGTAATTAAGTTACCAATTTGAATGCAGACTTCTTGCCTTCAGCTGGGCCCACCATAGTGACAAGAGTAGCCCAGAGCACTGGCCCATGAGTACTTGTTCACGGACTGTGGCCCCAGATGGAGGGCACACATTTGGATGATGAGAGAGAACTGGAGGGGTGATTTCTTTGAGACTCAAGCCCTTGGGCACCCTAGGGTGCCTGCTGAGAAGCCAACATGTGAGTCCTACTCAGCGGGTAAGGAACTCAGGGAGTCAAGACAGATTTGGATGCCTCAAAGCAACTGTATTCTACTCCCTTGCCTCTTTGCATCTCACACCTGCAGCCACTGAACCTGTGGAAGTCAGGCTGGGCCATGCAAAAAAATTATTTCACTAGGAGTTGCTTCCATTGAGGATGGACAATGAAAACAGAAGAAAGCTGAAGGGCTGTTTCTCTGTTCTAAGATCCAGGGCTTTCATTGAAAC
The DNA here is from genome assembly GCF_964339955.1 of Pipistrellus hanaki. Lineage (NCBI taxonomy): Eukaryota > Metazoa > Chordata > Mammalia > Chiroptera > Vespertilionidae > Pipistrellus > Pipistrellus hanaki. Next base: position 9,639,793 of record NC_140517.1, on the reverse strand, counting down.
GGGCTGGGAGAGATGACAACATCTCTCGAGACCAGTAGCAGGGGCTGCTTCAGAGACGGCTGCGGATGGAGGGCGACTGCTCTCCAACAGCAGTGTGTGTCAAATCCCCTGGAGGACCTGTTCCGGCTCAGACCTCTGGGTGCTGAGTAAGTCTGGATGGGGCCTGGTGTTCTGCATTTCCCACAAATCATCCATGGGGAGGCACTGATGCGAAGGGAGGAAAAGATCAGGGTTGAGATTACAAAAGCTCCAGCCCCACTGGTGCTGCCACTTATAACCATGAGTCTTTGGCCAAATTACTTCACCTCTTTGAGCTAAAGGGTATTATTGTTGTTGCTGCTGCTGCTACTGTTTATAAAATGTTGAAAATAGTCCTTAGGTCAAAACATGTTTCCAAGGAATTGATAAGATAACATGTGTCAGAGCACAGTGGGCACACAGTAGGGCAACCAGTGCTGGATCCCTTAGTTTCTGGATTCCCTTCCATATCTGCCCAGGTGGGGCTCCAGGAAATGATGCTCTTTCATGTCATACCCACTTCCCCTGACTGTTTCCTGAACAGAACTTCTTCACGTGATCTCCAGAAGCCCACCCTGCCCACTACAGCAAAGAGCCCTCCAAGCCGCGAGCCCAGCCCGTGGAGACAGGATGTCCCACTTGTCTCAACATCTGGCCTCTCCAGAACAAGCCTCTAATTTTCTGTGGCTCTCGGCTGGCCTCGCTTCACTGTGGGAGAGTGGTGTGGCTAATGAGCCCCATGTGGGAGGCAGCTGGGTTCCGGGGAAAGGGGGGGGGGGCCTTCTTCCAGGCCTTTGAAGAGTCCATCCGGGCTCTGCTTGGAGCTCTCCCATTGTGGCCAGCATCTCTGTTCTCCATTAGTGGTGGGGAGAGCATTGATATGCTAAAAGGAGGCAGCGAATCAATGTCCTCTTCTGACATGGGATGAAAAATACCAGCGTGGAGGAGGCTGATGCAGACGCCAATGTCTTGGACGCGGATACGGCTAACGTGCATCCGAAATGACACTCGTGTCTCCCCCATCACCGAAGAACAGGCTAGTGGTAAATGAAGAGCCATCTGATTTACAGTGAAGCATAGTGGGGTTTGAATTCAAGCTCTGCCATGTCTCAGTGACCCAGAGCCTCTGAGTGGCTGGAGAACTTACAGTGAAATCTACAGAGGATTTTGAGTAAGATCCCCACCCTAAATTACCTTAGTATTATTGCTTTTTAAAATACACATATTTTTAATTGATTTCAGAGAGGAAGGGAGAGGGAGAGAAAGATAGAAACATCCATGAGAAGAGAAAATCACTGATCGGCTGCCTCCTGCATGCCCCACACTGGGGATCGAGCCTGCAACCCAGGCATGTGTCCTGACCAGGAATCAAACTGTGACCTCCTAGTTCAGTGGTTGGCAAACTGTGGCTGGAGAGCCACATGCAGCTCTTTGGCCCCTTGAGTTTTTAGCAAAAGCCAGCTTAGGAGTATCCTCATTAAGTTAATAATAATGTACCTACCTGTATAGTTTAAGTTTAAAACATTTGGCTTTCAAAAGAAATTTCAATCATTGTACTGTTGATATTTGGCTCTGTTGACTAATGAGTTTGTCGACCACTGTCCTAGTTCACAGGTGGACACTCAACCACTGAGCCATGCCAGCCAGGCTAATAATATCGTTAAAAGCAGAGACACGTAATTTAGAAAACTTTACTTTAAGATAGGAAAAGCAACTGGCCGTTTTAGACACACGGCCTTGAGCGCTTCAAAGGTGACGCACACAGGCCAATGTCCTTTCCTAATCTCCCCTCTCATCTGTGACGTGATTGGCCCTCAAGTCGTGCGGCTCCACTGGCATCCTCTCTGCACCTGTACCTGCGGTGTCAGGAGTGGTTTCCATCTCAAGGGTTCTGGGGTGATTCCGTGTGAACTGGGGTGCCCTTGGTTTCATTTGCCATGTTCAACAGTTGCTGCAAGGGTCAAGGACGTTACTATCTGACCTTTCAAAGGGCTACGCAGCATGAGCTTCTACCACTTACCACGTCCATACGTTTGGGCAAGACATTTACTCTGGCTGAACCTCCGTGTCCTTCTACATGAAGTGGGGATAAAAACCTGCTTTGAAAGCGTGGTGAGGACTGCTTAGGAAAACATACTCCTGGCACACAGAAGCAGCTGCACACCAGCTAGCAGCCAAACCCATCCCTGCCACACACACTCCTTCCTAGAATATGCATTTCTTTCTAAGTATGGAGTGTGAGTAAGCTCTTTCAAAGATGAGTGATCTTCCCTGGCCGGTTAGGCTCAGTGGATAGGGCGTTAGACTGCAGACTGAAGGGTCCCGGTTTTATTTCACTCAAGGGCACATACTAGGTTGAAGGCTCTATCCCTGACCCTGGCTGGGGCATGTGAAGGAGGCTACCAATCAATGTGTCTCTTTCACATTGAGGTTTCCATCTAAAATCAACAGAAAAATATCCTCAGGTGAGGATTAACAACAACAAGGAAGGATGACTGATTTTATCTCTCTTTTCTTTTGGAAAGTTCAGCTCGTTATTTTAATGAGAGGAGGGTACTTGTGCCAGTGTCTCTTCCAAAAGTGGTCCCAGTGGCGGGTGCTGGTAAAGGCTGGACAGCCGGCTCTCCTGAGGGAGGGGAGACCTGTCACCTTTTCTGAATGCCACAGTGGAAATACTCCTGCTATGACTGATTTCAGACTCCCCAGGAAAGACATCAAGCTGGTAAGGGCTAACTTCAGTACATGGTGGGGTCCCAGCATGAGGGATTGACTATTTCAAGATAATAATCAGGGAAGGCGGGGGAGAAGGGCAGAGATGGCACATAAACAAACAAGCAAAAAAACAAAATAATGAGAGAGAAAGAATGGAAAGGAAAAGGAAAGAAGAACAGCAGACCTTAGATAGCATTCCTTCCAATCCTACTATTTTGCCAAAAGGGGGAAAATGAGGACCAGCGATAGGACATAAGCTTCCTCCAGCCACCCTCAAAGTCAATGGTGGACTTGGGACACTGAGCCCGGAGTTGAAACATGTAATTAGAGAGTGTGCATTCCGGAGGGGAACTGGAATTAATGAGTGCAACTGAGCAAATAACACGATCGTTTGAACCAAATAAAACAATGCCCCCGAGTTAAATCTGCGATGTTATAATGACTTCCCTGGAGAAAGCCCATCACTCCGTCAGTCACTTCAGACTCTGGACTCGGCACCAAGACACAAAGGCTGGGCTTCGGAACAGCCCGGGTTGGGGAGAAGGGGCAGGATGACCCAGCAGCATCTCCAACCCCCAATGCCTGTGCCTCTGTGACAGCAGGGCCTGCCACTTGGTGCCTCAGAGGAACTGGGGGGATTACCCTGCAGCTACGAGCAATTAACATGCGCGATCTTATGAGAATTGCTGAGAACTCCGGCGGAATAACTCTGTGATTTCTCCCTCTAGCATTCGTTTTGCAAAGGGAATAATTTCTGTTGTGTTTCAGGTTTTATTCCTTGTGGTGTCAACATGCATTTAGACCAGATGTTCCAGCCGTCTCAGAGAGCTCAGAGCTGCAACGCCTTCTTGCCCAAATTGAAAAGCTCAGCACCCAGTTAACGACACCAGACTGCTGTCTGTCACGACGGGGTGCGATTATTTTGAGACCGAGAGGAGGAACTCCGTTTTGGGGATCCCCAAGCATAGGCCCCCCTCGTTGGCCTCAACCTCCCCGGAAATCATGTCTCTGTCACTTACCAGCTAGCTAATCGCATATACCTCTCCTCAATTCTCTAAACTCCCCCGCCCCTCATTTGTAAAAGGATGACATTGAACGAATCAAAAAACAGTGTGAAGTAAGAATTCCAGAGCAAGAATAGGAACGTTTGACTCCTGGTTCTGCCACACAATAGCAAATAAACTTAGGGAACATAATAACCTTCTCTAAGTCTCAGCGTCTCACCTGCAAAAACAGAACAACGCAGGGCAATGACGCGGTACAGGAGAAGAGCTCTTTGCGAAGATTAAAGGAGAACATATGCAGAGAGTGCTTAGCCTGGCGCCTGGCACAGGGTAAACACAATGAATGCTGGCTTTCCGATCTTATGAATATGTTTAGTAACAAAACTAAAGATGTGTGACCCTCTTATTGAACTTGAGGACGTTAACATCGGACAAAGAGAAGTGACTTCTCCAAGGACACAGAGCTAGGCTTGCAGTGCCGGCCTGGCTGACTCCACATGCTGTGTTCCTTGTGCTAACATCCGTTTTGAAAAAAAAAGTTATCTTGTAGGAAACAGGGGAATATGTATTCTTAACAAGTATTACCATTTCTCTTCTTTCTTTGTCTTTAGGACCAGAAACTTCTAAACCAGGGGGTCAGTCAAGCAGCCCAGCAAAAGCAAACTTGAATGTGCTGGGATACGCTCCTTACACACTCTCTCGGCAGCCAAGTTTGCAGGAAGCTGGGAGCCAGTGTTATCGTGGTTATTTCTGTCTTCCTCAAAGGGATAGGGCCAGAGACAGATTAGGGGGAATTCTCCAAGTCAGGCCAGTTTTTTAGGCTTCAAATGACCGGTCTCGTATTCCAGAGAAGCATAGAGAATGGTAACGAGCATTTTGTGAGACCACACTAAGCAGTGCCTGCCACAGACCCTGAGCTTCTTGAACTGGCCCGGCCATTTATTTAGAGGGGAGGAAAAAAATATTCTGATGAGAACCATTTGCTAGTTGGGCAATTTTATTGCAGTGTTACTTGATCTACTCTGCAGCCTCCTGGGAAATCAGTGCTACATTTGACTTCTCTTCATGTCATCGTGTTAGCTATTAGATGGCTAATTCGCTTCGCGAGATATGCCGATGTGAGAGGTGCTGGGCTCCTATCGGGAGTAGAATTTCACCACTCGATGGTCAGATCTTTTATGATTAAGACAGAAGAGCAATCCAAACAGGGCAGCCAATGAAAATGCTCTCCAATCACCTGCAATCACCGCTCTTGGGTTTCTAATGGAAGTGGTCTCACTTAGCACGGATCATGCAGCGCTAATTTATCCTGAAAATAATAATGTGGTTTGGTTTAGAAGCTGAGACTATGGGCAGCTCTGCACTCTCTCTCTCCCCCTCCTTCTCTCTTTCTTCCTTTCTCCCCCTCCATTCCCCTCTCTTTATGTGTTTTATTTTCCTTTCATTCCTTTATAAATTTTTTTTCCTGCATTTGTTTTAATATATATGTATTTTTGCTTTCAGAGAGGAAGGGAGAGGGAGAGAGATAGAAACACCAATAATGAGAGAGAATCATCTATGGGCTGCCTCCTGCATGCCTCCTACCTGGGATTGAGCCTGCAACCTGGGCATGTGCCCTTACCAGGAATCAAACCATGACCTCCTAGTTCATAGGTCGACATACAACCACTGAGGAGTGCTGGCCAGGCTCTACATTTTCTTTATGTACTATAATGAGAACATACAATTAATGTAATCCATAAACATGTGCCAATTGTGAAAATGAAAACACTATTTTCTAAGGAAGTGAAACATGGCAACCTTGGAATCATAGAAGAATCTGAAGGCAGCTACCAATCTCATAGGATCTTCCCAGCCTTCATCTGCACGGGTCTCAAATGTGGATGGGACAGGAGGACCTCAAGGTCTTTGGTCCCTGGAACAAAGCCAGCCAAGACTGGCCCATGAAGTCATTGATAAAATCGTATATGTTGACACAAATCAATATGTCCTCATGCCCCCAAACACTACCACAGAAGATGAAAACAGAACAAAACAAAAACCAGAGTAACGCCTAACCTGTGTTACTCAGTGGTTGAGCACTAACCCGTGAACCAAGAGGTTCCCGGTTTGATTCTGGGTCAGGACACATGCCCGGGTTGTGGGCCCGATCCCCAGTAGGATCTAAAAAATCAATAAAAACATATTAAAAACACACACAGAATAATGTGTTTACAAAGAGAGACTATGCAAATGACCATGTCTGCACTTCATTTGTACGGCGGGCCTCTGCTTGTGGGGTAGAGGTGGCTAAAGGAAGAAGCATCCATGCCCAATTGGGGGGAAGTTCAGGAAGAAAAGTGCAGTGACAGCGCCCACCCATTCTGAGTGGCGAGGCAGTGAGCAGGGAAATAAACAGACCAGTGTCATTTCAGAGGTGTTCCCTCTCTCCACTCGGCCACATAATGCAATTATTTAGTAGTTCAGGATTCTTTTAATTCTGTTTGAAGAACTTAAGAGGTTAAGGGCTCGAAATGATAAATGCATTATTAATGTTGCCTCATAGAAACATCCAAGTCTATCATTTCCGAGGCAGGGGGAAAAAAAAAGACTAATAGGTTTTATTCACTCTTTCCCCCTGGTAAATTAACCTGCAGGACCTGTGAGAAATGTATAAATTAGACATTATTAGAGAAAGTAATAATGTGCCCAAAGCCATCATTTGAAGTTTTAATTTATCAGCCAGAGCAATGTGCACAATTTATGTTTGTAGGTCTCTTTTACCAAACCCTGTGAAGCTGGGAAGAGAGGGGTTAACAGGAAGAGAATGTGTTCACACCAGGGAGGGCATATTGTTCTTATGGTCTAAGTCCGTGGTTGGCAAACTTCGGCTCTTTGGCCCCTTGAGTGTGGTTCTTCCACAAAATACCATGGCCTGGGCGAGTCTATTTTGAAGAAGTGGCCTTAGAAGAAGTTTAAGTTTAAAAAATTTGGCTCTCAAAAGAAATTTCAATCATTGTACTGTTGATATTTGGCTCTGCTGACTAATGAGTTTGCCGACCACTGGTCTAAGTGATCCCCGTGAATCCAGGTAACAATCGTAGAAGAAAAGTGCACAGAAACACAGAGCATGGGCTTTGTAATCTGACAGATCTGCATTCAAATATCAGCTCCTCCAGCTATAAACTGTTTGCTCCCAAGGCAAACCTGTCTTTCGTTCTCCCACTTGTAAAAGAGGTAGGATAATTCCATACAGGATTTTTATGAAAATTAAGAGAGATCATTTATGTGAAGTTAAGCATGTGCCCAGAAGACTGTAAGCATTCGGGAAATGAACATGTCTAGTGTTACTATTAGCATTCGAATTAAAATTGGTATTAGAGTGAATAGTAGTACAGTGTCAGCGTCAGTATTGGAATACCTCCCACAATAACCACCTGTAGCTGAAATTTAGATGAGTGAAGTCATGTGCCTGAGATCACAGGGTTACTCTGTGGCATAACCAGAAACGTCTTACATACCTATTACAACATATTTACATTCTGTGGACTTCCACCATGTAAAGGTGTAAGCTCAAAGTCCTTTTTTTCAACCTCTCCTGGACAATAGGCACAATATTCACTATAATTTTCACAGATGGCATTTCAGAAAAATTGGCCAAACTCTGATAGTCATTCTTTTTTTTCATGGACACAGCCCATGACAATGTAATAGATACTGGGCTCGCCTTTCCAGCATAAAAAGCTCTAAAACTGAACAAAATCATGGGGGAAAGTTTTCAGGCATCAGGACAGAGTAGAACAGTGAGCTTTTAGAGAAGATAAACACATGTCCAGCTTGGACTGTAACCAGATATTCACATCATGGTTTGTCTATGGAGCAACTAAACTAAAATAAGCCCTGTCCTGAGGCAGAAGCAATCATTCTTCACCTAGAATTTACATGAAAAATCTCAAGCCTTTGGGTCAAACGAATTTAGATTACAGACCAATTTCTATGGTCAGGTATCTTTCTACTGCAGGGGACTGCCATGCAACTCAAAGTATTTTCAAATAAAAAGAGGATTTATTTATTTGCATGCCCGGGAAATCAAGGGCTTTCATAGAGTGTCAGAGAGAGCCCGATGTAGCCACTCATATAATTGTTTCTGCCAAGTTTTGAGTTATGTGGAGAAACTCTGAGTAAAATATTGAATCCAGGTAGATGTTCTCATGTTAGGCCATGCCCGGATCACATCTCTATTCCTGGATCCTGCAGTGATGTCACCCCCAGAAAAATCACTAGACAAAAACTAAGGGAGAATAATGTTCCAAATGGAGGAAAAAAGGTCTCAGTTACCAGAAGATGAGAATAGATGGTGGGCATAGCAAGTAATACTGATGACAAAATCATTTAGCCTTATTGCTTGATGCGAAGAAGGGAGACATGCATGGAGAGATAACTCATAGCAGGTGGGTGACTTTCTCACTGGGAATTCCTTCCGAGTCTGATTTCAATGCCACATCACCTTGATCATGTGGTGTTGTGTTTCACAAAGTTCTCAAGTTAGAGAAGCACAGATTTTGTGGTGTGATTCAAGGTTCAGGAGACAGATGAAAATGAGCACAGATTCTTATTCCTGTAAGATGTGAAATAATGAAACATTGGCTGTTGTGGGCTGATCTGAGGCCATTCAAACTTCATATGGGAAGTCTTACCCCCTAGTATCTCTGGATGTCACTGTATTTGGAAGTAAGACAGTTAAAATAGATGATTAAGTTAAAGATTCCCTCTGGTTGGGTCCTAATCCACTCTGATTGATGTCCTTATAAGAAGAGGGAATTTGGACACAAAAAGGGATTCCAGCCTGGCTGGCGCGCTCAGTGGGTGAGTGTTGACCTATGAACCAGGAGGTCACGGTTTAATTCCTGGTCAGGGGACATGCTGGGGTTTCAGGGCTCATTTCTCAGTTGGGGGTGTGCAGGAGGCATCCGATTAATGATTCTCTCTCATTATTGATGTTACTATCTCTCTCTCCCTCGCCCTTCCTCTCTGAAATCAACACACACACACACACACACACACACACACACACACACACACACACATTAAAGGGATATCGGAGGCCTGAGCATAGAAAAAAGACCATCTGAAGACACAAGGAGAAGGCAACATTCTTCAAGCCAAAGAGACAAAGAGAGAGGCCTCAGAAGAAACTAAACCTGGCAGACAAATGCAGTAGCCCCCAATTACAAAACAATTTCAGGATTCTCGTGACTATACTAAGGGCTCTTATAGAGACATCATTGAAGTCCAATGTCAGTCTTCAGAGGGATGATTAGTATACCTCTTTTACAGATGGAGAAAATGAGTTACAGAAACATGACCAGCAGTCTAGTAAAGGTCATGCCGAGAGTACATGGTTCTAATCAGACCCTATAAATGCTCACTTGAAGTCTCCCCTTGATCATCTAAACATGACTAAAAACAAACTCAAGGTCCATTCACCAGGCCTGGTTTTCTTATCCAATGTTCTCTCTTCCAAATATCCTGTGATATAAGTCAGAATCCAAATAATCTTTTTTTTTTTTTTAACCAAACCTCATCCTTCAAATCTAATCCACCATGAAATTTTATTTATTTAACCTCATCTTGTCACACAGTGACTGACACAACAGATACACAGTCAGAACTTATTAACTTTGTGGAAGTAGAACGGATGTGCTTAGCTGTGGAATAGATGGGCATTGGGGTGCATTGGAAGGAAGATGAAAGATCATGCCAAGATTATAATTCAGGGCACAACAGGGAGTCTGTGGAAAGTATGGGGGGATCATCCCACACCATCCTTCTCTGCTATTCGCATCCAGGCCACTTGACTGCCCTCCAGGCCCAGGGTGAGTGCCTGTGTCCATAGCATCATCTCCTACCTGGGTCACTGCAGTGTTTCTCTTCACGCATTCTCTCCTTGTCTGTTCTAACGCATTTTCCATGACAGCCAGAATAATCAGTTAGCTTATCAAACCCATTAAAACCTTTCATGCTGAAACCAGTTTGGCTCAGTGGATAGAGCATTGGCCTGAGGACTGAAAGGTCCCAGAATACATTCCAGTCAAGGGCATGTACCATGGTTGCGGGCACATCCCCAGTGGGAGGTGTGCAAGAGGCAGCTGATGGATGATTCTCTCTCATCCATGTTTTTAACTCTCCCTCTCTCTTCCTCTCTGTAAAAAAATCAATAAAAATAAAATAAAATAAAAAAAAACCCTTCACAGGTTCCTCTGCTGGACATGTAGGCATATGAATTCCATGTTCTTACTGAGTCTTACTCCAACTCTCAAGAATGCCCAGATGTTGACAATGGGCGAAGAACTTAAATCAGCCAAAGCTGCAATCCCAATTGTGCCCCAGTCTCAAACCCACAGGTAGTTCTTTGTGTGGTTTCATGTAATAGTGAAATCCAGAACAGACACCTCTTCCCCTGGCATGGGGGACATCGGAAGGACCCCCCAGAGATCAAGGCCTCCCTCTTCGATGAACTGTGAGTTTTATGACAAGCCTGGCCTCCATCATGGAGCTGTCTCATCTGTAACATGTAAGCTTTTAGGTTCTAATCTCTGGGAGACATTTATGATGTGCAAATAAATTAAGGCACTTGCTGTATGGTCGTGAAGAAAGAAGACCTCAGGATGAACTAGAAGCAGAAGAAAACAACACAGGCATGCGGTGGAGAGTTGAGAGAAACACTGGTACTGAAAAAGGAATGTTTGGATACACTGCCTTAGGAACCAGTGGTTAAGCAAGCCTGGGTTTTCCCCCACCCTCTGAGCTTTCTCTACACTTGCCCAAGAATTCCAAAAATAAGAGCTGATTTTTCTCCAGCAGAAAATGGAACAGAAACCAGGACTTGGACACACCTCTTTCCGCCCAGACTGAGCCAGGATCCACCCAGGAGTTTGTGGCTGTGAGGGCAGAAAGCTGGGGTGAGATACCTCCCTTTCCATTAACATGGCTGCCCTTGGAAGCCACACTGGGCATGGGTGGTGTAAAGGAGGATGAGAAGGAGAAGAAGGAAGAAGGAAGAAGGAAAAAGAAGAAGGAGAAAGAAGGGAGAAGGGAGAAGGGAGAAGGGAGAAGGGAGAAGGGAGAAGGGAGAAGGAAGAAGGAAGAAGTCACACACAAAAAACAAACAAACCCAAAACACTATCATCAAATTCTATGAGCAATAAGCTGTATTGTATGCAACTGTACCTTCACACACATTTCCCAAATAAAGGCATAGGAAAGGGTGCTGACATACCAAAGTCCACAGAGCCAGGATGAGATATTTAAACCCTGATCTTTCTGTCTCCAAAGCCTGCATTCTTACTGTGACACATCTTCCTAAAGAAGGATCCTAGGGGAGTGTCTGGCGGACACCTCTGGCTTTTTGAGAGTTGGGAACATCACATTTTTGGTTTCTTTTATCAGGATATTGGGACTCTAGATTAATCCTATCCCACTTGAGAATTGTTATCTCATTTATCAAGTGCTTCACATGTATTGTTTCATTGAGTCCCTTTTAACCTTGCAAATTAGGTTCTTCTATGATTCCCATTTAACATATGAGGACACTGAGTCTGAGAGAGGTTAAGTAACCAGCCCAGAGTAACATGGCTAAGAAGTGCTGGAACAAAGATTCGATCTTAAAATGATCTGACACCAAAGACTACTCTCTAAATCACTCTGCCTTTTTAAGCTACCTTAAATGTTACATGCCTTTAGGATTAAAAAGCATTCTCCGCTTTGGCATACCTATTCTTGTTGGAATTAGGTTAATGAGTTCTTTCAACTTGCTTTGGTCAAGCTGGGCAAGCCAACACATTTCCTGATCTGTGATTTTGCACATCTGTCTCTTCCATCAATAACCGAGCAAGAGAAATACTTGCCAAGCTATTTTCTCAGAAAGTAGGCTCAGGCCCCACAGGATGACAAGTGTTAATACAGAAGCTCAGACCTTTAAGAAGCTCATTTATAGGAGAATCCCAAAGTTAGGAGGAATAAGCATGAAACTCTCCATGTCACAACATGGGGTTGATTTTTTTTTTTTTTTAAATGTGTGTGGTACCATACCAAGCCACAGAGTTCAGGGAAGAGGAAGGAAGAATGCTGAAGGATTTCCATTTATAAGTCATTGGCCAGGACACTAGCTTCATTGGAGGCTGGGGAATGTCTACACGGTAGATGAGGTCAATAGGGAGAGGGAGACTAGAATGAATACTGATGTAACCATTCAGTTTCTGCCCTCTCTTTGACAGCTACCCTGATAAAATCCTCAAGAAAATGATATCATGCTTGTCTAAACATGCCCAACCCAAGGAACAGTCAGAAAATGGGAGGCAAAGGGAATGCAGGAAGGTATGAGTTTATCAAGATGACCCGGGTGGGTCTGAGAATGGCATAACCAGGTTGGCATATCTAAAACGTTAACGCAAGCTACAGGGCGATTCAGCACCGGAAGCACATGTCTAACTCAATCACTCCCAATAAGAAAGGGCAGAAAACCTTGATCTGGTTTATTCCTTGTTGCAGGGAATGTACAAAACTCCCATATCCTGCAACAGATAGAATGTGCTCTTCACCAAGAGGAGAAGAGAGAAGGTAAATAAAGTCATGTGGAGGTTCTCTTTCATGGAAGTGAAACATACCTGGAGGACCCTCCTTACTCTATCAGCTGAGACCCAAACTCCAATGGGGTGGAGAGTTATTTCACCCACCTCTCTTAAGGGCCTAGGACAGTGATGGGCAAACTCATTATTCAACAGAGCCAAATACCAACAATACAACAATTGAAATTTCTTTTCAGAGCCATTTTTTTTTAATTAAACTTCTTCTAATGCCACTTCTTCAAAATAGACTCACCCAGGCCCAGTGAAAGAGCCACACTCAAGAGGCTAAAGAGCCACATGTGGCTCGCGAGCTGCGGTTTGCCAACCTCTGGCCTAGGAGAAACAGGTCTCAAAATCGCCCCACTAAACTACTTGCTGAAGTTCAGACTGGCTTCACAGATGCCTGAAACAGCAGATAGGTGTGTCTTGGCAATGTATAAAGAAGGTTCCACAGTTAAGACAAATAAATTGTGATCACAATTACATACGGGTATCCTGTAAACTTGCTTGTCATTAATGAATTACTTCTCTAGGTGTAATTAGCTCTCTCTCCCATCATAAGGCCAAACACAGTTCCTTAAACACCGTTAATTCTATCCTACTAGAGGCATGGTGCATGGCATTCATGCACTGGAGTGGGGGTGTCCCTCACCCCAGCCTGCACCCTCTTGTAGTCTAGGACCCCTGGGCAAAGCTGAAATTTAGTGCTTGTATCTGTCAGATTTGTGTCATGTCAACGTGATCTAACATGTACTATTTTAGATGATGATGGTCATGATGATGATGAAGATGATGACTAACGTGTTAATTGTTTGCCATGTGCCAGACAGCTCTCAAGGTGCTTTAAATGTTTGCCCTCTTGAATCTGTAAAGTAAGTTCTGTAGTTAGATGTCATGGTCCTCATTTTACAAATGAGGAAATTAAAGACTAAAGAAATTAATTACTTTGTAAAGACACACAGTCAGGAAGTGGCAGGGGCAAGATATGAACCCAGATCTGTCTGACTCTCCCAGCTCAGAGTTGGGTGTTATCCCTCACGACTGTCCGGTCTGCTCCGATGGACTGCCTGGTGATTTGGCCGGGACATCCAGGAACATGAGGAATCAAGCACAAGTCTTCCACCTCAGCTTAATGCTGGCTAGTGTTTGTTCATGAAGTCTTAGTGAGGGAAGAAGGTCAGCTGACACCCAGTAGCGTTCCCATCCTTTTCTCTCTGGGATTCCAGAACTCTCTAGCCAAAGGAAACAACACTGGGCCAGGGAGCAGAGATAACTAATCTCTGGGCCTGAACCATCCCACTGGAGACATTCACAGCCGTTGCCATAACAAGAGCAGAAGCTGCGATAAGGAGCTGGGAAAATGTGTTATAAAGAAGGCTACACCCAAATCAGATTGTGGACACAGAGCAGAACCAGCCCTGGAACCCACACGGGTGTGTGTGTGTGTGTGTGTTGGAACACTGATCCTAGGGTGTAAACTGTGCTTCCCTTTACAAAGGGCTCCTGAGCCTGGTCATTACAAAGCTAGCTTTGGCCCCTGACTAACTCTCACTGTAGCTCTTGCTCCTACTACACCTTCGCTGTATTTGGCACACAGAGAACTGTAATTGCAGGTGTCAGAAGGCTCTGTGCTATTTCTCAACTGTGTGCTATGAGAAATGCTTCCTTCTGTCGTTTTCCTTTTCCTCCTTCTTCTTATATTTTAATTTGAGAATGTCTCTTCATTTTCCAAGATTGATTCAAAATAACACCTTATCTAAGAAGTCCTCCATATTCCAAAATCCATAACACTCTATTCATCTAGATGAGAATGATTTAGAGTATGTGTCTCTCTCTCTCAGGAAGTCATTATACCCTGCGAATATCTATATCAGAAAATCCCCATATTATATTAAAATTGTGGGTTCTTGTTTCTGGAGACTGCCCTGGCAGAGAGCAGAGACTATGCCGAATTCCTCATTGTATTTACAAGATGTAGTGAAGTAAACATGACATTGCAGATTTTCAAATAATATTGCATGAATGAGTACACAAATATATACATGAATAAACGGATGTTCATAAAACAAATGAATTCAAAAATAATTCATCTTACCCATCTCTTGTATGGGCCTGCCCCATGATATTAGGTGTAGCAAGAAGAGTTCTTGAATCAGCATGATTCATAACCTAGGAGGAGGGTCCACAGAGATGATCCAACTCAACTCCGGGGTTTGGGAAGGTCAGATGACATTCCAATGACCATCCATCTCAGGGGTGGGAGACTTCCAAGTGAGCGTCAGACCTGGCCCTTCACCATCAACCAGGGAGATGCTTTGGCCACCATGTTACAGGTGAAGCAAGTACATCACTGAGCATTGATGATGGGCCAGGCCCTGTGTTGGAACTGGGGTCTAGTGAGAAATCAGACAACAAGGTCTCTGTGCCTCAGGGTTTACAGTCAGGGAGGAGGGGAGACAGATGAATAAAAAGAAGTACAGAGTGTATGAAGAGGGTCACTGGACGTGGGGCTGGAGAGTCTAAGTGTTTTCCTGGAGGAAGATTCTGGCTAGAGTTTGGGGGGCTCACAACTTAAATCAGTGTGACACCTCCTGAATTTAGTAATGGCTGTCTATTTTTAGTATCAGTTTTTCTTGCCCATTCTTTAAGAACCTACTAAACTGCCAGGCTTATGTAGCGTATTTTACATAGTTTGCCTTTTTAAATCCCCCAATTTCTCCTAAAGTTAAGTTTGATTATCCCCATTTAACAGATGAGAAGACTGAGGTTCCAAGCAGGTAAGTAGTAAGTCCCCAGCTAGTAAGTGATAGAATCAGACTACGGATGCAGGTCTGCCTTTGTCTTACTCTGTGCCTACCCCTCTACCATGGTTTGTTTTGAATGTGTACTTGAAGTGTTGAAAAACAGCAATTCCCAGATTTTCACAAAATCACTGCCTTTCCCACAGTTATTGAGCATCAGCTAAGTGCAGAAATTGGAGCTGAGCTCTTGAAAGAAGTATGAGGGAGACTAAGAAGGGTTCTAACTATTAAAGGGCCAACAGTTGAGAGAGAGAGAGAGAGAGAGAGAGAGAGAGAGAGAGAGAGAGAGAGAGAGAGAGGACAAAGAAAAGGCAAAAATGCCAAGAGAGATAGCCCAAAGCACTGTGGGAAACATCGAAGGAAGTGACTCACTTCCTAGGGCGGTCAGAGAGGTGAATCCTATCACGATGGCTTATTTGTTGCTGGCCAACTTCTAGAGATTTGAGTTCAGAATGATAACCAGTCCCCCTGATTATTAGCACAGAGTCAAGGAGCACAGAACAGGATTCAACCTGTGAGTTTTAACAAGACTGATTTGTTGGCAGCCTCTACATTTCCTAGAGCTCCCCCTAATCCTGAGTAGCTACACTGTTCAAGAATTGGGTGAACTGGCCGAAACTGGTTTGGCTCAGTGGATAGAGCATCGGCCTGCGGACTGAAAGGTCCCGGGTTCGATTCCGGTCAAGGGCATGTACCTGGGTTGCGGGCACATCCCCAGTGGGAGGTGTGCAAGGGGCAGCTGGGCGGTGTATCTCTGTCATCGACGTTTCTAACTCTCTACCCCTCTCAATTCCTCTCTGTGTAAAATCAATAAAAATATATATATTAAAAAAAAGAAAAGATGAACTGAACACCTAGCAGTGGAGTCCCTGGGGGAGCCAGTGCCCAGGCCATACTTCAGACCAATTAAATCAGAATAATTGAAAGAGGAGTCCCAGTTGTTACCTTTAAAAGGTACACACACATACACCTCTTATTGTGATTGTAATCTGCAGCCAGTTGGGAAACCTAGAGCTATGTGTGTGTGTGTGTGGTGGTGGGGGGGGGGGGGGGCACCCAGTTTTCGCAGCACTAAATCCACAGACAGGGTAAAAAAAAATCTCTAAGGTAAGTGAGGTAGGTAATAGCTGTACCAGCTCTCTCCACGGAGCCTTTAAAAATCCCTTTCCTTCTGCTTGAATCATCATTTCCCATTTCTACCCACCCTTCCCCCATTTAATTAACTCCTTGCCCTGCTAGCTCTCATCTCAGAGGCTCTTCCCCGATAAAGGCCACCACGTCGAGTTCTTTTGTCATCTGTCCTCAAAGGGCCTGTTCCCTTACTTCACAGCCTGTAATTGTACAACCAAGAGGTAAAATATTGAATGAAGTCCATCTTGCCCGCTAGACTGGAGCCTTCCACGAGCAGGCACCATAAACATTGTGATTTCCCGTGTCTGAATCTGGACCTAATTCAGTGACTAGCACAAACGGGGCACTCAATAGATAATCTGTTCAATGAATGAATAGATACATGAATGGATAAATGAATGAGTAAGTAAAGGGAAGGATCCAAACCTAGGCCAAAACCTGATCAAATTTAGTGTTGAGTGTATATGTGTTTTGTCTATCCCCCCCCCCCATGCTTTTGTGTTTTTTCAGTGTTTTAACATTAAATAA
Source organism: Pipistrellus hanaki (assembly GCF_964339955.1). Classification (NCBI taxonomy): domain Eukaryota; kingdom Metazoa; phylum Chordata; class Mammalia; order Chiroptera; family Vespertilionidae; genus Pipistrellus; species Pipistrellus hanaki. The sequence goes on along the minus strand of NC_140517.1, from coordinate 9,622,993 downwards.
CTCTCTCATCCTGCATTTCAAAACCCTACTCACCCTTCAAAACCTCATTCCACAACCTCCTCTTGCTTCATGCCTTTCGAAATCATCCGGCAGGAAGTGAATTCCCTCTTCTCTACTCAACTTGGAATCCTAATTGAAATGAGCTCCTCTATTTTGTCTTGGACACATATTACCACTTTCAAGGGATTATAAGCAACCTAAAGGCAGTAACTGCCTAATTCATTTCTGTCCTTGGCCACTGGTACCTGGTAAAGTGCCTGTCACATAGTAGGTATTCTGTAATTATTTGCTTTAATGCCTGTCTGAATGAATGAGTATATGTCATGGGTAAATGGGCCATAGATTTCTGCATTCATTTTTCAAAAATAAGCAAAAGAACAACTATATAGATTTTCAAGCTCACATGTATTCCAAGGATTTAGTTTTAGGAAAAAAAAAATTACTAATCAACCTTCTTTTTTCTTTTTCTTTGTAGACCACACTTAAAACAAACAAACAAACAAACAAACAAACAAACAAACAAAAAACAAACAAAAAAACCCCAAAACACTGGAACAGAGAATGGAGATAATACAGTGGTTCTGGATGAGTCTGGATAATTTTATTTTTCATATTGCTTAGCAGTTAGGATTGATGATTATCTGAGACACTGTGTGTTTTTAAAAAATAATTCATAACACATAACGCAGTAATTGGATATAATTGCAAAACCACTGGTACAATCTCAGCACACTCTTGAGTGTATTTACCTCAGTTTCCCCCTCCTATATAATTAAAGTGTAATATGCTAAGTGTTTGACCAATCAGTTGACTGTTTGGTTGACCATTTGGTTAACCGTTCAACCAGCACTATGATGTGCACTGACCACCAGGGGGCAGGTGCTCTGACCGGTAGGTTAACTTGCTGCTGGGGTCTGGCTGATCAGGACTGGGCAAGAAGCCAGACATGACTTGGAGCCTTCCTGCAGTCCCTCCCTGGCCAGCCAGCCCCCAGCGGGACAGGGAAAGATGGCCCCAATTGACCCTGATAGCCAGCTAGGCCAAGGGACCCCACCCGTCCACGAATTTGTGCACTGGGCCTCTAGTCCATAAAATAAAAGGGGTCGAATATACCATTGTTCTTCAGAGCTCATTTCCCCAAGACATACATCACAACTCATACAGGATTCATTCATTCATAAGGTAAATATTTAATGAGCATCTACTATAGTAAGCCAAAAACATCTTCTAATGGAGGAGGCAGGCATTTTTCAACAGTCATATAAATCTCTGTGGTACTGCTATGTCTAGGAGGTAAAAGTACTTTAGCAGAGATCTGAGCTAGTTGGAGAGGTCAGGACTAACTAAAATGGAAAAACCTCTTCCTGGAATATGAGTGTGTATTAGTCAGGGTTCTCCAGAAGAACAGCATCCATAGGATGTAGGAGAAAAAGAGACTTATTGGCTCCTGAGAATGTGGGGGCTGGCAAGTCCAAAAACTGTAAGGCAGTCTTGGCAAGCTGGGAGCCCAGAGAAGAACTGATGAGTTTAAAGGTAGTCTGGAGACAGAACTCTGTCTCCCTCAGGGAACTCCAGTCTTTTCTCTTAAAGCTTTCAACTGATTGGGTGAAGCCTATCCACACAATGGAGGGCAATTGGCTTTACTCAAAGGTCTCCTGATTTTTAAATGTTTATCTCACCTAAAAAGTCCCTTCAGAGTAACTTCAAAACTGGTATTGACCAAATATTTGAGAGCCATGGCCTCACCACTTGACACATAAAAATGAATCACCATGGGAAACACACACACACACACACACACACACACACACACACACACACATAAATCAGGTGTTCAGTTGATTTGCATATTACACTTTTATTATATAGGAGAACTTTACAGATCGCTATATGGAACAATATTGCATACATACAATATTACATCTATGGTTTATTTAACTTCATATCTACATTTTATCTTTCAACAGTGGAATATTATTTCCTGTGCTATCTTTGTGTCAAACTCTTTAAACAGTGTGCTTGTTTAGTAATTGCATGTTGGCTCAGCAAATGTGTGCTGCACCAGACACCTAATCACTGGCCATTGAGGAGAATTCACACGTTCATTTTTGTTATACAAATGAGACAATTAATGTATTTGTGCATCAAGCTGTTTTTGTATTTCTAGTGAGTTCCTTGAGCTAGATTCCCAGAAGTGGAATTTCAGGGCCAAAGGGCATTGGTAGTTTTGCTCCTAATATATATAGGGCAAATCTGCCTTCCAAAAAGACTGTAGCTCTTTCTACATCGGCCAGAATATAGGGAAGTGCCTATAGAACCTTTGAAAACCTGGACTGGAGGGTGCCACAGTCACAGGGGATTTTATGAGGGCTGCTCACTTGTCTCATCATCCCTAACCAAGCAGCAGCATTTTCATTTTCCAGCCAGGTGAGTTCTCATCAAAGTCAGCACCACTTTAGAATGATTCCTAAAAGAGCTATTTTATAAAGTAACTGCAATCTGAGGACAAGTTTCTTGGAGTCTTTGACTCCTTCAATTTCTTATGGAACCTTTGGTTTTGGTTTTGTGTTTGTTATATAGGCTTATGTCCTAGGAAAATGCTCCGTTTCATCAGATTCTTAGGAATATCAGTGGATAAAACATTGTTGCTTTGGCTGCCTATGAGTCAACATTTTTCTAGTAAAAGAGTACTCAAAACTTTCTTCAGGAAAGAGCCATTCCCCATGCTCAGCTCCTTAATTGAAATGGGTTTGACCTCTCCTACTGGAGGAGCCAGTGACTGGATCAGACTGATCAGGTGACCCGATTCAGGACAAGGAGATTCAGGCACCAAGTGCTTGATTTGACTATTTGCTGAGAAAAGAACCATTTTTTCCTGGATGAGAGCTTTAACTTCTCGTGCTCATCTGATCTTACTATAGCATTTAGCACAGAAACCTACACACCTTAAAAAAGGGCTTGCAGATGGGTGGGAGATACTGGGCTCTGATGATATTGTCCCCTGGACCAGCCATGCCTAAATGTAAATCTATCCTTTGGCCCTTCAGTTCATTGAGCCAAGGATTTTATGTTTTACTTAGTGGGCTGGGTCCTGTCCCAAGGCACCATCAAAAGAGCCCTAACTAATACAAGATACATGAAGAAATAAAAGTAAGACACATGGAATTTCAATTTCCTTATTTTACATCTGGTGATATAAAAGTCAAGAGAGGGCCATTGGCTTGGCCAAAATCAACCTAGAGAGAGAATCAGGATATGGAGTCTCTTTCTTTGCAATATAATGCTCTTATCAAATGCCTGATTATTACCCTTTCATTTTAAAAGAAGATCAATTACAAGAATACCTCAGAGATATTTGTGGGTTCAATTCCATACCACCACAATAAAGAGAATATTGCGATGAGTCACACAAATTTTTTGGATTCCCAGTGCATATAAAGATTATGTTTATAGTACACTGTAGTATGCATTGGGCGATAAAAGTAGGTTTAACACTGGCTGATTTTTCTCAGTGGTTAGAGGCTCGGCCCGAGGACTGACGGGTTTCAAGTTCAATTCCTGTCAAGGGGCAGGTACCTGGTTGCAGGCTCAATCCATGTGAGGGAAGAAACCAATTGATGTATCTCTCTCACATCAATGTTTCTCTTTCTCCTTGTCTCTCCCCCTCCCTTCCACTCTCTCTAAAAATCAATATAAAAAAAATATCCTCAGGTATTAAAAAAAAAATAAGTAGTTCTAAGAAAAAACAAAACAAAACAATTTATGTACCTTCATTAGAAAATACTTTATTGCAAAAACACTCTAATCATGAACAGAACCTTCAGTGAGTTGTAATCTTTTTGCTGGTGGACAAATTATGTTGATGAAGACACAATGTCTTCACAGCATAATTCAGTGGCATGCAATAAAACGAGCCATGCCTGTGGTTGTACAGGAGGCATTTCCCAATGATTTCCGTGTGATCTGCAATGCAGTGATCACTATTGAAGGCTGTGCATTCAGAAAAATGTACTAAACAATGACCATTATTGGAAACACATCCTTTTGAAATTTTTGTCTCCTTTTTTATAATCATCAAGTTTTCTTTAAAAACAATGAAAAATCCTGCCAACTGCTCAGAACCCCATTAAGAGTGTCTATCTTTATGGGCTCGTCTGGAGCTAGAGAACGATTTTCAAAGGGAAACCCAATAGTTCCCTCGTGTCTTTGGCAAGAGCCAGGCATTTTGAGGCAGTTGGCTCGTTTACAAACTCAGGCAGTCCCTCGGGAGCCCCAGGTTTGTCTTGAGAACACCATCCATGGGGACTTTCTGGAACAGCTTCCGGCACATGATTCTGGTCTCAGGGGCTTTCCGGTTCCTGGTGCCATGACTTAGTGCTGACTGTGGGAAATTTAGTTTTCAGTGTAATCTGGAAAACGTCACTCGTTACACAACTCAAGACTTTTTCCAAGGACAGAGAAGCTGACTGCCCTTACAAACAGGAGTTCAGTCTGCATTCTCACGAACTAATACACTTTTAGAGTTGGACAGGCTGAGAGAACACTATTCAATAAAGCCTCCTCATTACTCAGAGGCTCCAAAATAAGAAAGTGAGTTTCTCAAGAGCACACACTGAGCTGGTTGTAGACACATTGTTGATTCCGGGTTTTTTTTTGTTTTGTTTTGTTTTGCCTAACAGTCTTTTCAGGGAGCTGGCTACTACATCTTACCACCTCCTTCGTTAATTTGGCAAAGAGAGAATCCCCCCGTTGGTCTCTGAAGATTAGTTACACAGCTTACTGTCACAGTCTCTTGGGTTATGGGTTTCTGAGTATTATCACCTCTTATTCCAATTCTTTGAAATAAGATTAGCCATTAAAGATGATAACCATTGTTCCATCCTTTATTCCTAAGCCTCTGTGAGCATCCTGTGAAATAGGACAGCCGCAGCCGCCCACTAAGATTCTCATTATCCAACCCTTTGGGGCAGATTTTTGCCAGCCTAACAACAAGTCTGTTGTGATTCATCAGGCGGGAGTAGAGGAGGGCCTCGCAGCCTGTGCTGCTCACAATAAAGAGGCCCTTTGGGGATACCCTCTGCTGCTGTCCCTGTGTAAACTTCCCCGTTCTCTCTTGCTGCTGCCTTCAATTTCAGGATTGCAAATATTAGTGGCATGTCCCTATTTGTCTCCATGCTTCCTTCATTTGCCTTGTTATGGTGGAGAATGGTTCAACAACAACAGCAATAACAACACACACACACACACACACACACACACACACACACACACGAATGAGGGAAGCAGCAGGTGATCATTTGACATGCAAATATTACTTATTTAACATGAAAGTTGCTTTGCCTAGCGGTGCCCTTTCCTAAGTCACCTGTGGTCTAGAGTCCTGAGTTCCAGGACAACCACTAAGTGGGTGTGTAAGCCCCTTCATTCCTCTGAGCCCTTCCACCCTCATCCAGCCAGAGCAGGGGCCAGGAAGAAGGCTTTCACAATTTCAAACAGCTTCTTCTAGACACTGGTTCCAAAAGTGTTGAGAAGAGACCAACAGACGAGATGTGGGAACCAGAAAGCAGACTAATGTTTCAAGGCCTTGCTGTGGCCTGCAGAGGCCTTGAGCACGTTCCCAGGCCTGGCATGACAGGCTGCTTCAATGAGTAATAGCCATAGTCCTTCTGGTGTCCATGTTTCTATAGACACTACAGATCCTTGATAGGAGTTTGTGGAGCTCAAAAATAATTGATTTTGAGAGCTAGAAAGACCATTTACCTCCACCGCCTGAAACTAAAACACAACAAGGTTCTTCCATCCAACTCCAGAGTAGCTGTGAAAAAAAGTGTCCTGATTGGTTCGGGGCATGGGAATCAGCAACAGGAGAGAGCAGTTCACTCCTGCGGGACTCAAATTAGGCATGAGACCCTGGAGACCAGGACCGGATTTCAGCTGAAGAAGAGGAAGAGGTGTTGAAGGTCTCCATCAAGGAAGATGGGCTTCCGAGGTTAGTCACTGCCCCCTCCACCTGGGGATAAGGCCTCCAGCCCCTCCAGTAAAAATTAGCCTTCACCTAGACCCCAACGATGGGGTTCATTTCCTCTCTTCCAACAGCCATTAAATTCAGTGAGGCTTGTACTGACAGAGGAATCCTTTCTCTTGTAATTGTGGGAGATAGAGGGGATCAGATCTTAGGTTTGACTGGGAAGCTGGAATGGAACAGGTCAAAGAACCAGCTTTCACACAGATCCTCACAGTCAAAGGAGCTAAAAATAAAGTGTAGATCTCAAAGGTCCAGAGCTGGGATGTCCCAGGTAGAGTGAGTGGGCATACTTACTCTTTTTATTTTCTATTTTTATTGATTTCAGAGAAAAAGGGAGAGGCAGAGACAGATAGAAACATCAATGATGAGAGAGAAACATCGATTGGCTGCCTCCTGCAGGTCCCCTACTGGGGATGGAGCCCACAACCCAGGCATGTGCCCTGACCAGAAAATGAACCATGACCTCCTGGTTCATGGGTTGACACTCAACAACTGAGCAACACTGCCTGGGCAGGGGCACACTTATTCTGGGCCAGGAGAAAGCAATCTTCAGAACATTCCTGTGAGTGGGTGATGTAGTTGCAGTAGAGCAGGTGTGGATGGGTCACTGAGTTCCCAGCACATGAGATGAACAGATGCTGGTAGGATTGTTGGGACAGTCGAGAACTAAAACCTGGATCACCTTACGGGAGATGTGATCAAGCAGAACCAGACAACAAAGTGTGCAGTTGGCTGGAAGGAAACAGTTACAGAGGACAGGCCAAGGCTGTGCTGGTGAGCTGTGGCTGTTGGAGGGTGGGTTTGTGCTCTGTTTTCCAAAATGCCCCATCTGCTCCATTCCAGGCCGCATTCATGGCCACATGGCCAAGATATGATTCTCTCCCATTTCAGAGGAAGCCTCTCTGCCTTCTGCCCTTCTCCCCTCCTTCTCGGCCAGCTCTGCCAGCTCTTAAGGATCTGATTGCCCTGTGATTAAGGAGGTTTGTTGGGGTCTAACACACTGAGAGAGCCATGGGGAGAAGGTGATAAATATTTAATGAGAATTCAGCTTCGGAGCCCTCCTCTTCAAGGGGAGAAGGGAAATCAAAAGTCTTCACTAGAACCCCTATTGTCGGAGGACAAAGAAATGTTCTCGCACTGCTGTGAAAATGAGCTGCTGGCACCTCTGGCCGCTTGGAGAGGGGGAGCCTTAATGAATCACAGAGCAAAGAGCCCTTTCCTGGAAGGAATTATCCCCAGTGCTTTCTCTAATAACACTCCCAGGCCTCGGCCTGATGGATGTGGAGTTATGGCTCTGGAGGAAGGCTCCCGGGTCATGAGGTTGAAATTTATGCAGCATTCCTCACCAGGGCTCCCCACCCCCGGCTGAGAGCAGAGCCATCCAGCTGGGTTCGCTCAGTTTGCTGAGCCACACAGAGGGGTTCCTGGGGGCTAGGGGAGAAACTTTCCCAGAGGGAGCCTCAGGAATTGTGGGGGCTGCATTAATGATGTCGGATGAGTCAATGAGCATCACCAGTTCCATTTCTGGTTAGGTTGCAGGCTCAATTCCCAGTAGGGAGTGAACAGGAGCAGCTTATCTATGTTTCTCTCATTGATGTTTCCGCCTCTCTCTCTCTCTCTCTCTCTCTCTCTCTCTCTCTCTCTCTCTCTCTCTCTCTCTCTCTCTAATAAAATTTAATAATCGTGTGTCTTCCTTCTCTTGTACACTCATTGTTCACAGACCAGCATCATTGCATCGCCAACACCAACAACAGTGCTCATGGTATATTGGGGGTCCCGGTTGCCCATTTTCCTAGGGTTCACCAATCTCTTTGGAAAGGGGCTGCCTCTATCAGCTGACCTGGCCTTTTGGTTATTGTCTAACTGTTACAGGTGGTCTCCAAGCTAAAGCTCTAATTAGAGGTTCTTCCCTGTGAGTGTCCCCCCACTCCCCCACGACCTGCATGGTTCAGGGTTCAGGTTCAGGGTTCGGGTTCTGGAGGAGGCCACACACAAATGAAAGAAACTAGATAAGAGAATATAAATTTGGGAATTGGGGGCCAGGTGGAAGTTCAAGAGAGGGGTCTGCTTTGCTCTGACCTTGCCATCCTTTTCATTCAGGTTTGGGATACACCCATAGCCCTTAGGCAGGCAATTCCAGTAACAGGCAGACTATCTTATCAGTAAGGATTTACATGATTGTCTGGTAGGGAAGTTGCTTCAGCTATCATTGTCTCAATTAGATAGGGAATGGTTGGCTCTGACCTTTCAGAGCTTCAAGGTTGACCAGCCTTCCAGGTTCTTTGTCTATACTTTTCTGCTTAACTAGGACAATGGTTAGCTTCTGACACTTTTCACCACCAGAACAACAAACTCACAGTAAATAAATGACTTAATGGACAAGTGAATGCACTACAAGTGAGTGAATGCACACAGAGTCTTTGCTAACATGGTCTGCTCAGCGTCAGGGGGACCACTGAGTGCTATCCTTTGGGGATGAATAACAGCTTGAGGGTCTCACAAGTGAACAGATGGGAGATTTGGTGGAACAGATGCAAGGCCAGGAAGGCCAGAATGAAGAGGTTCGGGCCTCCTGGCTGCTGGTGGCATTCAGGGTGGTTGCAATCATACTCCCTTGCCAGGATTTCTGCGAGTCAACAGGGTGCATTTATGAGTCTCCCTCCCCTTTCCCCCCAATGCTCATTGGCAGTTCCCTGAAGGGACAGCTGGAGCTAGTCCAGGTGGGCCAGGAGCCCGTATGGTGCTCACCTTTGTTTCCACTACTAACAGCTGGCTGATTGCTGTGGGTTGAAGGGGTTTATGGTGACCCTGCTAATTGATGCACCCAACAGCCCATCAAAAGGTAAACTGATAGCACCGCTCCCCGAGGCAGCAGGAAACCTTAGTCTGCAGTGTGCCTTCTGTTACCTGTTCTGAACTTGAACTAGCAATGCTTCCCTGGCGAGCACCAGCAGGCAAACAGTTAAGCCCTGTGTAGTGTGTTTCTCTCCAGGAGGGCAGGTCTGCGTGTGATTGAACATTCCATCATCATTTGCCACCTTCAAATTGCCCATGAGAAACCCCGACATCTCGATGTGGTGTTAGAACAAAGAGGGCTGGTTGCTTTGCATCGCAGGCGGTAGGCAGGAAAACCTGAGCAGAGGCATTAGGATAAATGGGATGAGCAGAGGGATGAGAGAGAAAGAGAGAGAGAGACTTTGCATAGGCTGCTTTTGGTGGTGATTTTTCTTTCTCGGGTGGTAAGGCCATATTTTGTGGGGGGAAGAGCAGAGTCAAGAAATGTGGTTTTGAATCCCAATTTCCTTTGATGAATACAGCCTTCACCCCAGCACCTTTCTGCATGTCTATGACAATGCCAGGGTATGTGGTACATACAGATAGTCCAGAAATGATCTTTTCACTACCTGATAAGCTGGAGTAGACTCTTCCTTTTAGAGATAACGTATTTTGAATTCTTTTCTTTTCTTTTCTTTTCTTTTCTTTTCTTTTCTTTTCTTTTCTTTTCTTTTGGTTAGCCATGACCTGGTGCTATAGGTTTTTGGGCCATTACTAATTCAATCCTAGCAAATAATATGAGTATGCCTATCTTACAAATGAGAAAACAGAGGCCCAGAGACTGAAATTGCTTACATTGGTCGAAGGGTCAGTATATTTTTAAAAATATGTTTATATTGATTTTAGAGAGAGAGGAAGGAAGAAGACAAAAACATCATTGATCAGCTGCCTCCTGCATGCTCCCTACTGGTGATGAAGCCCACAACCCAGCCCTGTGCCCTTGACTGGGAATCGAACCCGTGACCTTTTGGTTCATGGGATGATGCTCAACCATTGAGCAACACTGGCTGGGTGGATCAATGTATGTTTGAGCTGGGCGTCCACAGCATGCTGATTTAACTCAAGGGCTAGGTGAGTCATCAAGGGCATCGGATACCCGCCTGGTTGAATTTTGCTGCTACCGAATACCAACTTGTTGCTGTTAGGCAACTTAGGCAACTTCTCCAAGGCTTAGTTCTCTTATGTGTAAAATCGAGATAATGAAAGCCCCTTCCTCACCGTTTTGTTGTTATTAAATAAAGTAATTCCTGCAGTGCACTAGGTAAAGACCCTGCCACACAGTCAATGCCAATGAGTGATTATTATTGGGATGCCTACAGCTTTTGTTACTAGACCTACCCTCTTCTGCATAGACCTGGGATGGCAGAGTCTAAGTATAGGTGATCAGTTAGGAGATGAGGCCAATTTTCCCTGAGAGACATGATAAAGCCAAGGTGGTGGGAAATGAGAGAAAGGGATGGTGTCCAAGGAGACTTAGGTGGAAAGGGGAAGACTCATGGCATTGCTCACTGGGTGACGTGTAAGAGAGAGGAGTCAAGGACAACTCCCAAGTTGCTGGTTGGCTGGTTTGTCATTAACCAACCTGACTAAACAGCTGGAGGAAAAAGCAATAGCAGCATGTCTGTGGAGACCTCTTAGCTAAAAGGGCACGCATCCAAGAACCATCGTTTTGTGGAAATATTAATCAATAATTCTATCCTTAACTGAACTTGTGTTTTTATTATAAATAGAGAACAATGAGAATCTGGCATCCAGCTCAGGTAGAAATAGCTCTTAGAATGAGAGACTCGGGAGAAAGCACCATGGCCCAAGGAGTTCACTTCATCACATTCTCTTTGTTCCTGGAGCCTGTAGGCTCAATGTTCTTGTTTAACACAAATAAATTATTTTTTAAATATGTTTTTGATTTTTAGAGAGAGAGAGGAAGGGATAGGGAGAGAGAGGAAAGGATAGGGATAGAGAGATAGAAACATCGATGAGAGAGAAACGTTATCCATAGGCAACCCAGGCATATGCTCTGACCGGGAATCAACTGGTGACTTCTTAGTTCATGGGTCGACACTCAATCACTGAGCCACACACGGACGGGGCAACAAGAAGAAAATTTTACCATAAAGTTCTCAGGTACCAATCTGCAAAAGCCTTAATATAATTACATTAAATTCGCTGTTGCGAACAAGGTCAAGGCGTAAATCGGGCTTGATCAGAGCGACCTTCTAATAAAAGCAGCCACTGTCTCCCTGTCTCCTTTGCCTAGAGGTGACCATGAATCAAAGCCCTGTCATCGATCTGAAACTTAAAAATGATGCTGAACTCTGAGCAGGCGGAAGGAGTGGATGGGGAAGCACGGAACCATTTTTTCAAGTCAAGAATTTCTCAAGGGAGGGTTTTCCTAAGAGGCCGCAGTGTGGGCCACTGTTCCAGAGAGGCACGTGATTGGCATCTGTAGGCCAAAGACGCGATTTGCATCTTTAGGGCAAATGTGCTGCACAGGGAAATTCTTCATTTTTCTTGAGCAGTAAAAATATTGCGGCAAAAGTCAGCACCTGGTGGACCCCTGTGCCTCAAGGCAGAGCGATTCCGTTGAAGGATGGAGGGCTAACAGGCAAGGAGCATCGACCCTGTGCCATTCGCTACAGGTGCGGGGTTCTCAGATTCATTCTTTCGGCGCCAATTTGCCGATTCATTCATTCATCCATTCATTTAAAATATATTCTTATTGATTTCAAAGAGGAAGGGAGAAGGAGAGGGAGATAGAAACATTAGTGAGGAGAGAGAATCATTGACTTGCTGTCTGCTGCACTCTCCACCCTATAGAATATAGATCGAGGCAGCAACCTGACTGGGAATCCAACTGTGACCTTGTGGTTCATAGGACAAGATGCAACCACTGAGCCATGCTGGCTGGATGCAACACTTACTTATCGATCCTCTACAAAACGCCATGCACTGATACCAGCACTGGGGACACAGGACCTTGCTCTCATGGAACTTACCTATTTTGGGGGGCGGGCAGGGGACCATGCTAGTGACTGAATTGCAGCCCTTGCCTTCCTTGGGCTCACTACCTGCGAGATGCTGGGGTTTCTGGTAAGAGCAAGGAGAGAAGGCCACCTTTGCGATTGCGAGCACAGGCTTCGGAATTTGATACACGTGGTTTGAGTTCTGGATGGGCCTCTTAACTGCCTGTTGGTCGTGGGAAACTGTACCTAATTCTCTAAGCCACCAGAGCTCGCACGGAGAACTGTTACCAAAATGCATGTGAACTTATCACATGCGAGCTACATATGATGTGCTGCATACGTTAGAGATGCCGTTATTAGCCTGAAGCTACTTATTTCACCTTTTGAACCTCCATCTCCTTAGCTGTGAAACGGGAACACTCATACCTTCCCTAGCGTTACTGTAATTATTAAACAAAGCTTAACATGCTCAACCCTCTGGAATCGGTGTCATTTGCCCACTCTATGGACAGCGGAAGAGTGTGGAAGGGGATTTTTAAAAGTCTGCCCACTGGGGAACTGTTTTAAACATCATCTCCCAGGGTGTCGCTGAAGAGACGTTTTGATGAGGACATAAACAATTCACAGAGCAAGAAATTGTATTTCCCTTGCGGTAAGTGTTATCCAAAAAACCTAATGGGAACGGGAGTGCTGCAGACATTCTGAGCACGTCCGCTCGGAGAGGAGCGGGGCGTAATAAAAAGCACTCCCGGAGGTGGGGCATGGGCAGGGTTGTCTTTTAGAGGCTGGAAAGGGCCGTTTTCTGACACATATACCTGCTTCTCGGAAAAGCGATATTAAGTGACTCCCACTTCCATTTCCAAGAAAGCAAAGGAGGCCCTTTTAGCAGATACCATTTATGAGTTGGAGATTTCTTTTTTTTAATCTAATGAATCCTGTGGCAGCTGGGGCATTGCTAGCTGGAGCCAAAGCTAGAACCCACTGGGGTCTTGGGGGCTGCCCTCCCCGAGGCCCTGCTATCACCATTGGCTCCCCAGCTACTGCGGGGTGATGGGTGATGAGGGGTCACCATGTGTGTGTGCGCCTCTCTGCTACATTTCTCTCTCCTGCCTCTGCCTCTTCATCTCTGTCTCTGACCTGTCTGCATCTCTCTCTGTGCTGTCCACTCCTCCCTCCTCTCTCTGTCTGGCCTCCGGTGCCTCTTCTTTCTTCCATCCCAAGCTCTTGGTGTCTGACTCGGTGTCTGTACCTCAGACTGTAACTTTCTGTTTCTGACTCTGTCTCCCATCTCTCTGGGCTGTTGTCAGTCTTTTCTTTCTGTTCATTTCCTCTGTTTTTCCCCCATTCTTTCTCTGCCTCCCTCTTGTTTTTCCTCTGGGAATTTTCTCTCTGCCTCATCTCTCTCTCTTTTCCTTTAACTGTACTTTGTGTAGATTCTTCCTCCTTTCTCTTGCTCTCTCCCTCTGTCTGCATCTCTGTGTGTGTCTCCCCCACCCTCTCTACCTAGCTCTTTCTGTTTCTATGTTTCAGATTTGTTTTTCTTTTTCAGTGTCTCTCTCATACCCCCTCTCTCTGTATATTCTTCATATCTTCTCCTGAACCCCCCCATTTCTCATGGTTATGCCACATTTCATTTTCTCTCCCTTCTCAGACACACACACACACACACACACACACACACACACACTCACTCATGCTCCCTTCCTGACATCAGGGACCTCTCCATGGGGAGCAGGTTGTAAATTTAAAGGGACTCAGTGACACCCACAGCCCAGTGTGTATTGTTTGGTTTATGGTGACTTTGTCACAGACACTATTTCACTCCAGCAGTTCTTTCTGGTTGAGTGGGCATGGAGCTCAGTACCCAGACATCTGTAATGTAGCTGCTCCTTTCCCACCAGGTTCCCAAAACCCCCAGGCCCAGCGCCCCAGGGGTACTCCTCCGAGGCCTCAGTGGGGACTCTCCTCTGACTCATGGTACTGCTAGACCCCAAACCACACTCAGTACAGAAGCCTTCCGCGCCGGACTTAGTTAAGGCAAATGGAATTTAGGTGGAGAGAGTCAAAGAGCAGAAGTGAAAAGGAGCCTTTATTTTGAAAAGGGGGTGGGTGAGTGGGTGGTGCCTGGCCCAAGAAGATAAGCTGCCTGTGGGCTGGCTGCTCCCTGGGGGACCACAGTGAGAAACGCATGGGGGTGGGCTCCAGTCCTCCCACCCCCTGCTCTGTGTCTCTGCCTCTGTCCACCCGTGTGACACTTTCCCTGGCAGCTGGCTCTGGTGGCAAGTGGGCAGGTTTAGCTTTGGAAGAACTGGATTGGAGCCAAGCTCTCCCCTGTTTATGAGCTATCACGCCTGGACCATTTCTCCATGGATGCAAACTCTAGCCTGATCAGCTAAGGTTCAATCCCCTCTGTACTAGTATTGAGCAGCTCTGACCTGTCAGGAGGGGTCCCTGGGACTATCAGATATTCATCCCATGGTGGAGGGGCACCATCCCCCCACAGGCCTACCAACCAGCAAAGATCATCCAACACCTCCCCTGCAGGGCTGTTTCCTCCCACAGGTCTCAGTGTTAATATCGCCTCCCATGCTGGAGACTCTCCCATGCTGGAGACTCCACAGAATAGATCCTCCCCCTTTCATACTCCATCATAGCCATCTATTTATTTTCATGTTAGTGCGTGGACAATTCAGGATCACATATGTATACATTTGTCCACTTATTTATGGTCCACTGGTCCTCATGAGGCTGTAAGCTTCACGGGGGAAGAAAGCATGTCTGTTTCATTCTCCATTACATGCCCAGTGCCCAGGGTGGTAGCAGGGAAACTGAGGCGAGGGTAGGAGTGAATTCACCTGAGCACAAATGCTTGCAAAGAGGTGGCCCTGGAATGGGGTCATACCAGTAGCAAGCAAGCTTCCTCCTCACCTTGTTCTTTTTTAGTATATATTTTTATTGATTTCAGAGAGGAAGGGAGAGGGAGAGAGAGATAGAGATAGAAGCATCAATGAAGAATCATTGATCAGCTGCCTCCTGAATGCCCCTCACCGCGGATCGAGCCCCTAACCCAGGCATGAGCCTACTGGGAATCGAACTGTGACCTCCTGGTTCATAGGTGGACACTCAATCACTGAGCCACGCCAGCCAGCCCTCCTGACCTTCTTGATACTACCTGCCATCCAGGGTCCAAGGAACCAATAAGATGCTGTAGATGCCAGAGGCTTTGCAAATGGAAGCATTGGGGAAATTTTTTTTTTTCTGTCTAAATCAGGAAGGTTAAGTTAGACTGTATTTACAATCCCTTGAAAAGGGCAGATGTTTCTTTGAATCATAAAGAAAAGTGAGCAAAGAGGGCTGGTGTTTGCATGGAGTCTGAGCAGAGCCAGGGAAGCATGCAGCCCTGGAGCCTGAGGAGTGGTGAGACCCTCTGGGGCTCCACAGATGCTTAGGGCTCCCCTCCAGTCTGTGCTCAGAGAAGCCCTGGACTCCCTTAGATTGCCGAGAGCATCTCCTGAGGCCGAGGTGCCCTTGCCGTGCCAGGCACTGTGGTCAGGGGGCAGGGGACCTCTGCTCCCCCATGATGTGGCCCCGGAGGCTATGAGAGAAGATTCCTCTGGCTTCCATGGTGAAGAGCATTGTCCTTATTCGATTTCCACAATTTTGGCTCCACACCAAATGCCCTGCCTCTTTCCTCCAGATCTTAACTCGATTCTCTTTGACATCGGATGGGTCTTGATCCTCTTGTTTGGGTGCCTCCAGGGACTCCCCCTGCCTTTCCGCTTTGATTACTGGGCCTGAGAGTCTCCAATTAGGTGTGCTGCCTGGTTAATGAAGGAAAATACCCAAGCCTCACTTGGTTCAAACCTCATTAGAAATAGAAAACAACTACTGCATTTCTGATGCATTCTATCTAATAATAGCATATGTGAGATACTTCTATTAGATATGTTAGGTAAAATATACTAGGAGTATTAGGTATAATTAGAATTATAAATGTTGATGTTTACAGTGTTAGATAATTTGCTTGTGGGGATTCCTCAGGCTCCCAACAGCACTCTTAATAAGTGTATTACTGTTAATCCCATTTTAGCAGTGAGAAATCTGAGGTCTAAGAGTTGCAGTGACTCACCCAAGGCTACATAGCTAATAAAAAACAGAAATGGGGACCTAAGCCCAGGCAGAGTCTAAATACGGAAGGATGCTGACATTATTATCTGTTACACTATTTCTATCTCTATTAGACTGAGCTGTCTAGACTATTGCTCTTAGACTATGAACTCTCTAATGAATTATTTTTTTTAATCTTAACAATAATCCATTCCTGTTTAAAAAACATTTCCACTGCCACTCCAGGCTACTATCACCTCTGGATTTTGCAGTGTCCTAACTGGTCTCCCGTTTTGTCTCTCATCTCCTCTATTTTCTTAAAAGTTTATTCAGACTACTGATTCTAGATGATGTTTTCCAATCCATACCTGTGAGCCTAAGGAACATTCAACTACTCTCTTTTTTTTAAAAGATGAGTTTTATTGATTTCAGAGAGAGGGAGGGAGAGGGAGAGAGAAAGAGATAGAAACATCAATGATGAGAGAGAATCACTGATTGGCTGCCTCTTGAATACTTGCTACTGGGGATCAAGCCTGCAACCCAAGTATGTGCCCTTACCTGGGAATCAAACCATGACCTCCTGGCTCAGGGGTCAAAGCTCAACCACTGAGCAATACTGTCCAGGCAAGGAACAGTCTCATTAATGTGTGATATTTCTCTCAGGGTAATGATCAGTCATAAGCTTCTTAGCTCTCAGCCCTGCTCTGCAAAGTCTTCTCTCTCTCTCTCTCTCTCTCTCTCTCTCTCTCTCTCTCTCTCTCTCTCTTTCTCTCTCTCTCTCATTCAGTTTCTCTCTCTCTCTCTCTCTCTCTCTCTCTCTCTCTCTCTCTCTCTCTCTCTCTCTCTCATTCCTCTGCTAATCTCATCAGGCTTTGCTCACCTCCCTGAGAAGTATCCCCTCCAGCAGTCTGGATCTAGGATTTCCTCTTCACAGGTACAAACCACTGACTTGCAGACTGTGTGGAGGTATGGGGTCTGAAATAATCTGGGAAATAAAATTAAGAATCTTCTCTATGACTTAACTCTAGTCTCTGCTTAAAGAGCCCCACAGATAACACATTTAATATCTCCCCAAATAGTGCCTTTTATCTGGAGACATCAATATGCATTAACATTAAAACATAGCTGGCAATTCTCCCATGTTCTTGGTGTGCTAGCCACCCTGTGAATACTGTATCTCCGTTAGTCCTCCCCCAAGTCCTGCAAGAAAGTGAATAAACCCATTTTATAGGTGAGGAAACTGATATTCAGACAGGCCAAGTGAGTTGGCCAAGTCCCCAGGGTTACTAAGTGGCAGTGGTTGGAATCAAACCTGGCGCCAGAGCATGGTCTCCATTCTGAAATGCTTTAGGAATGAACTCTGACCTCCATGAGGCATCGCTCCTGGGAAGGGCTCTGCCTCTCTCTGCTTCTACAGCCACTTTTGCAGACCTCAGCACGGGTCACTCGGTCTTAGGTCTGCCTCCCCTCAGGACAGGCACTGCTGGGGGGCAGAGCCCCTTGCAGACCTGTCTCCAGTAGTCACAGGCCTTCCCCAGATAGGTAAGAATATGTGTCTATTGATACATGCTAGACTAGCACTGAGGTCAGCTCCAATTACTCTACAGATGCTAGAAACAGACAAATGAGCTGAAAAATCCCAGCAGGTCTTTCCATCTCTAAGATAAGCAGAGCTTGGAAGACCCAGAATTAAGTCTGGTTCTTTCACTACCAAAATGTGAGACTGCAATAAAGGCTGGTTTCCCTGGGTTCAGATTCCACCGACACATCACTGAGTAGTTACTACATATTAGAACATTCCCCACTCAATCCTCGGAGCTGTCCTGTGAAACAGGGACTGTTATTCCTTCGTTAGAAACCCAAACGAATAAAAACACCTGGGTGACAGTTATCCCAGGAAAGACACCTCCCTCTCAGCACTGCTGTTTCCACCGATGAGATAATAACCAGGGATGTGCTTTTACACGTGGAAGGAGTAGGCCGGTCTGACATCATTGAAAGAGTAGATGTTACACAGAACCCATCATTGAAAGAGTAGATGTTTGCGAACTTGACTTGGTCTTTCGGCATCTTAATTAGAAGTTGACCACCACCGTGTTGGGGGAGGTACAGGGATGCCAAGATGCATGTAGGACCCAGACTCTGTGAATGTGTGTAAGTGTGGGCTCCAGGGAAGCCATTCCAGGGCATGAGGCCTAGGCACCAGGCTCCCCAAGACTATAAGCCAGTTTTCCTCTTCATCAAGGAGGCAGAGATGGTGGGGTCTGAGTGGGGGCCCCTGTCTCCATCCACTGAGCTCTGGCAAGGCCTGGCTTAGAGCAGCAGCTCTCATAGCAACTTGCTTATGCACAAGAAACCAATGAGCCTTCCCGGGACATTTTTCTCGCAGATTTCCCAGCCTGGCTATTGGCTTTCTGTCACTTCTTTCAGGCCTGATTAACACAGTATAAAATTGAGGGCTTCTCAGCCATTCTTCAAAGAGGAGGACTCAGTTTTCTTCGCTCTTGCTCTGCAATAAGAAATTGGGTTCCCTCGGTATGAATGGAGGCTGGGGGTGCAGGGAGATGGGATCAATACCCAGAAGGGAGGCAGGCGCTAAAATAGCAATGGATGCTCAGGCTGAGCTGCTTGCTGGGTCCTAGAATCCAGGGGGAGGCAGGGGATGGCCAGGGATGTGCTTCTTGGCCTGCCAGTGGTAGGCAAGCTGGCAGCTCAGGCCGTGGAGGGTGGGCATTGGAATAATGGTCTTTGTTATTGGGCACTTCCCCATGTGCTGTGCTAAGGGTCCAACATGATTATCTCTTTCAGTCTCCCCCAAAACATTACAAGATAAGCGCTATCCTCGTCCCTACTTTGCAGATGATGGAAACTGAGGCTCAGAGGGCTCAGTGCGTTGCCCGATGTAGCATCGCTGGTGAGAGATGGAGCAGTAATAAATCCCAGGAGATCTGAAGCCAGAGCTCGTCTCTTCATCAACACCCTCTAATGCATTTAGGGTCTAAGCCAGAGGTGCTTCCTAATTGGACCTATGAGCCCAGCCTATCGTTCTGGGAGATGGATGGGGGAATCTGGAAGACTCGATGAGAGTGGCTTCCTTTGGGGCCCAGAAGCAGTCTCTCTCACTGATGGAAGTCTAAATTCAGATGTTCCCACAGGGGTTAGCGTGGTGGAGGGGAAACAGCACAGAGA
The DNA here is from genome assembly GCF_964339955.1 of Pipistrellus hanaki. NCBI lineage: Eukaryota > Metazoa > Chordata > Mammalia > Chiroptera > Vespertilionidae > Pipistrellus > Pipistrellus hanaki. Next base: position 9,603,874 of record NC_140517.1, on the reverse strand, counting down.
GATGGAGGACTCCATTTGAATCCCAGCTCCATTTGCTGCTCTGGGACTGAGAGCCAAGAGCTTGACCTCTCAGAGCCCCAATTTCCTGACCCATGAAATGAGTATGGTGATACCTATCTTCCAGCAAAGTGCCTGGCCCATTCTAGGTGATTAATGTCTGTGGGCTCACTTCTCTCTTCCTGGGGGCCTAGCTCCCCTGCGGTCTCTGAATGTAGCCACGAGTCTATCCTCCACTCTCCACTTTTTGGGAGCCTGACAGGAAGCATGCACTCATGCAAACACCTGTGGGAGATCACACGCAAAGCTGAGGGTCTTCGCTTTGTGTTGGAATGGCATCAGTGGTTTCATCCTGCTGAAGAGAAGCTCCACTTAGTAGACAGGAGGGCTTATGATGAGATATTTTAGCAGGAAAATGCATTTATTTTGTAAGGAAAAGCATTTATTTTCCAACATCAAATTTATGAGGCACATAGTAAAGTTCCCGGTGGAATGTTCTGTGATCCTGAGCACTGGAGATTTCTAACCTTTTCACACTCATCCTTCTGTCCTTCTCACGCCTCCCAGCTCCTGCCTCCTCCTGCAGAGCTCCAGGCTAGACATGTAGTAGCTACCGAACCTCCTCCCCATACTGATTTAGCCATCCTGCCTCCTTAGAGCAGAAGTGAGAGAAAAATCTACCTACGAAGTAAACGACCTTAAAAACCTACCTTTTTCTGAATTCAAATGTAGGTACATGGAACATTTTGCTTAAAATGGTCAAAAGGGCAGCATGAGACCAGAGTAAGATCTGCCCATTGACTGACTAATCTTTTGTGAAGGCTGCTGGCAAGACTGGAGTGACACAGTCCTAAAAGATTTGACCTTTGACCCACACCTAAGTTGTTCATCACAAGGGCACCTACCTCTACAGAGGAGTTCTCAGCCCTGATAGCACATTAGAGTCATCTGGGAAGAAGCGCTGGCAAATCCCCACTCTCAACCCTGTCACCAGATCACATAAATCACTCTCTAGGGGTGGGACTCCGACATCAGCATTTTTGTTTAACTCCAAGTGACACCGATTTATTGCTAAGATTGAGAACTACCATTTTATGGGAAAAGAACTAAAACAGTTCAGGGGGGGAAATGTTTGTCCTAGACCCCACCTCTTAGCCCTTCCCCATGGGCCTATAATTAAAGTGCCTGCCAACACTATCCCCCTAAGACACATGTGTCAAACACAAGGCCCGCGGGCCAAATCCAGCCCGCCAGGCCTTGCAATGTGGCCCGCACCGCGCTGTCATCACTGCACTCCGCTGTCAGTTTATGACATTGTCAGTTTATGACTGTTCAGTAAACCATTCGGCCCGCGATTTAGGCTGGATTTTAGATTTTGGCCCCTTCTCTGATTGAGTTCGACACCCCTACTTTGACTGAGTTTTCAGGTGCCTTCATTTCTAAGGTTGGGCATCTGAGGCTGAAAACTGGCTGGCCAGGGATCTGTATGCTCACTGGCAACAAGGCAACAGCTCTCTCTTCTTGGCATGTTGGAGCTTAAAGAGCCGAAAGATAAAGACCTCACATTAAGCTAAGGGGTCTCACTCTCTCTCCTGCAATCTCCCCAGGCTGATAAATAATGGATAATGAAGAACAGTGTGATTACATGCAGAAAGCACTTGGCATCTGCCTCCAAGACAGCACTTTCCATCTCATCTGAGGTCCAGTTCAGCATCAAATCTGTTTGGTGGTAAAGCCAGGTCCTTTGGGTGGTCTCATTGATGCTGCCAAGTTATTCAATGGGAAAAAAAAAGGAAATAATTCAACTCTAGAATCAACTGCAGTGATGGTTTTTTACAAGGCCAAAGGATTGGTTAGCATGGAGGGAGTCTCTATTCCTCTTTTTTAGCACATGGCATCCAGTATCTACCAATTTTTTAGGAGCAGAGCAGTAGACTTCTCAGAAGGCCATCTAAATTCAGCTTCTTGCCTGGCCCATGTGCCTCAGTGGTTGAGCATTGACCTATGAACCAGGAGGTCACGGTTCAATTACTGGTCAGGGTACATGCCTGGGTTGTGGGCTCAATTCCCAGTGTGGGGCATGTAAGAGGCAGCCAATCAATGACTCTCTCTCTCTCATCATTAATGTTGCTATCTCTCCATCTCCCTTCCTTTCTGAAATAAGTAAAAACATATTTTAAAAATAAATAAAATTCTGTTTCTTACTAGTAGCGATCTCCTATTGTTTTTCTCTTTATAGCATGCATCCCAACCATCAAAACCTGTATATTTAATTGTTCTTGGGCTTCTCCTGATAGAGTTTAAACTTCACACAGCTGACATGATTTCTGTTTTGTATTTCTTCTGCCTAGCACAGGACCTAGCATATGGGAGACACTCAAATATTAGCTGAATGGATGTTGGATGTACTACATGTAACACCTGCTCTATACAGAGTTTCAGGCTACATTTTGCTTTATTAGGTATAGATTCTTTATGCTTTTTGCAGAAATTGGGGCCTTTCAAATGGCGAAGAGGAACCACTGCAAAGTGGGGAACAGCCTCACTGCTACTGGGGCATATAGCCTTGGAGAAGTCACAACCTCAGCTCTGTGGACAAAAGAGGAATTCCATTCCAACCTCTCTGATCATGTGGATGCCCTGGAGAGAAAATGTGCCAGAGGCGGCAGACCCATCAGTGTGCCTGGCATGCAGTAGTGGGCATTTTCTCCTATTGGATATGAAAGAGCTGAGAGCTCAAATGCATAGAATGGCACGAGCTTTTGGGTCATTTACTTAACCTCTCCCCATCTCAGTTGTCTCATTTTAAAACAATGCCCATGTCTAAAATGATACTTTATTAGGACCCTCTGAACACAATGTGTCACAAAGTACCCACAGAGAACTAATTTTTCCAATGCTTTATGGATAAATCTTCTATTTTGAAATAAATTTGAGAAACACCATCTCGTCTACATCTCTTGATCTGGTCAAGATTTAACAAGTATGGAGCATCTACCGTATATCACACCTTGAATAGACCAATGAACAGAATATAAATAAATCCCTGTCCTCATAGAGCTTATATGTTTCTAAAGGGACACAGATAATAAATAAAACAAGAAAATGCATAATATGCTAGATGATGGTTAATGCTATGAAGAAAAATTTAACAAGGAAAGTGGCTAGAAAGGAGGGATTTCTACAGAATCCCAGGGAAGGCTCTGATTGGCTAGCCTGGCTCATATGCCCACCCCTTGGACTAAATGCTATTAAAGAAAGTTCATGAACTATGTGATGAGCCAGGTTTAGTCATGTGTTCACTCCTGTGGATTAGAATACAGAACTGGCTTTCAGAAGGAATAAGAAGACAAAACTTATAGGGATGACAACATCAACTGGGTTACCACAGTCCAATAGAGCTCCCCTGGAAGACCAACTGTTGTTGTGTGCATGTTTTTTTGTTTTTTTTTAATGATAAGAATTATGAGAAAAACTACAGTAAATAAATATATATAGTTTCACTTAATCGCAGTGCAGTTAGCCACATGCTTTTGTTTGTACAATATCTACTATTGATAGTGCACACTTAGATAAACAATGAGCTATAAACTTAAATGATTTAACCAATGCTCCATCTGTAGTTCATACAATCTTATTATTAATAAATCAAGTTTGAGCAAATTTTTAAAGGATTTTTTTTGGACTCAAACAGTTTCATTCCCATTTTTTTATTTCTTCTACCAAAAGCATGTCTTGGTATAAGTAAGTGCCGTTCCTCCGATAAAATGAGAAATTGAAAAGAGTTAACTTCTAAAGCAGAGGGGACTCATGATTCAGCAAAAGATATGCCAAAAAAAAAAAAAATGAATGAATCAGAAGTTGGAGCACTGAGTTTTAATGTGAGAAGAAGTCTTACAAACCACCAGTTGTCCAGGTCAAATTAGTCTAGTTTAATGGGAAACTTTCATGATGTTTTATAAAGATGTTTGCAAAATCACAACCCTGTAAAATGTCATGTCATAGTCCTGGTGACTTTGGAAAATGTCATGAAGTAAGTTATACCAGTAGGGTTCTTAATGCTTCCAATAAAAGTCTCTCCTGGAGAGGAAAGCAGATATTTACAATTGCTGTTGAGCCATAGGTTACAAAACATAAAAGAGCTGTTTGAATGGCAGAAGCAGAAGAACCCAAACTATTCACAGCGGCTGTCAGTGTCTGTGGGTAAGGTCCAGAACTGACCTCATTACGAAGTCACTGCTTTACTCTAGCAAGTCATTTCTCCCTCTAGGAAACCTGGATTCTTTCTCAGTGGGTGCTGGGGCAACAATAATGAACACCTGAGGTTTAGAAAGGAAGGTCAGTGGATTTGATGACTAAGGGACCACTTAGTAATACTTTTCTTCAGGCAAGTTTCTTTGGCTCTGGTTTTCTTTCATTTCAAAATTCCATGAATAACCATTTAAAAATATTAAAATGCATGAATAAACAGTACTCCACTTCTCAGCTTAGAAATAACCACTATTAAACTTTTGGTGAAGAGTTAACTTCTATGTGGTCTCTTTTTAGGTTTTTGTTCATGCAGACAGGCAGGTGTGTTTTGTGTGTTGATAAAATGCAGTTCTTCCTAGGATGTATCTTAGTTTTAGATAACAAACATTTCCCCACATCAACAGAAAGTCTTCATACACATCATTTTAATTGCTACATAATATTCCATATACTAAATGCCTTGTAATTTACTCATCATGCTACTATATATTGGAAATGCATGTTGCACCCATATCCCCATGGGTGTGTTTTTTTACCACTAGAAATAAAATTGATGTGAAATTTTGCACACAGGACTTCAGAAAATATAATTTCACCCCCACAGGAATGTTAACATTTTAGATGAAAACATATGGGCTAGTGCATGTTTCTTCCCAGTCATTGTGAAAGAACTAAAAGAGCAAGAGGACAGTGTCTCCACCACCATGTCTACTATTGTGATGTTGTGGAAGAGAGTTTTCTTTACATTGTTGGAGGGAGACATTTCAAGAGAGTCTAAGCCAGAAATTAATCTTTCTCCACCAAAACACAGGGAAAAAGCAACCATCAAACAAAGTCATCAGGAGGGATGAAGATCTTGGCTTCACTGCAAGGAAAAGAAAATGATGGACTTAAGGTGTTGATGAAGGCAACTGGTCACATTCAATTACTAACGGTCTTGAGGGCCCTCTAAGAACAGAAAATAGAACAAGTAAAGAGGGGGTAGGAGCAGTCAATTTTTATCAATCCAATCCCACCCTTGATTTGTGTTGTTTTTTTGTCAGTGATGCTAAATTAAGAATACAGTCTATACCCAATAATGGAGATTTTTATGATAGAGCCTCAGAATGTAATCATGCATATACGTGCACCCATACACATATTTTTTTCTAAGTCGCATTTTTCCTCTGTAAAGTTCTAGTAAGACTTCAGTAAAGACAGGAATGCAGTTCCCTTTTCTGCTAGATAAGTGTGGCAAATGGGCTAATCCTGCGAGCAACTTAGGCTTATTTCAAAACCAGGCCAAGCCACGCTGACACTGCTATGAAAGTGCACCAACAACACCCCTGGGAAAAAGTTTGCTGTGTTAACGTCTCCACAGCAGGTCATGAAGTTGTTTTTTTAAGCATGTGGAAGCTGTCCAATTAGCTCTTTGTTTCTCTGGGATGCCCCTATCTTAAAACGAAAGTGATGGCCATCTTAGCCTCCCCATCTTCAGTCAATAGCACACAGATACCTGGGCCATTCTGCATCCTGGTGTTTTAAAAGATTCTCATGGTGGAGAATGTGGCACCAGACTTTGAGATGAGGATCACTTGCCCACTATTCCCAATTTAGCCAGAGAAGAACCAGTTAATTATCTTGGAGAAGCAATTTCCAGAGTCTTCTTTTCTCAGGAAGGATATGTTTCTCCCCTCCAGTGGGGGTGATTTAGATGGGTAGCTGACCATTTAGTGTGCACTAACTAAAGATACCATGTGCAGTGAAATCTAATTTCATGCCCTGCTGTTGAGGTAACATAAACTCTGTTTCCCTGAACTGAAGGTAGAAGGCGTCAGAGTGGCGACCTGGCCCATTTCCCATTCATCCCATCCGTGCTGAGGGGATGGAATGAGGAGGGAGAATTGACCTATGGGAACCCTTGGCTCAGTGCCCTCAGAAGTCAGGGTGTTAGTTTTCAGGCTCTGCCAGACACCATGGCCAAGGCCAAGGGTGCTCCGTCAAATCTATCCATTTCAATTAAAGGCTAGAGAGTGGGGAAGTAAAATAATCAATTTTGCAAGCTGAACTCAATCATCCTGTCAACACTTTATCTTTGCTCCGGATGTACTTGTGCAGGATATGACTTCATGGTATTATTCACCGATGACACTTCTAGTTAGAAATTGATCAAAGCTACTTTGTAAAAGTCATCAAGCTAAGGGAAAGTGGCAAAAGTTCTATATGTATATATGTGTGTGTGTGTGTGTGTGTGTGTGTGTGTGTGTGTGTGTGTAATATAGATGGGGGGTGTACAAAATGTCTTTATGCTAAGGAGCTCCTTATTTTTTCACTGAAAGGTTTTTGTGATCAAATGCCAAGCTCTATTGACAAATCAGCTAAATTGTTTCTTAATGGATAGCCAATCAAATTTCTTGATTACCATCTCTTTCACATACCCCATAAATATACGGACTTTTATTAATGCCCTTTCCTTTAACAGTGATGTTTTCAACAATCTACTGTCTCTCCATGCAGTGTTTTGGTTATTTATTGAGTAACTATATTGTGAGAGCCAGTGCATTTTGGAGAGGTCCATATGTTATCTGGTTTGCTCCTTAAATCTTTGGAATAGGCATAAATTCTAATATCAAACCGTAGCTCAACTTATTTTTTATTTATTTACGTATTATTTATTTATTTATCTATCTACCCTACTCTGTTATTATTACTTTTTATATTGTGCTCGCTGAGAGGTGATAGATTCCCTGATGGCAAGGACTGGGTCTCTTTTGCCACTCTCTCTTTAGCATCTAGCAGTGTGTGTGAAACTGAGTAAGTGTTTTGAGTAAATTCATTAGTTATAATAACATTATTGCCCCATTATATGAGTCAATTGCCTGGTGCTTAATCCATTTAAGTAACCTGACCAGATGCCACACAACTTCTAAGTGTGAGAGCTGGGATTTGACCCTGGCTTGGTCTGATCCCTTCTCTCTTCTGTCTAAGCCCAATGCTGACAGAGATCTCTAAACAGGATCTATACCTTGGTCTAGAGTTGTTTTCTGTCTCTCTGAGCATATGTCTTCAATAATTAACTCTAAAAAAAGGTGAGGTTCTGCCAATCAGGAAGAATGGAAATGAAGAAATGGCTATGGGTAGATAGGTAATAGTGCATATGACCAAGAAGGAATAGTGAAATAATTCATGGAAACTTCAGGGAGAGGGTGTTATGTAGTGTATGGTCTTACCTACCACTTTATTTTTTATTTTTAAATGTATTTTATTGATTTTTTTTTTTTTTTACAGAGAGAAAGGGAGAAGGATAGAGAGTTAGAAACATTGATGGGAAAGAAACATCAATCAGCTGCCTCCTGAACTCCTCCTACTGGGGGTGTACCTGCAGTCAAGGTACATGACCTTGACCAGAATCAAACCTGCGACCTTTCAGTCTGCAGGCTGATGCTCTATCCACTGAACCCAACCAGCCAGAGCTTACCTATTATACCACTTTTAATTCTAATAGTTCTGAAACTTTACTTATAATCAATGCCTATCACTCTCTACATAAGTGTCCAATAAATATTCCACACTAAAGTTTTCTACAAGCTCTTCAACTCAATAAGCCCCAAACTGAATTAATCATATTCTCCACAATATTTGTTCCCCATCCTATGGTCCCTCTTCTCTTAGCCCTCTGGCACCACATCTATTAGTTCATCGAAGTATTACACCTAAATGATTTCTTAAAAAGATTTCTCCATGCCAACTACTACCTGCCACTCAAACACATGGATAATAACATAGATGGTCATTTTGAGATCCAAAAATCTCTTATATTTGTCCACTCAACTCTATGAATACCGTCGTTGTCTAGATTTAGATACACACAGCATTTCATCGGGGCTATTTCCAAAACAAATGAGGTGAGCCATACAATTGTCTAGAGTTTACTGCCTGTGCAAACATGTCAAAGGTGCTACCCGCAAGATTGACACGCTTACTGTAGGGTTTCCAGGCCACAGTAAGGGGTGGGAGAGGGTGAAGCAGAGCCTTAGCCTCTCTGAGTGGAGGGGATGGAACCAAGAGTTTGGGGAAGCCAAGACAGCTAGGACTTGCAGGGTAGCACTTAAGGGCACAAGAGAGGGGATGAATGTAGAGAGGAGAAAGCTGCACAAAAGAACCCTGGAGAGGTGCAGAGGGTTCTCCTAAAGTCTCCATCTGAGCACTGATCAGCATTCTTGCATGTAAGAAAACTGCCAGAGACTGGGGGGAAAACACCTAAAAGGGACAGTCTGAATAACCCCTGGAGTTCATACAAGACCAGAAATGGTTTGTGCTTCCCCTAGCCAGAGGGGGGGCGGGAGGGAGAAAGAAAAAGGAATAAATAAATAAATAAATAAAAACGTGAGAATATATGTGACATCCATCAGGTAGAAAAAAGGTATTGCCTCAACAGGGAGGTAAAATTAGCCCTATAGTCTTAACACTGCACTGAACCTACTTAGCAAAGCTGGGAAGCAAACCTTGAAAATATAAAACTGTTTTTCAAGTATATTATCTGTACCCCAGAACAAAGCTCAAATCTATTTAAAGGAATGCAAAAATATCTAGCACCCACAAAAGTAAAATTCACAGTATCACCAATAAAGTACTAGGCATGCAAAGAAGCAAACGAATATGCATAATAAAGGGCAAAATCAATTAATAAAAACAGAACTAGGGAATCACACAGATGGCAGAAGTAACATATTAGGTAATTAAAACAGGTACAGTAAATGGATTTCATATGTCCAAGAAGGTAGAGGAGAGTATGAATATGTTAAGAAAAGATGTGGAAAATATAAAAAGATCCAAATTGATCCAAATATTTTTAGTAGTTGAGGTTAAAGATACACTGAATGACATTAACAGTAGGTTAGACACTGAATAAGAGATTAATGAACTTGAGCACATAAAAACAGCTACTATCCAAAATGAAATGGTAAAAGAGAAAACAAACAAAACAAAACAAAAAAACAAAACTGACACAACACAGCAACAACAGAGCTGTAGGAAAACTTTAAGTGATATAACATACATGCAATTGGAGTCCCTGGAGAAAAAGGAAGGTTATATTTAAGGAAATAATTGCTAATTTTTTCCAAGGCACATCATAATTAAATTGCTTAAAGATAACTAAAAAAAAAATGTAAAGCATCCTGAGAAGAAATAAGGGCATCACTGAGAAAAACAAAAATAAGAGAGATGTTATAAACAGTGCAATCTAGAAAACAGGGCTCAACCTTGTTAAATTATTTGCTAAGGGGAAGTGGATGTCAACCAAAAATGCTATACCCAGTGAATAAATCTTTCAAAAATAAAGGCATAAGGTAGCCTTTTTTAGATAGACAAAATCCTCTATAAGAAAAGCCTAATATGCTAAATGTCCAGTCAACCAGTCAGCCATTCAACCAAAGTGTAATATAGTAATGAATGCTAAGGTTGCTCAACTGCTTGCTATGACATGCACCGACCATCAGGGGGCTGTTGCTCCAATCAGTGGGTAACCTTGCTGCTGGGGTCTGGTCAATTGAGACTGAGTGAGATGGGCTGGACACAACCTGAAGCCCTCCTGCATCCCTCAACCTGTCCTGTGCCCTCTCATAATCCGGGACCCTTGGGGGATGTTGGAAAGCCAGTTTCCTCCCAATCTCATAGGCCAGGCCAAGGAACCCCACCGATGCATGAATTCATGCACAGGGCCTCTAGTCTGAAATAATGTGTTACAATAGATCTGCATTATGTGAAATGTTAAAGAAATTCCTTCAAACACAAGATACCAGATGGAAATGGAAATATACACAAAGAAATGAAAGAGCCCCTGAAATTGGTGGCTTGGTTGATCTATATAAAAGATAACTTTCCTATTTCTAAAAATCTCTTTAAAAACAACAATTTTAAAATCATTATTTGGTTTAGAAATATATACAAGTAAAATGTATGACAACAATAGCACAAAGGCAAGGGGAGGGACATAAAAATTCTTTTATAAGATAAAAAATAACTATTATGAACACTAAACCACTAAAAAGAAAATAAAAAGTGCTATTACCAATAAACAAAGAAAAGAGGTCATTTGCATTTTAAGATTTGAAAAAAATACTCCATCTAAGAGCACACAGTGTTCTCCCTGTCCTTCCTGTTTCTGTGCCTATTGATACACACTGCCTCTGTCTATTTCTGCTCCAGAATACCTGACAAACATCTACTTATCTCTCAAGAATCAGTTCAGCTAACTCCTACTCTGGGGGCCTCCTATGACGCTCACAGTCATTAATACTTTTAGAAAAATAAACTTTATCATTGTTTGTTTCCACAACTGACCCCTCACTTGATTTTAAACTCTTAAGAACAGAAGTGATGCATTTTCATCACTTTTAATTCAGCAACTAGTGTAACTCTGCCCCAGAGTAGGCCCTTAGTAAGTATTTATTGAATGACTAAAGAGTCTACATTTAATGTGCTTATTAATGCTAATTACCCTTTGGGTCTTACCATCCAGAGCAGATTTAACTAGCTAGCACCTAGTGACCTCCTTGATTCTAAAATAATCTGCTGGGAGACTAACAGTTCAGGTTTAATAATAGGTACCCTTATTACTCCTGAGATCATCAAGCCCAAACATTTCCATAAAATGAATGAGACTAGCTCCAAGTAGAGGAACTCAGGAATTTATACTTATGTAAACATGATCTATGAAATCCTTTCCTGTCATTCCTCTGTAAGGACCCACTCTAATGGTTCCTTTTCATAAAAATCTTCCCAGGGTCCCCAAACAGAAATGACCTTTTACCTTTTCTGACCTCCACTGGTCCTCTGCATATCCATTTGGCTATTAACTATGTTTGGATATCAACCAATTCTGTGTGCTTATCTCTCTCCCTAGAACATGAGCTCCCTTAACTTTACTCATGTGTTCATCCCTCCCTGGAGAATGTCACCAAATTTAGTATAAGTCCAATTACTCTCTTAAAGAAATGAATGAAGAATTCAGAATACAATATACACAATTTTGATAAAGATGGTCCCAACAATATGGAACTGTGGGCAACCAATGAAGTAAGATTTACAGAAACTGAGAGATAATGGCACCAAAGTGTCTTTGCAAGGTGCATCCTGGATGGCTCTCTAACCTAAAATAAAACCCGCAAAAGAGAAGACCAAGGTCAACTGGGGGTGAGCCCACAGGAGAGCAGAGCATAGAACAAGTGCAATAGGGGAGTGTTGAGAGGTGCATCTGCAAAAGGACGTAAAGGACAAAGAATGGAGAACCTGTTGTGCATAGCAACACAATTCAACTTGATGCTGAAGACAGAAAATCATTGAAGTGTTTTAAGTGAGTGACATGTTTATATTTGCATGAAAGAAAATCAGTGTGTTCCATGAAGAGTGTTTTTGGAGAGAGTGAGATTCCAATGAGAAAGTCAAGGAGCTTGCATTGAGATTAATTTTATCTGGAGAAGGAGAGGCTAACAATAGACGACTCCCAAAAATTGGGTATATCGTATCTTGAATTCTTTATTTATTTTTTTTAAAACAGTAAAAAAAAAATAAAATAAAAAATAAAAATCCTGCCCTATCTGGTTTGGCTCAGTGGATAGACTGTTGGCTTGTAGACTGAAGGGTGCCTGGTTCGATTCTGGTCAAGGGCACATGACTGGGTTATGGGCTTAAAGCCCAGTGGAGGGCATGCAGGAGGCAAATGATCAATGATTCTCTCTCATCACTGATGTTTCTATCTCTCTCTCCCTCTCCCTTCTTCTCTGAAATCAATAAAAATACTATATTACAATGAAAAATAAATAATAATCAATAAAATAAACAAATAATAAAATAAATAAATAGATATGTGGTGTTTTTTTTTTTTTTTTCAGACAATCTCAGGCATAGTGCTTTTCTTCTCTAAATGTCATCCTTTCAGAAAGGAGAGATCTAGGCAAGGCAATCTCTGAGGTCTCCTTCCACACAAGCCATCCCTGGCCCCAAGATCGTTTTCCTTCTCTCAGGTAATAACAAAAGTGTCAGAGCATGTAAAACAATGTCCAATAATTTCACAATTAAAAAATTACAGGAATATTGCACTCCGATGTCTACTCATTTCCAGCAATTAGAAACTAATTATACTGCAAGTTTTTAAAAAGTTCCCCCAAACTGGATGGCTCAGCAAAATGTATTAATTGAAACTAAAAATAAGCATGTAACCCTCTTCATGTTCCCCTCCTCCTGCACCCTACTGTGCCATCCCTGGGGAGCCCCTCGCCATTTCGGCGAGTAAGAAAATATGCAACGGCCCTTATATTATTGATTCTTTATTAGAATCATGCGTCTTGTTTGAACAGAAGACTCTGTGGGTGACTGAGGGCTCCCGGTGCCCACTGGGTAATTAAGCTTGGGATTATGAAAGTTGGAATTGCTTATTCCTTCCCTGGAGCTCCTGGAAAACCAGTGCAGCTGACTATGCAAATGGTAAGGACATCATTTGCCAATGAGAAAGAATATATAAATTGTAAATCTCAGAAGTCTAGGCTACCTGGGTCTGAGTCCAGATCCATCTCTTACTAAGAGTCTGATTGTAAGAAAACTCACAGACCTGTGTAAAATGTAATCCACTACTCTCAAAAACGGGAATATATCAGTATGATGCTTATATCATTTGGTCTATAGAAAATAAAGTACTTACCACCCTATTTGATACTGTCCCCTTCTGCAGTTTAATGCTTCATTCCGCTCAACTTTTTCTTTTTCCTACGATACCCATCACCTTCGAAAATACTATAGACTGCACGTATTTGTTTCTGTTTGTTTGTTTGGTTATTATATAAATACCCGAGGATATTTTTTCATTGATTTTTTAGAGAGAGTGGAAAGGAGGGGGAGAGACACACAGAGAGAAGCATCGATGTGAGAGAGACACATTGATTGATTGCCTCCCACACATGCCCCAACCAGGGCCAGGGATCTAGCCTGCAACCAAAATACGTGCCCTTGACCAGGTTTGAACCCAGGACCCTTCAGTCAGCTGGCTGGCACTCTATCCACTGAGCCAAATCAGCTAGGGCTTCTTTGTTATTTTTAATGCTTATTTATTTCTCCATCTCGCAAAGCATATGAAATCCTTCAAAACAGGGCTCTCTGCTTGGCCCAATGATTATTCCAAATGCCTAAAATGCTTCCTGGCAAATAGTAGGCACTCAATGCACAGCTGCTGAATAAATAGTGAATTTTAAATAGGCTATTAGTGTTCAATGAATGTTAAACTATTGTCATTGATATCAATATCATCATTAAATTCCATGTAATTTGGTGCTTTTTATAGTTATCAAGAATTGCCTTACTGACTTACTTTTCTACTATTGTCAGCATCCCAAGGTCACGTTTGCAAGAGATGAGGAAGTCCAGTTGGGTTCAGTTTTGACTGGGCACAGCCTGGTTGGCTGCCTGCTGAAACAGGCGCTCTGTCACATGGGGCGGGGAACCCAAGAAAGGGGTACCTAAGACGCAGCCTTAGAAGCTCACAAGCAGGTGCTGATTATTAGTTTACAATGAATGTCCTGAATCTGAGGCCTCTCGTGTATTGATTCCTGGTCTAATTCTATCACCGGTGATCCTCATGCCACACAGATAAATGCTTTTTCTCTCTTAATTCTCCACCAAGGCCCATGGTTTACGAAGGAGGAATAAAGAAGAGGCACAGAAACTACCTGGGAACTTCCTAAATAGGGAAGAACCTGGTCCAAGAATTTCCAGCTTATTAGGCAGAGATGTGGCCCAGAAACCTGCACTGTAACAAGTATCCCAGGGGAGTCCTCCCAGGTGAGCTGCAGATTACACATGAAGGAACACCAACTCAGAGGGTGTATTTCATGTGAGAAACGGTTACAAGGGCATGCGACGGCTTTGGGATTCTGCAGAGTGCTAGGAATCATGAGCAGTGTTTGCCAAGGGACAACAAGGCTGGGGCATACATAAGTGGGTTGTCCTATTTGTTGTCAGTGCGTGCCAAGGCTAAGGAAAGGACTGAGGAAAAAAATAAGGGAGTACCCCGGAGGACATAGCTCAGAACAGGTGAAGCAAACTGACGAGCTGCTACCATGCTGTAGAGGCCAGAGAGGAAATATCTATTTTATTAGGTCTTTTCCTTCCAGCTCCAGAACTAGCCCCATTGTAAGCTCGTCTTTCTCGTGCCCCTCATTCCATCATCCTTAGATGATGGCATCGGGCAGGCCTGTGCTTCTCCTCTTCACTCCCATGTGCCGCCTCATTCATTCCAACAGTATCAATGCTGCTTTAAAGATTCCTCATGGGCCTTGCTGCTCTGCTCACTTTTGCTGTCATGTATGCCAATCTAGCTGGCAGAGGGCACTGGGTGATGACAGTCAGCTTAAATCTGTGGTCGGCAAACTGCGGCTCATGAGCCACAAGTGGCTCTTTGGCCCCTTGAGTGTGGCTCTTCCACAAAATACCTCAGCCTGTTTAAGTTTATTTTGAAGAAGGGGCATTAGAAAAAGTTCAAGTTTAAAAAATTTGGCTCTCAAAAGAAATTTCAATTGTTGTACTGTTGCTATTTGGCTCTGTTGAGTAATGAGTTTGCCAACCACTGGACTAAGTCAATAAGCTTGCTCTCTGACTTGCTCCAGATCTCAACATTCTTCTTTAAATCACCTTTATAACCTTTAAATCACCTTTATTTGTAAAAAATGAATTCATGAGATCTATTCATAGGGGTGTTGAAGGTAGTCAGTAATATTTAGCAAAGAGCAGACATTCAATAAAAGGTATAAATTGATGATGATAATAATAAGGTTCATATAAGTACATTATAGTATATTTATATTGTAGACTTATAGTCCATATTGATTCAAACACTGGTTAGATTCTGCTTAGTCAGTTTTTACTTTTATAGGATGAATTTTATGGTATATTAATTATAACTTAATTTTAAAATGTGATTAGAATCTCAATATTCTTGCCTGACATTTTAAAAAAGAGAGAGCTCTGGCTGGTGTGACTCAGTTGGTTAGAGTGTCATCCTATACACCAAAAGGTTGCAGGTTCAAATCCTGGTCAGGGCACATACCTAGTTTGTGGGTTCCATTCCCAGCTGGGGTGTGCAGGAAGGCAGCTGATTGGTGTTTCTCTCTCACGTCGATGTTTCTTTCCCTCTTTCTCTCCCTCCACTCTCTCTCTCTCTCTAAAAAAAAAGACAAAAAAAAGACAATAAGCATGTGGTTGGGTAAGAATTAAAAAGAGACAGAGAAGTGAGGGAGAGGCTGATCCTTGTGATCATTAACTGAGATCACTGTTGGGGACAGGAATGCAGTGCTCACTGGGCAGAGAGAGGATTATTAGACAGAGCTTATTAGAAAGAGTCCGACTCTATCTTGGAAACTGAGCAGATGAGCCCTGGATCAAGTGCACTAACCCTGGAGTCTCAGTGTCCACTCTGAGCACACTGTCTGGTCTTGGGGACGTCTATCTGTAATCCTGCCCATGTCTTCCTCACCCCCGTCTGCACAGGTGGGGCTCTAGAGAGGAACATTGAGCTGTGTCCACCGCGTGAGATGAAAGTGTTCTCTGGCGGGTGAGGAAGCAGTGTGCCTGCAGTTTCTCCCTGTGACACAGACAACACAGACAACTCCAGGTGTTCACATAAAGTTCAGATGTTCCATTTCTGGAAAGCTGTCAAGTTCTCCACAGCCTGCCAACAGCCGAGGCTGGCTCACAGAGGCAGGACGGCTTCACATACTGTCCCCCCACGCTTTCCTCCCCTCCGTGGACCATCAAGGCAGGCTGCTGGCCATAACTTCCCTCGTACATACATTTCAGATGCCGCTCAGCCCCATGCAGCCTTCCTCAAGAAAGAGAAAGAAGTGCTGCTTTCACCTGTAGGATAACAGTTTCCAGCCAAACATGAGTATTAGTATGTTATGGATATGATTGACTGACTGATTGATTGATTTTAGAGAGGAAGGGAGAGGGAGAGATAGATAGAAACATCAATCATTGATCGGCTGCCTCTTGCATACCCCATGCTAGTGATCGAGCCTGCAACCTGGGCTTATGCCCTGACAGGGAATCAAACCGTGGCCTCCTGGATAATAGGTTGGTGGTCAACCACTGAGCGATGCTGGCCAGGACTGAATATGTGTGGTTTTTTTTTTTTTTTTTTTTTTTTTAAATCTTTACTGTTGAAAATATTACACATGCCCCCCCCCCTTTTTTTTTTGCCCGATTGACCCCTTTCAGTCCACACCCGCCTCCCTCAGCCACAGGCCTTCACCACTCTGTTGTCTGGGTTCATGGGAATTGTACAGGGGAGCGGCCACTTCTCTGGCATTTTCAATGTGACACCCACTACAGTGGGCAGTTTTCATGTTCTCATGTCTCACAATGATTCAGTGATGCGTGATTTTTGTGGTGGCCAGGTCACAGGCCAATTTGCCCAAAACAGCATTTCTCTGTCCCATTGACTTTCAGGTCAGGACCCGAGAATGGATTCCTTTCTTCCGGTGAAGTTACCACCACGTGCCGCCATTCTCTTTTGTCTTAGAACAGTTTGGCTTTTCCGTTCCTGTTCGATAAGTAGAAATTATCCAACTAGAAAAAGTGTCTGATCGATGGATGCTGGCTCGCTGGAATCCCATAAAACAATAGGGATCCAAGCATCCCTGCCGTTGGGGTCCGGGTACCAGGTAAGCCAGCTGCATCTGGAAGTACCTCAGTGTTTACAGGCAGTGCTTATAGTGGATGCCACAGGACTCATGAATTAATCATGCCGCAATAAGAAGATAAGATCGCCGAGGACTCTGATCTCCAGATTCTAAATGAAGGCGGCATTGTACCGCTCCTACTTGTCTCAGGAATGGTCCAACTCCTTGGCACAAACTGGGATTGGTATGTGTTGGAAGAGAGCCACAGTCAGAGAAATGTAATGCAAATCTTGCATGGGGGGGAGGGGAGAAAGGATTTTGGACTTTGGAAAGTGAGATCCTCCGGCTGCCAACATGGCCTGCGTCCCTGTCATCAGTGGGCATCTATAAGGCTAAGAAATATGCCTGCAACTTTATGAGAAAAGGATCCCCTATTTCAGAAACAAAAACCTGTTTATTATTCTTACTGATGCTTATTTAATGATTCCAGAAGTACGAGGGGGTGAAATAAAAAATAATAAATCCACCAGAGTGATAAATGATTCCATAATCCTAAACAACACACCTAATATACGCGAGGCTTATGATAACTCTGAATTGCAACATACTTTTTAATGGGAGCGCAGGCGACTGTGGGAAACGCAGCAACACAGAAATCCGGCGGCTCAGCCTGTCATTTCCCTCTGATGAATGGGGGGCTTATGGGAAAATTTCCATTAATACTCAAGAGGGCAAATGGCATCAATCATATCTGTCCCCCAGAGGAAATATACAAATAGAACAATTTCTAAGGTAGAAATATTTGAATTTGGAAAATCCCTAAAATTTTTAAGTAACATAATACTTTGCTGGAGTGGCAATTGTCAAGAATTCTGCGTCAATTCTCTCACTGCTCGTCATGCAGAAATCCAACAGAATCAAATTAACATTTTAATCTAGATGAATAAAGCTGCAGCAATGCAGGGGTGACTCGGTTAAAGGGTAGCATTTTGAGATGGTGGCTGACTGAGGAATAAAAATGGTGCTCATAAGAAGACATATTTGGTCTTTTACTTACGAAACAGCGTGGCTCCTCCCCTAGAACTCATCAGATTTGCAATTTTAAACCAGAAAATATGTAGGAAAACTCTTTGTAGATGAGGACTTTCTGCAAATATGAGGTGGCCACAGTGGGGTTTGTAGTAGTCGAAATAGTAGCAGCAGCAACAGTGGTACCGTAGTAAAAGCAATAATGGCAACAGTGATAGGCATTATTAGCCATAGTAATAATAGGAGTGCTGGTAACAATACAAGGAACAGCTTACACTATAGAAATGCTAGGAAAAGACTGGGTGGGTACCTTTCAGCTTCCCCTTCCCATTGTATAGATCCAAAGCTAAAGTTACGAGAGAACAAAGGGTTTACTGAAGGCCTTAAAGCAAGTACACAGGACACCCAGGAAGAAAATTCAAATAAAATGGAACACGAATCTATAAGTCCACAATTCCCCAAGCTGTTCAGAGGTGGGAAATCTGGAACTCTTGGCAGTCTTTGTAGAACATCAAAACATATTACTATAGCTATGTCTTACCATACACCAAGAATAGTCCCAGCAAAACACACACACACACACACACACACACACACACACACGCGCGCGCGCGCGGGCGTGAGCGCAAAAATATCAACTCACAATTGTGGTCTTTGCCTACAATGCATTCATTAAAGGGGGGAAAAGGATTCTAAAATAAGCCTAATTAACAGTCTCTGAATCTTTACATTTCTTTGGGTATTTTTAGGACCTCCTCAGACAATGGGTTGTGGGATATTAAACCAATAATATCGTGAGAGGTGGCAGTTGGGTTTTTTTTTATGTGTCCAAGAAAGTTCATGTGTCCATACATGTGTCTGATAGGAAATACTGTCCAACAGGAGATATATTTCAGCTTGGATCCAATTTTAGAATTACTTTCTACGCTCAAGTTTTGGCGCCGTTGCCGGAAGAACCCCGAGACCAGAGAATCCAGAATTCTCCAACGTAAGAAATCCTTAAGACACAGACATTTCCCAAGATGGCTGGCTGGGTGGTGGCAATCTCACCTGCAGAGCATGGCCGAGGGAAGTTAAGTCCCTTTTACAATGCAGTGGACAGAGAGGGGTTTTCAAAGAGCTCTGAAACAGGGCTTCCAAATAAAGTGTAACGGAAGAAGTCAACCCCTGCATGCCAGCGAACATGGGCCAACCCCCACCTGGAACATAGGGGAGGGAGTCCTCAGGAAAAACACAACCTCAGAACATCCATCTTCAGACTTCTGTGTTAAGCAACCTCGTGGTAAAGAGGGATTAGAGACATGCATCAGAAACCTCGGGTACCATCTGCAGCATATGTTGTATGTAACCATGCTTCCGTGAACAGCCCATTACATAGTGTCTGGTTCTCATTCCACAGCGTGGTTCGACCATCTTCAGCTAATCCTGACATCTCTGTGAAGTCGTCAATTAAAGAATTCCTGCAGAGATTATCACAGACAGGGAGCGAGGCTAAGTGAATTTCAACCCACCATCAAAGTCCAGATTCAAGTGCAGTGATGTCATCTCCGGCAGTTCCTTCCTAAGTGTGCAATAACACAATAACCCAGGACTTGCCAGTAGATACACAACAGCACATGTAAACGTTTATGGGGGGGGGGGTCACTATGTTCCCCTATAATTTGTGCAAGAACAAAAAAATCACCATGACTCTATATGTACTCTCAGATCCCAGGACCTGAATGTTATGTGACAAGATCACTTGGAAACAACTTTCTAGATTATCAAAATATCTTTCTTGAGGAGAGGAGCTAATGGGGGGGAGGAGGGCAGGAGACCTATGTGAAATAAAAAATAATAGTCCACCAGAGTGATAAATGATATGTAATACTTTCACTGACTGGTTTGGTTCAGTGGATAGAGCATCAGTCTGTGGACTGCAAGGCCCCAGGTTCGATTCTGGTCAAGGGCAGGTACCTTGATTGCAGATACATCCCCAGTAGGGAGGGGGTGTGCAGGAGGCAGCTGACCAATATTTCTCTCTCATTGTTGTTTCTAACTCTCTATCCCTCTCCCTTCTTCTCTATAAAAAAAAAATCAATAAAATATTTAAAAATATTTTTAAAAAACACACACAACAAAGATAGATTTAAAAACACACATATTTCCTACCCTCACACTATGACTTCCTCCCTCGCCTCTCCAATGTTCCATTACCCTACACTCCTTTCCACTTCTTCACCTTCCAGCCACTCCATGACCCCACTGCCTTAAAGCTTGGAGTGCTCACCTGCTCACCATGTCCCATAACCTCCTCCAGCATCAGCCTGCACTAGAACAACAGGGTTGCTCTCATGCTTTTGAAGAAAGCACCAGTGAACCCCTTACCTTTCAAGATACATCCTGCATTCAAGCATTTGAATAGACATTTCCTCGGCGGCCTTGCCAGATGAGGACAGCTTTTTTAATGAGTAGAACGGACAGAGAGGGAAGGGTGGCTGCCATCGCGAAGTGTGCTGGGGTTGTCTACAAAGACTTTCTCCGTGACCTTGTGGCCCACAAACAATGATGCTGGAGCCCATTCGGGGACTGCCATTCGGTCCAGCTCCATAGGAGGCTGCAGTAGAAGCCTCATGCTTCAGAGCGAAAGCCACTATTTGGCCTCAGGAAAAGTCTCCCCGCCAAGCTTAAACCCCTGGAGACTCGGGTGTATTATTGAAGCACTAATGTAAGCTAAGAGGGAAAGCAACAATACTAGTGCTCCCATAATGGGAAGATCATTATTTTTAGGTTTGTATAGAAAGCAGCCCTGGCAGCTGTGAGGGAAAATGCACCCTTTGAATAGAACCTACCATTGTTATATTTAAACTGTTGGGATACAGCTTTTGACTCGGAGGCAATTGTCAGATGCTCAGAATTACCCCATGCACAGTCACGGGCTTAATGATTCTGAGAGTAGCAATATACACACAAAGAAAGGTAAAGGGCCAGGGTTGGAGTGTTCTGTGACCTATGCTTTCTTCTGCCTGCAGAAGAATTTGTAACCGTATTCAGAGTGGATGGAGAAGGATAATGCCACTTTTTTTTAAATTTTAATTTTTTTCTCTCATAGTTATTGACCTGTGTTTCTTTAGGCAGGATAATGGAGGTTAAGTACTTGGTCAAACAGACTTCATTTAAAAGACTACGTCTGCTACTTAACTCTGTGTCTATGAATACGTTACT
Organism: Pipistrellus hanaki; assembly: GCF_964339955.1. Lineage (NCBI taxonomy): Eukaryota > Metazoa > Chordata > Mammalia > Chiroptera > Vespertilionidae > Pipistrellus > Pipistrellus hanaki. The sequence continues at coordinate 9,582,743 of NC_140517.1, read as the reverse complement.
AACCTCTTTCAGTTTCCAGTTATTTATCCCGTAGCTGTAAAGTGGAGATAAAAACAGCATCTGTGTCAGAGAGACGGTGAATAATGTTTTACTCATTCTGCACATATCTACTGACAGCCACTCTGCATCTGGCAATGTGTTAGGTGGTGGGGACATAACAGAAAACAAGGCAGGCACCAGATCCCTGCCCTGTTAGAACCTTGAAATCTGGTGAATCAGGTAAGATAAGGCATGTGTGTAACTCAGTACAGTGTGGGGCAAAATGTAGGCACTTGCTCTGGCTGGGTGGCTCAGCTGGTTGGAGTATTGTCTCCTACACTAAAAAAAGGTTGTGGTTCCAAGGTGTGTACAGGAGGCAGCCAATGGATGTTTCTCTCTCACATCAATGTTTCGCTCTCTCTCCCTCCCTTCCACTCTCTCTCAAATCATAAACTCAGGTGAGGATTAAAAAAATGTAGGCACTTAATAAATGTTAACCTTTCTTCGATGGTAACATCTCACTGTATGGACCACTGGATGTGGGGGTGAAAGGGAGCCAGATTTGCCAACCCTAAATATGACTCTTTGGCATAATGATTATATTGAGCTGATTGTTTCTAAGAAACAGCAGACACAGGAGAAACTCTGAAAATGGAGTACAAGTTGCCCTTTTGTAAGAGACAATTACACGTATAAGGGAAATCTCCATTTGCAGCATATTCCCACACCAGGAAGAAGGAGATAACGGAATCTCTAAAACTCTTATCAATGGAGAAGGCAAGAACTTAGATCTGCATACCACCCCTACCTGGTTTCACCAGGCTTTTCCTGGTCACCTCCCCTTACTGGCCTTTCTCTTCTCCCCAACATTTTCCTCTTGTCTTTATCTGAAGAAGGTATTGAAGGTGTTCACTTGATCCATCTCAAGAGAGTTGCTCCGTTTCCCCATTTATCTCCTATGTATGCAGGAGGAACACAAGTTTTTAAACTTGTTTATTTTCCCCCTGTTAATCTGTCTTTTTATTACAGGGTCCCAGGCAAGAACCTAGAAGGGTGGATGGGTGATTATTTTTCCTCCCCTACATGGGTTAGGTTGGCTAGGCTTGCTCCCAGTTCATAAATGAATGACTTAAATCGGAGGTCAGGCATTTTAAACATCTTGGAGTTTGTTTCCTCATCTGTAAATCAGGAACAGTAGTAACACCTTCCTCCCAGGGTTAGAGTAAAGATGAAATGAGATGACTCCACAATTCCTGGATTCAGGGGCAGTTTGTGAATCAGAAATGCATCAGACAGAGATACTGACTAATTGATAATGGCCAGAAAGGACTGGAAAACTGAGAGTCTGCAAATCCGCAAAAAACAGCTGGCCAATTCTGGCCCCGGTCCCATTTGATTACCCTTTATTAACACCTGCAATATTTCAGGCATCACCCTGTGGGGTGGGGAGAAGGCAGAGTGAAAAGCATAGTTTCCTAATCTACGGGTTCACTGTCTCATGAGAAAGATGGAGAGGTGAGAAGATAATTATAAGGGTGGGAGAATGCAGTGAGTGCCAGATACAAGTGAAGAATTGTGTGTGGGGGGGTGTGGGAATGCCTTCAGAACCCATTCCTAGGAAGGCTGTCTATCTTGGTAAATACCAGAACTCTAAAGCCCTGGGTACATTGTAAACTTAATGCTTTGTCATTCTGCAATCATAGATGACTACCCGGGGAGACATTATTGCTACATAGGAGTCCCACACGAAGCAAGGGGGGGTGAGACGAGAAAAATAGCATCTAGGAAATGCACTAGGTTACCAGGTATGGGGCCAGGTACATTAAACGTTATCCCCTTCGACCTTTCAACAAATCTGTGAAGGAGTGCTTTTGTGTTCCATTCCAAAAGCGAGAAAACGAAGATTTAGAAGGTCTCATTTCCTTAAGTGAAATCATACAATCAGTAAAAGACAATACAATATGTGTACCCCTAGGTCTTATTGACTCCAAATGTTCTGTTTCCTCCTATACCAGGTTGCTTTTTACTAGTCCTATATAGATCACAGTTTTCCTCCAGGGCAAATAGTAAGGTAAGGAAGGCAGAAACAGTTCGATAAATTGATTCCAAGTGTCATCCAAGTGCAATGCACTATTATTGTCAAAGGTCCAAAAGAAATGCTGGATTTATACAGGCAAAGCAATTTACCAAAGAAAGTGAGGTCTGTTTCAGGCCTAGCATTTAAGTAACTTCTGCCTGTTGATTTTTTGCCTTATCCCTTTATAGGACATAATCTACTGTGACCATATGTAGTAGATTTCTAAAGGGCATGAGTATATACCTTGACATTGAGTAGGGACCCAGAACATGATCTTGAAATCATTATGGTGGTTAATGAGCACATTAAAATGGTCATATTGTCTAGAACTATTCATGAACTGCAATATAATTGGGTCAGTTGATAGACATTATAAGGAAATATGGATTCCGGGAAAGACTCACAGTAACTAAGCAATGTGTGGTCAAGGATCAGGGTCCTAAAATAGGAGGCTGAGTTGTCCTTTGAGAGGTCAACTTACAAAATTCATGAGATTAGTCATCTGAAGCAGTTTCTTTATGGACCAGATATATTCCAGTTCAAAGGAGAGAATTGATGTGCTTAGAAATTCAGTTAAGGCTTGGCAGGATGTAAAAAAATGTCCTGGAGCCTGGTCAGTGGTATTATTAGATCTGATGAAAGAGTGTATTTTTTTTTAAAGAGGGGATTTCTGTATCTAATGAGAATAATGGTAAAACAATATTTTGACAGTTTTGATTCAGAACTCCTCAGCAAAAGGGATATTAAGTATAGCACGTACACATGCTCTGGATACTAGGAGAGTTCAAGAGGTATCTCCACTACAAGAGAATATATATCTCTCATTATCTCTCATTATAACTACTGATTTTTGCTCTACTTGCTATTCACAATGAAACAATTAAAGAGTCTGATGATGACTACTTAG